>NC_090449.1:669486404-670107029 GCF_031143425.1 Pleurodeles waltl | reverse complement strand
GGTACAAATGAATGCTATGATAAACATTTGCAAGTTTTATTTTATCTATCGGTATATCACCGTACTTCAAATGTGAGTTGACCTGAAATTAAATATTTTGCTTGCGCTATTAGTATTGGATGAAATTATTTTTGTATGCATGCGTCAAATGTATTTTGACCTCAAATAGCGTGCTTTAATGTAACTTTTATGCAATATTTATGAATAAAGCTGTTTTGACTTAACTGTTGGACTCATTAAGGGGTTGGAACATAGGCGGAAGCCTGGGCAAGCTGCATCCCTTTCTCTTTTTCTTATACTGTTTTACCTGTTATCCAATGTTTTTTGTCACTTGTGAGAAGGATTGGGGATAAACCCCCAATCTACCCCCTAAAGGCAGAAAGACTGTTGGGCCTGTCGTGGGGTTGGAGACATGTCCAGATGCCTGGGAGGGCCATCCTCACAATTTATTTTCTCTAAATTGAGTCATTGGTTTCTAGTGGGCTTTTTGCCCAAAGCGGTAGATTGACTGGGGTAAACCCCCTCAATCTGCTGCCTTGCATGTCCAGCAACACTGCTCTGGCCAATATAGGGAGGGGAATGCTCCAATGCTTTTTTTATTGGAACCATTTTTCCCTGGTGTCTTGTAGAATTTGTACCCTCCAGGGGGCAGATAAGGGGAAAAAACAACTTTCATCCCATGGGGGAAGAAAATGTATTGGGCCTATTATGTGGGGTGGGCACTTTACTATGTCTAGTGGGCTGTCCCACTCCTTTTTTATTCTTCCTGGTGTCTAGTAGGCTTCTGCCCTCTGGAGGCACAGTGGGGGTAACTCACACAAGGGGTACAAAGACTGTTCCTCTTTTATCATTGGTTTCTAGTGGGCTTTTTGCCCAAAACGGTGGATTGATTAGGATAAACCCCCTCAATCTGCTGCCTTGCATGTCCAGCAACACTGCTATGGCCAATATGGGGAGGGGAATAGTCTGATGACTTGGTAGGATGCTCCAATGCCTTTTTTATTGGAACCATTTTTCCCTGGTGTCTTGTAGAACGTGTACCCTCCAGGGGGCAGATAAGGGGGAAAACGCATTTTTGGTGCCAGGGGCTTCATTCTGTCCCAGATGAATGTTTTATGGTATTCAAACGTTTTGGGGCTTTTTGCATGGTGATTGCAATGATTTTAATTAATTATGCCATAAAGTATAAATCTAAAAAATCTGTCCCAGTACGGCCCTGATTGAGTTAATCGGACCAACATATTGCCATTGTAGTGGAGCTACTCAGCACAATGACTTCTGGGCCACCTATTTTCCACGCTTAGCCGTCTGTGTGAATGCAACCCTTTGTGAAGGGTGAGATTTTCCTGCTGTGACATAATAGAGGAGGGATTGGCATGTGGCCGACCTCTGCTGATGCTGACTCTCCATGACGTATATGTGAACCGGAGACACGTGAATAATGATTACGAGTGAAGTTGTAGAGTATGGCTCATCCTGTTGAAAGGGATTTGATGCATCTTTGAGTCTGAGATCTGCCACTGCATTTGAGGTGAATCTTGCTGCCCTATCAGCAAAGGCCTAGGAAGTGGAGGTTCAAGCTTCCAGTTTATTAGCCAGCAGTGCATCTCATGGTCAAAGACACTTGATTGGCGAGGGTTGCATCATAAAAGGTCACGATCAGGACGTCAACAAAGAGTTTAAACACTTAATCGAATTTATTTGTTATGCAAAGGCGGCCACTACATGGCAGAAATGTTTCACTCTAGTCAAGGTAGAGTATTCTGTAGTTTCTCTTGATTTCAAGGGCATTTATCTGCTTGCAGTAACAAAAGAGGCAGACACTCGGAACAATAAACGCCACATGCTAAAATCAGACCCAATGAGTGGGACGTCAGAGAGCCCCTGGGTTCCCTTTTCTGGTCTTGTCAACCCTTCAATACCAATGAACAATGAAGGAACCGAATCCATAAAAAAAAATCGCATATGAGTCAAGGAGCCCAGGAACACATCGTTGACAGTCTAAATGAGTTGTGCATTGATTCCAGTGCCAAACAGATAATAAGAGCATTAGTAACTGAACTTCATCTCGGGGGTGTTTTGGGAACAGATAATGACCAGAGACGGAGGAAGTGGGGAAGAACGTACGGTACAGGAGTCGTGTTATATGGTAAAGCCGTTAACGCTTCACAAATTGCAGACAAGGTAATAAGACTCAGTTTCGGCTTATAACCATCTGCCTTGACCTGGAACATGAAGGATGGATAATGTCATATTCGTATCAGACTGCTATTCAAGAACTGTTTGCAACTGCAGAAAACAGTGTGTGCTTTGCACCCTAAAATATCCCCAAACATGTTCTACTCAGTCACTCATGCAAATTACAAACTGCATTGAAAGCGCATAAATGCACAAAGTCCAGCCTGGATACATGCGTGAGTAGCTCATCCTGACACAGAGAAGGTTTTTTTTTGCTTTGTATTCTAGGTCCCACAGTTCTGTTTAAACCATTGTAAACTCAGGACTACAAGTCCGAGAAAGCATAGCAAAAACCTGGGCTGACTGAACTACACACTCATGGTCTTTGCAAAGTTGAGAACCCCGATGATTGAATAATTACGGTTTTTAATTATTTTTTGCATGTGAATTTGTAATGTGAGGCTCAAAACTTTGCAACGTATATTCAAGACTCTAGGGCTGCAATAATATGCATTTCAAGACAAAGTAATCGGATTTTTAAATGTAGAACAAAGATACAGATAGCAAAATCCGGGCAAAGGTTGTTTGGTTATGTGATGACAGTGCCTGACGAGTAACCACCACCACCCCGGGCCGCTTCTATTCTTGCGCTGGTTTCAATGGTAAAAACTGTTGAGGTGCACGTTAAGCCTCTGGGACATATGTTTTACACGAATGAAGCCTGGAGACGGCAGCAGCGCCTCCCAAGCACAGTGATACACTGCCAGATCTCCCACTAACTTGGTGCAAGCAGTCCCAAAAAAGCAAAATGTGTAAAGCAAAGAAAAACCGGAAAGCCAAACCAATGAACTGCTTTTATTTATTCACCCATTCCGTATTTTTCCTTTTTCTTGGTGGGGACCCATCACGTCATTTTCAGGGAGCCTCAGCGGGGCAACCCTTTTTTTGGAATCGGTAGTTGGGGGTTGCTGACCCCCATCCCCTAAACCCACCGCTCCCCATCAAACGAGCTCAGGCAGGCAGGCGGTGGAACAGGCAAGAAACTGTTCACTGTAAGTGGCCATTTTCCGTATCTCTGGCCAGCAGCAGGAAAAAAGTTTTGCCAAGACAGCATGCACAGCTGTGTGCCCCGCTACCCGGACAGAGGCATGTTCCGGAGCCCCAGGAGCCTACGAGCTGCTTGGCAGCAGGTCCTAGATCTGACAGGAGCTACATGGGGCTCTGGGCTGGCAGACAGCAAAGCTGCGGGTCCCAGCGCTAGGAGGGAACAGAACTGCAGGTTCCACGGCTAGGAGTGCGAGGAAGCTCAAACCCAGCAGCCGAGATGGGAGGGAGCTCGGCAAAAGCCGCTGGGCTGGGTTGCGAGGATGGTGGGTAGCGGCTGGGTCCTGAGCAACAGCTGGGGTGGCCACAACCAGCCAGCTTAGCGTGTTTTCCTTAGAGATTCTATACGATATCCGATGTTGAGCTAGTCCATCTTAAAGAAAATAAAACTTCCACAACCCACATGAAGACGGGACTCGTGTTTTTCAGTGACGTTTATAAACTAGGCACAACAAACAGAATCAGTCATGTTTAAAAAAGAAGAGAGCAAGCTGTCTCTGGAAAAGACCCCCACTGCTGTTGATTTATGTTTGCAGAGGGAGCTGGTGGGGAGGAGGGGCTGATTATACAGCCACAGCGTAAGACAAACAGGCCAATACTAAAAGAAAAAGTCCCCTACAGAAGATATAAACAGGACAAAGCGTAATTATACAGTAGTTTGTGCTGCTCCCAAAGAGAAAAAGGCAGGACAAAGAGGCAGAACTGATCACTAGCAAGCAAGGATTTTTAAATGACACTGGATTCAACAAATGAAATCGCTGGAACCCACAGCATAAGTTTACTTATTAAGTATACAACACGTTAAACGCTACACTTGACCTAAAAATGTTTGAGTAAAGGCCCCCCAAAAATAAAAAATATGAATTTTCCTGCATGGAAATGTGATGAAAATTAAAGGTGTTTGATTTCTGTTGGCAGTAGTCATGTTTGAAATGTAATTTCACTTACTGAGTTTGCAAGTTTTGCAAATTTATAAATGTTTGTCACCTTTGAATCCAATAGAGTTAGCCACAGAAGGTTGTCGTCTTTGGATGAAAATTCCAGCAAAAACGTTTTTGTGGGAGCCTTGTCCAGTAACAGCCCATTTGGAAGATATTTTTCTAGCAGGAAAATAAGTGTTGCCATGTTTTTACGCACAAACATACCTTCTTTTTCAGGAAAATAAGGAAACTGTCAAACTTAGACATTTCCATATTTTACATAGAATACAAAGAAGGGAAGACCCATGCAAATAAGGTACAAGATAAATAGTGTTGAGAAGAAGTGGGAAATTATTGTGTAAGACTGGCAGGTCGGTCAAGGTAGACATGCTCTCTAAGGCTGGATCAGTTATTATTACCAAGGTGTGGTTATTGAAATCTAGTTTAGTGGATCAGGGTTAGTTATTTTGATGAGTATAACAGATAACTACTAGAATTCATGGATTTTAATATCCCCCTACCTCAGTTGGGGTAGTTTTTAAAACAGAAGTGTTGCATTATAGTGGTGAAATGTGCAAGTTGTGATTTTTTATGAGTTACTACTATGATAACGTTACAGCATCCCTTAAGTGATGGCAAGCATTACTATGGGGTTAGATACCTGTTAGGAATGGGGCTTCTGGTTGGCTACGGTATGCACCTCAGCCAGGCAGAACTTACCCACTCTAGTCAGGGCAAGGGAGTTACACGTCCAAGATAACCCCTGCTCACCCCCTTGGTAGCTTGGCACGAGCAGTCAGACTTATCCCAGAGGCAATGTGTAAGGCGTTTTCACAACACACATGACGCAATATCCCCACCACAAAGGAAACACAACACCAGATTATATGAAAATATACTGTATTGTACACAACACAATTATCAGACCAAACATCACATATTAGTACTATCCTGCTACCTTAGCAGTTGTCAGAACATTACAAATTAGTTACTCTGCAAACGAGCAGTAGTCACACCTAACACACAGGTTACTTAGTATTCTGCAACATAAGCAGTAGTCAGGAAAACACATTATTACACCAAAGGACTTGTCATAAGAATATCATACAATGCCCATAATAGGACCATTAGAAAACATATGGCAAGTTAGAAGAACATATTAGCAAGCATGTCCATAAAAGGAACATTTGCATTTGCACACAGAAACATCATAAAACAGGTAGGCAATATATAATGCAATAAAGTCTCTAATAAGAACTTCTGATATATAGTATCCCTTTGAAATACCTGGTAGATGATAAAGGCACCTCCAGTGCCTAAGAGGCCAAGAAGGGGCCCCCGGCGCTCTTCTGTGCAATGTGGGGGTCTCCCTGTGCCTAGCGAGAGGAGTATGGGGGGCCCCCGGCACTCCTGTGCGCTCACGGGGGGCCACACAATGCTCCTGGAGAGAGGGGGTATCAGCACCCTCTCTGTAATGTTTGAAACAGGCCCCTCTGGGGACCCGTGATCCTTGTGGGGCCCCTGGGCCTCTAATGGCCCTCTCCAAAGAGGGGGGCCCAAAAGCCACAAGACAACCAAGTAGTTGGGGCGATCGTGCCCCTAGGGCAGTGACCGGGGGAAAGGGAACTCCCTTTCCGCACCGTGTCCTGCTTAGTGGGAGGCAGCCTCCCTCTTCCTCGGTGGGGCTGCCAAAGTGAAGAAGGGAGCAGGGGCCTCTGATGATGCTTCTTCTCCTGCTTCCCTACGCTGCCGCACCCAATGTGGTGCGCGAGCCTCTTCTCAGCCCTGACCGGGGCTGTCGAGTGGAGCCCCGGGGGCACGTTAAGAAGCGCGCTTCGCCCCGGGGGCACTGTTTGGAGCGCACTCGCTCTGATCCTCCCTTCTGGGTGCCCCGGGGGCACTGGAAACAGCGCGATCCTCGCACTGCATACAAATACGACGACCCGGGTTGCGGCGGTGATTTGGGGCAATTATGAGAGTGCTTTTCACAGCGCTAGGGCCCCAGTCAACAGCCCGGGCTGCGGTGGTGATGTTCTTGCAAAAGCCCTGAAAAAGGGGAAGTACTTTACTCAGCAATAAATTAGGCACCAAGTGAAGCACCTCTCATGCTTCAGGGTCACGGCAGGGGTCAGGGGCCACAGCACCCTACACCTGGGGAGCAAAATGTTCAAGAAAAGGCCCACAGGCGGAGGGGCCCTAGCAACAGGCCGGCACAAGGGAAAGGCTGCAAGTGGCAAGTCCTTTACAGTGACCAAGCAGGTCACAGGTCAGCACATCAGCAGCAGTCCATGGCGGTCCCTTTTAAGTCCGTCCAGAATTTCTGTGTCCAGTTCCATGATGTTCAAAGAGTCTCCAAATTGTGAGGAAAATTCCCCTATACTTATACTCAGTCCTTGCAATGTTTTGCAATGGTAGGGAGAGGAGGTTCCAGCCAGTTACAACTGGTTCCGGGAGTGCCCCCTCTCTCCTTTCAGCACAGGCTCCAAACATCAGTGGGGGGTTAACGACCCTATTGTGTGAGGCCAGGGCACAGCCTTTACAAATGTAGGTGTGCCCTGTCTCTCCCTTCTCTCAGCCCAGGAAGACTATTCAGTATGTAGATGCACCTCAGTGACACCTCCACCCTCCCTGTGTACAGGCTGTCTGAAAAGTATGCACAAAGCCCCAACTGTTAGTCTTCCCAGACGTGGATTGTAGTCAAGCTGCAAAACACCAGAGTCATAAGCACAGATAAATGCACACTTTCTAGAAGTGGCATTTCTGTTATAGTAATAACAAATACACCCACACTAGTAAACAGCATTTATTATCACCATCACACCAAACACGCCTACTCTACCCCTCATAAATCAGGCAATACCCCTTATACATAAGGCAGGGCATTTCTAATGCAGTCCTATGAGAAGGCAGCACTCACAGCAGTGAGACACCAAGTTAGGCTGTTTGTCACTACCAGGACAGGCCACGCAACCTGGCACATGTCCTGCCTTTTTACATACATGGCACCCTGCCCATAGGGCTAGCTAGGGCGTACCTTAGGGGTGACATGTAGTAAAAAGGGAGTTCTGGGCCTGGCAAGTAAATTTAGATGCCTGGTCCCTGTTGCAGAAAACTGTGCATACAGACCCTGCACTAGCAGGCCTGAGACAGGTTTGAAAGTCTACTTCAGTGGGTGGCGCAAGCAGCGCTGCCGGCCCACTAGTAGTATTTAATTTACAGGCCCTGGGAATAGAGATACAACTGTACAAGGGACTTATAAGTAAATTAAATATGCCAATTAGGTATAAGCCAATCATACCAACTTTAGATGGGAGAGCACCTGCACTTTAGCACTGGTCAGCAGTGATAAAGTGCTCAGAGACCTAGAGCCAACAGCGAGAGGTCAGAAAAACCAGGAAGAAGGAGGCAAAAAGACTGGGGATGACCCTGCTTAAGGGAAAAAGTCCAACAATACTAATCTAATCAGAAAAAGACAGCTTGTTGACCTGAGATCCATTTTGTTATGTCTATGGTAATCACTGTTCGTATCTATAGCCTTGATCAAACCCTTGGCATTATTAAGTCGCTGGGTGAAACATGCGTTGCATACTCTTATACATACATGCAAGTTATTTGACTCAATAAAAATAATAGCATTATTCGTAGTGTTTGTCTGCTTAGCCAAACAAATACAGGAACGTGATATTTGAATTTAGGTTTGGATAGGGAGTTTAGCATATTTGTGTTGTGAAGACTAACCTGGACTGAAATAGGATGTCATGATGTATATTATCACTGGGCAGTGAATGTTTTATCGTCAGAAATCTACTTTTCATGTAGGTGATCTTTGGACTGGAAGACTTTCTGTTAGTTCGCGCAGAGTTTTCTTAAATTGTTTATATTTATGCCTTGGATAGAATGTCACTCTCTATGTATTTGAAAAGAAGCACAGCTTTGCTGCAGAGATGAAAGTAAGTCTGCTCTAAACTCAGAACTAAAGTAGAGCTGCCTGTTTTTCAGATGCGGATTAAACTGTGTTGATGTGCATGTTTCTGAAATCTCATACCTTAACCCAAAGGTTCATCTTATATATTTTAAAAATAAAAATGACTGACTCGCCAATAATGCCGGTGTGTTCAGTAATGAGAAATAATGTTTTTAATGTATTTGTGTTTTTAGGGAATATCAGCAAAAACTGTACAAGACTAGGTTGGTCGGAGATTTATCCAAATGTGCCAGATGCGTGTGGCTATGACGAGAATGTCACGTCTGAACACCAGGTAGGGATGATGCTCTTTTGTATAAGCATGTTACTTGTTTAATATTGTGGCACCAACGATTACGATCGTACAGCACCACATCGTACAACACATGTAAATGTGCTGAATTTTGGACATAATCTTTTACTGGGTTGTAGTTTAAATAATTGAAAATTACTTATATTAACAGTTGTTACGAGCAGAGTGACCCCTAGAGCATGGCTAGGATCTGAAGATTATGTGCTACTCACAGTGGAGCATTCTGAAGTTCAAATCACAAATACATTATTACAAATGTAACACATTCATAGTACTGGTTAATAAGCAGGAGCCATGGTTCCGTGGTAGGATTGTCTTGTTTTTTTGGGCGAACAAACCACACACTTGGTATCTCATATGTACGCATTGGCTTATGCCCCCATTACAAAGAGTTCATAGTTATTTCATCTAAATTCCCACTTATGGAAGTATTGATACTGTGGCTAAATGTAAACATTTTGATTTATTTTGGATTTTTTAAAAATAAATAAAAAATATTAATTTAACACATTTAAATATATCATATTTTTTATTCAAAATTAAGTTAATAGTGATGTAGCATTTCTATTTTTTACTTTTAAAATAAATTCATAAGATGAATTTACATTAATATTGTATATACATATATACACGTCCAGAGATACACAGCTCTGGAAGCACCAACAATGGTGAAAACTAAAGGCTTTTGGTGGAAATGGGGTTACTGTTTGAGAGGGGTGAATTGGCAGTCACTGTGAGCTGTTGATGCTGTAGTGCAAAGTGCAGATCACGTACTGCTGGACGTCGTTGATGGTCACTGTTGCGTGAAGAATCAGGCTGACTGTAACTTCACTTTGGCGGACAGCACGGTCAGCAAGATGTTGGATCAAACAAGCCTGTTCACATTTATGAAGAGCCCAAAACTTCAGAATTTCTCCTTTTCTTGAGGAGAGACATGAACTTATTCCACACCAAGCATCCAGGATCTGAGGGGCACCTCTCGGGGATCAAGAACTCACTCCTGAAGAGAAAGCAGGTGAAGGGCAAGTCCAGTTACACGTCCAGGCAGCAGGTCAGATGTGCAGTCACAAGGAGCCTCTGGAGCTTGTTATGTCTCTGTAGCTCAAAACAGGTTAGTCTGCTGACCCTTGCAGGCACTTCAGCCTGATATGAAGAATGTAGGTTCAGACTTCCTTCTCAGCAAGCAGGCCCCTGAGCAGCAGAGTAGCAGGGCTGCATAGTGGAAGTCCTTCTGGTAGCAGAACAGTACAGCAATCATTCTTCTGTATTATCAACAGGTCCTGAATTGTACTGAAGAGTTTAGTCTGTGGTCGATTACTTGGTGCCACCTTTGAAGCAGGAGAAGTTTCTAGAGTATTCCTTTTGAAATCCTTGAAGTTCCCTACCTCGCCTGTCCTGGCTCCAATCTGGCTGCATGAACAATACAGTGGTGGCAAGTACTTTGCATGAAGGTAGGGCACAGCCTATTCACTTGTTAGTAGGGCTGTGCCCAGCCCAGCTGCAACCACCATCCTGCCAGCTGAAGACCCATCCAGGCTTTTTTGTGTGGCTGTCTGGGAGGAATAAACGAAGTCAACTGCCAAATACACCCAGTCATGTAACTCAGGAACGGGCTGCATGCACCAAATGGTTATAGCGGGAAAATTCCAACTTTCTAAAAGTGTCACTTTCAAAATTGTAACTTAAAATCTGACTTCATCATTAAAGAGGATTCTTAATTGCAAATCCTCAGACACTGGCCATGAAAAGGTAACCTGTACCGAATCAAAAGTTAGCACTTATTAAATATATTAATGTTTCCTTAATGGGAGAAGTGCCCATAGTCCTAACACCAACAAGAATGAGATCAGAAAAAAAAGGAGGAGTAAGGTGAAATGGGGAAGACCACTTTCGGGGCTCAAATGTCTAATAGCTTTAACCTCAAGTGAGTGACTTCATACACTGCATTTATCACAATGCATCTGGATGAATTGTGTGCTGTCCCCTTTTTTGTTAGCGTTAGCAAAGTTTGACACATCTTCACAAAACGTTCCAAAAGATTGCTCTTCTTCGCCTAGTTCATACACAGAAAGTATTGGGGTAATCCATAAAGTGGGGGGCTGAGAAAAAAACTGTTTTCCATTCACAGCTACATCCCAAATGGCTGAATGGACTTTGAACAAATTTGGCAGAAAGCTAGAATTGGGTCCAAAGGGAGTGCTTTTTGTGATTTGGTGTAAATCTGGTTAGTAGCTTGTGAGTAATTAAGGCAAAAAAAAAAAAAATATCAAACTGTGGTGGTTCTGCAGACCTAACATCTCATGCTGCTATCTAATTGGTTGCCACCACATCAACAAGGATGTGGTGGTAGCCAATCTTAGGATTCAGGACAAACGATTTAAAGGGGCAAGGTAGAGATACCCTGACCCGGTAGCCCTGTTTCTATTTGTATTTTGCTGCAAATTCAAAGAGGATCAGCAAATCCAGTGCAAAATAAAAAAGGACAAGCTTCTGCGGTAGTACAGCCCCCCATCTTTAGAGGTGGTCCACAGCCCAAGGGATGGGCAAAGAATTATTTAGTAGTGGGGGTGCGTGGCCTCCCTCCACAAACCTCTTGGAAGCCCCGGGGACCCGACCACCGGGGACAATATCAATAGCAAGGGGAGGAGTGCATGCAGCCGCCCTCTTCAAGCCTCAATAGGCTTCAGAGACCCAATCGCCTGGGGCTGATATAACATTAAAGGGGGAGAGGTGTGTTGCCCCCTTTCCTGAGCCTCAGAAGGCCCGATGACCCCATCCCCTAGGGCTGAATTTCAATGATAAGGGGAGAGGGTGGGTGCCACTCTCATTGAACCTCAGTAGGCCCAGGAGACCCCATCGCCAGGGGCATTTCTTCAATTAAAGGGGAAAAGGGCACGGGCCCCTTCCCCAAGCCTGTAAAGGCCCTGGGGACCCCATCCCCTGGGGGCAGCACAAAAACTGTCTCCTGGGAGAACCAGCCCCAGACACAGTAGTTTCTCTGCCCACAAGAGCCCGAGCAGGGAAAAATATCTCTTCTAGGAATGCAGGCAGTGAAGACATGTCTAATCTCACTTGGCAGGAGATTTTACACTCTCCCACCAGGTAGGAGCAGACATTTGTCTCCGGGAGCAAACAAAAACAGCTGCTTCATCTAGCCGGATGCAATGCCGGCTCCTAGAGCACACAGGAGGGGTGCATGGTGTGAGCCGGTGGGGCCGCGGTGACCCTGAGGCTCCCCCTGCTGACCCAATATAATGTTTGATAGGTGCCCCGGGTGTGCACCAGGGACCTACCCAGAAGTATCTCAGGCCCCAAGGAATGTGGTTCCTGGGGTCAGTATTGGCTCAGGCTACCCCACACCCCTATAAGGCCACAGGGGATGGGGTCCCCTGGGCCTCTTTTGTTTAGGAGAAGGGGGCCTCACACCTGCCTCCCCTTTACAAATATATTTTGGCCCTGGGGATGGGGTCACAGTGACCACTATTGGCTCGGGGAGAGAGGCTGAGTACCCCATCCTCTTAATTAGAATATTTCCCCTGGAGATGAAGTCCCCTAGGCCCTTTGTGGCTCAGGGAGGGGGCCATGTGCCCCCTTCTCCTTAACAAATATGTTGTAGCCCCGGGGGATGGGATCCTCAGGAGCCTTTTTGTGGCTTGGGGGACACACACCACACCCTCAACCTCAACAAATCTGTTTTGGCCCCAGGGGATGGGACTTCCTGGGCTCTTGGAGGCTTTCTGAGGTGGACCGTGCACCTCCCTCCACTTAATTAAAAAAATCCCTGGTGGATGGGGTTGCCCGGGCCCATATTGGCTCGGGGAAAGAGGCAGCATGCCCTCCTCCCCTTAATGAAAAAACACAAAGTCCCTGGGTCCCAAAGTGCCTTGGGGAGGGAAGCTTTACATATAGTAATAAAATATTACTTTACGTTAAAAAACCCTGGAAATTCACTGACAAAAACTGAAAAACAAAGGTTAAAGTAATGTTAAAAGTAGGTGAAAATTTCAGTGACAACCTAACATTTTAAACCAACAAAACTACTGAAATTCATTAGTTATGGTAACCATAACTCACGCCTTAATGTAACTATATCTCAAGCCTTTGTTATGTACTGCTACTTTCTCTACATATTAAATCATTCCTGACCTTTTCCATGTCATCATTGACAATATCACTGTAACATTTGCAATACAATTATTGATGAGAAAACGGTGCATCACAGGGGTACACATTTTAGTTACCTTAATGCACAAATTAAAGTGATTTGAGTTAACTACAGCTGGTGAATTTCAGTCTTTTGTATGTTTAAAACATTAGTTTGTCACTGCAAATTCTCACCTAAATATGTTACTTTAACCTTTGTTTTATTAGTAACTATAGAGCTGAGCAGCAATATAACATCGATTGATTTATTATAAATGTTTTGCTTATTATCAAAGCCTAGTAATATGAATAAAAAGGGACTGCTAAATACAAGATTTATTTTTAGAATAATATACTCGAGTATCAAACTAAGAGAAGTAACTGTAAGAATACAAAGTTTGACTGTAATGTTTGTGCACTGAAATAGTTTGAAGTTTGCAGTGTTCTTCACAACTGTCAATACATTAATTTAGAAACTGTAACACTGCAGAGCACTTGGTGTTCATGAAGGGCAGTCCAAAAGCGACTGGCATCATCTCTTTTGTCCGAATTGTTCGTTGTAAGTTTCACTAATTGCCAAAGGGCAGGCAGGTACTTCTTACTTTGTATGTAACTGGCATGGAGCTCTATAAAAACAAACATAGTAATCAAGTCATCGAGGTTGGCTCTTTATATCGTGGAAAATACCCCCTTGCTTAACACATTTTAATTTCTGTCCAGGCAGGAGTGTGCTTCCTTGCACTGCTATGTAACTAAAATTACGATTTACTAAATGAAGGCTAACATTAACTGAATTATTAAGGTGGTCTTGCGTCCAGTATAAAGCGTCCCTTTTACATTTAATTTTCTTCCAAGGCGGGTGCTTCCTTTACTCTTTAAATAAATTGCTCACTGTGTTCCAAGTCTCACCTTTTTATCTGTAGCCACTCTGTAGTAATATTTCTCAATCTACTGCTCTGACTTTCAAGCTAATATTATATTAAAGCAATGCATCTCGATTAATTTAATTGCATTGCATGCGAAGAGGCCAAGTGGACGTTACACATCACAACATTTTAACTGAATTGTAATATGGCCTTATTTTAGGATTTTGTTGCTATTGTAATTAGTCTATTTGTTTTATCGCTGCATTCCTATTGAAATTGTTCTAGTTCTCTGATCACCAAGAAAATGCATTCTATGGTATGATATTGCATCCTAGTGTTTAAGTACAGAGATAGTCACAAATACATAAATATGCAAGTATTTTCGAAGGAGACTGCACCAAGAGAGACCCTAAAGTGGGAGAAACATTAGAGGGGATTAGGCTAGTGCACCCAAACAGCACGCATTTGACTTTATTGTAAATGGTGAATTATTCAATGTCGACTTCAGCTCTCAATGGAGTTTTGGCCCATGCAAGGGCTACAGACAAAATGTGAAGGAAGGAAAGTATCTGATTGGGGAATAGGAGACATTATTCTTATCCTGTGGGTAATTTTGGTCTTGTTGCAAAGACAGTAGGACTAAGAGTGAGACACTTTTTAATGGCACTTTTGTCGTAATGCACAGGCAATAAGAGTGCTTCAGAGTTAACTCAGTGCACTGATCGAGTGCAATTATTGATTGGACAGGAAAGGAACAAAATCAAAACTGCATCCCCATGGCAGTATCAGGACTACATAAAACCATATTGTTATGTGTACTTGTAAAGCACACTATCACCGTGAGGGTATCCTGGTCCTGAGTAGGTGTGTGTGTCTAGCCCTACCTATAATAATTTGATTAATACAGTAATCTACACTAGAAGCATGAAAATTCCAGAGAATCTGAAGAAGCCCTAACTGACATGATTCACCTTTATGGGATGTTTTTCTTATGTAAACCCCAACACTGTGGCACCAGACTCAGAACTGGGTTTTGATATCACCACACAGGTGAAAAGAAAGATAAGCATGACAAATTAGCAGTAAGAAAAAGCTCATTATGCAATTAGATCTGTTTTTAAGAAATAGGAAATCGGAGGATACAGTAATTTGTAATGAAGCAGGGTTTATGCTGCACCAGACACAGGGGTAACTTTCTAGTGCCCAAAACAGAGAATACCGCAGGACTCTATTACATGGTATACATCTTGCAGGTGATTGGAAGAGTCACTGCTTGAATGTGCACTGTCAAAGTTCTGCACAACCACACTCTGATGAAAGTGCATTCTTGGTACCATCACTGGCATTGTGCTCAGCATGTGGCCCTTCCACATAGTGTGAGGCAAGAAGCCTTCACAAGATTCTAATAGGGGCTGCCATTAGGCTTTCCAAAGTGCTCTCCATAGGTGACCCGAAAAAGAGGCTTTCGGCAGAGGTATCAGCCCCCACCCAAGATTACTTTGGAAAAGTCCAGATATCCCACTGATCCCTTCCTCAGGTGATCCAGGAAGATCTCCTATTCCAGTAACAATTCTCCACTCTCAGCAACCTCATTTTATAGACTCCTCCAAGAAGGTCTAGAAAGTGCATTTGCTAAGGGAACAATGCTGTCCTTCTATTCTCTTGGAGCATACACAGCAATGATCAATATGAATCTTGTGACTGGCTTGGGGATTATCATTTGGATGTAAAGGCACTCGATCGAATGGAAATGTCTTTTGCATAGTGACGGATGTGCACCCCTGCACTGCGTGCCCGAACTGCAATGATATCTGGATCCCTGGTGCGGATTTTCAGTCATGGGTGAACACGGATCATGCATGAGGCCCATAATCTAGTTGTATCTAAGAGATTGTGAACTTGTTGGACCGAGACGGGCCCCCAGAGAACTAACCTTTTATGGATAAAGGACTAGATGCTAGGTCACACAAGCGCCATGGTGGCAGCATACTGAGTTTTACTAATGATCATCAGTAGCGTGAACAGGCCTTTTTCCTTGTGTCATTGATGGGGGAGGCAACTGGACCACTTTTGTAAAGTTCCACTGTTCTATGTTTAAATCACCCTTGGCCTATATTGTGTTAGTAGGGAGCACAGTGCAGCACACATGTGTATGCATGTGTGCTGTGATGAATATGTGCCTGCGAGTGGTACAATACATGGATGCCTGTGGGTTCCATAGTTGTAACCCAGGGCCTAGGAAAGGCATGTGAAGGAGCCCCCAGACGGATTTCTGTATTGCTACATTCTTGAGAACTGTGTGGCGGACACAATGGTGGAAAGAAGAGCCAGGTACAACCAGGCACTTAAATGGGCTCTTTGATTCTGGAAAGGTCAGTAGTCAGTGGGGCCTGGGCACACCTCAGGAAGTGGATGGGGCTGATAAGAGAATCATGAAGAGGAGGGCTGGAGGTCTTTGTTACCTTTTGTTAGGCACATATTAGTAAGACTGACATTAGGTCTGATCCACAAGTATTTCTCATGTACTGTGTTGTGGGGCTATCTGTATTGGAGCTACCCCTACTGTGACAGACTGCTTCCTGGGCAAAGGACAGGACAGAGGAGTGGGCACAACAAAAGAGGCATCCCCACAATGCTAACTTTAAAGCTAACTTTGTCTGTGTGGATTTGGAAAAAAAGGGGGGCTTTGTTCTCCCAAATCGTCAACCATCAAACGTGGAGAAGCTCAGTGACACTCCTGCCTTGTGCGACCAGGAATGGGGATTAAGGCCTGCCAGTCAACCATCTGGGAGAGGACACATCACTGAGGGCACTCAAGATCACCTGTCCTGAAGCCTGGAGCATCAACATTTGCCTGCCTGCCAACACCAGAGGACTCTATGAAGGAAGAGAGTGTCTGGAGAATGTGAGGTCCAGTGGAGGATACTCGTGAGATGATCCTTGGAGCAGTGTGTGAGAAAATCGCTCTTGCATTGATCAGTCATCAAACCATCAGCTGAGAAAAGACAGAAAACCCTGAATGCCAGAGGGGGCTGCTGTGAGGATATCGAGGGGCACATTTCAACAGATATTTTATGCAAGCAGAAGCCTATTAAATTTTATTTTACTTACAATCTTATCTAAAATATGAAAATTCTTGGTACTTGTGAATCAGTCCTTATATGCAATTGGTATCAAAGCACCGTGTACCCAATAATAGACCACCCCACTCCAGCCCCTATCCCTCACCGCTTCCTTCACACATGCCAAGGGCAAAAAATCCAAAG
This sequence comes from Pleurodeles waltl, assembly GCF_031143425.1. Classification (NCBI taxonomy): domain Eukaryota; kingdom Metazoa; phylum Chordata; class Amphibia; order Caudata; family Salamandridae; genus Pleurodeles; species Pleurodeles waltl. Next base: position 670,090,275 of record NC_090449.1, on the reverse strand, counting down.
ACTGGAAAACAGTCCAGTTTCTTTGGGTAGGGTAAACTTTGCCTCAGAGAAGGCAAAATTACCTCAGCAGACAAAATTTCATGGGCAAATCACAACGTTATCGCTATTTTTCCACATTCAATGTTAAAACAGCTTGCCAATAAAATTGTTGCTATTTTGCTTTTGATTTGGAACTGGCTCACTAACAAAAAACCTAATGCTTTCCCGGGGGACATCTGTAACCCTTGTGTCATTATCAATGGTTCCTTGTTTAAGTATGGCATTTAGATACTGATTTGTGAAGAAAATGCAAGATCACTCTGTTATTTTTCTTTTCCCTGCTTTCCAGGAAAAAACATTTAGACATGACATTTAAGATACTAAAGACAATTGTGTACAGTACTTTAGTAGCTCCCACTGTTGCACAAAAGGTTGAACCAACCTAACTTCACTTAAAGAGCAAATACAATTTACATCCATCAGTAGCAGCCAGCCAGCTGTGTCTTTCAAAATGATGCGCACATTGTGCTGCAATGGAATTTCTGTTTTGAATTCAATTATTTTAAAAATAAAAAATAAATAAAAGCCTTTTAAATGACGTGATGAAAGGGTCTGTCAATACGTTTCCAGAAATAGGCAACATATTTTTAAATCTGACCCATTTTACTTCAGGTAGTTAGGCATGCACACAATGTTTGGTTTTTATGATATCTTCACAAAGAGGCATGTGGCATCCTGGTTAAAACCTGTTAATGTGAGGAACTGCTTCTTTGTGGCTCTTTTCTATTATTCAAACTTGGTCAATTAATATGATCAAATATTCATAATGTAATAAATAATAATTAATCATACAATACTGGAAACATTAAAACTGTGATCACACAGGGTTTTTAAATGGTTAGATATTAGTATTTTAGACTACAGGAACACAATTTAATGATGGACAAAACTTTGCACAAAGCACAGCCAATCTGACTCCTGGTAGTCCTGAATACACTACTTTAAAATCACCCTACACTTGTGGAGAGTTAAAATGCAATTATCAGGTTTTCTTTTACATTTTGTATGAGTTAGCTAACGTTCTTTCATCTCTGTAGTCAGATATAGTGCTCTTTATTGCTGTACCACTGATCATTACCCCTTTTTCAAAGCCACTGTTATATCCACTAATAAAGATTGTCTGTGACATCACACTTCAATAATGTATTGTCCCGCTCCCAAACCGTTCTTCAAGCTCCAACCCAGCACTTTTTTAGGAAATTCCTCTTAAGCCTTCTTTTCAGAAGTTATGTTTGCTCCTTTGGCTCATCTCCATAACCAGTGCCAAGCGACCTTTCAAATTTATGCTGTTGGTAGACAAATCAATTTTGATTGGCTAACAGGTTTGAGAGAGCATAACCTGGCTGCACAATTACATCTCTTCAAACATTAAATGAAGATGTGGTTGTTTTCTGCTTAATGTAAGAAATGTTTTCATTTAAACGTGGTGCACTATGAGACATATGAGTAAGGTGCACAAATGAATGTAATGATTCATGTATGCCATATTTTATCATTGTTTGAAAGAATGTTTATGTTATAGTATTTTAGAAATATTATTCTTTATAATTATTGTATATTTGACATAAGAGACGTACAGAATTTATTTAACATGAAAGTGTATTTGTGCTTAATTAGCCAGAGTGAAGGCCCATATATATATTTCTGTGTTCTAACCTTCATGTGAAGTTTGCTTTTTTAATCTTTTTCTAAAGCTGCAAGTGTCAGGATCTGAGACCAAGTTAATGGGGAGCTTGTTGTTTGGGAAGATAAGAAAAGGCCGGAGGAACGCTTATTGAGGATGGGAGGAGTATCCTGAGTGGGCAACTGTAACTCTTGTGAAATTCCAAAGTGCAAGGGTGTACCAAGGTTGATGTTGAAAACTTCAGAAGGCCCAAATGTCAATTAACAACTTGTTATTTGTGATTATGTTTTTGAATTGGGAAAGGTACTTGCCTATGATATCACTCTTGGAACAATCAAGATATACGTGTGGTTTAGTTAGTGTCAAGAGTCAGATCTTCTGCCTTTAGCTGAGAGCAGATCACACTGAAATACATCTCTGGAACTTTTAGTAATATGTGGCTTCATGCCACCATACCTCTCTTGATGAAAACTTCTACAGAAGTTCTGTCATGCTGACTATTTTCCTGAACCCATAGATAGTAGCCAAGTTAGAATTTTAGATCAAACAGTTAGTCAGGAAAGCTTGGAATCAAACTCAATGCATCAATTGATTTTCTTTATTTTCTGCATTATCGCTATTGAATTAGTGGCCTTTTACATGTTAGTCAAATTTCATATTGTGTGTTGTTTTGATTCTCCTTTGGTTATTCTGTACATTTATACTATGATTTTCAGACTCATTTATGTAAGTTTGACTTCTGAAATAAAGCCTTTTGAACTCTAATTTGGTCTCTGGAATTGAATGTGTGACCATCAAGGTACACTGAAATGAATTTGAATAATTTGATGCATTGTTTCCTCACCCAATAAAACAGAGAAGAAAAATTCATTGGGCCTTGGATTTAGAAATAGGGCCCAGTGCTGGATCAGGCAAAATAACCCAACAACATCAGTTTACATAACATATGTATTTGCAAAGTTCATCCCTCTGGATGTCCTGCACTGAAAAATTGGTGTTCATTGCTACCCGTCTCAGTGGTATTCATTTTATTAACCTCTTGCAGGATGAAATGTTGAGTGGAAGTCTGAGTTTTTAACCTGCAGTTATGAAGTGTAACACAGATTTCAGGAGTGTTTGCATTAGGCTACTGAGTGACAAGATCTGGTCAATTTGTGCCAGAGCCATGTTTTTATATATTTAGCTGGATGAAGCTGCTAGTGCATGAATACAACCAGATCTGAGATCTTAGTAACAGGGGTGAAGGATGAACAAGTTTGATTCATGCCATATAGCTGGCCTTCAAGCCGCAGAAACCCACCCTCCACCCCACAAGAAATAAGGAATCTTGGAACTCTTTACAATGCTGACCTCTTTTACTCACCTAGGTCAATGTTGTGGCAAAGGAGGTAAACATACAGCTCTTTCTCCTCCTCTGTAAAATTCGCCCACTCCTCCCTATGAACCATAGAATCAAGCTGACTAAAAAAACAGCATCCTGACACATCTTGACTACTGTAGCATGGTCTATTCCAGCCACCCCAAAACGCTCATTGACAGACTCCAAAATCTTCAGAACCAGAAGCCAGACTGCGCCTCAGCGTTCATAAGTGGGACGACTTCGAACCCATCCTCAAAGCACTCTATTGGTTTCCTGTCTAGACCAGGGCCACATCGAAGGTCTTGTGCCTTGTCCATAAAGCAAACTGATGCAAAAGCCTCGCATATTTTCAGAAACTTGCACATCACTGTAAACCAACCACAGCCATTTGCTCAATGTCTACCCATCAGACAAATCAGTAATTGTTCAAAAGGATGAAACATTGAAGAACATCACTGAATGCAAAAGGACCTTGAGTCTTGATTGTTTTTGGCCCAAATCTGAGATCCAGCTCAACCTAAGTGTGTTTCAGGAATCCCTATAAAAATGAGCTGTTCAGACTTGCCTGTAACCAAATCAACACAGCTCAAGAGTTGTGACTGAAGAATTTCAGACATATTACTTATTTGTCTGTCTGCAATTCCTTTAAACACCGCCAGGCCCTCTGAAATAACCAAAAGGAGACACATAGGGTGAGATTTACAAGGCCCTATCGTCACCGAAGCGTCACTTTTTGCGACGCTCCAGTGGCGCTCACCACTGCTCCATATTTACAAGGAGGTTTGATGCCATTTTTTTTACTCTTTGCCATTGCAGCCTTTGTGTGCAGTTCAAACTACCATTTCGACCTGACAAAGGAAATGTTTCGGAAGAACTTCGGGCCTCCTCAGGTCTCCCAGACCCAAGATGCACAGTCAATGAAAATGAAATGATGCACTCAGCAAGTTTCAGTACTTTCTTCCTTGTAAGCCTTTTTAATCCATAGGTTAACATTTGAAACGTAGGCCTTCATTATTCCAAGTTTCAACTTGTAGGTTTCACGGAGATGCCTGTCCAGGCTTTTCTCAAAACACATGGCAGTTCACCATTCCTCATAATTTGACGTAGGATATATATGGACCCAATGCATTTCGGGCAAACTGCCCTTCCTCGGGGGTAACTATGCTGAAAACATACACATAAGAACAAACAGTGCCTGAAAACATTATCAAACATGCTGAAACAAACTTATGTGTGAATTGTATCACTACATGTAAAAGATAAAACTAGGCAGAATCCTAAAATTAACCCACCAATTAATACAACTGCTAGTTAAAACAACTACATGAGTGAAAAGTGACCGTTTAAAACTAGTATTATGAAAACTAACCTAGGTGATTCATACAAAGGAATTATAGCTCATATAAATTGCATCAGATAATAAATATTGTGTCCTCGTTAAACTGAACAGCGTGCTCCAGCGAGAAAACACAACAGAGTCATCCACTGAGAGTGCATGTAGACCCCATTACATTGCAACTGAAAACCAAATAATTATTTTAAAACTATTGTTAGCCAGTAACTGAAAAAAACAGGTTTACCTGCAACAGTGAACCAGATCGCAATGATCCAACCCATTGTTGAATACTCTATTTGAGAAACACAGGTGTAGCTGATGCTTCAAATTTTACCATGTGATTAAACCATATCACATGACCCCCAGACACCCCAGTGAAATAAAAATAAATGAAATACTATAAACACCGTGAGAAAGACAATGGAAATCAAATGAACAGATGACATCTGAGAAAAAGAAAAAGAGACACATGAAAAACAATTACTGCAATATAGCCAACAAAAATCAAAGAACCAAACCATTAAAGAAAAGAAGGAAAAATCCACACATTCCAGGGTTGCATGCCGCTACATGATCTTTGAGCATCCTAAAATCTAAGAATTTTTAAACCTGGTGTGCACCCTACCACTGTCTACAAACTAAACCCTTTGCCAGACCCAAACCTTCCTATTTTATACATATAGGTCACCGCTAGGGTAGTCCCTGGACAGCCCAGGGGGCAGGGTGCAATGCATGACATGCACTTTTAAGCTGTACATGTAGGTTTAAGCTTTACCTGTCCTGGTTCTGAAAAACTCTTTAATTCTTTTTCACTACTGCAAGGCCTACCTCTACCATAGACTGGAGTTATCTTTTTACATTTAATAAGCTGCAATTTTCAAATAGGAGGTAACCAGCTCATGTTTGATGTTTTTAGAATTGGAATGAAACATTCAAACGTATGGTGAAATCAGATTTGACATTACAATTTTAAAAGTTGCCACTTTTAGAACGTTGGCATTTTCCTACCTTAGGCATTTAGGGCCAGATGTATCATGCAGTTCTGCGGTCTCAAATGGCCCGATCAAGCTGTTTGGGACTGCATAAATACATTTTGGTATGTATGAATTCCAATTTGTGATTCAGTAACTTGTTACCGAATTGCAATTGGAATTGCGACTCCATACCAATTTGGTATTTGGCATCCCTTCCTAATACCGAAGCGTAGAGGTATGCAAGAATGCTTTGAGACTGAAATGTGGTCGCAAAACATTCGCATTTTACCACCTACTTCATGTAGGTTGTAACCCATTGGCAAATGGGACCCCTTCCCCTTTGTGAATGCATACAAGAACATTTCTTAGGACCAGGCAGTGGTCCAATGGACCACTGCCTACTCTTAAAAAATGTAAAGAAAACTTTTAATTTTTCTGTTTTAAACACATCCTGTTTTCCTTTAAGGAAAATGGTCTGACTTGAAAAAAAGAAGAAGATTGCTTTATTAAAAAGCAATCACAGACATGGTGGCCTGCTGAGCCAAGTAGGCCACTATCCCTGTGATTTTAGCATATCCTAATGGGTCGCAAATTGCGGCTATACTCATGAATATTAATGAGGTACGTCACTTTGTGACCCATTAGAAAACACAAAATGAAACTCTAAGAGTTTCATCAATTTAAATAGCGATTCCCTAATTGAGATTCACAGGGAATCATACTTAGGGAATCGCAATTCCATAAAATGATAAATCTGGCCCCTAAGTGCCTGTAGCCTATGCCAGAGTCACTTGACTGGGTGTAGCTGACAGCTGAGCTTTGCGTGTTTCCCCAGACAGCTACATACAATAGGGAGTTTAGGTGTGCCTGGATGGGCCATCAGTGGTAGGATGGGAGGTAGCAACTGGCTACAGCCCCACCTACCCTTGAATAGGCTGCTTTCTGCCTCCACACAAATGGCTGCATATCACCTGTCATTAGTCTGGAGGCTGGGTAGGGAAGGCAGGATGCCGGGGGACTTTAAAGGGAAACCTCTGGAAGATTCTTCTCCACTTCAAACGCACAACTGGGTATATACACTGAGTGTCAAGCACCAACTCTTCAGTACACTTCTGGACCTCTTGACAATCTGCCAGGAAGAAAGCTTGTTGTGCTGCTGAAAGACTGCCACTCTGCTGGACTGCACTCTCCTGGACTCCTGCTTTGCTGTGCTACCTGCTACCCGTTACCCTCCTCTCTTAGTGAGAAGGGCTGTGCTTGCATCTCTTGAACCCAGACCCTCACCGTGACTCCAATGGCTAGTTGACTGGCCTCCTGACTTGAGCTTCGGGGACAGAATGCTCCAAGAACCTTGCCCTGCACCTTGACTCATACATCTGTGAGTCTACGCTGCTAAGTGGTGTCATTCCAGACCTGTGCCCTTAGAAGAAGGTTGGGAAAAGTTTGCTTGTGACTTCACCCTGAGAAGAATTGTGGTTGCTACTTGAGAAAGGTTTCACCCCCTCAACCAGTATCCCAATTTCTTACACCTAGCAATACCTAATCTCCTCTAGCTTCCCTTTCCCTACTATTGCTGATACATAATTTCTAACTTAATTCCCCAAGCAACTGAACTGAATAAATGTATGGAATGGTTTGCCAATGCACACAAGAGTAATCCCAATAACTTACAATACGAATTGACTAACCACTAACCTTGGGTTCCGGAGCAGTATGCTGCCTGGCATAAAGCACTTCATCGCCTCATCAGTGCTAGTAAGTGCTATATAAATTCGATCACAACCACAACCACTATATGTTCAGTTACAGATATTTTGGCTACACTTTTTCCCATTGTACCAAAAAATAATTGTACACTGTGTTATTTTTGCCTTTTGGGGATTGACATTTTTGTGATGGTCAGCCAAGATAGTATAAACTATGTAGGTAGAGATGCATATTTTAATTCATTAGCTTTTCAGAAGTTTAGTATATTACAACTCAAGCACTCAGAGATATTGAAGACCATACCACTCTTCTCCACTTTGACCAGGTCTCGTAGTAAAGTGGACTAATGCAAGAAGTGGACAACTCAATGGTTGACTTTATGATCAGAGATTCTGATCTTGTATGTCAAATGAAGTATTTATATTATGATAATATGAGAGACTTTTATTTGAGAGTAAAAGTGAAAATAAACATAATACTCTCCCCTTAGAAGTGAAACTTTGCTTACAAGTACCAATTGGTATGTCACTGCTAGGATCATCAGTTTCCAGCACAGCTTAGGAACGGTACCAAACTGTTCAAGGAATTGGTACTAAGGCCCTCATTACAACCCTGGCGGTAGGTGATAAAGTGGCGGTAATACCCCCAAGAGGCTGGCGGTAACTACCGCCAAATTATGACCATGGCAGTGACTACTCGGATAGACAGCCACTTTACCACACCAACCGCCAGGGCGGAAACACCAGGCACCAAGGCGGTAGCTGCCTATAGCCAGGCGGAACAATGTTCCGCCCACCGCATTAAGACCCTGCAATCCGCCACCTTTTCCTAGGGGGTACCAGCGACAGCAAAAGCCTGGAGGAAACAGACCTTAGAAGGGAAAGGACTCACCTTTTGAGACACAGGGAACAACCACGAAGCCATGCCAAGCTGCAAATCTTTCCAATGATATTTTACGTCCTGCTCCACCACGAACACCAAAAACATCGAAGATGACCACGGTAAGTACAGCCACCTAGCACACAAGGGAGGAGGGGAGGAAAAAGAGAGTGACACACACACACGCACAACACAGACCCCCACCCCAACACCATACACACAATGAGATGCAGTAATAATACATATTGACCCCATACCCCTCAGGAATAATGCAAGGACAACACTAATAGATTACATTTAGTGTAATAATATAAATACAGTAAAAATACAAACATTCAATCTAAAAGTATGTACACATGTACAGTTCAAGGGACAATGGTCAGTCCTCAATGTGCGTGGGCCACCGGGCCACATGACAAAGTCCAAGGCCCCACTTGTCTCCTGCACCAACATGGAGAGATAACTGCAGGGGCATCATTTGGAAAATAGGCAGGCACCTCAGGGGGACAGGGAATGGGGGGGCACCTCAGTCAGCAGAGGATAGAAGATCACTGGTTCTGGAGGGGGCAACATGCACGTTGGTCGGTCCTGCGGAGTACAAGGCCATGGTCTCTCAAGTGGGTGACTTGCCCACATTTTCTGGATGGGGCAACATGCCCGTTGCTCGGTCCTGGGGAGTACAAGGCCACAGTCTCTCAAGTGGGTGACTTGCCCACATGCTCTGGAAGGGGCAACATGCCCTGTGCTTGGTCCTGGTGAGTACAAGGCCACAGTCTCTCAAGTGGCTGACTTGCGCGCATGCCCTGGAGGGGCAACATGCCCTGTGCTTGGTCCTGGTGAGTACAAGGCCACAGTCTCTCAAGTGGCTGACTTGCGCGCATGCTCTGGAGGGGGCATTGTGCCCTGTGTTTCAGATCCTGGGGAGGATGGAGAGAGTGGGTGTCATACCCACTGGTTCTGAAGGGGGCATCCTGCCCTGTTCTTCAGATCCTGTGGAGCGCAAGGTCACAGTCTCTCAGCTGAGTGCCATACCCACAGGATTTGCAGGCCATACAACAGCCCATGGAGGCAGGTCTACAGACCGTCTGCCGGAAGTCACGGCTGCTCAGTGGTGGCAGTGGTGTTGCTGCTGGGGGTGGGGGGAAGCTCCTGCCCATCCGCTGCAGCCTCAGATGGCTGCCCACTGCTGGTGGTGGTAGTGCTGCTGCTGCTGGTGGTGGTTGTGGGGGAAGCTCCTACCCATCCCCTGTAGCCTCGGACGGCTGCACAACCACTAAGCCCCAGCACAAGGCCCCTTGTCCTTCCTGCCTGCTGGTGCGGGCCCCTTGCCCTTTAATGGCAGCAGCTGGGGATGGCTCCTTTCGCTTCAGGGCAGGTCTTGGGGCAGGCTCCTTGCCCTTCCTGGCAGCAGCTGGGGGTGGCACCTTGCCCCTCGGGGCAGCACTTGGGTCAGGCTCCTTGCCCTTCCTGGCAGCAGCTGGGGATGGTACCTTGCCTTTCAGGGCAGCAGCTGGGGAGGGCACCTTGCCCTTCCAGGCAGCGCTTGAGGCAGGCACCCTTTCCTTGAGGCTGCCTGGTGCCCTGGATCCTTTACCACCATGAGTGGGTGTGGACACGACTGGGCTCGTGGACTAGGTGGCTGAGGTGCTTGCCTGGGTTTTAGCCACCCTGGCCAGATGTGAAGGATGTGGGGGAGGGGTAGGGAAGAGGTCAATGGTGGAGAGGAAAAGCTGCTTAGGGACATTAGGGCGGGAAGAGGGAGTAGGTTTTGGATTGGAGGAAGAGGGAGTGGTTGTAGGAGGCGTCTGTCTGCTGTGTTTGGGTACAGGTGCATGGGCTGGATGCTGTTGTGAGGTGGATGGCTGTTGGGTGTCTGAGTGCTTGCATTTGTGTACCTTTGAAGGGGGGGCAGACACAGTGGGAGAGAGGACGTATGCCTGGCTGTTGTGGTGTGGTCTGCCAGTGAGTTGTGTGTGCTGGTGATGGCGGTAGTGGATGAGGATGTAGTGCATGGAAGTCTGAGTGTAGACACAACTGGGAGGGAGGTGGTGGATGGGTCCACAGTGGAGGCAGTGGATGTTGATATGTCAGCATCTTGATGGTGCTTGTGTGAGTGCCTGTGGGATGATGTGTGGTGCTTGTGTTTGCCTGTGCCACTCTTGTGTGTTGTCCTGTGTGCATGCTCGTCTGCTGTGTGTTTGGGATAGGCTGGGGTTGAGGGGAATGTGATTGGGAAGAGGAAGTTGGAGGGGGAGCGTGGAAACAGGGACAAAGGCTGCCATCAGAGAAGAGGCCAGAGCCTGGATGGATCGCTGTTGGACCTCCAAGCCAGTGTGAATGCCCTCCAGAAATGCATTTGTCTGTTGCATTTGGGCTGCCTGCCCCTGGATGGCATTCACAATGGTTGACTGCCCAACAGAGATGGATCGCAGGAGGTCAATAGCCTCCTCACGTAGGGCAGCAGGGCTCACAGGGGCAGGGCCTTAGGTGCCTGGAGCGAATGAGATGCCCACCATTCTGGGTGAGCGGGCATGGGCAAAACAATGAGGTGCTGCTGGGAGGGTGGTGCTGGGACGGGGGTGGCGGATGTACCGGTAGCTGGGGTGGTCACAGAAGTGTCCACCACCACCAGGGAGCTTCCATTGAAGGAGATATCTGTGTCCGAACTGTCCCCTCCATTCTCCGCCGTGGTGCTCCCCTGGCCCTCTGTCCCACTGGTGCTCTCAGCATCGATGGACTCTGCCTTCTGGGTCCTGTGGGATGCAGCTCCCTCCGTCGCCAGTGCCTCTGCTCCTCCGCTCCTCCGCCAGAGGATGCTAATGCACATAAGGACAAGGTGACAAAACAAAAAGGGATGGGAGAGACAAAGGATACACTGGGTCAATGACTGCACCAACACCACCGTTGGCGTACGTACCAGCCTCACACACAGGGAACAGGCCTACGCAATATTCAATGCACTACCAGTGACAATGCCAGCCACCAGGGCATGGGGAGGGACAAATACTGCCAACTGCAGCATACAGGGACCCACACAGCCCTACCCAGTAGTGGATGCCTACAAGCTAGGTAGGAGGAATATCACATCAGAACCCTGGCCAACATGGGACCTACTCTGCAATGTCAGGCCTGGCCTAGGGGCACCCACTGACACACATCCCCCACTTGGGTACTCCCCTACCATACATAAGTTGAAAGGATGGGCACTGTACTCAACCCCTTGTGGCTTCTGCAATGACCTCAAGCACCCATCCAGCTCCGGATAGGCCACTGCCAGTATGCGGGCCATGAGGGGAGTCATGCTGGGCCTCTGCGGTCTTCCGTGCCCAGCATCTCAGGTCCTCCCACTGTTTCCGACAGTGGGTGCTCTGCCTGCCAAAGACCCCCAGGGTCTGCACGTCCTTGGCGATGGCACGCCATATACCCTTCTTTTGATGGGCGCTGACCTGCAGGGAAAAACACACAGAGAAAGGTATTAGTCAGCCCGTCCTGCCTGTTACACTTATGGCCCACCATACACCTTCACATCGCCATTTGCACACACAGGACCCAGCACACAAGCTGCCCTGGGGACATCCACCAACCCCCCTCTACACAAGTCGTTAACACACCACTCTATGCATTCATGCCCCATGCATCGTGCTCACAGTGTACTCACCTGTTGGTCTGGAGGCCCATACAGCAGTCCGTACTGGGGTAGGACCCCATCCACCAGTCTCTCCAACTCCGCTGAGGTGAAGGCAGGGGCCCCTTCCACAGTTATATGGACCATGGTAGGTTTCAGACACAGGTCACAGCAGCACATTCAGTGCAGGTCCTCTCCTGTTGAAGGTCAGGTACCAAGTGAGTGAACTGATAGAAAATGGCGGTGATGTTCACGGCGGGGCATACCATCACCACCGGCGTACATTACCATTGATCACTGTACCCTGTAGGGGCCAATATCATCCAATGAGGCGTTGCATGGTGGCTCCCGACCGCCTCCCGCAATGGCGCACAAAGTCAGCGGAATTACCTTACTTCCACCTGTCCCTCCAAACAGGAGAGGTGGACTCCATTTCAGAGGGTGGGGGGAGGCCCTGGATTATAACTGTGTCACAGTTCACAATTAGACATTCAGGACAAATGCCACTTATACATTTCAATTTAACATCATGCATTGTACTGTTGTGGCTACAATGTTCAGTTTGTGACCGGCTCCTCACTCTTTTGCCCCATAGACTGCTACCACTGTGGATGAATAGGAGATGGAGACATACACCTGTGTACAGACCCCTGGTGGACTTGGCAACAATGGAGGACAGGCACATCCTCACCTAAAGACTTGACATGGACACAATCAGGGAGCTGTGTGCCCAACTGGAGCCTGACCTGATATCTGCTATCCGTCAACCCATTGGGATCCCCCCTCTTGTGCAAGTCCTATCTGTGCTCCATTTCTTGGCAACTGGTTCTCTCCAAGTGACAGTGGGCTTGGCCGCAGGAATGTCACAGCCAATCTGCCCATTAGTGCTGACCAGAGTGTTTTCTGCCCTGATTAAACACATGTGCAGCTACATTGTTTTACCCCAGGTGGAGGATTTGGCCACAGTGAAGGCTGACTTCTATACAATGGAACATATCCCCAACATAATTGGTGCCATTGATGGTATACAGCATTTGTGCCCTCCCCCCAGAGAAATGATCAAGTGTTCAGAAATAGGAAAAGCTTTCACTCTCTGAATGTGCAGATGGTGTGTTTGGCGGACCAGTACATCTCCCATGTCAATGCCAAGTATCCTGGCTCTGTGCATGATGCCTTTATCGTGAGGAATAGCAGCGTTCCATATGTGATGTCTCAACTCCAGAGGCACAGGGTGTGGCTAATAGGTGAGCCCATGGTCCCCACCCAGTTGATGTAGGTATATGGGTGTGGGTTTGGCCCTTAGGGTGAGTGTGTGGCTAACAGGTATCCCTCGAATATTTGCAGGTGACTCTGGTTACACCAACCTCTCATGGCTACTGACCCCAGTGAGGAATGCCAGGACAAAGGCAGAGGAACTTTACAATGAGGCACATGGGCGAACAAGGAGGATTATAGAAAGAACCTTCGGCCTCCTGAAGGCCAGGTTCTGGTGCCTCCATCTGACAGGTGTGCCAGATCATTGTTGCATGTTGCACAACCTGGCCTTAAGACGCCAGGTGCCTTTTCTGCAGGAGGATAAGCCTGAGGATGGTTGTGTGGCAGCGGTGGAGCCTGTGGACAGTGACGAAGAGAAGGCAGAGGAAGAAGATGTGGACAACAGAAGTACACTCATTCAACAGTACTTCCAGTGACACACAGGTAAGACACTGTAACTTCACCTTTAATTGCAGTTTTGTGTTTGACATTGAACATGCAGCCTGATTTCCCTATCTCTATGACCACTTACTGTATCCTTTGGCATCTCTATTTCCAGATCTCTGTGCCCCACTCTGGCTCCTGGTGTGTTTACTGCTGCCCACTTCAGGTCAGACCTATGTAAATATTACAGTACATTTGATTTGAAATGTTTACAGTTTGTGAAGGTAATACATTTGTCATAGAATTCACAGACTCACTACCTGAATTTGTTCCAAGGGTGTTTATTTATGTGCTAATAAGTGTAGGGGGTATTGAAATTGGCTGGGTTGCTGATTGAGGAAAGTCCAGGATAGAGTCCATTCTATTTGTATCCCAGGTGCATTGTCCAAGGGGGCATAGAAAGTAGAGCAATGGCAGTTCAAGGTGGACAGAGTGGGACAAAGGGTGACAATCACGAGAGTCTTATTTCCTGGTTAGGGTCTTGGCAATTTTCTCTGGATTCTGCCTGTACCACAGGTCCCTGATCGTCCTGTGTTTGTGGGATGGCCTGGGGTCCCTGTATTGGTGGACACACTGCTGATTGACGTGTCCTGGGGACAGAGGTATGGGCCTGCTGGGTGGGTGCTCTGCTGGTGTTTCCTGAGGGGGGAGGCTCGGTGGTGGGTTGGGACTGTGGCTGGGTAACCGACTGTCCAGAGGTCCCTGATGGGCCAGGTTGGTCATTGCGATCCAGTGGGCCTCTTCAGGGAGGGGACTGGATGTGGCTGGCACCTCCTCTGTGGTGACGTGGAGTGGGGGTCCTGTGGGGATGTAAATGCAGTCTTATTGTATCGGTGTGTGCCATCTTGTGCATGGATCTGTTTCCTTCTATGGTTGTTATTAGCAAGGCAGCTTTGGCTTGTGTGAATTGTGCTTGGTTTGGCTAAGTGATTGTCACTAGTGTGCATGCTTTGGTGATGGGTGTCCATGCAGGTCTGTGATGGGGGTCCATACATTGGTGTTGCATGCAGGGCTTGATATTGGGATGGGTGGGTTGTGATGGTGGGGCATATGTGAGGTGAAGGAGTGATTGGAGTGAGGGTAATGGTGGGGGTATGTGATGGCCTGCAGGCAGGGTGGGGGATAAAGTAGTAAAGATTTGACTTACCAGAGTCCAGCCCTTCTGCTACTCCTGAGAGGCCCTCAGAATACATGATCGACAAGACTTGCTCCTCCCATGTTGTTAATTGTGGGGGAGGAGGTGGGGGTCCAGCGCCAGTCCTCTGTAGAGCTACCTGGTGTCTTGCTACCACAGAACGCACCTTCCCCCGTAGGTTGTTCCACTTCGTCTTGATGTCATCCCTTGTTCTGGGGTGCTGTCCCACCGCGTTGACCCTGTCCACGACTCTCCGCCATAGCTCCATCTTCCTAGCAATGGACGTCTGCTGCACCTATGATCTGAATAGCTGTGGCTCTTCCCTGATGATTTCCTCCACCATGACCCTTAGCTCCTCCTCTGAGAACCTGGGATGTCTTTGTGGTGCCATGGTTGTAGCGTGAGTGGTATGTGTGAGGGTGTGTGGGGTGATGTGTTGGGGTGTGTGCTGTGAGGTGCGTGGATGGTGTATGGTGATGGTGTTTTGTGGCTCTGATTCAGTGGGTGTCTCTCTCTCACTTGCCAAAATTTTTGGGTCGGAAAGGGTTGTGGGTAATGTGGGTGTGTGTTTTATATTGGTGTGTGGGTGTGGTGTGTGTATGTGTGTGTCAGGTGTGTATATTTTGAATTGTCCAATGTGGTGGTGTTTTTATGTGTGTGTGTATTTTGAGTGTGGCGGTGTGTACCACCAATGGTTTACCGCGGTTGAATGACCGCCGCTGTGCTTCGTGGGTCATGATGCTATGGGTGTATTTCTGTTGGCGTAACGGTGTGGGTTTTGGTACCGCCAGTTTATCACTGACAGTTGGTCTGGAGGACTTTGTGGGTCATAATACCCTTAGCCGTATATCACCGTTGTCACGGTATGTTGGCGGCAGTCAGCATGGCGGTAGGCGGCACTTACCGCCAGAGTTGTAATTAGGGCCTTTATATAACTTTTCAGTGATATCTCTATATTTACTTATTGCATCTTTGATCGTTTTTGACCTGCATTTATCCAGATAAATATTATATATTTCTCTAAACACTGTGTGGTGTATTTTTGTGGTGCTATATTGTGTTATTGTATGGTTTATTGCACAAATACTTTACACATTACCTTCTACGTTAAGCCAGAATGCTCAGTGCCAAGCTACCAGTGGATGGGCACAGGATCATTTGGATTGTGTGTGTCTTACCCTGACTAGAGTGAGGGTTCTTGCTTAGTCAGGGGGTAACCTGACTGCCAACCAAAGACCCCATTTCTAACAAGTTCACAGTGCTAGAGTACTTGAAAAACAGAGCAAAATCAAATCAGTAAAAATGCTACAGTAAACGTTGATGCCAGTCTTCCCTTCCTATTTGACCAATTCAGAAAGTACATGTAATGCATTGGCTGTGGTTATAAAAAATGGAAAGCCTAATACATGATTAGTCGATACTACAGTCTAGTTCATCATTTCTTTTACCCACTATGCCACTACAGACAGCGACCAACCAGGTGGAAATTAATACTGGCCCACCTTCAATCCAGCTGCTAGCAATGTCTTTTTTGCTGCTCATTCTACTACATGGCCCTATACAACAAAAGTTTGTTTATTGAATACAAATAAGAGGTTGTTTTCTTGTTTGGGTATTTAGATGGCAACAGCACTGAGCTAGCTCCTACCTACTGAGTCAGTACCCCATTTGACTAAAAAGTTAAAAATCAATCAATCCAAAAAAATAGGGAGGACATTTTTAAACACTCAGGCGGTCATTCTGGCCTCGGTGGTCTTTCCAAGAGACCGCAGAGGGACCGCCGTACAGAAGACCGCCAGTGCTGGCGGTCTTCCGCACAGGCCATTACGACCGTTGGCAGCGCTCCACCCGTTTCCGGACGAAGAGCCGCCAACAGCCATACTGGCGGCAGGCGGGGAAGTGGAGGTAGCTCCACCTCCACCGCCACGCCAACAGAACACCGCTCAGCGAATAACAACTTGTGATTCGCTGTGGCGGTGTTCTGTTGGCGTGGCAGTGTCGGCGGTGCTGCCCTCATGGGTCCCGTTCCCTCCCGGAGGATCACCGGAACAGGTAAGGTGATCGTCCGTTAGGGAAGGGGGTGGGGGGTGTTGTGAGTTGTGTGCGTGCATGGGGGTGTGCGTGTGTGTATGTGGAGGGGCGGTTGAGTGCGTGCATGAATGCGGGGGTGTGTGTATGTGCATGAATGCGTGCATGAAAGCGTGCATGAATGCGGGGGGGTGTATGTGCATGAATGCGTGAATGAATGCGGGGGGGTGTATGTGCATGAATGCGTGCATGTATGCGTGCGTGTATGTGTGTGTATATGTTGGGGATCGGGGTGGGGAGGGGGGTCCTGCAACCTTTTGGGGGTGGCAGGGGTGGTGGGGGGGTAGGGGAGGGAGTCGTGGTGGGGGTAGGGGTGGGGGAGACCCCTATCAGTGCCAGGGAAGGGATTTCCTGGCACTGATAGTGCTTACCGCCATGGATTTCATGGCGGTCCCAAACCGCATGAAATCCATGGCGGTAAGCCAGGGTCAGGCGGGTCGGAATTCCGCCGGTGGTATGTGACGACCGCCGGGCTGGAGACCCAGGTCTCCAGCCCGGCGGTCGTTACCGTCGTATCGGTCGGAACGGTGAAGCGGCGGCTGGCCATGGCGGTAACCGCCATGGTCAGAATCTATGAAAAAAGACAGCCAGCCTGTTGGCGGTCTTACCGCCGCTTCACCGCAGACCGCCACGGTCGGAATGACCGCCTCAGTGTTATTCATAGATCATGTTTTTACTCAATCGTTTATTAGAACATATACAAATATAAAAATATATAAAAAAAAAAACACTTATAATAACATCACCATTCTTCTCATGACTAAACAAGATTATATCCAAGCCGAATGTTGTTTGACATTAAATGCTACTTTTGATTAGTAATGTTTATGTCCATATCCGGAATTAGGTAAAAAAAAATATCAAATCAAATACAGCCTTGTTCGATTAAATATATTGCGATGCAGCCTCACCCAAAATGTGTGTTTTTTGTGGCATATACAACTGCTTTTTCAGAACTTACAATTTGGTAATAATCGTTTCCCTAAATTGATACTCCTGCCACATCCACAGACACATTATGTTTCATCGAATAGTTTCACAGGATTCCTATCCATCCCTTAAATAAACAAGATGCATGAAATCTCTTGGATCAATACGATGTCCTGCCCTCCACTCATGTATCTAGTTGCCTTTTCCAATGTTTACATTCATAATCAGTCTGGTCTCACTTTTTGTGATGTTTTTTGGAGAGCTATGACCCCACAGAGTGGCAGGAAAGCTGATATTTTGCCACCTTATGAAGATCATTTATCTATAATGATTCTGTCACTCTTCGACTCTGCTGAACATACCATCATTGGGATTCATGCCATCGAACACTGTCACAGTGAGACCTTCTTTTGCATACCTTCTTTGGTTCTTCAGTTTCAGTCACTGGACCTCGCTTTGCCTCACGGTCCTTAACTTTCAATTACAGTCATGGCTGCACAATCTGTCGCTGGATTCAATGCCTTCCCAACAATCACTGTCTTGAGGTATTACTTCTAGACATGTAGACACTGCTGCGCACTCCACCATACCATAATGTATGTTTGCTGCATTTAATGTGATAGGGCACATAGTCTACCTAATTATTGTTCAGTTCTGACACATAGGTAGTCTCCAAACATCACTCTGCTTTCCCTAATCACTGCTGGTGTCTCTTTTGCATACACAATCACTAGAGTACACACTGCCCAATGCCACCACTAACCGACTACGTGCTACTCATGTCCCATACTGTCAATAGTTCCTATACCAATATAAAGCCATAACTGTACACATGGTCACTCCCACACTCTCAACTCCACATTACATCACTTGCACCCACCCTCTTCCACAAACTCACTATTAGATTATCTCCTGAACACTACATCCCTCTAACTGGAGCTGTCTTACCTACTCTATGTTAAGGTCACTGATCCGATAGTAATGCAAAAGACGGAAGAGCTACCATACTCCTAAACAGAGCAAATAAGGGCAAGACACAAATTCACCAGGGTACCCTTGGATCAAACAGGGCCGACTTTAGGGCTGTGCAACCAGTGTGTCTGCACCGGGCGCTGACCTGGAGGGGGCCACTGAAGTCAGGGGGAACTGTGTTTAGCATTAACTTACAACTTGAAAGCACTGTGTTGCAGTGTTCCTCGTGCGTCCAGCTTCCAGGCTTCAACAAAAAAGTGAATATAACTCTTGTAATTAATGTTCCTGCAAGAGAGGCAGAGATTGGTGTTGTGTCTAGTGGCAGTTTTGACTCTCCATAAAGTAGCGCAGGGAGTTAATATGACCTGCTGCAAAGAACAGATCTGTGCTTTATGTGAGTAGCTGAGTGGATTAGTTAAACCAGCCTTTACCAGCACATTAAAATAAATGAAATGTAAGTGAGAGAGGGGCTATACAAGGATGAGGTGCACTTTTGCGAAGTGGTAGTGAGGGAACCCGAAGAGGAGGTCATGTGGTGGGGGTCAACAAAAAGATTGTTGCACCGGGCACTACCAGCTCTGGGATCAAATAAGGTTACTAGCACACTGTGAACTCATTCTCTTCCTGATGCACATGGCAGTCTCATTCCAATGAGGGCACAGAAGAGGCCACAGCAATAGCCATTCTGAGTTATTTTATTTGCAATGGCTCTCTCCTTCATTTCTAACGCGGTTATTACCTCAAATTAATAGTGAAGTTGAGGTGCAATGCTAGCACCAACTGCATAGTGCCAAAGGCAGATGTGAACTAAGACCCTTCCATTTTGTTTTGCATTTTGGCATTCTATGGCTTATTATGAGATGAGTGTTTCACTGTCTTACGAACATAATGAGGCTAAGTCGACCTGAATACTTTGGAAACTTGGACAGCGTTTTTAATAGTGTACATGAATTTACACTAGTAACAGTTTTATTAACCTGGTGCCTCCACTCTGCCATTTGTGGTAACATTTGAACTATTTAGAGCCTAAATTAGAGTTTGCTGGACTGGTTACTCCTCATAAATGTGACCAATATATTCTCCATCTTATGACAAGGTGCACCTGTGATAAGACGGACAGCATATCCTTCACATTTGTAAGGAGTAACCCATCTGCCAAACTCTAAATCAGGCCATTAATTCTCGAGTAGCTTGGTTGGTAAATATACCATGACTAGAATATAATGACAGAAACATGTCAGTTTTGAGATCTGCCTACTTTCTTTAATGTCTAAATCCAAACATTTAAAGACGGAGTAAACATTTGTGGACCTGGCTCACATCAGTGGTAGCGAGAGGACGCGTTGCCATGCATTGGACGTCTACCATTGGCCCCCAAACATCTTTATGGAAATCTGAACTCACGAAAAGAATCGAAGTGGGAAGCACGTCTACTCCCAGAGAGGAGAAATGTACTAAGGCTGGCGCTAACTTGGCTGAAAAGACAAACGACCCGTCACCTTTAATAGATAGATCTACTCGGGCTCAATCTCGCAGAGGACATTAGAGCATAGAAGACTACCACACCGGCTCAAAATAAGACGTTATACATTAGAGCACAAGAGACATATCAAATTACCTAAAACACCTTCCACATGGAACATGATTTCTAGGTATTCGCGACACCCGTCCACGACCTGCACTGAATTGCAAAGCTTTTTTATGCCTAGTGCCATACACAACGTATATATTTTCTGTACAAACATTATTGAACTCAACTGCTGAAACGTATACCATGTCCTGTAAGCTTTTGCCTCAGCAAATAAGTTTGCATTCTAAACCTAACAGATATTCTATTTTTTCAAAAAAAAGACTAAAGCATAAGATGCCTAGAGCTGGTAAAACAAACCACTGTCCACAACTTTCTCTGGGGGCAGCAATTCTTTTTATTTATACTTTAACCAGGCAACTGAACTGCATATTTCCCATAACTCTCCTGAGCTTGAACTATGTTTGCATTCTTCATACATTGCTATTTATATGAACAACCTATTGGTGTCACTACCCTAAAATTAATGTACTATTCATCATTCATTGTGCTAATTTTGAGGCTGAGGTATGATGAATATACTTCATAGCTTTTGGACTTCAGTTACCAGGTACGACACCATTAGTTGTTGAAATATATTTAATAGTAATTTTTTTATTTTCCCCTTTGTCACTGAAAGGTACCAGACACCGTAATCTTGATTGAAGTAAGGTTTATTTAAGATTCATTGTAACAGCTTTTCCTTACGTCTGTCCACCTCCTTCCCCCGTTGCAACTGCCAACCTCACCCAACATTCCCCACCAACATTCCACATTCCTCTCATTCCAATGTTCCGTCGCGCGGAATGCACGACGGACACAACCCAACACATCTTCTCCCTTACATTATTTACAGTAGTAACAACAAAACAATTTATAATAAATTTGCTTATCTAATAACTTCGTTTCCTAATGATGTCTTATGGTTACTGGCACCCAAAAATGACAATTACATCAAGAAATATTACTTAACAACATCACATAGTCATCAAATTTTTTAGGCATTTTAACAGTTCTGGAAGAGCGAACACCATGCAAAACAGTCAGAACAGGTGTATCATACGGAATCCGCTTATTGACATTTACACAGTGTTCACAATTTTTTCCCTCAACCTTTGGTACAGATATTTTGTTCTTGTTGCACCACTTGCCATCGTCCAATTTGACAGCGCTATCACCCACCTGAATTATTTTCTTCCAATCACTAAATTTGGACATACCTTTGACCATAACCCTCGGAAATTTCAGTCTTACCAAATCACCTTCCTTCCATACACCTTTGCGGTTACACATTTTTTGAGAATTAGACGTATATCTCTGTTGAGCAGTCAAGCGTTTGTCTGCCGCACTGTCAACCTTATACCATGGGACACTGAAATGACCCATCCATTCCTTGGACAGTTTTGAAGACGGAACGCGACCACGTAACAAAACAAACGGTGGAACATGCGTATCAGAGTTATTCGTAGTGCGTACTGCCCATAATAACTTTGCCAATTCTGACTTACAATGTAATCCGCTTGCTTTGGATAACTGAATATTGTCCTTCAAGACTCTATTGAACCTCTCGACAAGGCCATTACTTCTTGGATGGTACAATGAGGTCTTCACATGTTTGATCCCTAAAAATTGCATAAACTTCATAAATTGCAAAGAAGTAAATTGAGGACCATTATCTGTCAGAATTTCATCGGGAATGCCCTCTCTGGCGAAAACTTCTTCTAACCATTGGACCACATTATTAGTATCAGAAACCTTCACAAATTTCACTTCGGGCCATCGGCTGTAGTAGTCAATTAAAACCAACCCATATTCATGGACTCCGTGAGACAACATCATTGGGCCAATGATATCAATTGCCAGCTTACTCCACGGTTTGTCCGGCACACACACTGCTTCAATTGGGCTTGGAATAGTAACCTGGGACTTATCACTGGCGGCACAATATATACAATCCCTTACAAAATGTTCAATACATTTATCAACTCCTGGCCACCAAAAACCTTCTCTTATCCTGCGTTTCATGGCTCGCATCCCTATATGACCTTCATGTGCCAAGAATAAAACTTTGTTTCTCATCCCACTTGGTACCACTAACTGATTGGACCTATACAACAAACTTCCAACTACTGATAACTCGTCAAAGATATGTTTGTACTTGCTCTTTATCTCTTCTTCAGAGGTCCAATGCAACCAACCAGTGATTACAGCATTCATGACCGATTTCATTTCGTGGTCATCTTCACAAGCATCCCTCCACTCTTGTTCGCACAAAGCACCATCCAATTGCTCATTGATAGAGCAAACAACAATATCATTATCATCGTTCTTAGAACCATTCTCAGAAGAAAATTCACCTAACGAGTTTGTGCTAGGCAACCTCGACAAACAATCGGCCAAAACATTTTTTTTACCCGGCACATATTCTATTTTGAAATTATGATCACTCAAACTATATTGCCACTTGGCAATCCTAGGAGTAGCTTTTTCAGCACCCCTAGTAGTAAACAATTGAACCAGTGGTTTATGATCTGTTCTCACTGTAAATCTTGAGCCCCAAACAAATTGTTTAAAATGATTAATGCTCCACCAGCATGCCAAAGCCTCACGTTCAATTACCGAATACGTCGCTTCAGCGCCCCTCAAGCTTCTTGATGCGAACGCTACCACTTCTTCCCTGCCATTCCTCCTTTGTAATAACACTGCTCCCAACCCCTTTTGGCTGGCATCAGTCATGATGATGGTGTGATCCCTAGTATCAAATGGTTTCAAAGGAATAGCTTGAGCAATCTCATGTTTAATATGTTCAAACTCACCATTACAATGTTCATCCCATTCAAACTTGACATTCTTTTTTAAAAGATTCCTTAAATTATACATTTTCTCTGAACAATTCGGAATAAATCGGGCGTAGAACTCTACCAAACCCATAAAAGACCTTAATTGGTCTTTGTTCTCAGGACTTTCAAAATTCCGGATAGTTTCCACTAAACATCCTTTGGGTTTGATACCATCAGCCGACAATTCAAAACCCAGATAATTGACAGCAGATGCTCCATAATGACATTTTGTAGAACTTAAGGTTACTCCCTTCGATTTTAACATGTTCAAAACACAACTTAATCGCTCATCATGTTCCTGCTCATCCTTCCCATAAACCAAAATGTCATCCTGGAAAGCTTTCACACCATTCAGTGCCCTAAACATACTATCTACAGTCCTCTGAAAGACGGCAGACGCAGATGCAAGACCAAATGGCATACGTTTAAATTGGAATAAACCAAATGGCGTAATGAAAGCAGTGTAGTGTCTAGAGTCTGGATGTAAACTGATTTGGTGATATGCAGATGTCATGTCGAGTAGCGAAAACACCTTAGCACCCTTAATTGAAGATAACATTTCAGAAATGTTCGGAAGGGGAAATTGATCCACCCACATTTGATCTTTAAGATCTTAATGCGGCCACAGGAAGATGTACCAGGACCCTCGTCGCCACTGAAAGGTACCGGACACCGTAATCTTGATTGAAGTAAGGTTTATTTAAGATTCATTGTAAACGCTTTTCCTTACGTCTGTCCACCTCCTTCCCCCGTTGCAACTGCCAACCTCACCCAACATTCCCCACCAACATTCCACATTCCTCTCATTCCAATGTTCCGTCGCGCGGAATGCACGACGGACACAACCCAACAGTCACATTTTTCATGTTCACTACAAGAGGGTTTCTGATCGCTCATATTAGAGGCTTATAAAAGCTTTTATCACTGAAATACTATTCTTCATTAAACATGCTAGGCGGGCCGACCACAGACCTTCCTTTTGTACAATGCCTCTTGCTAACTAAAAGCTATGTTTTACATTAATTCTCACTAAAAAATTTCTTCCTGTTTCAGGCCTATCAGTAGCTTTTTGTGGAGCCTGGGGCAAAACTAATTGTGGGGCCCTTACTCTAAGAACATGGTTTCAACCACAGCTTAATAATGAAGCAATTAGAAGTAATATAAGAAATAAATCAAATAATTCATTTCGGGATGCACACTGTGAAAGAACCTCGTTTGTACCATAATGCAGCTCCATATACAACAACAATAATAAACTTATATAGGAGGCACAAGACTACAGGCATGCCTCTTATCACTAATATAATCATCATCAGGACAGAAGGAGTAGAGAAGAAGATATCCGTGGCTGAATTTCACAATGTGTGATTAGAAAACCTTGTTTCAGTCCCAGCTTCACAGCTTGACTAAACTGTGTGACTGCAATCAATTACTTTTCTTTGCAGTGCCTCCTTTTACCTGAGCATCACAGTTGATAGCATCTTGAAATAATTCACTTGAGGATGTGCACTATACAAAAATCTATCTTCTATTTTGTTTGCTAAACCATGACATTGCTCCATATGTAACAGTAAAGGCTTAAATAGGAGGCACAGGATTACAGGCAATGCTCTTAGTTACTAAGTGGCAGTCAACAACGCTTGCAAGGTGCAAGGTTCAGGTTGAACGAAGAGGAGGGTCTCTTGGCTCCTTAGCCTCTGCTGCACTGCTTTTGCATGATGGATTCCTGTCCTAATATGGAACACCTTGGGGCCCCAGCAAGAATTATTGGACCCATCTCCCCATCACTACTAATACCCTAGTGCTGGTGGAATTGAGGCAAAAGAATCTTAAGTGTTGGACATGCGACCCAGGGGTGCAAGGCCTATGTGAACCTACACTCATTAAACTATTACTGTGGTTTGCCTGACTTACAGGACTGGTGCAGCAAATTCCATAGTGCAGACTAGGACTACTGTGATTTCCACTGTGAAATATGCTATGCCTGTAGCTTGCTTTCTGGCAGCAGCCCCACCCATAAAAAAAAGCAGGAGTGGAAAGTATGGAACAATGCCCCACCTACTGACACCTTTTTCTAACTGTAATGACCTGGTTGACTGATCAGGAGGAACAGGAACAGTGTGACTGTCAGAAGCAATGTTGGCTCCCTCGCTCAAGAGTTCACATCTTCTGGAATCTATGTGCTGGTGCTGGAAAATTGCCTGGCATCTGAGTGTTACCCTCGTTTCTTTAGAAGTGTCCACACAAAGTATTCCCCAGGCCAATTGCTGTCCTCAATGGACAATTTTCATGAACAAAACCTTACTCAGAAAGCGTCAAACAATACATAAACTTTGGACTAACCATAGTTAGTGATTGGAAAACTGTCACGGATTTTGTTGTCTGGAGCATTAGGAAAATTAAACTGAAATCTGGAAATCAATCAATCAATCAATCACTGCATTTGTAAAGCGCGCTACATACCCGCAAGGGTCTCAAGGCGCTGGGGAGGGGGGGTGCTACTGGTCGAAGAGCCAGGTCATGAGGAGTCTTCTGAAGGCCAGCAGGTCCTGGGTCTGTCGTAGGATGGTGGGGAGAGTGTTCCAGGTCTTGGCGGCGAGGTAGGAGAAGGATCTGCCGCCGCCGGTGGTTTTTCTGATGCGGGGGACTGTGGCGAGGGCGAAGTTGGCTGAGCCGAGGCTTCGGGTGGGGGTGTGGAAGCTGAGTCGGTTGTTGAGGTAGGTGGGTCCGGTGTTGTGCAGTGCTTTGTGTGCGTGGATCAGGAGCTTGAAGGTGATACTTTTGTTGATGGGGAGCCAGTGCAGGCTTCTCAGGTGGAGTGTGATGTGGCTGCGGCGGGGGACATCGAGGATGAGTCTGGCCGAGGCGTTCTGGATGCGTTGGAGTCGTCTCAGGAGCTTGTTTGTAGTTCCTGAGTAGAGGGCGTTCCCGTAGTCGAGTCTGTTGGTGATGAGGGCCTGGGTAACGGTTTTTCTCGTGTCGAGGGGGATCCATTTGAAGATCCTGCAGAGCATACGGAGGGTGTTGAAGCAGGACGCAGAGACGGCGTTGACTTGCCTGGTCATGGAGAGAGTGGAGTCGAGGATGACCCCCAGGTTGCGTGCGTGGTCCGTGGGTTCCGGGGCTGTGCCTAGTGACGTGGGCCACCAAGAGTCGTCCCAGGCTGATGGGGTGGGTCCGAGAATGAGGACCTCCGTCTTGTCTGAGTTCAGCTTCAGTCTGCTGTCCTTCATCCAGTCGGCTAAGGCCTTCATTCCTCGGTGGAGGTTAGCTTTGGCGGTGTCGGGATCTTCGGTGACGGATATGATCAGCTGGGTGTCGTCGGCGTAGGAGATGATGTTGAGGTTGTGTTGTCGTGCGACGTGGGCGGCCATGTAGATATTGAACAGTGTCGGGCTGAGGGAGGATCCCTGTGGGACGCCGCAGATGATCTCAGTGGTTTTGGAGCGGAAGGGTGGGAGGCGGACGCTCTGGGTTCTGCAGGAGAGGAAGGATGTGGTCCAGGCCAGGGCCTTCTCTTGGATACCGGCGTCATGGAGGCATGCTGATAGGGTGCGGTGGCAGACCGTGTCAAAGGCTGCTGATAGGTCCAGGAGGATGAGGGCAGCTGTTTCTCCTTTGTCCATCAGGGTCCGGATGTCGTCAGTGGCGGCGATGAGGGCGGTCTCGGTGCTATGGTTACTGCAAAAACCAGATTGGGACGGGTCCAGGATGTTGTTGACTTCGAGGTAGCGGGTCAGCTGTTTGTTGACAATCTTCTCGGTCACTTTTGCCGGGAAAGGGAGCAGGGAGATGGGACGGAAGTTCTTGAGGTCCTTGGGGTCCGCCTTGGGCTTCTTCAGAAGGGCGTTGATCTCGGCGTGCTTCCAGCTTTCTGGGAAGGTTGCTGTCTCGAAGGAACAGTTGATTGTTTTCCGGAGGTGGGGCGCGATGGCTGCGCTGGCTTTGTTGATGACGTGGTGAGGGCAGGGGTCCGATGGGGATCCGGAGTGGATGGAGTTCATGGTTTTGATGGTGTCTTCGTCGCTGACGCTGGACCAGACGGTCAGGCGACTGGTGCGAGTGGTAGTCGCAGGGGTGGTGGACTCGGTGGTGGGTGAGGGGGGGTCGGGGTTGAAGCTGTCGTGGATGTCGGTGATCTTGCAGTGGAAGAAGGTGGCCAGGGAGTCGCACAGGTCTTGAGATGTCGGGATGTCGTTGGTGATGGAGCTGGGGTTGGAGAGTTCTTTCACGATGCTGAAGAGCTCTTTGGTGTTGTGTGCGTTGTTGTCTAGGCGGTCCTTGAATGCGGTCTTCTTGGCGGTCCTGATGAGTTGCTGATGTCTGCGGGTGGCACTCTTGAGGGCTGTGTGGTTGTCTGGTGTTCGGTCGTGGAGCCATTTCTTCTCCAGCTTCCGACGGGTGTGCTTGGAGATCCGGAGGTCCTCGGTGAACCAGGCGGCTTTCTTGTTGGTGTGGTTGGTTGTAAAGGTCTTGAGAGGGGCGAGGGTGTTGGCGCAGTCGTTGATCCACTGTGTGAGGTTGGTCGCGGCAGTGTCTGGGTCGGTGGGTGGTCTCAGGGCGAGGGCGGTAGTCAGTTGGTCCCCGGTGACCTTGCCCCAGCAGCGGCGTGGTAGCTGTTGGGTGCGGTGGTGTGTGGTGGGTTTTCTGAAGGTGAAGTGGACGCATCTGTGGTCGGTCCAGTGTGGTTCGGTGGTGTGGTTGAAGGAAACGTGGGGGCTTGCGGAGAAGATGGGGTCAAGCGTGTGTCCAGCGGCATGAGTGGGTGTTGTTACTAGCTGTTTGAGTCCGAGGTTGGCGAGGTTGTCGATCAGGGCAGTGGAGTTGGCGTCGTTGTTGTTCTCGAGGTGGAAGTTCAGGTCCCCGAGGAGGATGTAGTCCGTGGAAGCGAGGGCGTGGGTGCTGATGAGGTCAGCGATGGTGTCACTGAACTGTGGGCGGGGTCCGGGAAGTCTGTAGATGAGAGTTCCTTTGAGGGTGGTGTTGGGGTCGGTGTGGATCTGGAAGTGCATGTGCTCGGCGGTGGTGAGGGTTTCATCGGTGTTTGTTGAGATTTTGATGGAGTCTTTGTGGATGATGGCGATTCCTCCTCCCACTCCGTTGGTGCGGTCTCTGCGGGAGATCTTGTAGCCCTGTGGGATGGCTATGGCAATGTCTGGTGCTGAGGTGGCGTTCAGCCAGGTCTCCGTCAGGAAGGCAAAGTCAGGGGCAGTGGAGTCTAGGAGGTCCCAAAGTTCGATGGCGTGCTTGCGAGCGGAGCGGGTGTTGAGGAGGATGCAGCGGAGGTGGTTGGGTTCTCTGGCTGGTGGTGTGGAGGGTTGGATGCTGGTGAATCTGCATTTCCGCCAGGTGAAAGGCCCCTGGGTGCGTTTTGAGGTGGCCCGGTAGCAGGGGTGGTCTCATCTGGTGTTGAGTGCGTGAGGGTGCTTGCGTCATAGTGCAGTCTGGCGTTACGGGGGGTGCGGGTTCCAGGGGTTCTGGTGCTGGGTGCGGTCCAGGCACGGACGGGCGCAGACGGGCTTGCCTTAGGTGCGCCTTTGGCGCGCCAGTGGCGCGCCCGCTGCGCGCATCCGCTGCGCGCCCGCCTCGCGGCCTCCATATGAGGGCACAGAATGGAAAAAACAAGTGGCACAGAAGCACAAGCTCAGGGGAATAGAAAAAAAGGAGCGAGTAGTCAGGCGGCAAAAGTGGCAACGGAGGTTCAACCCACAGGGGGCTGCGTGGCAGATGGGGGGAGCGACCTGCCTTGTGACAGGGTCAAATGTCAGAGTTCTGCCGAAAAGTAACTCACAAAATCTAGCAAGGTCATTGCAAGTCAAATATTTTCCCCAGGGACCAGTGATAGGTTGGAGACTCTGCTGTCTCCCAAATAAAACTAGTGAAATCGGATGGACACGTCATTCATCAGGCCTTGAAACCAGCTTCTACCTCTGGCAGTGCATGTGCCTCTTTAAAACAATTTTATTAATTTCCATGTCTGATCTAGGGGTCTAAAATATCAAAATGTTTTACCATTCTGTGTTTGTGGGAAAATGCATTAATTCATAAGAGCCTAAGAATCTCTCTAGGAACCCAGCTGCAAACATCACCACTTTTCATGACAGCATCTACTTTTCTTGGGTGATGCAGCACCCACAGGAGAATTGGCCAGGAGTGGTCACTGCCTCTATATGAGGACACTGCACCGTTCTTAAGGCTACCTCCTCCTGTTCACGTCAGACCTTCACAACAAGCACGTGCTGCCAGGCTGTTCCAGGTATATCAAGCCTTTGCTGGCTACTATCCTGAATAAAAAATCTTCTATGATACCTTTGGACAGATTAACATTGTTTAAACAATGTTATCATAACTTTTGAGTGATTTCTTGTTGACACATTTTTGGGAATTCTTATTGTTTGGACATTGTACGTTCATGATGTAGTTGTTTTCTTTAGTAGATTTTATTACAAGCATACCATAGCACCCCTTAGAGGGTTAAACCATGAACTTGGCTGAAATACTTTAAGAAAGGCAAAAGTACTTTGAGAGCCACTAGCTTACTTGTGCTTATGAAGGGTTGCATTTGGTAATGTGCAGCTCACAAGTCATGCTTAAGCGTTGTCCTCTCTTCCAACTCTAACTGGTCAGTCAGTGCCTTCCTCACAAAGAATAAATAAGTAAAATTAATGAATCACTAAACAGACTTCCCTTTCAATAAATGAGGCCACTGAAAAAACAGAAGATGGCTTCGAATACTGGTGCTATCATTATAAGTTATGAAAATTATTATAGATTGTGCTGATAATATAGGTATGCATTTGTATTGGAATGTATATAAAGCTAACCTTGCCGTGGAGTAGCAGAACCTTTATACATCAGCGCAGGGTTGGGAGATAGGTTGAGATCACGCACACTATGAGATTTTTATAGTAACATGCACGGCCGTAGCCCCAGGGGGTGAGGTGGGTATTTGAGGATTGGTCCAGACAATATTAATCTTTGCCCCCCCCCCCTCAAAAGCAGGTGGCACAGGATTTAATGAAAATTAGTTTAAACTGAGTTTTGCTAAACGAACTGCATTCACATTGCCTACAACCTAATCTGGGGTTCAGAAGGTGAATGAGCAATACAACTGCCCTTTTCGTCCTGTTACTGCGTTTACTGTATGTTCAAAAACAGAGTTTAAATGTCAGGCTATGTCTTCTGACCAATTGGTATTTATTATTTAAAACGTGGAGAAGTTTTTGTAAAATTTTTTGACTGCAGTGGGGGGATTATGTAAAGGGAACTATGGGACAATCACTCTGGGATGCAGGCAGGGTCCCTGGAATTACGCAGCAGGGGAGGCCCAAATTAGGTGCAAGGTTAACTAAAGTAGGCAACAAGAAAACTCAAATTATGCGGCTTAATGTGGTGCATTTTTAGATTATTTTGACTTTTTTTTAGACCTGTTAGCACTGTCTGGGCAAAAGTTTCACCTCTTTATTACCAGTTCGACATCCAAATACATCTATAAGTAACTGAAAGGGGACCAGTCAGCCTTTGCGAAGGACCTTCCCCTGTGCAGCAGCACGTGTTGCAGCATTTTTAGTAACTTTTGATCTGTTTCAGCTACCAGCAGCTGGTGTTTTGTGTGGCAAATGCGGAAAATTCATAATTATGTGGAAAATACTGCAGCTCCAGAATGATATAATTACAGAGGCCCTGTGGACAGGAAGTGAGAAAAGAAAGAATGTAGGATGTCAATTTGTTTCTAATACACACAGAAGGTAACCATTTGTAAATGAACTGTATAGATATTTCAACCTATACCAGCAGTTATGAAAGCACAAATGAAGCACATTTTGTTTTGTAATTCTGAATTGTGATGGAAAAAAGATTCTAATTGGATCAAAATAAATCTTGGCACTGAAGCACTTAGGTACATATGCAGCCCGTTATGCCACATAGTACAGTGGGTGATTGGAAGGATGGTGCTTTTGGTTTGTGATTATGCTTTTTAAGTAGGCTGGCAGCTTTGGACAGCTCTGCAGGTCCCTTTAGGGTATTTCTTATGACTGTAGTCTTCTTAGATAGTTACTGCATTAGGCTGTCCAATCAGAAATTTTGTGTGTAATTGTGGGTCTGAGCTGGCATGGTTGTAGGGAAAGAGAAGTGGATTGATCTGCTGGAATGTTCATTTCTACTATCATCTCATATCCGATTGCTATTTTGAGATAAAGAAAAGTGGCCATAATGGTATAGATATTTGGGACCTGCAGTCTAGACTAGATTAAAGTCCTGCAATTGACCTGCAGTGTGTACCAGGTCTCTTCAGTTATTCCATGCCTGTTCATTTAATGATGGGTGATTTGTTTATATGCAGAGGACCTGTGTTAAACAACCCTCATAGCAGAAATGTCTTATGTCAATGAAAGAGGTGTAAGTTACAGTTTGCTGCCAACTGCTTAGTATTATGGTATTAGTATTAGTGTGGGCCAGAAATGTTATCTATAAAACTACATAACTATATAATACCCTAGTTAACCATTGCCTTCCTTAACTTTCCTGTCTATTACAGGAGTCAAATAGTTTGATAGGTTAATGTGCCTGCTGCAGAGGGTTGAAAAAACCCTAGCTAGCAGTATGGTGAGTCTGAAATGACCCAACATAGCCTGCATTGTCACAAAGGACTGCTGTAATAGACTATCTATCTTTCAAAATGTAGCTGAAGACAACCCTGCAGAATATCGGCTGTAATTTTCTGATTTGTTTTCTCTTAATTTATTTGATGTTATGAGATCCTATGCAATTAATGTCTTAAGTACATTATACTTGGTGAGCAGTTGGATTACAGTTTTTTATTGGGAGAAGTGTGGCAATGCAGGGTGATAGGAATTTGAGGGTTCTTCACAGATTCTAGTATTTTCCTTATCAGAAATATGAGGGAATCTGTGATTTAGCCAACATTTGGTGTTTGCAGGGAATGAAGGGATATTGGGATCCACGCAAGCCTCACCACCCAGACCACCATAGGTGCCTTGTTTTCAGAAATGTCTGGGCCTGGCATGTTTCCCTGGGTGCTGACCAAGTCCTGACGTAAATATCGCAGCCACCCACATCACCAGAAATGGTCAATTTGCAAGGCAAAATCTTGATGTTTCCTTGTGTATTTGGGACTAAGAGAGCCTTTCCTTTCATAGGCGTTAGGCCAGTCACACAAGTGGGGTACTGCTGTTATTGCAAGAAGTGTAGAAATGGTATGAGGTAGGACATTGTTGATCACCACGGATTCCATTAGCACTCTCTGCTTTCACATTTGTTTTGCTGTGTAACGTCATCATGCACAGCATGCTGCAAAATACCCACAGCATGCTGTACAATACAGTGAAATAAACTTGAGACTTGTGAGAAACATTTCCTCCATGTCCTGACTTTGCTTTTGGAAACAAAAATGTGCCTGGTGTTTTTACCAGAAACATTTTCTTTGAAGTCCACTACACTGTGAAGGTACTGTTGTGGATGTCAATGGGTTGTCATCTGCCTAGAGCAATTAAAACCCACCAAATCTATACAGCCTGATGGCCTGCCCAACAAGAATTTACAGAAAGCTGCAGAGATATGATGGCTAAATTACACCAACTTATTTGTTCCATGATTGTAGGGGACTTCTCCAGTTCTAGGAGGCCTCACATGGTAGACTTCTGCTACTGGGGAACAGCAAAAAGCACAGTGGTCGAAGAAAGGTGGCAGATGTTGATAATGACCATGCACAGTCAAAAGAAAGTTTCAGTTGCCATACATGGTCTATAGAGCAGAAAGCTAGAGAGAGAAAACAAATATTGAGAAGTACAGAGAACATAGAAGAGAAGATAGATAAAAGAGACTATTGAAAAGAAGAAA
The DNA here is from genome assembly GCF_031143425.1 of Pleurodeles waltl. Lineage (NCBI taxonomy): Eukaryota > Metazoa > Chordata > Amphibia > Caudata > Salamandridae > Pleurodeles > Pleurodeles waltl. The sequence goes on along the minus strand of NC_090449.1, from coordinate 670,057,640 downwards.
TAGTAGGAGAAAAAAAGAAGAGTAAATAGAAAAAGCCAGAGCAGGAGAGACAGGAATGGGAAGATAGATGCAGTAGCAAACAGATAGGGGTAGCAGGGAAAATGCTGAGGGAGGCAGTGTGGACAGAAATTAGGAGATGGGAAGGGAATAGAGAAAATAATAGAGAGCCTAAAGGGGCAGATTGAGAGCTAGACACATGTGGACAACAGATGATTGGAGATTTTAAGTGGAATTAATAGCTTTTCATGTTTTGGCGAAAAATATCTGGCCCAATGTGATTTCAATGCACAATTTTACACTGTATCTCCTAAAAGGACGCTTAATGTATATGATCTGAAAGTCACCTTGAATGCTGGTCTGTAAAGTTTAAATAGGGTTCGAACTATTGTTACCTGAGCCACATCAAGCTTTGCAAATTGCTTAACAATGTTGCCCGTTTGGTAATTTGTTACGATATAAATTTAGTGGGAATTGCTGATGCCTTCTCTTTTTCTGCATATGAACCATGTCTACATTTGCTAGCATGGTCACTGGAAAGTACAACCTACATGCTGAGAAGTTCAAGTTCTATCAAGGAGACGATTTGATTATGTAGTGTACATTTAAATATGGCACTCTCTTAACTGTTTCATAACACAAAGCTTAACTTTTATTTTCATCTGTATTAATGCAGAACAATCCCTCTGCAAATAAATGTTGCATATAAAACATGGCATGCATTCATGCTTTTTACATTCACCACTCAGACAACTACATGCTTATCCAAGCAATGTTAGTGACATAGAGGATGCCACCTTGAGGATTCTATACAAAGACTATATGGCATGTGAAAGAGTGGCGAATGTCCATAATTCCAAAAGTAAAGGACTTTGTAGCATCCAAATGGGAGGTACCCTGCAAGCAGCATCAAAGAGAGATGTTATCACAGAGCAGTATCCTACATACAAACCATGAAACCACCACTCAAAGTTTAAAAAGTAATGCTGCTGCCTGTCCATCTATGGCTCTTCTAATTAGAGATTAAACTAGTATCCTCAGTCAGGCCACAGGCCTTCAATGGAACCTGTCCAAGCTCAAACAATCACCTATTCTTTACCTTGGGTACCCGTCTTGCTGGTCGGTGTATAACAAAGGTCTCCTTTTGTACAACACCTTTTGCACAACCTGTCTGTGACTATAAGGGGAGGAGGGTGCCAATGTTAGAGCCTGCTTCAAGTCAGTGCAGTTTTGACGGGTGCTTTGATTTAATGTAATTATTCAATCCATCTTTTGTCAGAACCTTATAATGAAATTCATTATGGAACCTTCCCAGCTTCCCCCTTAAAATCACATTTAAATTCTATTTAGTTTTCACAATTGTTGTAAACCTAAAATATTTAAAACACATAGTTTACCAATAATTTCCCAAAATGTTCTTGATGGACATTCTCTAAGCTCTCCGTAAAGTTACTTTATTCCATCGGCAAGTTAAATTAAAACTTCACTTACAAAGTTGGATGGAATTGGGAAACTCCATACTTTATGAAGTAGATGAATATTCCTAATTTTACATGAGATAATGGTTACCCTTTTGGGCCTTCCAGTTGTGATGATTTCTTGAAACAGAAGGTTCCAGGTAGGACATCCTCCAGCAAAAAATTAAATGTGGAGGCTGGACACCCACTGCCTGAGGCAAGAGGTGTGGGAGGGAGGGCTTTCAGCAAAGGCCAGCCTAGTTAAAAAAAAAAAAAAAAAACAGAACTTCATAAGCTTTCCAGCTCACAAAGCATGAACAGTTTAGAAACTACACACGTTTGGGGTCAGTATATTTGACAACTTTATATAGCTCTTCTTCAAATCCCATCTAATGCATATGATTTAAAGTTGGATTGCAAAAAGTTGATTGAGTGTGCGTTAATACATGCCTTTAAGATATACACATATTCCTTCAGATAGGATCGTACATTTGCACTCTCAATATTGAAATCAGAATATCTATGGCACAAAATATTGAATCCAGAATATTGAGAAGTAAGTATAGATTGTCCATAATTTATTTCACATATATGTACCAATGGAATGTATATATAGATACTCAACGTATATGCTGAATCTATACTTTCCTATATGCACTTACATTTAGATATTCTGTCCTTGCTATTAACCTACCACAATGTTCAGGGGGAGTCAATTTTCGTAGTACAAACAGTATTTGGGAAAAAAGGCACTTATAGAACACAGTGTTAATGTTTGGTCATAGATGAGGGCCATGCTCCGCTAAAAATATAATTCTTGCTACGGACCTGGTAACGTTTGCATGTAATAGGACTCAATCTGACAATCTTCAATTTCAGGTTTCACCCCAGACCAAAACGTTTTCCTACTCCAAATTAGATTACTCTCCTGAGTGACATTATGCATTTTTAGCAACCTCCAAATTAGTAGTTCTTGACGTTAGGAACAGGGATTTCGCAGAATTTTCGAAAAACATTTGAAAGAAATCAAAACCAAATTATTAATCTTTAATGTCAGCAGTTGTAAACATTGTTGCTATAGTGCCTCACATTCTCTTAGCAAATCTGCTTCAGTTTCAAATTGTTCCTTGAATTTAAGACATCATTGTGTGGCCTTGCTCCTGGGCTTTCCAGTGGCTGGAGGCATTTCTCTCAGAACAGAGGAAAGAATGCTGGAACACTGAGTTTGTTATTCATAACAATATGTACTGGGGAGAGACGGAAAAGTTGAGTCACATTGCTGTATATTTAAAGATCTGAACTGACCTCCTTTTAAGCTTTTATAATAAATTGAAAAGATAAGGTGGCAAAGATGGCGTGATGTCTTAACTGAATGTGCAGATAAATGATTTTTGATAAATGCCTGAAGAATTCTTCATAATAAATATGGCAAGCAAAGAAAGAGAACAGTCGTCTTCAATACTTTACAGATGAGTTCTACACTCACATTTTTCAGTGTTTATGATGACGGATAATTTATCGTTCATCCATTAGATTTCTTTTAGACCCTACCTTTTTTCTGAAGTACACAGTTAATTGTAGCTTCAGGCCTGGTACTATATTGGGGATACTGTAAGGGCCGCCTTATGGATTCAGCACAAATGACCGAAAAATAATTAACTATTTTAATAAACGGCCTGACAATGGCCTGGCAGATAAGGGGGGAGGATTGCCTCAACAGCAAAACATCATTTTAGCTTAGCCTCCGAAAAACTGGGCACTGATGCACTGGAGCATTTTGCCAGAGGTCGGGCTAATGCCTTACGTGCACATTTGCTCTACTTGTCCTTAAAAAGAAGCACTAGGATATAACTGCAATACAACCCAAAGTAAAAGAGATACAGGCGCGTAATACTGGTCTCAAAATCAAATTATTAAATATGTAGCCCAGCATTGCTCTAAATTGATGATCCTGTACAGTAGATAACAGCTCGGTATTTTCATTTCATTCATGGTCATCAATCATATATCCAGCCGCAGACTTTCACTAAAGTACGGTCATGACAAATCTGTTGAATGGGTGGCAGGAACTGTGTGAAAAGTCTTGAATTGAATGTAAAGCATATGCAATGTCTGATATGACAGTACAGGGTTATCCTAAAGTAAGTCTAGACAAATGTTCCTATAATTTGCCTCAGAATATTATCAGATTGCCCTGAAGATATATTGAGAGACCATGAATATTAAGCTGTTAGCTTGGCTCCTGAATTACCAGAAGATGTATTTTAGGGCGATGGGAAAGTCTGTTCAAATTAAATATTTTCCATTTTTCAAGTGCTGAGGAGAAGGGTAGGCCCTGGCAGGGCAATGCTGCATTTACTTAATTCATCCGAGGCAGGGCTGGTGCACAAATGATACTGCATTGCTCTTCTTAGGCCTCGAACCGGACTGCCTTAGCAGTTAAACAAACTCATGTTATCTATTCTTCAAAGTACAATAAGAATGACAAAAAGAGAGTGGGCTTTGGGCCAGCCCCCTTCAGACATTAGTTTCATGCATTTTTTGCCATCGATTGTTTGAACTGTCCTACAAGGTCGTAGCATTTCATGGACGGTTACATTGCTTAATTTGTGTTCCCATTATGTTTTGAAGATGAATCTTTTTGTTAGACTAAAGTCAGTGCTTGCTCTTTGATGAATTTACTTTGATGGCACAACATGTTAATTGATGTTACTTGGTTATTCAAGACTAGCTAGACCTGGAATCCTTGGCGTGGCTTTCCTTCTAACTTTTTGCCTTTACACCTTCTGTTTTGGGGACTTTGTTTTTGCTGACCTTAGGACTCAGCACACTTTACCACTGCTAACAAGTGCTAAAATGCTATTGCTTCCTCCTTAAACCCTGGTAAAATTGACAATACCCATTTGGTATATTAAATTTTCTTGTATGTCTCTAGTAAAATGGCACTACCTGTGCCTTTGGCCATAAATGAAATGCTACTAGTGGCACTGATTGTGCCACCCACTTTATTAGCTCTTTAAGCATGTCTCAGTCCTGCAATTGCAGCCTGTGTTTGCAGTTTTATACTGCCTTTTCAACCTGGCAAAATAAACCTTTTGCTCGGACAAAACTTTTTTCTAAGAACCCCCTAAAGTATGCCTTGATCAGCCCACAGGGGAGGGTGCAGTGTATTGAAACAGAAGGACATGTGCATTTAAGTTTGACATGTTCTGGTAGTGGAAAAACTCTTAAATTCATTTTTCACTATGACAAGGCCTGCCTCTCCCATAGTAGAGGCAGGCTTTGCCATGCCTCCCATACGTTTAACAGGACATAACTTTCAAATGGGAATGGGTAACCAGTTCATGTTCGGTGTTTTTGGAATTGTAATGAAAAATTCTCTCTTGTGGTGAAGTTGGATTCTTGCTTACAGATTTGAAGATGCCACTTTTATAAAGTTGGCACTTTCCTCCCTTAGCCATGTAATGCCTGTAGCCCGTCTCTGGGTCACATGACTTGCTATAATTGACAGTTAGGCTTTCTGTATTCCTCCTAGACAGCCACACACACTAGGGAGCTTAGGTGTGCCTTGATGGGCCATCACTCTCAGGATGGGAGAGCAGGGCACAACCCTACTTAAACTTGAATAGTCTGTGTCCTATCTCCAGACAAAGGGCTGCAATATGCCCTGTGGATAGCCTGAACCAGGGCAGGGGAGGCAGGAAACGTGTGCACTACAAAAAGAAACCTTTAAATCCTTCCCCCTCTTCTACAAGGCACTTGGTATAAATACTAGACCTCACCTCAAACACCAACTCTTCAGGACACTAGTTGACCTGTCTAGACTCTGCCAGGAAGAATTGCTGCCACTCTGCTGGATTGCTGCCCTGTTGGAGTACTGCCTTGATGGACTGCTACCTCACTGGAATGCAGCCTTGCTGCCCTGCTGCCCAACGGCCTGAATGAGAGAGATTTGGGCCTGCATCTGAACCCAGAACTCCCAAATTGGCTCCAGGGGCTAGTGCCTGACCCCCAAGTGATGACTCTCAGGTCCTGGACCTTTGGTGTGGCCTCAGAGAGGTTGAATTGAAGTGTTTGGGCTCTGCAATCGTGAACGGGCCAGTTGTCGCCAAACCTTGTCACTTGCACAGCTCACCAACACAAATTTCCATTAGAGCGACCCCTCATGCTACAGCATCCACTGCTCACAGGAACACCACCATGAAGCCCTGGCCCACCTGCTTGCAAAGCAATGACTGACCTCGACACCAGGCATGCTATTTACGTTGCATCAATGACTATCTGCTACACTTTTCTGCTCCTTGCAGCCCCTTCCACTGCTAACGGGACATTTTGCACTGGACTGAGAAGGCAACTTTTCAGCTGGATTAACCTGTTCCCTGTATCTGCACTCAATTGTGGTCAGCCTGGACTTGTGACTTTCTATGGGGGGGGTCACACAGCCAGATAACCATGAGTGCCACTTTGAGCTTTTTAGCACTATTTTCACTTACATCTTTAAAATTGCATTTCTCTTGTTCTACTGATTGGAGTTTTGTCATTTTGGTCATGATTTATTTATAAAATGTTGTCCTATTTATCTAAATTGGTGTGGGATTTTTCTTTTGTGGTGTTTTTACTTTATTACTGTTTTAAGTGTTGCTCAAATACTTTACACGTTGCCTCTAAGTTAAGCCTGTTTGCTCATTGCCAAGCTACCATAACAATGGGCACAGGTTAATTTAGGGATTGCTTGTGCCTCCTTCCAACAAGGATTGTGCTTGCTGTTTGAGTAGTGATTCACCCCAACTCAACTAGTGTCCCAGTCGCTCATAATAATAATAACAGCAACAATAATAATAACTTGTTTTGTAATTTGAGCTAAATATGAGACATCCGTTGCTTTTGAGCCCAGTAATTAAGAGGTGTTACTATTACCCAAAGCACGGCACTGAATTTGCCAATCTTCAAAGGATGTAAGGATGACTTGTTGTGAATTAAACTCATAACCTCCAATTTACCACATGTGACCACAGAGAACATTTAGCTCACTGAACCATCCTCAAACAACCAACAAAGAAAAAACATCATGACTTCTAACCAATATGCCTACCACTTATGATTAAAAGTCAAAGATAGAAAAGTCATTCCTTTTCTGAGCATCCAGGGGTCACAAAAACACACATTTTGCTCTGCTTACACCCAGTGTAGCAAAAAAAGGGTGAGTGAACGTGAATAATAGGAATGGTCTTACATATAAACAACACAATACACCACACAATTAGTATCTGTGTCTGAACAATAAAGATTTTTCCAGTGGCAGTACAGATACTTGTCTGCCTCTGAAAGGAACCAGCTACCTTATCCACACTCAGTAACTTCCACTACACTAAAGCTGTCTAATTTAACCTTTTAGGAGTATACAACATGTGATGCTATACGGTGCTTTTTCTTCTTTGTGGAGTTTTACCCCTCAAATGAAGAACTTTTCGGGGGAGACATTATAGGATTGTCCACAGCATTTGGCCTAATGATGGTAATAATAGTTTCCTAATCTACTGGTATGAGATTGGAGGGCATTCTTGACCCTGTGGGGTCACTTCAGCAACGATTGCAGGAAGGGCGTCATTCCTCCCTGTTCACGGCCCATGAGGAGGCAGTCCGGTCGAAATGAGCCTGGTGCATAGAGAGCAGGAACCATTAAAGAACTAGAATCTGTGATAAAGCATTTGAAGCAGCAGCGGCGACTGATGTCATCACCTGTTCCATATTGAAGACATGCTGCCTTTGGCTACGGGTCAGTGTAAACTCGCTACTCTTCTTGAACCTTCGTCTCCACCTGTTGATTTCCAACCTGATTTGATTCAATCAACCTAATTTGGCTACAACTACATGAAATAGGGGAGAGAAGAAAAGGTAGTAGAAGTGGAGAAAAGGGGAGGGAAAGAAAATCTAGTGCACAAATAGTTGTCAGACTGGACAATAAACACTGATAGGAATTGCTTGCTAATTATCTATTTAAGTTCCAAAGCATTAACAGCTGCAAAAACCAGAAGGTGGTGGTATCTGGAGCAGAAGGGTGAGGAACGGAAATTTGGCCAGACCCCCACCCTCCAGTAAGCATAAGCAGCCACACTTAGAAATCTCCCCAGAAAGGAGGGCTCAAAAGGAGAAATTCTGAGCTACACAGCATGAAGGACACAACCAACTGGTGCAGAATTGCTGAGAGGGAAAGACTAAGAAGGGATTGCAACTCAGGGGGGCTCTAGGTCCCTCCCAGGGGGGCAGTAACTTGTGGGTCACGGAAGAACTCTGCAAGTTGTGGCCCTTCAGTTAAAAACCCCAGCGCTTCTTCCTTCATGCTCCACACAGCTCAATCTAAACCACTAATGAAGCGCATCTTAAGAGATCTGCCAATGAAAACTCGTGGCATTAGGAAAACCCCTAAGACTAGCAAAACTCATAGGTCATTAGGCACCAACTGGATGCCCAGGGCAGGTATGCCAACTAAAGCTGAAGCACGGTCTTCCTGTACTTTCTTAAATCTGCTCCAGAAGCAAATTTGTTTCCGGCTCAGAAGTCGTAGGTGTTGCCTCATCGATAATGCCCTCACTACCATTAAACCAACCTACATCTCAATCTGCTGCAATACTTCAGGACACATATCCACCAGGGAAGAATGTCTCCTTGCTGTTCTCTGTAGCCAGCTCCAATGAAGGCCAGAAATGACCAGAAGCGGAGGAGCACGTCCAAGAAAAGAGCAGTAAGCAGATAAATAGCTCAGAATTAGTTGGGGCCACCTTCGATGAAACTCAGACCCCCTCCGTGGCAAAACCACTCAAAAGGAGGGTTGCTGTATAGTGATAGTCCCTTCTCCGCCCCAGACTGCCTTCCTAATGACTACACTTACTCAAATTCTCAGTGAAATACGGGAAATTAAACTGTCTCAGGAGAACGCAAATAAGCAACCAAATGAACCTCTGGCCCATATCAACGATAGTATCCAGCAACTCACTGTAGACTGAACCAGGTAGAACAAAGAGTCTCTTGTCTGGAAGAGTTGAGCAACAATTAGGTGAGAAGCTACAGTTGAAGTTGGACGACAAAGAAAATAGGTCCCAACAGTCGAACTTGAGATTTGTAGGTATTCTAGAAGATCGGGAAGCAGGTCGACCAGTCGCATTAATAATCTCAGAACTTATTCTTAAATATGTGCTGCCAGACAAACTTTCTGACTGGACTGACCTAACTATCACCCGTGCACATTGGGTTGCCATCACTTGTCCGCTCAATGCTAAGTATCCAAGAACAATTCTAATCAGCTTTGTACATTTCTGAATCAAGGAGCAAATTCTCACCAGTGCAATTAAACAGAAATTCTTTACAACATCCGACAATGTCACATTCCACATATTTTCAGACATGTCTATGTTAGCGGCATGATGACACAAGGATTTTGTGGCATTAATAGATGATTTCAATGTGGAAACCCAGCCCGTATTATACAGCAATCCAAGTTAAAGTTTTTTATCCAATCCATCGACCATGTAAGAAGCGTTTTGTACTCCATTAAGAAAAAGGGAGAGAAGGGAAGTTCTGGTCATTCTACTATTTTCACTATTTTCTTGATGAATGTAATGGTGGTTATACAAGAGCGAAAGGCAGCAGATAGCCTTTGAGACTGATCTGAAATGCGTGTAAGGTAGCAGTGGTTTGGGGTGGGGAGAGCCTTTTTTTCCCCCTTTTTTGGTCCACTGATGGTGTGGCTACTCATTTGGGTACAAGTTTGCAAATCAATCTTGTTTTTAATCCCCATCTCCTATTTTTTCTCTCTCCTCTTTTTTATTCTTCTTTCAGACCAAACCGATGTGTGCCCTTTGTTGCTTTCCAGGTAGTAGGATTTTGAGTGCCCTATCAAAGAACTCGAGAAGAGAGGGGTGGGTGGAGGAGAGCGGGTTTGCTGGGTAGGTGGCCCCTGGCGGGGAAGGCTACTCAGCAGGGTGGTGAGGAAGGAAGGGCTTTGAAGAGTGTTGGAGGGGACAATAATGCAGGTGGAAATATGATGGCAAGACAGCACTGTTTAATGGGTGGTTTTTATAATATTAGGAAAACAAAACCTAAAGATGGCAAGGCTTTGCGGAGTAGGTCAAAGGGTAGCAAGAATAGGGAAGCTGTATATTTTTATTTACCACAATGAGTAGAAAACTTATTAACGTATTCTCATGTAATATTAATGGTGCAAATAACCGAGTCAAGTTTAAGTCAATGCTCCAATGTTTGGATGCAGCGCAAGCACAGATAATCCTCCTCCAAGAGACACATTTCAAACCACAAACACGGTCTTAAGAGGAATGGACACTTTTTTTTCATACACTTTTTTTGGAAAGCCGTGAAAGTGATTAGGGACACTAATGCAAGGTGAAATTTTATCCATTTGGAAATAGGTACCCAACTAATTGTTATAGCTAGCTTCTATGGTCTGATAGATTTCCAGGCCACTTGATTATTGGGGGGGGATTCTAATACTGTACAAGATTTAAGACTTGACTTGTCACATAAGAATAAAGCTCAGAACAAACCCGAGACCGCCAGGTTTTTAGCCACGATGATGAACGATTTGGCCTTAATATATCCCTGGTGTGCACAGCATCCGCTAGATCAAGGATTTACCTGCTTTTTAAAAGGTTCAATTCAGCTTCTAGGATCAACTTTTTTTTGGTGTTACATAGATGGGACAGGAAGGCTTCAGGGATACATTTTACCCCCTTTTCACATCATCCGGTTCCCTTTGTTGAACTTGAGTTTAACCTTGAACAGGCTATGAGGCCACGATGGATTTTTGATACGTCTCTATTAACAGATGCTGGATGGCTAGCGCTCATGAAATCCAATGCAGTGGATCTTTTTGAGAGAAATATGGGCTTGGTGTCATCTTTTGCCATCTTAGAAGCTTACAAGGCTTGTATAAGGGGGAAAGTAATCACTTAGAAAGCACAATTCTTTAGAGCAAGGAAGGAGAAATCTCAAACTTTGCAAATAGCACTGGTTCTGGCTACCCAGATTCATTTGGAGAGTACTACCCTATGTCAGGCTTCAACTAAAGAAACTCCTGACAGGCATTGAAGGACAATTACTTCTTCTGCCAAAACCATAGTACCCAGCAGCAATATGAGGAGAGCAAATGTACCGGGAAATATCTGGCCTGGTCAGTTAAAAAAAAGTCATAATATTGCAGTCATAAAGTCAATGATATTGAAAAGGTCTTTATAGATCACTATACAGACCTTTATACTTTGGTACCTCTCATCTCTTTAGAAGCTGTTAGCTAGTTTTTAGAGCCCAAAGGTTTCTCCAAAGTGAGTAGAGTGCTGTTTCTCCTATTACACTCTTTGAGGTTCAGGAGGCTATCCAAACCTCTCCTAATCATAAAGCCTGTCGGACAGATGGCTTCCCAGCAGAGATATATAAAGCACTTAGGGATCAGATTACGCCTTTTTTGGTTAAACTTTTCAATCAGGTACTAGAGGGATGCGAAGTTCCTCAAACATTTACCAAAACCGTAATAGTTAGTTTTCTAAAAAAGAGGAAACCAGCAAAGTAGCTGGGTTATTATCACCCCATAAGTCTGTTGAATAGTTGAATAGTGACTATAAGCTTTTCACCAACATTATGGTGGCAAGAATAACACCATCAATCTGGCTTCCTACCTAGATTAATTATTACAGATGTTAGACTTGGCATCCATGGTGTGGTCTGCCCTACTTTTTTGCCTCTGCAACCCAGGCTGTTGATGTGTGCTGGACTCTGTTTTTGCTGTTTTTGATACTCTGGGCACTTTACCACTGCTAACCAGTGCTAAGGTGCAAGGGCTCTTACGTAAAATGTATGTGTAAATTTGCTTAATCATGATTGGCATATTTGATTTACTAGTAAGTCCCTAGTAAAGTGTACTAGAGGTGCCCAGGGCCTGTAAATAAAATGCTATTAGTGGGCATGCAGCACCAGTTCTGCCACTCACACTAGTAGCCCTGTAGACATGGTTCAGACCAGTGTCTGTGTGTGCAGATTTAAACTGCCAATTCAACTTGGCAAGTGTACCCTCTTGCTAGGCCCAAACCATCCCTTTTTATACATGTAAAGCACCCCTAAGGTAGGCCCTAGGTAGTCCCATGGGCATGCAGTGCATGTTAAACGGTTGATCTATATGTGCTAGGAGGAGAGGGAGGAGTGGTCACTCACACCTCAAAGGACTGTGCATGCCCTCACACAATGCAGTCTCTAATCCCCTGGTGTGTGTCTGGGGCCTTGCCTGGGCAAGGCAGGATTTTGTGAACAACAGAGACTTTCCTTTGAAGAAAGCCTAATTCAAAGGCAGAAAGGGGTATGAGTATAGGACCCAAAACCCCTGAAGATTAGATCACTGCTGGAACCAAGAGGAACCTCTGCCAAGGAGAAGAGCTGATTTGCTGAGAAGTGCTGCCCCTGCCTGTGACTGTGCTTTCTTGGGCAATCCTGCAGTTGCTGCTTCTGCCTGTGAAAGAGGACAAAGACTGGACTTTGTTATGCATTCCTGCTTGTCAAGAATCTCCAAGGGCTTGAGTTGAGCTTGTCTCCTGTTTTGAAGTCTCAGGGCCATCAAAGACTTCCTCTACTAACATCTGGACTCTCTGCTGAGACTTGTGCCCTGCCAAGTGGTGTTCTATCCAGTCCCTAGGCCCTTGATAGGTGAAGTTGGCAGACAAGAGCTGAAAATCCATGCACAGAATGCTGTATGGGGAAATTTACGCCTCACCATCTGCAACGCGGCTGATAAACAAAGCACCGTCGGCCTCGCAGTGGTTTGGCTTTCCCTCAAAAATAGTCCAGCTGTTGGATAATCTCTATGCTAGGACTCAAGCCAAAATTATAGTCAACTCGGAAATGGCAGGAACACTCTCAATTAGCCGAGGGACTTGGCAGGGCTGACCACTGTCTCCAGTGCTGTTTGCACTGTTCATTGAGCCTTTGGCTGCAGCTCTCCAACAAGATGCATCAAGACCCCCTCCAGGGTGCACCCAAATTGAAGCTTTTTGCAAATGATTTGATTTTATATCTGGAAGCAGATGAGCTAAGTATCGTTAGAACTTTCGCTGAGATTAAAGTCTTCTCGCGTCTAGGGGGCTACAGAGTTAATCATGCAAAATCAGAAACATTACTATCCAACGCGTCTTAGCTAATACTTCCAATCGAGACGCGACCTCAAGCCCTACCTGCAAGACCTATTAGATATCTAGGCTTTTTTTTATCTGACCACTGTCTGACTTGTATCGACTTAATTATTTCTCAACTTTATCTAAAGCTAGGAATCCTCTATGTCAGTGGCAGCCGTATCCTCATACTATTACAGGTCGCACTGCTCTTATGATCCTTCCACTTTTTTTTGTTTGCTTTATCTAATGTAATGATTAAAGTACCTCAGGGGTTCTTTTTGGAACTTGGGCAGATGCTGCAACATTTTATTTGGCCCGGGAAAAAAATCCAGACCAAGTTGAAAACCCTATGCCTAATTGTAGGGGATGGAGGACTATCACTACCCCAATTTAAAAAGTATTATCAGGCCAATTTCTTAGACTGGAGTATCAAAGCAGCATGTCCACAGAACCGCTGTAACAATTTTATCTTGAACAAATGCTTACTGAAATAGGAATGAAGCCCTCCCCATTTCTTAAAATTCCAAAACTCCTGAAAGCTGTCCGATTTAAATTGTTGCATTTTTCAGAGACACCCAAACGAAAGAGGAATTTCTTTTACCTGAGTTTCATCTGGATGTTTTACTAAAGTATTGTGCGCTATTAGGTCTCCTAGTTAAAAAATAAACTATGTGCAATTGGGGGAGAATTGGGACATCTCCGTTCAAGGACTTCTTTATGACTGGTGTTGTGAAGTCCTGAAGCCAGATTAAATTGATATACTTTTTTTCATATGCTCAGTTTAAAAATGTTCTCCAAAAAGTTCTGTCCTCATGCAATCCTATGACCTCCTCTCTCAGTCAAGCCTATTTTTGTACAGCTTTGCTGGGAGTAGGCCAATGTTATCAAATTGTGATACAGCAGCTTAGTGCGAAATGGGTTCTGACCACTCTGGACAGAAATCTAACTCCCTACGGTCTGCAGGTTCGACCTATCTTCATGGAGACAGTACAATCAATGACCTTGTAAAGCTATTAGAGGGGCCAATTATAAAATAATGTTTTTTTTTCTCCAAATGGATGATGTACTATACACCATCTCGGCTCCATAAAATGTTTCCTTTTGTATCAGGCGTATGCTTTGGATTCAGGTTAGTTAAAGGCGATTGGCTCTATTCATGCTTTACTTGTTTCATCCTGTTTAGCTTTTGGAGCCAGGTCTTTCAGAGGATTGGGGATAACTCCGGGCCTCATTAATACCTAAGCTCTTGGGCGCATTATTTAGGGTGTGTAGTTAACCAAATCTATCCAGATGTCAAAAACAATATTTATTTTTAGCATCTTTAGTAGCCAAATCTTTGATACTCCAGAAATGGAAAACGGTCGAAGTTTCGACCTTCGAGAGCTGGCTACATAAAATGCAGGAGATGAAAGAAAGAGAAAAGCTCTATGACATACATGAGGGGACCCTTTCACGATTTCGGAAGGTATGAGAGAGTGACTCAAGGATAATCTATATGTTTTTTTGTCCTTTTTTTTTTCAAGACTACAAGCAGAAGGAAAGGTCACGTTTATGATATGGTGCTGAGATGATTTACATTTATTAAATTATCACTGCCTTTGTATATCCGTTTTGTACATTTCACCTTTGTGATGAGCTGTCTCTAGTATTCATTTTTATGTATCCACCTGCCACAAATGCCAATTTTATTTTATTTTTTTAAACAGTGAACATGGTTCGTACGTGTAGTTATAATTAGTAAATTTATATTTAGTACCATCACTATATTCTGGCAGTTCTTGAATACTATCATTGCTAGTGCGAGGCAAAGTGTCCACAATACGGTCCAAGATAGTGGTGAACACTTGTATCCAATGAACAAAAGTCAAGCACACTAATGGCCTCAAAAAGTTGTGTTCATGTGTCTAAAGACCCAAAAAGAGCAGCAATCCAAAAAAACAGATCCTGATGAGTCTGTGCTCTGGAGTTCAAATGTAGCAATATTGTGTGATGTTGGAATCAAACGCATTTGCACATTGGGTACAAGTATTCACACTACCTTGGGCTGTATTATGGACGCTTTGCCACACCATAGAAGCCTTCGGACCACAGGGATCATTTCTTACACACAGGATATTTTTGTAGTAAATTACTGGATATTTCCGACTTGGGCATGGACCTTATATTTCGTAATATTTGCCTTAGCCTTGAGAAAGTCACAGAAGTGACAAAACGTGCGTTGGCTGTTGAGGATTTACGTTCTATACCAATAAAAGGATCAAAACTTTGCCTGCTTGTCTACAAACCTTTAGTGTAATTGGATGTTGAACTGAGAGACGTTTTACAATTTAATTGTGTGCAGAGGGTATTTTGTACTATATTAATACTTGTGGTAATATCAGGGAAATCGACAGTAAAACTGACCCACTTTGCCATAAATTAGGCGCACAAGCTTCTAGTAAATGGACTCACACACTGACCTGTCAAAATGGCATTTGAGGTGCTACCAGATTGATCTACAGGCTAGTCTGACAGCACTTTTAGTGAAGTATGTGCGTTCTGCCCCTTTGCTGTGGGGGACCTTAGGCAAGGAAATGTAATAAATAACATAACATTTAGCACTTGGGGTCACACTGACGATTTGGCAAACACAAGACGTTTTATTTAGTTATGTCTTATACAGTTTATCCAAAACGTGCTTTGAGTTTGAATGTGGGTGCTTCTCAGAAGTTGAGGGAACTGAATCAGGATTTCTAAAGAAAATGGTAAGTGCTGGTTCAAGTTTGGGTATCGGTTTTTATTTTCTGTATTAATAGTTCACCGTCCCCATCTAAATGAAGATACTTTAATTAGAATTGTATGTTGTAATGCTGTACTATATTTTATAGAGATGTGTGGCCTTTTGCGATGTTTTTATGATCCTCTGCAATAAAGGATTCTTCTTCATACTCTGTCTCATATTCTGAGATTGACAGGATCCCTTTTACGACCACACATGATCTATTGATTTATCCATTTAGGGCTAGAAGAACGCTCTTTGTGTGTTTCCTTTTTGAACATTTCTGCAAACTAGCTAGGTGGCTGATTATAACCCAAGTATTCGATTCCTTTAATGACGTCCACTGCCTAACTCATGCCTGTCTGACTTGTTGATTTCTTACGTTCATCCTTTAAGAAACAAATAATCAATCTGATAATTATAAAGAAAGGAAGTTGCCTTCCCCCAGGACTTAAATGACTCAATTGTGCAAGTGGAAGGCATTCTTTGACCTGCTCAACAAGAAGCGGTCAATACATCTGATATGACTTCAACTTAACAATGTGCTGTTCAATTATTGTTGCTTTCAAAATACAAGATTGAATTATTGTGCGTCAAGTGTCACTGATATTATGGGACGCTTCGAGCCTTCGGTCATTAAAACCGATCAGATGCTTCGTGTTCTGTTGCTGAAATGTCTACAATACTCACTAATTAGAACTTATTTCAGAATATATTGATAATCCATCAGAGGCTCTAACAGATATACAGATATCTGCGAATAAGAACCTTAGCACAATTAAAACTGTGTATGCTACTGCGTTACAATTCGAATGTCCATGTAATCCTGTTCTAAATACAACACAGACCTCTCTAAATACAACACAGCTCTTGCACGCTCAACCAAACTTGCTAGCATGCAAAGGCATGAATTAAAGTGAGGAGAGGCGGGCTGCTAAGTATTGTAAGAAGTTAAGAAGCCTCAAGTATATTCCTGATCGAATAAAACAAATGACCTTGTAATTCCATGAATATAAGCACACGTTACCATAGTGGAAATTACTGCTCGTGAAACAGGTAAGATTTCAGGAGCTTCCTGAACTGCAGAAGACTGGAAGAGAGAGATAGTTCCTTGTGTTGGCAGTGGCCGCGGATAGGGCTCTGTCAGCAAAATTGTAGCTCGAGATCTTGGAACTCACAATAAAAATTGCAATGCGGAGTGCAGTGTTCGTTTGTGCAAATAAGAATAAATTAATTAAATAATTTTTCAATAAGTCCTGGAAAGTGTTGCTGCACTGCTCACTACATGTAATGGGTGGTCAGTGAATCTGCACAAATAGATGAGGTATGTGAGAACTTACGAACATTGACAATAAGTGAGGCAGTTACATTTTGTACTAGTTACGGTAGCCTGATACGTTTCTGGTTAGGCTAGGTTACCAGAATTTTCAAAATCAAATCGTAGAAGAATATGTGTATTTATGACCGCAATATGAAACTTAGAAGCGACAGGGGGTAGTAAGAATCTGTGTTAATATGAATGTCTAGATTACAAATTAAATTGTCAAGAGCTAGGTTTGGCCCCGTCACTGAGGGGCAATTGAAAGAGAGTGCCATAGAATCCTTGGTTGATTTAAAAAGGAGTTCAGTTTAACTTTTGAACATTTGAGCCATCCATCATCATTTAACGGCGTGCAGCAAGGCAAACATGGAAGAAAAATATTTGACGAAAGTTTCTCAACTTTTTAATAGCTGAGACTAGCCAAGGCAAAATTACTTATCCCAATTTTATTAGCTCTCTAAGGACCTCGTTCTAATTTTGGTTGTTATATGAATTTTGGTGGAGACAGCAGTTTACACTGAATTAAAATGCAATCCATTACCTCAGCATGCCTTATCAGGTCAGGATTTTAGGAGGCCAGATTCCATGCATCAAATATATCCCTGCAAGGATTATTCAGTAAAAGACTAAGGTGTTGATTTAGATTTTGGCAGAGGGAAAAACTCTGTCACAAATGTGGCAAATATCCCGTCCCCCACATGATGATACAATTATATCCTATGGAGATCGTAATACAGCGACATCTGTCAAGTTTCTGACAGAGTATTCTATCCGCCGAGATCTAAATCAGGCCCTCAGTGCTGAGCCTCAAAGGGTTGCTAAGAAGCCCGCAGCCAGTACTATAGAAGGTTGGGTCACTCAATACCTGCTTGCATAGTCTTGATTCCATCCTGTGTCAATGTTACCCCTCATCAGACACTTCCTGCCTCCTTATTTTACTCATAAAGACTCTTTTTTCACTCCTTTTGTCACAGTTTCCATCTTTCTCTTTCCTTGCTCTGATCAATGTTTGTCGAGGAAAAATAAGTACTGGCCCTAAAAATGAGTGGTGGTGGGCCCCACCTTAAACTATTAAACACTGTCTCCCTGGAAACAGTCCAGAAGTGGCAATTACCTACAGTAATTAGTGTGGGAAGCTAAATCTGCCCCTGTAATTCTCCATTCCTCAGAGTGTGACATGAATTCCAAATTAATTCTGCGCTGATGGACTATTGATGCAGAAGCCTTGGTGATTCTGGTTGCAAAATTACTGTATCAGAATTACTGATGTACCTGGAAATGTTTACTTTGTGTTTATGAGTGGTTCTTAAACTATGGTGTCTTTGCTAAAATCTTAGTGATATCAATAAAATGATGTATATTCAAAATAGGTTCTGCATGTTTGGGCCAACTATTTTCTCATTTTTGTATCCTGGTGCAAAAATCTTTCTGCAGCAAATTGGTGCAAAGTGGTTGCATTTGCATCAGTGCAGGTTTCTGTTATTACACTCTCTAGTGTGTTTTAGAAAGTACAGTGCTAATACCTAGTTGATGGCTTTCACTATAGGCTCAAACAACAAAGTGATGTAGGGAGTGCTTACATTAATCTCAGCCACTGGCAATCGCTCAGGGCTGCACTCCAATTAATAATTTTTATGCTCACCATGCCACCTGAGTTTGGACCCAGCCATATGCAAATCAGTCTTGACCCTGCTTCTCATTGGAACAGTCCAACCAGAACTGTCAGGACAGGTCCTACCTGAAACGCAGCACAAGCAGCCTAGGACTGGTTTTGCCCTAGTTAGGGCTTTAGAGCTTGCCATAGCTTGGTTCCAGGGGCACAGTGATCCCACGACCCACATACGGTGCACTTAGGGCAGCAGATGCAAAAACAACAAGGTGATGAATTGAATGCTTGAATTAATCTCAGCCACAAGGAATCGGTCATTCCAAACCATTGTTTTTTTTGCCCACCATGCCACCTCAGTTTGGACCCAGCCATACGCAAATCAGTCTTAGCCCTGCCCCTCATGGGAACAATCTATCCCAAACGGCCAGGCCAGGTCCTCCCTGATTTGGAATACAAGTAACCTAGGACCAGTGTTGCCCTAGTTAGGGCTTTAAAACCAGGCATAGTTTGGTTTCAGTGGCACAGTGAGCCCTGGACCCACATCCGGCACACTTAGGGCAGCAGATGAAAAAAACAAGGTGACAAACAGAATGCTTGAATTAATCTTAGCCAGGGTAAATCGCTCAGACCACATTCCAATCAATTGTTTTTTTTGCTCTCCATGCCACCTCAGATCGGACCCAGCTATATGTAAATCAGTCTTCACACTGCTGCTTATCGGAACAGTCTATCCCAAACTGCCAGGCCAGGTCCTCACTGAAACAGAACATAAGTAATCTAGGAACGGTTAGGGCTCTTCAGCCAGGTATAGCTTGTGTCTAGTGGCACAGTGAGCCCAGGACCTATGTCTGGGCATACCACGTGCACTTAGGATGGTAAATGCAAGAACAGCAAGGCGTCGGATGGTATGCTTCAATTATTCTCAGCCACTGGCTGCATTCCGATCCCTTGTTTTTTTGAGCATCATGACACCTCGGTTTGGACCCAGCCAAACACAAATCAGTCTTGACACTGCTCTTAATGGGAACAGTCAAGCCTGAACTGCCAGGCCAGGTCCTCTCTCAAACGGAACACAAGCAACCTAAGACCGGTTTTGCCATAGTTAGAAATATATGGACATACTGTAAAGGCCTTTTGATTTTATCAGTTCTCCAGAACAGAGGCTCAAATATCTCTCTATGCAATTACAGGTTTTCCAGTGCTAGGTAAAGAATTACCAGGATGACAAATACTACCATCTGCAGTCTCAGGCTCACACATAATGAACCTGGACTTTAACAATGAGCTACAGGGCTGCTGTGACAGCTGCTTTGGCCATCAACCATAGGTCGTGCTCCTGTAGCATAGACAGGGAACTGCAAATGCTACCCCCAGCTCCCTCCCTACTACTAACTCTCCAAACTAACCCCAGCCCTGCTGTCACACAGTCACCTCGTTCCAACTGCACAGACTATGCTGGACCTCTTATCCCACCAGAGACAGAGAATTAAATCAAGTAACCACAACCTTAATTCACTCACTGCCTCCAGGGGTGGTTGGGATAAAACAAGAAAATGATAGACTTGCATCACTGGCTCTGCTCTGTTCCCTTTTGACACAGCGCAGGAGGGTTTGTACTCCCTGGACCTTATAGTGTTGATGCACGTGCGGCGCACTAGAAACAACAAGGAGTGTTGTTTACTAACACTTGTTAGCATTTATTTTTTAACAGCCATTTACAACAATATCACTTACAGACTTCATTACAAATAAAGCTTGTGAGCATGTACAATTCAAAGGAACACCAGTGTTTTATGGCACTCCACAGAATGTCTAAAACATCAATGTTCAATTCAAAACACAAAAGTATAGATTGGGTGCTCAAAGTCTTTCCATTTTATATAAAACTTATCAAGTAATATGAACATGAAGACTTTCACTTCTGAATCAAATAAAGCTCAGAGTGTCCACGAGGTAAAGTGTCTGGAGCGCTAGGACTTTCGAAACGTAGACACACATAATGCCCGATTTCCAAGAACAGGTTTTCTTCTTGAAGGAACTCTGTCATAGACAAGTCTCAAAACTAGCTAAGGATTGGTGCACACTAATCTGAGGATGAAGTACTTAGCCTTGACTTTAATTCTTCAACTGGAATCCGGAGGAAGACTTGAGTCTGAGGTGTAAGAAGCTCTTGTGGAGGTGGATTCATAGCTCTGGACATGACACAGGAGACATCGATGGAGTCAGGAACACAGGATCAACAGGAAGGCTTACAAAACTAGAGCTCTGGAGCTTCTGGGCGACTCAGAAGGTGAGTGCAGGCAAGATGCTTATGCAGGACTGGAATTAGGCTAAGCCCCAACTTAGGTTCAGACGGGGTATTTACCCCTGATGGAACAAACATGGTTCACATGGAAGGCTGGAAAGTTCCAAAGGAAACCTGGGAGAGAACATGTGTTAACCTAACGGATGTGACATCTGTTGATGGCAGGTGCAAGTGACGTTTAGAATCAGTTAACCAAAACAGCCGGAACCAAAAAGCATTGGCCATTAGAGTCAATAGGTTACAACAGTTGATAACCTAGGCAGGCTGAAAACAAGGGTAAATGGTTAAATGCAATAGGTAATGGCAGATGGAGAAAATTAACTAGGAAACATGTGAAACTCTTACAAGAGTGCAACCATGGGGAGCAACAGTACAGGAGGTTCATGGGGGTGAAAAGCTCTGGGAGGGGAACAATGGTTTGCAGGAGGCCATGAGGTGCCAGAGGGGGAAAACAACATGAGCCCTGTGTGCAAAACACATAGTACTGAGGGTACAAGAGAGGGTTGTGACACCTGCCACCTGCATCACAGACCACAACAAAACACCTCTATCAATCTACCACAGACTGGATAAAAAAACACACAGAAATAGAAATGCTATTCTGGGGTCAGCAAGTATCTAAATTACCATGTTGCCTTTTTTCATTTGAATTAGTCTTGGGTTATACAATGATTTGGTGCTTCTACATTAATTGTGTCATTTGCTATATTGAAGCTGCATAGTTTTTGGACTGTGAGAAAGTGAATAAGAATTTGGGGTGGTTGTGAGACCTCCAAAAGTAATAATGTCACTATTCTTTATCAGCTCCAGTTAAGTTACTTTAATGTAAACCTTTGCTCACTACCGGATAGGTTTGTGACACAGAGCATTCGGGCTTAGCTCAAATGAAAACAAATGTAAAGGCTTTATCATTACTAATAGATATACACCGAAATGAAAACAAATCTGATTAAGAGAACCGTAGAAATAATATTTAGGAGTTTTAGAGTTTTCTAGCATCAAAAAGCAAAAAGAGCCAACCACAGCTATCTGTTGTGATAGACCGGGTCAAAGACTAAAGTTAAGGCCGACCGTGATGGAGAGTAGGTTGGCTACATGGACCAGGTTTGCTCCGGTGAAATGTTTACCTTCTCTCTTAGTAATTTGTTTTTTAGAGAAACTTTCTCATCAGTGGGGTGGGCTGCTGGCTTAATCCAACGGAGACAGTGTGAAAAGTATTTGTGCAAATATTCAAACAGTAAAATCACCACACAAAAAGATCCCAAACCAGGTTAGAAAAATAGAGCTTACTTTCATAAATCAATCAAGACAAAAATGACAAAAATTCAATTTGTAGAACCGGGGTTATGCATTTTTAAATAATAAAATGCAATGTAGCACCTAAAAGCAGAAAGCACATCCAAAGCTATCTGGTCTCGCTGGACCGGGTCAAAGTTAAATGTTTAGGCCAACTGCGAAGGATCACAGGCCGCATACAGTCCCGTATTAGCTTTACCTTCTCAAGTTTTGTACCAAGAGCCCTGTTTGCATTGGAGAGTGTTGTGAGGAGCAAGGAGAGCGCCATGGGTGGGAGTCGGTGTGGACCTAGGAGCAGACGGGCTGAAATTTTGTATTGGCAGTCCCCTGCTCACTGACGATGCAGCTATGCAAAGAGACAGGCTGGCAGCTCGCACTGATTTCAAGTGCAAGTGGCACACTTCCAATGCAAATGGGCCTGTTTGTGGTTGTAAAGTGCTCACAAGCTTGATTTCAAGAGCTCAAGAGACACACCAAGGGTCCAGGTCATGTGACACACCACTTGTTGGTCAGGAACTAGCTGACAAAAGGTCCAGAAACTATGGGGAGCCTTTTATGTCCCTAAGGCTCAGATCAGGAGGCCATTAGCCTAACCCTTTAAGTCACTCTGGAGTCCTGGCTTCAAGATGAAGTTGGAGGTCCAGTTCTTCTTTCCCAGGGAAGAGGGTACCTGGCAGCAGGTCAGCACAGCAGGGCAGAAGCTCCTTCAGAGTAACAGTCCACAAGAGGGGCAGACCTTGTAGCAGCACAGAGGTTCTTCCTGGCAGAGTATCCACAGGTCCAAAAGTACACTGACAAGTTGGTGTCTGAGGTCCTTCTTTTATACACCAGTGCCTTGGTAGTAGAAGGTAGGAGAAGGATCTAGACATTGGCCTTGAAGTGTATAGAATCTCCTGCTTCCCCTGCCCCAACTCCAAGCTGGCTGAAGTGACAATACAGGGTTGTTAGGCCCTTTGTGTGGAGACAAAACACAGTTTAGTCAGGTGCTAGTGGTGCTGTACTCAGCTCTGCCCCCCCATCCTACCAGCAGATGGCCCATTCAGGCTCACCTAATCCCTCTGTTGTGTGACCGTCTGGGAGGAATTCACAAGTCTAACTGTCTGGTACATCTAGTCATTTGACCCAGGCCTGGGAATAGGCACACAAGGCCTCAAGGCAGAAAAATGGCAAATTTCAAGCAGTATCATTTTTGTAACTGTGATCAAAAACCTGATTTTAATATAAAATAGGTCCCTTTATCACAATTCCAAAAACACCAAACATGAACTTGTTACTTATTACCATTTTGAAGTTGCACTTATAAAATGTAATAAGGTAACTGCAATGTTATGCTATGATAGAGATAGGTCTTGCAGCAGTGAAATACAAATTTGAGAGCTACATCTGCCTATGATAGGGCTGCCCCTTTGAAGCTGTCACAGTTGGTGGCCACACACCCCCAGGCCATCCAGTCCTAAAGAGGTCACACCTCCTCTAAGCCAAGGATTCTTTGCTCCCTTTCCTAAGAGCAATTCACACCTACCACCAGGATTCCATGTGACAGTTGAGGATTATCTCAGAAAGGGCTACTGGAGATTTAAGGCAGGAAAATGCAAACTTTCTAAACATGCATTTTCAAAAAAGCAATTTGCAATCTGACTTTACCATCAGATTGGATTTAAAGTCCTATTCATTTGGGCCCTTGAATCATGGTTCTAGCTATTCCTAAACCAAAGTTGTGCATTAAAAGATGTTCTAATGTAACCTGGAGCTTTTCTATGGCAGAGCCAGATTACCACTGTATAAAATGACTTTGGAGATTTTTCACTACCAGAACATGGAAAATGTAAGAACACATATTCACCTTTTTAAATATCATGCACCCTACCTATGGGCACTTAGGGCCTTCATCAGGGTTGATTTATAGTTATTAAAAAGGAAGATTTAGGTCTTGCAAAGGGAATTTGTAGATTTAAAACTACAATTCTTGGCTACACTGGCAGGCTTGGAGTCATGTTTTCACTTTGTCACTCTAGTGGTGGCACAATCAGTGCTGCAGTTCACTAATGACATTTAACTTACAGGCCCGTGTTACAGAGAGTACCATATTCTTAAAGGTAAGTTAAATATGTGAATCAGGTATAAGCCAATGGTACATATTCTTTAGGGGTCATGGTACATTCACTAGGCACTAGATGTCACGGTACCTGTGTTCAGATCTTAAAGCAGCACTGAATCTAGCAAAACTTCAGGGGGAAAAGTGAGGGTGATCCTGCAAAAAGGACGTTTCCTCAGATGCACTAATTTGGTGTATAGCAAAAGCATCTATTAATGATACTGGTCCAAGTGTCTTGTGTGTTTGCTGGCTATGGGTAAAGCTTGAGGAGAATCTAAGTATCTGCAGATTCTGTAAGGTGTTGTCTGTGCCCATAGTGGAAAACCTTCCAGGTAAGTTATGGGAAAGCTTCACCTGACACCTATCTAATTTTCCTGTTTCAAATGGCAAGTGGGTATAACTGTATTACATGGGGAGAAGGGTAATGTACTGGATGACTAAACTTACTTGGCAATCCATTAAACATTCAATTGTTACACTTTTTAGTTTCAGCTGGGTTGGGTATATTACCATTGTTAAATCAAGGTTTCCATTCCTGGTGGTTTTGAGGAAAAATGGGCATTTCAAATATGTGCTTTGAAATGTCTGAAAGCTGCTGTGAGTTATGGAGAGCATTCCTATGATGCTTATGTTGTTTAGTTGTATCAATGATCCTTATGGCCATGTGTGGCCATGGTTTCGGGCAATTGAGGCAAACTCTCACCTTTAAATGTAATCAGTTTTGGAGCTCCCTCATCTAGAATGCGTTAGGGACACCTATTTTCATTATGCTGCCCAATCCAAGTATTCAAAATAAACAAATCAGGCAAAGAAAATTTCAAATAATAAACATCATCTTAATTTTACAACAAAAACCTTCATTCACCGATAACTTACACAATATAATCTATTTTTGTATTTTTATGTATAAACTATAATCATCATTTAAAAAAAAAAAAACTTTAGACACTCATTTATTTAAAAAATACTTATTATGGTTTCAAACACCTTCCTTTCATCTAATTTGCAAGCACACCAGTCGATCTACTCTATCATTCCACCTGCTATGTCTCTTTTGATTTAGCATATCCACAGTTCGGAATCAGACCATTGATGATGAGAGGCTTCATCCAAACTTAAGTATGTTTTACAATTTAGAGTTGTGCAAGACAAGAAAATCCATCACGGGAACTCTAGGTACCTTTACCCAACCCTGCACATCGTGGGAAGTTCATTATTCACTTCTTAGCTTGTCCTGTGTATTACTATATTCTTATTTGCAAACACTGGAGCTGTCCTCGTTTTTACAAGTACTTGGACTACAAGATTATTTGCACTCCAGGTGATAATGATGCTCTGCTCTCACTAATCTAGTTTCATGCTTCATTCTCTTGCCGCATTTATTTCACATATACACTTTTACCTATTCCAAGGGACCGTTCATGAGCTGGATAGTAATTCAGTTTCAGCTGAAAACTGTTTTCAGCCGAAATGGGAATTATAAATTGGTGGGTTTTACAACACCCAAATGTACTGCGCGCATCAAAACCAAGGCAGGTTCCACCTTCCAAAAGCAGAAGGAATATGCACTGGGTAGCAGGCCTAAAATGATGTGGAAAACATGTTGAGACAGGTGGAATTACTTAAAACCACATGTTATTCTCCGTTTCAGATCAGAAACCCATAACTAAACAGTAACCGTAGAATGATACTGCAAGGAAATATTAATTTCAGGAGTGCATTTACCACCCCACTATTACTGTTCAACTATAATCTCTTCATGGGCGTCATTTAGGGGTCGCCAGGGGTCGCAGCTGCCTTTGCTTTCTGTCAATTTTTATTACAATAATAGTGATTAATAATATATTATTCACTATTAGTGCGCTAAAAATGGAGTACAATTAGATGGAATGTGCCCTTTCATGGCTGCTGAGGTAAGTAAAAAATGCTTTTAAGTGTATGTCGTGTGTGCTTGTCGATGAGAGTGTGTTTATGTGAGAGGCAGTGTATGCAAGTGTGATTTTGTGAGTATCTGTAAGTATGACTATGTGAGTGAAAGTGGAGGTTAAAGGGCATGTGATGTCACAAATTGAGTTCCATGAATCTCTTCCTTCAAATCAAAAACATTTATAAAGCGCGCTACTCACCCGTGAGGGTCTCAAGGCGCATTTCCTTGTATGAAATGCGAAGGTGCTAGTGTTATTGACTAAACTGGGACTTCTTTAGACACTTAAGCATTACACTCCTTTAACATTTGCAATATGCCACTGAAAAGTGAGCTTTGTTATGAAATGCATCTAGACAGTCATTAACTTGTAAAAGAATGAGTGCGGGTGCCCAAAGTTCTGCTCAGAAACGGTTGCAGGTGCTTTAAAATGTCTAGACCTAATACTAAGGCGGCAGAGTCTTCAATGGACCTATGGTTCTTCCATCCACCATCAGGCAGTCCCTACCCATTTACCTCTCTCTTGTAGGTATCTGTTTTCTCCCTCTTAATGTTTTTTACCATCTTTTATTTTCTAATTCTTTCACCTTTGTGTGTTTTCTTTTTCCGGCTCATTGTTAGTGTAGAACAAATGGAGAAAAAAGTGCAATGCCAGAAAAATAAGCAAGAAAAACAAGTGCCGGTACCCAAAAAAGAGTGTCGTGGGCCCCAGTGGTAACAGACGGCTCAAATTAAGCATGACATCTACATCAAAGCAAGGAGTCAGGTTTGGAGCTGGACAGTAAGGGTAAATTCTGTGAATTCTGTAGAAATTCTAACTCCGGGGATCAATCACTGTAGGATTTCCTTGACCAGACGACTAGTATGTTGGGGGAAATTCCAGAAATCCTAGCATTTTCAAATATCACACGACCTTTAATCAGGCCTTTGTGCAATGGCAATACATAAACCAAGACTAAAATTAAAAGAATTAATGAAATAGAGCCAAAACATTGTATGTGGGTAACTGCCATCCAAAATGCAGTTGGGAGTGATAGGTCTAAGAGTTCTACACATATAAAAAGAATTGTAAAAAGTTCATCTACATAAATATTTTTTATGAAATTCATTATTTTTATTTAAGGAGGTATTTATAGGCATGTCCACCAATTGCTACTAAGTGTGTATTGATTTCAATTAAGCAATAGTCCTTACTATCCTCTAGTTTCAAGTTTATTTTATTTATGATACAGAACTCCAATGGAGATTCACATAAACCTCAATACAAAAATACAAATTACAAGGGCCTAAAAATCACAAATTCATCATTCTTCACAAAACTATAAAAACAATGTGCAAACCGCAAAACGATAAGACCAAAATAGTCAATATAATTTTAATTAACACTTTGAAAAGTTAAAAATGATGTAACAGAGCATCTAATTTGAGTGAAAATAAAGTACGTTTTGCACAGTATATAAGGATAGTTGAGGCTTATGGGTCTCATCCATTTTCGATGATCTAGCAGCAAAGGCAGGCACACAAACAGGACATAGGTCAGATCTTGAATGCCATTCCGACAGAGATTACAAACAATTGAGGAACCATGCTACCTGGCCCACGAGACATTAAGTGGAAGCATCCCCTGCTGCAGAAAAACCCAGAAACATCCTACCCCATGAAGCAGATTCCAAAACGATTGTATTTTATTAAAAACCAGAGAGTCTAGTGACGGCAGGAAGCCCCTTCTATATGCGCAGGCCTCCCTGTCTAACAGGAATTTTAAAGACCAGGTGGCCTGCTTTAAGCTGGCTTTTAAGTGTAGTGGTGAGAGAGCTAAAATCTAGTTGTAACAGGTCAACAGCATAAGTGAAATTGCTGCCAATTTTGTACTTTCCCTTGTTACCCACAATCATTTCTTTCTTTAAAAGAGACCTTAGGGTATCATCATCACTCCTTGCTAGGCTGGCTATCCCACCATACCACTTTAGCCTGGCATTGTACAAAAGTGCTTCTCAAACCCATCTCCAGCCTTACAGCCGTCATTGGGGTGCTAAACTAGTGGAGGATTATTTTCTGAGGACATGACCCTCCAACTTATCCGGAAACCCCCACTTGGAGACTTCGATCTGCTCCGACCCATAGAGCAGTGAGGCCGGACATTTTGCTCGGAACACCTCAAAAGATGTTTAAAGTGTCTCCTGCCGGTCAGCTTATTAAGGGCTTCCAAGCCGTTTGCTTGAGACTCGGCCTTGCTTATGTTTTTGGCTATAAGGGCCTTATTACTGAGGCTCCCACATACTAACTTCCCAATAACGCTTC
This sequence comes from Pleurodeles waltl, assembly GCF_031143425.1. NCBI lineage: Eukaryota > Metazoa > Chordata > Amphibia > Caudata > Salamandridae > Pleurodeles > Pleurodeles waltl. Next base: position 670,029,409 of record NC_090449.1, on the reverse strand, counting down.
TGATTTCACAATTTCCAGTTTTTGAGATCCCAGGGACCATAAGAAATTGCCAAATGTGGGTTTCTTCTTCCCATGGAAGCACATGATCTTACTTTTAGAGACATTTATTTTTAAATAATGGCGTCTGCAAACTTTTGTAAGGCCAGCAGACAGTTATTTAACCTTTTTGGTGTGAGATCCAAAATTATTACGTCTTCTGCGTAGAGAAGGCAGACTATTTGTCTCCCACCCATTGTTGGGGCGATGCCCTCACTTTGAGCTAAATAACCAGGGAGATCAGAGTTATATAGAGAAAAGAGTTAACAGAGCTAACAGACACCCTTATTTTAATGAATTTGGAGTGGGAATTTCTTGGGAGAGACCTCTATCGCCCCCTAGGAGCACCATGCACTAGGTGGAAGAGTGGAGGGAGAGGGCCTAATCTAACAACATATCTGGCATGCCCAATCCAACCAGCTTTCCTCACAGCAGCACTCAATCCACTTTATCAAATGCCGTGGAGAAATCTATGTAGGCACCATAGGTTATCACCTCCTCTCACAGAAACATATTTTTTTATTAATCACCTGAAAGTACCAATTTTTTTTCCTAACCCCAGATTGCTCCAATGAAATAATTTTGTTCTCCTCCATCCATTCACTAACCTGGGTCAGTTGACATTTCACTAACACTTTGCCCACCGCGTCTAAAAGAGCAATATGACGATAATTCCGAGGGCAATTACAATCTCCCTTCTTAAATAATCGAATGATAATACTCCCCTTCCAGGATGGGGGATCTTTCCTGGTTTCATAATAACATCTAAAACCATGAGATAATAGTTTACTCCAGGTGGGTGTGTCTTGTTTTAGGGTTGAAATGGGGATTTTGTCCGGCCCAATAGTGACCAAGCTACCCATTCCTCTAATGGCCACCTCAATCTCATTTTCAGAAGGGGACTTGTACGGGCATGAATCTCCAACCTCATGAGGCATAAAGACTCGAGATAAAGGTAATCCAGCTTGCTTTATCAATGGCAGTTGGCAGAGCTTCAGCTCTTGAGCCACTGCCACCAGCCATAAGTAACCAGAATCGCCTTGACTGTCCCTTTACTATCGCTTCTCTTATACTGACCCAGAATCTATCCCCAGCTTCAGTCTTTATACACAACTTCAGACACATCCTTCTCCTGTTCAATAAGGAAACTCTAATATTTCTTTCAAGGGAGTATACCCTACATTGCTTCAGAACGAGGGAATTGATCTCCCTATTTAGTACAATTAGAGGACAGAGGATAGACTTAAGCTTGCCCCTCATTGATTTCTGGAGGGAGACAACAAGCAACTGCTGCATAAACACTAAAAATGTTGCCATTTCATCTCCTGTCTAGTATTCAAGTTTACTGATAGTGGTTTCCAATTTATTATTCAGGACCATGATCATCCTTGGTCCCACTGTATCCTTCCTGTTGTTTTTTAATCAAATGTAGCTTTGGCCCTTCTAGACCCCAAGGACTAGATGGGGACACATTCAAATCAAGATAGAAGGACAGCAGGCTATGATCACTAATGGGAGTTTCTAATATTGTGAGGTCACCCAACGCCATGCAGCCTATCACCACATAATCCAATATTGCCGCTCCCACTTGGGATTGGGGTGTATACTGTGCAGGGGAAACCAATGGAAATCTTCTGTTGCTATGAAACAATCAATAATTCTTAATTCTTCCAAAAAGAGCTTCTGTCTCTTATCAACTCTTAATTTGTGAGGGAAGACACAAGCTGGAATTTGTAAAGCTTCCTCCTTTTCCTCATCCCAATACTGATACAGGGCACAATTGGAAATTTTACAATTTAGGTTCCCTATCAGAATTATACGGGGGTGGCAGCTCACTGTCAGTAAACATATTAATAAAAGAGAATATCTTAAGGAGAAGGGCATCACAGGAACCATCAGGAGGTATATAAACATTTACCAATAAAATGTGAGCATCTTCTGACCCCCCGCACAGGAAAATGTTACCACTATAAACAAATTGCTAGAATCTCTACTAAAGCAGACATACTTCCAATTAAGTTTGTTGATCAGCCAAAAGGCCAACCCCCCGCTTTGCATGTCTCATCCTCGAGGGTGTCGCGTTGCAATATAAAGCATAGTAATTATCACACAAAAGCTCCCCATTATACCATATCGACCATAAGCAAATCTCATTTACATTTAAGGTGTTCAAGAAGACCGTTTTCTCACTACTGTCCTTTATGCCTGCTACTTTCTAGGAGATAACCTTAACTGCTAGTGGAATAATTGCACTTTGCGAGATGCTGAGGGAAAACCATTTAAAACACCTGGTAACCAGTTCCGGGGAGCATGCCCTCGTTTGTGTCACAGGGGTTGATTTGGGGGGGGTCCCTAAGAGACACCTGTCTACCATACCTCCCTAAAGAAACATTCATTTCCTGATTTCTTGCAAGGGGGCCATTGGTATGGGGAGAGGGCAGAGAGGTGGCCCACCCTCTAAACCCCGTCCATACTAGTGGAAATCCCAACCAACAGACTTCTTCCCCAATATTGGGATAACATCAGTACCCCAAGATTGTAAGCATTCAGCGTTATTTAAAAAATCACATTGACTGTTAATTTGGAATGAAAGGGCATCCATGTTTCAGTGTCACGCTCCAGGGCTACAAGAGATACCAGATGAATATCACTGCTTAGACATAATCTCTGAGATTCTATCTCCGAGAAGCATTTTAAAAGTAATGTTCTATTTACAATTAATTTCATGGTGAAGAGGGGAATAAAGTCCAAGGTACAAGTGTCCACACAGTACACCCTCTGATGTATTCCAACTGGATTCCGCAACTCTAGATGGCCGTTCTTCTGGCTTAGATCTACGAATGGCATGGCCATGGGGTTCAGGGGCAATGGCACATCAGTGGGATTCAGGGGCATTGAAGCAGAGAGTGGGGTGACCAAGCATTCCTCCATTACAGGTCCCCCTTCTTCTATTTCGACTATTAGGCTGGGGGGACCAGAAAGAATGCCCATGTCTAATAGGCCTGCATGACAGTTTTGCAAAGGCCCTTCTGAGAATTAAGTCTCATGTGGAGTAGGAGCCTCCTCTATAAATCACACTTTTCTCCTGCTCTTTTTTGAGATTCTGCCAATTTGTTCTTTCATTCTGCTGCATTTTTAACTCTTGTGCAGTGAACTTGTCTCCGGCGGGCATGATTCTCCAGCAGCTGTCTCCTTCCTGGAGTGAGCTTTGCAATTTGGAAATACTTTCGGTTCTACACTCTGGATCTTTTCGCTAGGACCCCTCCCTGGAGAAATATCATCAAAGATAACTTTAATCGAATTAACCGGGCTTTCGGTAGGGGGAACATTCACAAGTGGCATTTTAACCTTACAATAATTGAGGAAAGGAGTCTCTCTCTAAACTGAGCAGTGATGTGGAAACCTTTACATCTTTCTCCGACGGATGACACAGGAGATTATCACTTATATACAAATCAGGGGTCACAGAAAGATGGGAGTACAGAGGGGGATGATTTGAGGGTGTATTATTAAAAGGTTGTAATCCTATAGACAATGGCAGGGGAGAGGGCTCCCTGGGCTGTAGGTTAAGATCACCCAGTTGAGGCCCATTTGTTCTACATAAATCCATATCCAGGTCTGGCAATGTGAAGTCCCCCCCCGAGTCCTGGAGTCTATTCTTTGTAACAAACCTTCCCTCTGGGGGACAGGAGATCCATCTACCATGTCCAAGACTGACCACAGAGTAGTACATGGGTGATTGTGGGATTTAACAGGAAGCGGGGGTGCACTTTCTGGGAGTCATAGGCCTCCTATTGACTTTGGGACACCTGGGGGGAAGGTATTACTCTATCTGACTCTTGGGGATCAACTGAAGGGTTGCCCCACCTCCAGGTATGTTCCCCTTGGGCCTCCAGGCCATGTAGTCCCATTTAAGCCATTGCATGTGCTCGTGTTTATTCCTAAGGCCACTGACGGTGGCCCCTTTTCCCAAAGTGAAAAAAATTGATTCTTACTCTTCAGATCCGAGACCAGGATATCTCTATTTCCAAAAGGTTAGATCTAGTTTTAGACGCCCGGTGTCAAATTAGCACTTCCACATATCACTGGCGCAGGACACCTGCCGGAGATCACAGGGATGTGCATCAGGTGCTGGCCCAACCAAAAGGTAAAAACTGGAAATGTCAGCTTTGAGGCTTACAAGAAAGTGCCTCCTTACAGACAGTTGGGTAATCCTCTATTCCGAGAAGCACAGGCAACTGTAAGGAGCTCCCGCTTTTCTTAGAACATCCAGGGAACTACACGTTTCATTTGAGTAGAGAGGGAGAGTGGGGGCAGACGGAGAAGGGCATGGGGCAACAGGCCACACCGCAAACTAACTGTGGCCACCTCTGCTGATGAATGCACAGCCCTCCTGTCTAGCCCCCCGATATTGGGGAGCACCGACCGCAGGATTCCTACCCCTGCTCACCTTTCCTCAGTTGCACAAGTTGACACCTTATTTTTAGGCCAAGTCCTGGTGGATATGAGAGGGAGCCCCGCTAGACCAGTGGAACTTTTCACCTTGTCCTCCTCTCTAGTGTACTGCTGCTTAACAGTAGGGGAGGATGGGGTCGATCAAGCAGCAAACCAAACGGTGCAATGTGCGCTGCTGCTCAGGTGGGGCTAAAAATGACCCTGTAGAATGGTGGCAGGGGCAACTCATGCCACCCTCCCTTCCAGCAGACTGCCCTGACAATGGAGGAGGAGTGGGAGGTGGTGAGACAGCAGGCAGAGGGCCTGGAACGCTCTACAGCTCGGCAGCCCTCGCAGGCAGTAGGCAGTTAGCATCAGGCAGCTGGGCAGGTGAGATGGGGCAGCCTGAAGAAGCAAGGAGGCAGCCGCACTCGCTCCCGGCCAAACTCCTGGCAGCAGCCAACCTTGCCCGGGGGGCAACAAGCAGCAGGCAAACACAGTTTAACCCTGTATCTGAAGCTTCTAAAATGTCTTAAACTACAATTAAAATAAGGATATATACACTACTTAGATTGTTTAACTAAAACTAAGTCCTGGTGCTTAAAGTCGTTATTAGTAGCCTGCCACCGGTAGTGCTCTATCATGGGACAGCCTAGTTTTGACTGCACCTCATCTCTCTTGGTTCCATCACCCTACACTTCCTGTCTCTTTCTCTCACTCTTGTGAATTCTTTTCCTCTCCTTATTTCCCACTTTGTTGCTACTTTTAATATCTTTCTCTTCTTCCTTTCCTGCCTTTGTCTTTTGTGCACTGTGTCAATGTCTAACAATGAGAAACAATTTCTGGTCTCCACAATGAACACTGGTGCCACCACCTGCAACCACTGTTCCATATTAAACGTTGCACTTGAAATGTACTACTGGAGAGAGAAGTCACAATCTTATTATACATAGTAATATATCTGGATTCCCAAACCGTTACTGCAAATCAGATAGTAAATGAGTCATTGAAATTTACTACATGAAAACAGCAAATCCGAAATTAAGAAGATTGCAATCTAAAGACAGATATTTTTTAAGATATATTCTAAAGCAATAATTTCTGTAATACAGGGCCTTTTACTATAGTGACCCCATTTTCCATTAGTAATCCAAGTTCGACTGCCGACCCTGAACCCCTGGTTTTGACTTATAATCAATTGACCTGGTTCCATCAGGCGACCTAATTACAGCTTTCTGTTGACCCCACTAGAGTTACTACCCATTTTAAGTTTTAGAAAACTGCAGTTAATTTACAAATACGACTTTGCTGTTACTTGTGGGTGTATTCAATACTGTTTGAAGTGACACAGTGCAGTGTGTGGCCTAACCAAGACCCGCTTCACTAAGGAGTTTAACACTCACACAGTGCCATTGCAAAATCAAAATAACTTTTAAAAAGATAAATTACATGGGATTAACATACTATTATTAGAATGTTAAATTTACTAATCGCTGTAGACTCCATTGATAATAAGCATCTGTGTCCTTGACAGATGATGTATGGCCAGTTTGTACCAGATGAATATTCTAATTTCTGTGAATTTTACAAAGATCTGTGGTCCATTTATGAACACAAAATAATATTGTCATTTTAACCAGCACTGGCAAAGCCAATAGGCCTCGCCTATGAGAGAGCTATTGGCTTTGCCACTTTCTTTTAGTCATGTTGTACGACAGTGTGGCTCCTGTGCAGCATGACTGAAAAGTTTGAAAAAAAAGTTCAATGATGCAGCCAGCGATGACTGGGAGGGGCATTGATAAATTTTCTTAGTATGGGATTACTCACTGCCTTCACAAGAAAAACATTTAATTATGTTACGTACGTGCTGAAATTTGTCATTTTCTCCCAGAATGAAGATGCAGCAAAAAGGCCACTCAGCACAGGAAAACGAATTGCATTTTTTAAGCATGTTGACACCGATTTGCCTGACTTTTGGAAAATGTTTTTCTGATTGGAGGAGTGCAACGAAAGGGTAGCGGTTTGGGGATAGACAGGGCAAACAACAGTGGGTAAGGGGTGGACAACAAAAGCAACGGTGCAGGAGGAGGGTGGGGGAGGACAATCAACAATGCGGTGGGGGAGGAAAAAGGAAGAGGAAAAAATACCTCTGAATGTGGTGCACAGTGTAAGGACAGTGAGCAATTGAATCAGTACTTGGGCTATGTTCTGGGGTAAGGGCGAACCCACAAAGTGGAAGTAAAGCCAGCCCTTGCTGACCAAAGGGTATCAAGGAAATGAGAATGACAATGAATGACATTCAATGGTAAGCAATAGGTAGGCTCTAAACCCTCTATGTAAACAAAATATCTCACAAGTGACAGCACATGTGCTGTCTCAAGCAAGACCTAAAATATGGGGTGGGAGGAGTGATGGGGAGAAGGATAGGGCAAACTGTCAAAGAGGCGAAGGTGCCTGACAAATATAGTGAAAGGCATAAAGCAACCGACAGTGCCCTCAAAACATTTGGGTCCTGCCCAAGGGGAAACAGGCTTTACCACACAAGACCTTTACCCCACAGTCTTTACGATTCAGGTATGTACCACACAGGTAAATATTTGTATTTTTACCATGCAGTACTTTGCCATGTAGGTAATTATATTTTTTTAAATAACATATTTTATGTTATGTTGTGGTATAGCATGGTTTGGTATGGTATGAAATGGTATATTATAGTATTTGATTGTATAGTATGGTATGGTGTGGTATGGCATGATCTGTTATTGGAGGTATGGTATGAGTTTGGTATGGTGTGTTATTGAGATGTACAGCCTATGAACTGCTTGCAGCATGCATACATATGCATTTAGGCAACGACCAATATCACCAGTTGGTACAATTTAAAAACATGCAACTTATGTTGGATTCCCCAAATTCGGAAGGAAGGCAGCATTACACAGAATATAATCAAAATGAGGATGAGTCCTAAACATATAAACCATTGTGAATGCTGCAACATGTAACTTTATTTCAATTTTAAAAAATGGTGGTGCTGTGTTCTTCGGCCCGGACAAGACTGGCCAGAGAAAAGCAGTTTATTGGAAAGTGAACTATTGAAAGATAAAAAATCTACAAAAACAAAGAGGCAAAGGAACAGCTAAGAAAACAAGATGAAGCAGCGTAGCAGCATGTAAATGGAACATACAAATGATCAATACACACTCACAAAAAAAGAACCTCAATCCGAGCACTTGCAGCGTGGAAGAACACTAATCAAGAAATCAATCAGTACTTCGTTTATGCTCCAGGGAAGAAAACAAAAACACAGAGAAGAAATGAAGCCCACATGTGCTGACACTCGCTCATCAGTGGAAAGGAAGAAAATAAGAGTACCAATGAAGCCAACCAAGGTAAGTAATGAGCGGGCTAAGAGCACATTTTTAGAGCTTTTGTTCTTTTTTTGGAAACAAAAAATAATTTCAAGTGGCATTCTCAATTGTGAGCTCAAATCTGAAGGCCACTTTCCAACTGGTGGTGAATTTTATTGAATTTGCTTCAGGTTATTGAATCACCTCAGTCAAAATGTCTTCAAGATGCCTTCTGCATGATTTAGGTGAAGAGGTTTTTTTGGACATAAAATAGGAAACATTCTACTAGTTAACCAATTGCCAACCTAATGCAATACATTTCTTCAGTGACAAATAATCGTTTTCTTCATAGCAGTTCAGTGTGTATCCAAAAACCCTTTACCTGAATGAGACCTAGTAGGAATCAGTCGAAGCTGATAGTCTGGAATTCCAAGGGTAAAAGTCCCATCAAGGATGGTCTTGTGCAAAACCAAATTGTGGATTGTTTACAAAAATGCAAAGAAATGACACTGAAAATTCCAGTATTCCATTAAGGCGGACTGGCATTACAGCATCTTTGGGGTGAAATGTACTGTAAAATTAAAAGGGAAGAGTAATAAGCAACCTGGTCAAAGTAATACCTTTTTACCTCCCCAATACAATACTGAAACAAAACCAAAGCATCTGTTCGAGCTACACTGTATCGATGACTACGTATTTCTACAGTTGCAGTATTTTCTGCATAACTATGCATTCACCTCACCTTATAATTCACCATCTGCACAATTTTCAGATTTAAAAAAAACTGTGTTTTTATCTCAAACGGGCCAAACGTTACTAAAAAAATAACCACAATGTGTCAGGCTCTTTGCAAAGATAAATGAGTCACCTTGTGGTCACTTATTGCTGTATTCAGGTGTTAAAATGTTATGTGCAAGAATATCAACTCCAGAATATCGTGCTTTCAAATTGTCGTGACTAAAATATTGAGGTTGAATTTATGGACAAGGTATGTTTATATAGTTAAGTATAGGAATCACATCTTCATATACTTACCTTGTAGATCGTTTAGTCATCTATATATTGGTCACAAAATTTTGAAGCATGTTATTCTACATTAAGGTTGAATACCACTAACCTGGTGCTGATAAAGTTACTCTTTTGCCTAGGTACTTATAATAAGAGTTGAAACGACAAAATTGTGAAACAATCTTGACAAAATATGCTGAATTATTCCGTTTAATTAGCCATTTTTCTCATAATGTTGTCAGCCTGTCAGGCTAACTATAGGGGAGGCAGGGGAAATGGATGCACGCTCCTGCAGTGCATGGTAGAATGGCAAGCACCTTTTTAGTGAGCCCCATGCAACATTCTTATAGTTTGGACCCTCTGAAGTTGCACTGAGCCTCTGCCAGTTGATGCTAACGGTGCACAATGAAAACATGTAGCTTGTGAGCCTGTGTGCATGGAAGCAGACAGTAACGCTTCTAACTTCATCCCCAGAGATACATTTGTTAGTCTGCAGACGCCCATCTTATCCATGAACTTCCCCATCTCTGAATTGATACCCCCCTCCCCCCTGGGAAGCACTGAAGAGCAAATGTACAAAAGGGCACACAGAGCTATTTGAACAGCACCCTCTCTAGAACTACAACCTCCGAGGAGAAACACTTTTCTCCTACGATTTCCTGGAAAGTCATAGTGGTCCTTTATTTTAATTGTCATCTGGCCGTCTTTCTCCCTCACCTTTCCCTCACGTGCAACAGTAGATGCTGATGGGCAGTGCTGTCAGAGGATGAAGAAAGGTGAGAGTTCACTCTCTGCTGGCAATCAGAATTTTTTAATATTTTGGCCTAGTGACAGAAGAGGGAAAAGTTTTGTAGGATACATCATATTTTCACCTACTTTCAAAGAGTGCATCTTTTTGTCCCCAGTGCAGAACAGGATGCACTGGGGAAAATGTGTGAAGACTGATATTGCTTCTCAGTGATTTGCTGCTCAATATCCATTTAGAAATAATATGTTTAGTAAGATTTACATCAGCATCCATTCACATATTTGAAAGGTGAAACAGCCCTGCATTTTAAGCAGATTTTTCTTTCTTGTATAAAAAGCAATACTTTTTCCGATAACACCGATACACATCAGGCAATAAAGTGTATTATTCAGCATTTTCTTATTCAATTTTATTATTAATAGCAAATGTGTAAAGCTATTGGGTTCTACTGAGTAATGTATTATGACTCCTTCAGTAAATATTTTTTTCTTAATGCAGTAATTCAGGCGTGTTACATCCTGCTGCTCCCAGACAATAAGAAAGAAGAAAAACACGTTTTGCTAGTTGTGGGAAAGTTTGGTGATCTTTGATTGGTTGGGAGCAACGTTATGGCTTGTCTGGAAAACCCCTTTCCATTTGTTGATTGGTTGTAGTGTCTGAAACAGTGATGCTGCCAGTTTTTGGCCGTTTCTGGACTCATTGCAGAATGGAAGAGCGCTTACTGGTACTCTCAGATTCATGGTGGTAGGGAACCAGTGGAAGTATCGTCAAAACCAGAACCAAGTCAAGGTTACCTAACCCTACTAGTGCTTTTAGTTGGCCTCTTTTCCTGGTCATGCATAAAAACAAACTGCTGTTAATTGGGCTCCCTGCTAGAAGCATCTGTGGTAGATCGGGGACTTTGTAGCTGCAGGGGCGTTAGCGAGGTACACACAGGCACTTTGCCCCACTTGATGGCTGTCAAACCGTGGATGTCAATTGACTCTCGGTATACAAGGCATGGATCAATGATCATAATCCACTGACAATCCATTTGTTGGTATGGTATTTAGGGTTCATAGCAGCACTCAGCTAAGTGGTTAGCTGCCTCGAAAAAGTAGGCCTACGTCCTAAATGGTGGCTCTTCTACTCTGCCTTTCATTTTCACTTTGTTAAGCAGAACGATTTCACCACTCTACCCCAAAGTCATACAAAAATGTAGTGACATCAGTGCACCTGTATGAAACACATAGCTTTAAAGTTTTTCTGAACTAGCAGCATGGCACACCACTGGCTGCCTGTTAAGCTAGGATGTCATTTAGGCGCGACCCACTAGCTCCCTTTGCGACCGCGGGCACTGTCTTTTAAGCCCCTAGCTTCAGAGGTGGTAAATTCAGTGCCAGGAGCACAGTGGCAGCTCCTCCTTATGGACGTTAGTTGGGGATCCTGCAATTTCTGCAATTTATTATTACATTAATAGTGAATAATAAAATATTATTCACTAGTGGTAAAACAAAAATGTGAATATGTCCTTCCATGGCAGCTGGGACAAGTACAAATGCTATTACATGTATGTTGTGTGCGTGCTTGTGGGTGAGAGTGTGTGTGTGTGTAAGTGTGATTTTGTGTGTATGCATAAGTATGTGTCTGTGAGTGAAAATGGAGGTCAAAGGGCGCATTTTGTCACTTCCGCTACTCCTGACATTTTGGTGAACTGCCTCCCAAGACCATCGGGATTTCTCTCACCCTCTCCTCTTCACTTTGTACTGCTGCTGCTCTGCCCTGTTTTTTTTAATGTCAGCTGCTAACCTCTCAGACCCACAGATAAGGATTTCAGAAAGCAACAGCGCAAACTTCCTATCTGATTATGCTCACTGGTTAGTTCTGCTGTAATACATAAAACAAGGAAAGAGACTATAAGGTAAATATATAGGGAATAAGGACCTCCTAAGCTTTTATAAAATCAACCAAATCAGTAACTATAGCTACTGGGATTTATAAATAAGTCAATATTAGGTTCTAATTCCATAGCAGTTGGGCTCCCTGCCAGTCAACTGTAAAAGCATGCAATGCCCTCGCCAACAGGTGGGTGTCTAGCACAGTGGTAGGGGCCAGGAAATCTCAAAGTTAAAAAATCAAAGAGCTACAGCTAGGAAATAAAGAATTAGAAGAGCTTGTGTGAGATTGTTCAGTAGCTTTCAGGTACAAAGTGCAATTAAGCACTCAAACGTCCCTTGTCCTGAATCATGGTGCTGAATCCCATGTAAAAGGCTGTAGGTTTCTCTTCAATAACTAGTTTTCGTTTTTCCACTATAAAAAGGGCTGGTAACTTAGCATGCAGACGGCGTGGCTATCATTTCCTTGCCCCAGTGCTCAGCTACGTTTTGTTTTACTTTAAGAAGGGTTAAGGCATTGTGCTTCCCCTCAAGCATGCAGGAGGAATACGTTTGGGATACGAGCCCCTACGAGTGCCACCTCTAGGGTGTTAAGGACAGCCTCATCCCCAAAATGTAAACTTTGGCCCCTGGAGATAGAGTCCCAGGGGCCTCTTAAGGAAACGGGAGGGGGCGCCACATGTCCCTCCCCTCTATATGTATTCAGCCACAGGGATGGGTCACTGGGGCCTGAAGAAGACTCACGGAGGGGAGGCTCGCACCCTAGTCCCATATCAAATTACTTCCTTTGCAGATATGCGATCCATTAAAAAAATATACAAAAAAGGTTACTGGCCCCCAGGGAGGTCCCTCTGGGACTACCTAACAGACCTACTGGGGCAGGGTACCCCTATGATGGTTCCTTATATGTTTTGGTCCTTCTTCAGGACAGAGGCTGAGTTCCTGAGTCCTAAAGTGGATGCTGCTACTTATTTGTTGATGTGGTGGCATCCAATCAGATCTTATCTTCAGATCTGTCAGATGAGTGGATCTTCCGTGGCATGAAATATACATACATTTTAAACCTTAATTTCTCAAAAACTACTGAAAGGATGTACAGCAAATCAAACCAGATAATAGAATACTTTCTGGACCAAGATCTAGCTTTGTGCCAGATTTGATGTAATTCTGTTCAGCTGTTTTGGCTGTACCTTTGTAGCATGTTTTTAGGACACCCCCCCCTTTTTCTCAACCCTCACTGACATACCCCAAAACTTACCACGAAGGAGATGGAGTGAATGAGACTTTTTGTTGTTAAGTTTCCACAAGATACATCAAAAGGAGTCAAAGTTATTAGCAAACCAAAAAATCAATTTCCTATGAAAACAAATAACTATTCAGTGGCAAAGTGGCAATGCTGTAGATATTTTATTTATGTTCATTCGAAAACATCTTCAAAATAAATGTTTTCTTTATTTATTTACACAGTGCAAAAGCTTTATGAATAGGGATTTATTATATAAATTTTATTTTACTTCTGTGTAGCTTTCCAATCTGCTAATTCAGTATCAGTAGTGGCACTTTCGATTTGAGGCAATTATCATACTCAATTTATACTAATTTGGTAGGTGTGGATGTTGTAAGGCCACTGGGCCAAAAAGCCTATTTGTGAAATAACTATGAAAAATTAATTTTGCTATGGAATCTCATTTAGTCTGTGAGGGATATGAAAATATTTATGAATTATGCTTTAGTATATTTTGAATGGGATGCAATATATCATGTTTTGGAAGAAGGTGAAACGGGATGAATAAAAAATGTATTTAGAAGATGTTTCCAAAAGGACATGAATATAATCTGTATATTATCATAAAATGATGGATCTTACTAGACCAAATGAATTAATAAACTATACTCTTGTATTACATATAAATAAACTTTTCTTTGAAAGTGCATCTAGGAGTGTGTGAAAATATAACAATTAAATCAATTAAATTCATATGACAACATAATTTGCAAATATTTATCTAAAAATAACACAACTATTTAAAAACTAAATACTTGGAAAAACAATTAATATTAAATTTAAATAAAACGAATTAACATGACTGCATTCAAAAGAAATAGGAAAAGTGTTCAATTTTGCATGCATTACATTTACTATTCTCACTCCAATATGCAAATGAGCAAGGAAGGTGTTGGACTTCGGAGAACTTATATTTACTATTCAGACACCAGTATAACCAACAATAGGCAACGCGTTCAATTGTGAAGGGGTTACATTTGCTATTTCCGCTGCAGTTGAAGCAACAGTAGAGAAGGTGGTGGACTTTGGAGGGGTTAGATTTACTATTCCCATTTCAACATAAGCAACAGTTCGGAAACTGCTGGACTTTAGATATACTATTCCCACTCCAATCTAAACAACAGCAGGGGAAGTGTTAGAGTTCAAAGGGGTTTGATTTACTATTCCCTCTTCTACCTAAGCAACAGAAGGGAAAGTGGTTACTCTTCCCTCTCCAGTTTAAGCAGCAGTAGGGAAAGTGCTGGACTTCAGAGGTGTTAGATTTACTAGTACCACAACAATGTAAGGAACAGTAGGGAAGGTGATGGAGTTGAGAGGGGTTAGATTTACTACTTCTACTTAAAATCTAACCAACAATAGTGAAAATGTGAGTGTTCTGTGGGGTTAAATTTACTATTCCAACTGCAATCTAAGAAATAGTACAGACTGTTTTGAAGTTTGAAAGGGTTAGAATTACTACCCCACTCCAATCTAAGCAACAGTAGGGAAAGTGTTCAACTTTGGAGGGGTCAGATTTACTATTCCCACTTCAAGCTAAGCAACAGTAGGGAAGGTGTCGAACATTTGGAGGGCTTAAACTTACTATTCCCACTCCAGTCTAACCAACAGGGGGGAAAGTGTTGAAATTTGGAAGCTTAAATTTACTATTCCCACTTGACTCTAAGCAACAGTATAGAAAGTGTTGGTCTTCAGAAGAGTTAGATTTACTATTCCCACTCCAATCTATTCAAAAGTAGGGAATGGTTTGGGCTTTGCCGGGGTTTTATTTGCCCCTCCTACTCCAATCTAAGCAACAGAGTTGCCACTCCATTCTAAGCAGCAGTAGGGAAAGTGTTGGAATTCGGAAGGATTACATATACCATTCCAAGTCATAATTATTTATTAGAAAACAGTAAAATACTTAGCAACATAAAATTTGTAAATCTTATTTTGAATGTAAAAAAATGAAAATGTAAATAAAAATACAAAATAATGTTTCAAGTAAATTAAATATTAAAATGAATTAAAATAAAAATCACGTCCCTGCTTACTACCCAAAAAACACAGATGCTAAAAAAAGAAAAACTAAAAAAAGCAATACTAAAATAATACTTAAATAAAACAAATATAATTTAAACAAATAATAAATATAAAATATATTTAGCAAGTATTATATTTAAATACACTGATCAATAAATTAATACATGACTCGAGTAACATTTAAAGTTTCTATAATGAATAATCAGTTACAAATTCTTATCAATGGAACATTTAAATAACTTAAAAAGATTAAAGAAAATTCTTACTTATATAACTTACACCCTAGTCCCCTACAAACCCAACAACCCACTATTAAAATGTTAATTACCTATTAAACTATAAGAATTAAAATATACATTTAATTAAGTTTACAGTAATTAACATCAAAAATAAAATAAATGGATTATAATTTAATTACCTTCCCATCCTATTCCCCTAAACCCGCAACATTATATATTAGTAGTTAAGTTTAAAACTATTTAAATTATGCATTTAACTTTACTATTATAATACATTGATAACAATTATCTCAACAATATTAACATCTAAAATTAATCCACTAATTAATATAATAAATGAATTAAAAAGTGATATTTATTACAACTCTGATAATTTGAATGATACTAAAACAACCTTTTTCTTAAAAGCTAATTATACAAAACAATATTCTGACCATAGATATTCTGTTTCGCAATGTTTTTGTAGTGACAATATTTTTGACACAACATTAATTTCACACTATATTTTTCAATTGACATTTTTGAAATTCACTATTGAAATTTTTAATGAGCTCACCTTCACAACTAACTGTAAAATTATGTATTATTTACTTTTATATTTGGACTACATCTTGCTGTAAAATACAGTAATGTCCCCTCTTTCCTAATGATTTTGGGTAGACAACCATCCCAAACCCACACCACCACTGCCCAAAACACCACACCCACACATTCACACACCCCAACTGTAACACACAAAGCATGCCTGTCACAAACAAACTACACCATATAGCCATTACAATGCACAGTGCAAAAGTCTAACATAACCCAAAACTAATGGCTAGGTCATTGCTTGCTTATTGTATCACTCTGTTCTAGTAGCAAAACTAAATCAAAATTAGAAGTCTCAGCAAAAAGTATATAACTCTTAAAGCCACTTTGCATCACAAGCCATGCACCACAAATTAAATTGGTTTAAGTACTTCAAATGTATGAACAAATAATGTGACAGAGTGTAAGGATAAGTAACATTGAAATACGTTTACCACCAAATCAAGCCATTATCCAAATATTTAAACCAACAATTTCAATGTTTGGAAGGTTTATAACATAGCAGGTGTGAGGGACGACACAGTTTTATTTCGACAAGTATCAAACATTCCGAGACAAAAAAAAAACAGGGAAAGTTTCAATATGTTCACAGAAAGGGCTACACCATTACTGACTGGAATATATAGGACACACTCCTGACAAGAATCCTTACACTTGAAAAGAATATCAGTGTTGAGCATAAAGCAACAACGCACATTGTAATGAAATGTGTGTTACCCTAGATTAGAGGTAAGCACTTTAAACTGCAATATTGAGTATCAGCTTGTTCATTGATTATGGCTTTCACATACAACAGAAGTGCACCTTAAAATGAAGCATGAAATGATAACTAAATATTTATTTGCATAGAGTATGCATTGTCTTGGCTTCAGGATTCAGATGGTGGGGTGTTAAGCAGATTACTTTTCTCCAAGTTAATACTCGTCTAAAAAATGTGTTTCAATTTTAAATGAGCAGAGTTGGATTGTTGAGGTGAAGCAGTTTAGGCCTTGGAAATATAGTCAATGAGGTCCATTGTCTGGCTGAATTTGGACAAAGCCTACAGTTACTACTGAAGAGACGGTGCAAGATTAGTGCAGTGTGAAAAGAGAATATAAAGTCCTTTAACTGAGATGGGAGTTGGATTTTTATGTGAAGAATTTGAATCAATAGAACCTTCAGTTATTCTGAGTAATTTTACCTAAATACATTGATTGACAGGTTTTCAGTGACAATTTTCGAAGACAATGTGTGAAGTCACCCTTTTTGTCCTGTTATGGTTACACTGATTTGCACAGCTTTTGTCTGGTGACAGTCAATCTGGGCTATTCCATTATTACAGTAATTTACTAGTGTAGCTCACATTTTCAAGATCTGTTGACACCTCATGTTTTAATGTCCCACCTATACTGGTCTTATGAATGATGCAGTTAACAAGGGGTTGTGCATCCTGGGAGAATGTGAAAATAAGTGTGTTTTCTGGTACATTTGTGAGGAAATCCCTGCAGGAGGTAACAGCAAGCACAAAACCTAATACCTAAAACTTCATAAGCAAGTTTAGGGAAAACCAGTAGGTCTTAACTTAGCAAACTCACGATGTTTGTAAAATATTTGTCGAAGCACATTCAATAGGCATTATCATTAAAAAAATAGTAATCCTTTTTTATAAATGTCACCATCTATACGTGGTGTGCATATCCTGCAAATAAAATAAGAAAATAATCATGACATGCACTCCCTTTTATGCCATTGTACAATATATGGTCAAGGAAAATGCTCTTCAGTGAAGAGAGCAAGTGGCTGAAGTGGGATAATCCATTGCTCCATAGTGTATGCTGTAGTGCATGGAATCAAAATGTAAATGACCCTTGAATGGATGAACAAATGAAGAGGGCTGACAGGAAAGCCCTGCATTTTCATAGATGAGTATGTATTTTTGTTATCAATATTTTGAGGTAACATAAGGCTGGCGAAATAAGGCCACACCTAAAAAGGCGGTAATAACCAGCCAACTAGGGCCCGTATTTATACTCCTTTTGCACCAAATTTGCGTAATTTTTTTAACCCAAATTTGGCGCAAACTTAACTCCATATTTATATTTTTATGTTAGAGACGTCTAACGTCAAAATATGGGAGTTTGCACCATTTTTTGTATGAGTGAACCTACCTTGTGTCAATGAGATGCAAGGTAGGCATTCCCATCCAAAATATGGTGCTATCCCCATTGCCCATATTTACCCCCGTGCTAAAATGACGCACGGGTGGGAGGAGGGGCTTAATAATAGTGCTAAGCTCGCTTAGCCCCATTATTTAATGCCTAGGTCAGACCAGGCTTTATGGAACCTATGGACCCATTTCCATGGTTAAACATCATGAAATGAGTCCACAGGGGCCCTCCCCAAGACCCAGGAAAACCCCCACTAGTGGGACACTGGAGGATGGGAGAGCCCATCCCAGGTAAGTCCAGGTAAGTATTTTTTACTTTTTGTTTGCCATTGAGGGCCCTAACTTGGGGCCCCCCGCCTGGCACAGGATGCAATGGCCATGCCCAGGGGACACTTGTCCCCTGTGCTGCCATTGGGGTGGGGGCATGACTCCTCTCTTTCCTAAGACAGGAGTCATGTTTTTGGTGGTTGTGTGCCAGGAAATGCCACTAGTCTGGTTAGAGGCATTTTTTTGCCTCTAACCAGGATAGTGTCATTTTTTGCCACACAACTCCCTCCTACCCTACCGCCACCCCCATCAGGCTAGCGTCGTTTTTCAGGACGTTACCCGTGCCTTATCGCCGGGTTGCACCATTCAATAAATATGGCGCCACCATGCATCTGAGGATAACGCAAGTTGGCAGTAAATTTTCTGATGCAAAACTGCGTTAGCACAGTTTTGCACCAAAAACTATAAATATGGGCCTAGGAACTAAGACCATTTATGCTTTTAATCACCTCTCCCCACCCCTCCCCCACTATTATTTGACCCAATGCTTAATTCCATGCATAAATATGTCAGAACTCCAGTGTAAATACCGTATTTATCGGCGTATAACACGCACCGGCGTATAACACGCACCTCATTTTAAGAGGACATTTCAGGAAAAAAAACCATTACATTTTATCGGCGTATAACACGCACACATCATTTGCTCCCTATTTTCAGGGAGAAAAAGTGCGTGTTATACGCCGATAAATACGGTAACATCGGTTCTTGCAATGCACACTGAGCTTAACTGACACAGTTGGAGTTTTTAAATAATCCTGTAATATCGCAGCCTTATGTTTTTACATCTCATTTAGGTTGCCATAGAAATGAGCCTCATGCCATGCATACTTTAAACAAATAGCAAGTGGGTAAAACATAATTTTGAATGGGCCTCACATTCAGTGCCAATCATGGAGCATTGGTATTCATTTGGTGCCTGTAAAAGTAAATATTTGTCTAGTTTCAAATTCATATAAACTGCGTGTTTCTGAGTTGCTTTGCTTGGATCGAATTAAAGCCTTTTTGGTTAACAGTATTTACAAATGTGAGTGGCAGCTAATGTGGCATTGCTGACACTCTTCCTGCCTGATGTTCCACAATATGACATTTCCAATGAATAATGAAGACAAAGGATAATAATGTTAGAAAGATGTATGATGAAAATTCGTTTTCCATATATTTGTTAGAAACATTTATTGTTTTCTGTAAGATTTGTGAAATAATATT
This sequence comes from Pleurodeles waltl, assembly GCF_031143425.1. Taxonomy (NCBI): domain Eukaryota; kingdom Metazoa; phylum Chordata; class Amphibia; order Caudata; family Salamandridae; genus Pleurodeles; species Pleurodeles waltl. Next base: position 670,010,146 of record NC_090449.1, on the reverse strand, counting down.
TATGTTTCACTTTTCATACGTGTAAATAAGACACAGAGGCTATGCAGTTGGTGGCTCCTTGCAGTGCATATCCTTATTTTTCTTTGTGGACCAAATTAATTGCAGAACAATAACAAGAATGAAGGAAAGAGAATCCGCTTTGTAAATGTTTGCTTTCATACAATAAGAAGGTGAAAGGAACACAAAAGACATGGGCATTGGAAATTTTCCAATATGCGCTTTACGTAAATTTTATAATGGGAGAGGAGTAGGCAACTAAGCCGCATATTATTATAAAACTGCCAACGATCAGGCAAGACAGGGCAGCCTGGTCATTCTATGCAAAGGCACTAAGGCCCATATTTATACTTTTTGACGCAAACCTGCGCTAGCGCAGGTTTGCATCAAAAAGTTTAATGCCGGCTACCGCCATTCCAATGCGCCAGCCAGGCGTCATATTTAATGAATGACGGTGGCCGGCGCTGTGGCCTGGTTAGCGTCAAAATAATTGACGGTAATCGGGCAGCTGAGGCGTAGGGAAGACTGGAGGTTGTGCATCAAAGAATGGTGCAAGTCAAGTTAGAGTAAAAAATATTGACTCTAACCTGACTAGCGTCATTTTTTGATGCACAACCCCCATGGAAATGACTCCTGTCTTAGCAAAGAAAGGAATCATGCCCCCCTGCCCAATGGCCATGCCCAGGGGACTTCTGTCCCCTGGGCATGGCCATTGGGCACAGTGGCATGTAGGGGGGGCCAAGTTAGGCCCCCCCATGCCACTTAAAAAATGTATATATATTACTTACCTCTACTTACCTGTACTTACCGTAGATGGGTCCCCCATCCATGGGTATCCTCCAGGGGTGGTCGAGGGTGGCAGGGGGTGTCCCTGGGTGCAGGGAAGAGCACCTGTGGACGGCTCCCATGGTCAAAGACCATGGAAATGAGCCCACAGGTCCTCTAACGCCTGCGTATGGGGGAGTGAATGTATGTATGCAGTGCAGGGGGGATGAGGGAGTGAATGTATGTATGCGGTGCAGAGGGGAGTGAACGTATCTATGCAGTGTAGGAGGGATGAGGGAGTGAATGTATGTATGCAGTGCAGGGGGATGTGGGACTGAATGTATGTATGGGGTGCAGGGGGAGGGGGAAATGAATGTTTGTATGCAGTGCAGGGGGATGAAGGAGTGAATGTATATATGCAGTGCAGGTGGGAGGGGGAGTGAATGTATGTATACACTGGTGGAGGGGGAGAGGGAGTGAAATAGTGCATGAGTGCGGTGCTTGTGTATGTATTTTAGTGTGAATGGGGGTGTATGACGTGAGTGCATGGGTGAGTGGGGGTGTGTTTGTTTGTGTGTGGGAGTATGTGAGTGCATATATGTGGGTATATGGACATGTGTGTGAGTGTATCCTGGTGACAGAAATGCTAGCGGTATCACTCCTTACACCGTGCTAGAGGTGCTCACCTCCAGTCCGGCAGAACGTGGTAATGTGGCGGGACGGGTGGAGGCTCGGAGGTTTGGCTTCGGCCAAACTGCCAGACTCCTAATTTGAAAGTATTCACTGCCCACCCTTTTGCAGTGACACCGCCACAGCCGCCGTGTCTTTGGACCGCCAGGGTGGTAATCAGGGCCATAGTTACTTCAGTTAACTGCAATTGGTGAGTTTCAGTGTTTTTCGGAGTTTAAAATGTTACACTTTTTCTGCCATTTTCACCAAACTATAACATCAATTTAAACTTTTTTTTCAGTGAATTTCTGAGTTTTTTAATGTATAGTAAGATGTTATTACTAAAACTTTACTATAATGCCATTTTAACCTCTGTTTTTTCATTGATTGTCATGAGATTATTTTTTTACATAATGTAACAATTTAACGCATGTCATTTTAAGTAAGACAGACCTTCTGGCTTTGTGAAAGGGTCAGCAGAATAAAATATAAAAATCAAGCCTATTTGCTTTAGCAGGTCTAAGCACACCAACATGTATAAGGAAAGTTTATTTGTGCTTTGTCAAAAAGTCACCACAACAATTTATGACTTACTATAAACCAATGTAGTTATTGTTAATATACATACATAACAATCCTTACGGTCACTAAAATATTTTGAACAAAGGGTTTTTATTAAAAATAAACATGTGCTTGAGTTATTCTATAACTCCCTTCAGGCCAAAAAGTAGAGCCATAGAAAAAAACACAAGGCGCCCCCGCACTCTAGCTGGAGAGCATACAGTTTCCGCTTGCAGTGCATTAAAAAATATGGTAATCTCTGTAAATGACCTGGGAGATTTTCTGGGACTTTTTTTTTAATGTGACATTAATGGGGTCACCCACTTTTGAACACCCTCCAAAAACGTGTTTGTTCTGTATTCACCTCAATGGATCAGCCTGTTAAAGACATTACATGACCCGCAATTTTTAAAGTCAAGAGTATGACAATTTTACATTATTCACTGATAAGGCAACTTCAGTCAGTCCTTATGCCCCTCCACGGTTTGGTAAAATACACTACACACAATTGCTGAGATGAGCAAAATGGCATATAACATTAGGGCAATGCTTACCACCACATTATGAGTTAAACTAACTCTAGATTGGCCACCCCTAAATTATTTAAATTATTTACCAATGTGCAGTAATTTAGGATTGTGGCAAGTGTCAAACATTAGTCTTGCTGAAAACACATGACTTTTTAAAAAAGTGGAATTGGGTGCTTGTATATTTTCCTTATTCAAACATATGATATGTTTAGAAAACACCAAGTTTTTTTAAAGCAGGCCCAAACCACAACCTTAGTGCTACATTTGTATAGCGAGAGTAATGTGCATAGCCCAACTTTCCTGAAGCTTATACATGTTAGTAAGTATGAGCTGGTAAATACATGGGAACAATATGATAGGAAACACATTTACAATGCTCACAGACATACTCTTGGGTTGTATATAATTACGGCCACCTTAGGGTTCCACTTAATTTATCATAACACCAAGTACTCTAGTTTGACTTGAGCAGAGGAATCACCTCCACCTAGACCAAATCCCCAAATCCATCAGATCACATCCCCACAACTGAGACTTTTCTCGAGTACAGGTGCAGCCAGGACATGCCAGGACTATGGTGGTGCCCCTGTTCACCTGGCAGTCCTGAAGGGTTACCCTAGTCAACACTATACCATCAGGATAATGGTGGCCTACCATACATTAGGGGTACCACTAATTCCAGTCACAGGGAAATCCCCAGAATTAACCTCTGCATTGTCATGACCACTTTCGTGCCTGCATGACAAAGCAGGAGCAAATTACCTTATCCCTGTGATTAACCCTGCTGCACTGTCATACCTGCATTGCACAGTGGAGGAGGGGGTGAATACCAGGCTTTCTTCAGGGTTCTGGGTACCAAAATTATCCTTTGGAATATGTCCCCTTGTATGAGCAAATACCAGCTGGAATCTGAGTCGAGTGATTCTCTCACAGATGTCACATGAATTACATGGTGGAAATGGACTATGTGGTGGGAACATATTAAAGCCTGTGTGGACCATTTACACTTTCCAAATGGGCGCTGTGCTGGATAAAAACAAATTTGCAGTCACTAAAATCGGTAAAAAAATGTTTGTAGAAAAGTGTAGTGTTATATGGGTGTTAGTGCTCACTATGTAATACTCTCACAATACTCCAAAGATGGTCTTTGGATTCACTTTAGTAAATCCTTAGCTCAGTCCTGTTTGTGTGGCAAAGAGCAGTCAGGCTTTACTTAAAGGAACATGTGCAAAGCATTTCAGAGGACCAATATGGACGGTAAGTAATTGACCTAACGCAAAAGAAATCCAACACCAAATCATAGAGTTATAGATTTTAAAAGCAAACAAATCATAGCAGAACCGGCATTTAAATGTTACATTGAAGTCAATAGAAAAAATATCACTGGTTGCAAAAATGAACTTAGAAAGCGAGTTGCGTAGAACTCTTATAGGGTTAAGGTTGTGCAGTCCCTAGGACCAGATCACAGTTTTACCTGGCCTGTGGCATCCAGGTGCAGAGTTGTCCTGGCTGTCAGTGTTGCTGAATGGGACTTGCACTGTTGCTGTTTTTATTTCTTACTCAATGGTGCTGACAAAGGGATTGAAAATCTCAGCTGAGGCTGAGTTGCAGATGTCAATGCAGCCTGCACACTGTGCCTTGCAACTGCAGCGTTGAGTGTGGGAGTTAGTTTCCGGACTGTCAGCTAACAAGCCTAGGCAGCGGTGAAGGTGCTGTATTCCTTTTGGAACTTCATGGGGTCGGAGGGAGCGGTGTAGCCGCCTGAAACTTAGAAGCACGTGGGACTACAACTTCTTGAAGACACTGGACCACTTGGCTTTCATTGATCCACTGGTGGGCCCGATGGCCAGTGAAACTTCGGATCCTGTGAGTGTTTTTACCTTACCTGCAGTTTGGAGGTGACTAGAGCCACTAGTCCAGGGGAATCTGAGGGTGCTTCTGGATTCTACAAGTGTCCCTCCGGTGTGGAGTGACAAGTTTCAGCCAAGGGCAAGGGTTGTTCATGCAATTCCCACTCTGTTGCCTCAGGGACAGAGTATCCATCTTTTGTCTTGGTGCAATGGGCAAAGTCTGGTTGTCTGTGATGCAGAGCTCCTCCTGGTCCTTCTTTGAAGTTGATTGATCAGAACTAAGGTTCTGGTGCCAGAGGTGTCCCTTAAATCCTGGATTTAGGGGCGTTAGAGGGGTGGAGACTAGTGGCCAATGGGTAACTAGCTACTGCAACTAATTCACCCCTGATGTGACCGTGTTGGGTGGGACAGGTCATATTTTGACACTCTAAAGATGTCAGAAATCACAATTTAGTGCACAGACTGGGCTGCTCACCCTAGAGGTGTGGTCCGCCTTCTAGGGTGTGCACAGTCCTGCATACATAATTTCCTGCCTGGCCACAAGCAAATGTGCCTGGTGCATGGGGAGGGATGTTTTCTCCACTGGGTGACAGCACAGATGGGGTGGTGGAGCCTTTGAAGCTCCCCGCCCTGATGGCTCCCTTCACTAGCCCGACTGGAGGTGGGAGGTGTGACCTCCTTCTTGCCTCAGCCTCTGTTCTGATTCCCGGGCACGCCCACGCTGCCTGGCAGGAGGTCAGAAACCTGTCTTCATGGCAACAAACATGGGCAGCTCAAACAGAGCACAAAGAGGAGTATCAAACAGGTGGGCAACCTCTAGGGTGACCCCTGGGTGCATGCTAGAATCTCTTGAAACCAGACTCATGTTGGGGGAGAGGAAGCATGTTGTCTCACAACAAACTCAACATATCAAGGTGGTACCATAATGGAGCTAGCCACCTGGGTATGCCCATGGTATCATGTGGACCAGCTTGCATTTGTATACGCTTGTACTTACATGCCTGAACCTTAAAAATAATGCACCCTGCCTCCTGGGCTGCAGAGGTGTTCCTTAGCGGGGTCTGACATATATGTAAGGTAGTGGATGGGACTGTGCCAATCATGGTAAGGGCACAGCCAAACTCAAGCTGTTCTGCACCACTCTGGCAAACAGCAATAGCACGCCTGCCATCAGCAATTTCTGTGGGTCACTTAGGATGGCACAAACTCATGCTGCATCCTTGGGGACCCATTTACCACTTATAACCTGAATATCATTTACTAGGAGCTTAAGAGGGGGTAAAAAAGCAATCACATTATTGAGCAATCGACTAAAGTCTTTGCTTATCAGGGAATCATCAAGATGGCAATCAATTTAAGGAGAGAACACTGGCATTGGGACCTACTTAGCAGACTCAAGTGCTCCGTCAGAGTAAAAATAAAACACATTTATTAGTCCAAGTGGGGGAAAAGTAGGGGTGTGCATCTGCAAAGAGCCCAGTTTTCTTACACAGTATATCTGAAATTAAAAAGAGAAATAGATTTTTCATAGATTAGGTGGCAGCGGTGTTGCAACAGTGCCAAAGGCCCTAATGCAAATAAGAAACTGTGCCCCTATTCCCAACTTTTTAAACCCGTGGACCCTTGTGCAACTGCATATGCGGCATTTACTAAAGCTACATCACTGTTAGATAGTCTATATTTAATTTGGCGCTCCAACAGTCGTGTAAGTAAATCCACCTCTAAAGTAGCTCATTACAGAGCGTATTCTAGTGCAAACTACAATTTGTGAAAGATTGTTTACTCTAGCATGGGTTCTCTCTATTTTGCGTGGGTTTGCTTTGTCTTTCATACACACGCATGTACATTCATTGTATTGCTTTCAATACCTATAAGGAACAGTGTTAGAATTTATCTATCAGCAGTGACAAACACCCCTCACTTGTAACAAAACAACACTAAAGCACCAACTGACATCTGTATGTTTAGTCACAGTGGTTGTGGCGAATAGTCAGACACATTTGAGAATCTTTGACCATCTCAAAATTTCACAAGGGAATGAATACCTCTATGTTTTCTGCAGATGCGCCTTTTAATCTTATCTGCCTGGGAATACCGAAGGAAGTGGAAAATTGTACAAGGGCACATTCATGAATGCACGTTGTGTAAACACCATACTGAATCGGTAAAACATCTTGGATGCTGTTGCCCTTGCTTGGCGACTGAACGGCGCCCCCTGTTAAAACCTCTGTGGGGTGGGAGCATGTAACAAAGCTCTAAGCCTTATTTTCACCGCAGTGGTCCCCATGGAACCAGCCCGTTTTGGAAAATTCTTTCACAAGCTGTGTTTAGCCTTACACCAGCCAAGGAGTCAAACTAGCATGGGTATCTGTGGAGGGAAGGGGGGCCTCAAAGAAACAGCTCTGACGAGATGGCTCCTGCCACCCATGCCATCCCTCTCTGTCACCCAACGGTCCTGGATGACAAGCTGAGAGAGGCTCTTTATGCACAGCAGTCCCCTGGCTAATGCATATCTTGTTGCGCTGGTCCTGGGCTTTGTTGGAAATGGGACTGGATCAACAGGCTAACAATTAGTTGGTATCCGCAGAAAGTTGTATTACGGGTACCTACTTGTGTAACAGCTTGTAATTAACATCTGGGGACACCAGGTTGGGGTGATTTTCTGGGCTTTATAGTGTTTTAATGTATTTAGATAGAAGATGCTACGAATAGGCATCTGCTTTGTCATCTGAAGGGTAATTTTGGCTGTTTATTTTAAATGTTTTGATTTTATTATTTTAATATGTTGTAATTATTTTAATTAATCAGGCAATAAAGATTCATTCATTCACCTCTATATTTTGATTACATAGTAGCCTTGCTATTACTTTAACTAGAGACCTGCATCCTGATGCGATCTCCACAGCTAAGTGCGTTTTTATGTTGGATTCATGAAATGTAAAGTTTGATAAAGATGAACTACTGTTTAGATTAAGCTGCTCACCTAAAAAAGCACTCAAATTATTGAGCAATCTACTAAAAGATTCAGTTACTTAGAGCAGATTAAATGACTCACACGAGAATGTCTGCTCATTGTACGAGAGAAAGAGAAAATGTATTTTCTATTCCAACTTTATGCCTTTCTTCCATTATGCATGCATCTCTTTGATCAAATTATTAGTCTTCACTCAGAGGTATAAACCTATATTCCTATAGCATATAAACAAACTAATATTCAGTAGGTAGTTGCTAGACACAGTAGTGACAGTGGGCTGTTTCAGATCCAAAGTATAAACAGTGATAGCTATTTAAGGATTTTTACTAACTGTTTGAAATCTTTGGAGAATTAGAACTTACAAGCTAGAGAAGGATATGGCAAATCAATTATTTCAATAGATGAAGTGAAAAAGTCGTAAATCAAAGAGATGTTGAAAAATAAGACACATCTGTTTTTTTCCAAGATGATGTGGTTATCTAGTGAAAGGTAATCACAACCTTACGTTTGGTTGTTATATTTCCATACCCTTTTAGTTGCTATTTGATGAGAAATGTGCACTTAAACAAGTAAAAAATAAACTGAGAAAGGTCTAAAGAGGGGAAGTAAATATGGTTGACTGACAAAAAATATGAAACAGAATGTGTTTTAAACAGCATGCAAAAATGCATTGCCTTGCATATTTTTGAACTTTATGGTAGCGAAAATGTGAATCATAATATTGGACTCCATTTTTGAAACCATGTCTGCATATATGTCAAATGTGCACATGCAAATAACTATGCTTACGAGTTCAACCCCATAAATCTGGGTTCCGAAGTCCAAATGGGTTTAATCACATGAAGATATTCGTAACAGCAGGTCTGCAACCTGGGGAGAGGGTGTTATAGGATGTGAATTCATAGTGGATTTATAAACACCATCAACTTATATATTTGTAGATATTCACAAAGCCCTCTCTGCCCCCTATTCTGTCATGAAAAAGGTCAAACTGCTGTAAGGAATAAGGGAGCTCACGGATACTCAGGGACCAGGGGTTAAAATATACTATAAAGGAACAAAGGTCCCTCAAGACAAAAAATAGCAAATAACAATAGAAACCAAATGGACTCTATGTATACTTTACAGAATTAAAGATGTAAACATCGGCACATTTATTTTGCCAGTTCAACCTGATTTTGATATTTGTAAGAGCTAACTTGCCCATTACTAGATCCAGCACCACGTTAACTACTCTCTGGGGTCTCCCCCTGTTGTCGGTCATTCTAGATGTGGAAATTGTAGAGTATGGCAGTTTCCTACTGAGACGCAAGAGTTTGTGTTTAATAATATCAAAATCATATTGAATCAGATCTCACATTGTAATACTGAAAATGTAATTTATGCTAGCACATGCCCATGCAATATGATTTACACTGGTCAAACAACACAGAGTAGCCTTCGTTGTTTAGTGATGAATGCTCCCCACTTCATGAAGAAGCAGCACAGTAAAAATGATCACCGTTGGCAAGTTCTCGTGGTTGTTAAGTCCCCTCCAAGAGGGGCCAACATCAACGCCTTACTCAACAAAGAGGAACTGAAGTGGATAATGCCACTAACAGCCTTAACACTGGTTTGAATAGGAAGTAGGACTGGGCCGTGTTAATATATGTTTACTTTTGGGACCTTCTGTCTTAATTTCTTTTGACACACGTTCTGTATAATGGCTAGTCATATTGTGGTTATTACTATGACCTCTTGGCACATATATACCTGCCTGCTAATTGTGGTTCTTCTCCTTTAATTAATACTGTATTTGTACTCTTGATTTATTCTTGTTGTGTCAGTAAGGCACTTGGTTGACTGGCTAGGTTATATATCGGTCTTTGATTTTATTCAAGTTGTCATGATTTTTCCACTTTCTCCTTGCATGTGCCCATACTTTCTTTCATGCTATTATTTTATTCATGCATCAGGTTTCAGCTTCTTCTTTCTTTTTTATTATATTATTTTCTTTTTTCTGTATGCTCCCTTCTTATGGCTCCCCTTGTTCGGTTCCCTTTTTTTGCCCCTTATTTTGCTCACTAGCCTTTGCTTTATTTAAGATGTCCACCCCAATATTGAGGGACGGTTTTATGGTTCCGACTCATGCATTAATTCTTTCCATTGTGCTTAATTATGTATCCTATTCTAAGATGGCTGTCACGTTTTTCAATGTTTTCAAATTATGTGCATACACTCTCCTTTATGTTATACACATAAGAAGTGCCCCCTTTATCTAAATAATATCCGTATGTCCCCCTCAGACAGGTCTCCCGGTCCCTCTGTCCCTCAATCTGTTTCTTCCCCTCCTTTTTTGCATAGCGGTACTTGCTTAAGTTAAGATGGCCGTCCCGATAGCATGACTCAGATGCATGCGCTTTTCAGTCCCTCCAATATCGTCCCTTACCTTAATTGCCCGCCACAGTGTGCCAGATTGTTTTCTTTTGGCCAGCGTGCCTTCCTCATATGGCTTCCCTTGGATGGTCCCACACTTGAGGTAATCTACTAGCACAATACCACTTTTGGTCGGATGTATCCTAGGCTATGGTCGGCGTGCCTTAAGGGACTGTATAGCCCTCTTCGTGTGACCCCTTGGTAGGTTTTTTGTACCTCGGATCATTATGTAGGCCTGCACACTGGCTCATACCTCATTAATTGGCTTTTCTTGTATTTAGGTCTCATAACGCTCAATTTTGGATGGCTCCAATGTGGCATTTTGAATTTCCATATCTGGATTGATTGAGGTTGGTGTTGGCTCCTCTCATTTTGGCATGATCACACTTTTCACTGCCCTGCTTGGGGTACTACAGTTCTCTTATAGTTCTATTATAGTCCCCTTATCTGTTTGCACCATTGCAGTCTGGTTCCTTTAAATTTCACATGCAGTCCAATATACTATGTGGCACCACTCTCTGTTGTCTTTTTGCCCCCACAGCACTGTCCCTTCCCATTTTCACTCATTGAACACTCTTAGCATGGTGTGACGCACACACTTGGGCTTAGGTAGTACATTGAGTATACATTTTTAGAATGATATTAATACATTATTTCGCGTTTTTTTTCTTTTCTTCACTCTTTTTTATTTTTTTCGTGCCCTCTCCCCTCTGTCCTTCTCATTGCTTTCTTGATGCTTACAGGCACTGTGTTTTGTAATGATAATCCCTTTCCTTATGGACATATTCCTTTTGCCCAGATGGTGATCCCAGCATAGCAATTAGGGATTCAGCATTGTCTTGTATTATTCAAGCACTGGGTTATGTACGGATAATCCTGTCTCCTCAGACACATTATCTTTGTCCTGATGATGATCCCAGTACTTGCACAAGGGATCGAAATGTCATTGACTGTAGTACTTTGACTCAGATTTTGTTTATTCTCATTAAGTAGTGATGAGCATGATTACTGTTGGAATGTGACCTCATTCCTTAGGTTTTTTTGTGTCACAGTTTTAATGCCTGAGTAATGTCTTTTAAGTACATTATAAGTTTTACCTTGTGTGCATATGTTTTCTCACCACATTGTTCAGTTTGTAAATAAATGTGCAGATTTTTACATCTTTAATGCTGTAAAGTGTAGATAGATTCCCTTTGGTTTTTATTGTCATTTGCTTCTATTAATTTTCTTGAGGGACCTTCGTTCCTGGAACGGCCCCATATTTGCAGGCAGTGAATGGAATGGGGTTCTCTGTGGAGAAAATACTTTTTCTTTGGAGAAAATTAGCACGTTTGAGTTTGCCCTACTGATTTGTACATGTGGTATGCGAAAATAAGTTAAGTTATATTTTTTTATGCAAAAATGGAATTTACAAAAGCATTCAGGAGGTATGTCTGAAAGTCTCAGATTGGACATTACAAGGAATAACAGTGAAAACTTTTGAAAACGACAATTAACGTGTAATTATGCAGCAATAATCAAGAACTCATTAATGACACAGAGGCTAGCATTAAACATAATAACTTTAAATCGTCACTTTTCCAGCACCTTTAAAGAACAAATATAACTAAACAAGAATCAGAATACCCCTTTCAGTGCTGCTATATGCCCCTGCACAACAGTATTCTTTCTGTTTAATGCTGGGAAAACCTCAAACCTCAAGGCATAATTTCAACTCATCAGTAATTTCTCCCCTGCTTAAATTCCCCATGATTGATACTCTGTCATACCAAAAACATATAGTGTAACCAAAAACTGTTTCATTTTTTAAAACCTTTATCAAACCTCTAATCATGAAATTCAAAATAATTTCAAATCCTACTATTTCTTAACTGGGAAAGGCAGGAAGGATAATGATAGCCCCTGGGATTTAATAAGATTGAGATTTTCTCTGTGTAATAATCGATTAATTGACAAATTTGAACAGTCTGCAGCTTTCAGAATATTGTTCAGTATGCCATCTGACAGATATTCTATGCTAGTCATAGCAGCCTTTACAGAATGTTCTTCAAACTCATTCAACTCCACGCTAACCTCATTCATGATTGGTCTCACAGAACTTGCTATTGATTCAGATGTAATAGCTTTATAATGACTCACATATGAAATCAGCAGTTGGCTCACATTACTGGATCTAAATTCCTGTATGTGACTCACACACTCTTGCATATCCTCCAACATACAACTGCTAGTGCTACACAAACCTAATTTGGGAAACAGAATCAAATATACACTTAGGTCCTCTCCACACTAAAAAAACACAATTTGCAAACTGAAGTCAACTATTCATCTTCAAATCATTGGCTTTAGAAACTCTTCTGAAAGACAAAGTAAACTTTCTGTGAGCTCCATTAAACCCATATACCTACTCCCCAACAAATATTCAAACAGTTTATACACCAAACATACACTGATTAAAGAATCAGATCTTGACTTTGAATGATCCAAACAAGAATACCTTTGATCACCCTACACCCCAACACATCTCTTTCGACCATCAATCATCTATTAAAGAGGGCACTGCAAAAATAGGCAAGTGTAACCATTCCCAAAGGCTCTGCTAAACATTTGCTACCTTAACTGCTAGAACTTCCACAAGATCTAAATTCCTCTCCATGCACTATACTATCAATACCTTCCAAATGCCTATACCTTCTCCTGTTCTCTGGAGCCCAAGACTCCCCGATGAGTTCTGTAGCCCCTCTTGAGTGACCTTGCTAATTTCCAGATTCTCCTGATAACTACCAGAAAAGGCAGCTCAGAGGATCTTATTCTAACAACAGGTATTCTTCTCTTCTCCACATGAGCTACCAACATACCTAATTTCATAGGTATTAAGAATGGCTTTTTGATTGCCAATTCCACCTTGCCTGAAAACCATATCTGAAATACCCAAAATTGATTAACCAGTTCCACAGGCCTCACTTTTATCAACACTTTCAGAAGTATCAGAGACTGGGAACACGCATACGCCATCATCCCGGACCAAATCTGCTGAAAAGTACAAAAAAGTGACAGTTCAGCTGCTTGAATTAATCTCAGCTACTGGTAATTACTCAGGGCGGCATCCCAGTCCATCGATTTGTTGTCTACCATGCACGCAGATTAGATCCTGCCACTGGAAAATCAGCCTTCATTTTGCTCCAACAAGAACAATCCAGCTTGAACCTCAAAACTAAGCTGTAAATGGTCTTTGGTTTCTTGTCTTGGGTTGCTTAGGTTCAAGTTCAGAGAATACTGGACTTAGCAGTTCTATGGGAGCAGGACTAAGGCTGAAAGTTCTGCCGGCTTTCTAATAAATACATAATTCAAACAGGTTTGTTTGGGAAAAATACATCCTTAAAACAATATAAACCAAGTGCATTGAATAAATCAAATAATAATAAAACAACCAAAAGCCTAAAAACAATTGCATCACTATCATCTAACATAGATATAGAATCAATAAACTAAAACAGATAAACTACTAAAGAAGGCACAGGCCATTTCCAGCTGAATATTTACTTTCCCACAGTCCCTTTAATACAAGATAAGGTATTGCCTAAGATGCTCCAGTCACTATTCAATGTGCAGTGCCCCACTATCACTCTAATGAAATTTAAGATTGTCCTCAGCTTTATGCCAAATGTTCCTAATCATTCTTTGATATACAGTGCTCTAATAACGGTAGACCAATTTCTCTCACTCATGTGTATATGATATAAATCTTCATACTTCATCAGTGTTCCATTTCTTAGTAAGATAGATAGTGGTCAGGGAAACTAGTACCCCTTCGGTAATGAACAGAAGAATTTAAAATCCCAATGCTGGTACATGCCTAAAGGTACAATGATGAAAAATGACAAAAACACTAGGCAGTTGTTAAAGCTTTGCATCTAGCAAGCGACATCATGCCGAGAAATTTACCATAGTACAAGTGTACAAAGGTCTAGGATCACATTGTAGAATCCTCATAGCAGATAAACAACACATGGGCTATGCTTTCTTTGGCTTTTTTACAACTTGGGCATGAGAAATAAGAGGCAAATTGTGGGCACCACTTTGCAGTCAACATCCTAAGAGACAAAGGTAGTCATTACAACCCTGGTGGACGGTGTTAAAGCTGCGGTAATACCGCAAACAGTGCGGCGGATAAAAAAATTGAATTACGACCCTGGCGGAAACCGCCAAAAAAGACAGCCACTTTAACACACCGCCCGCCACAGCGGTACAGACAAGCAGCGCGGCGGTCACCGCCAACAGACAGGCGGAAGACAAAGTACCGCCCATAGTATTACAACCCGCCAATCCACCACCTTTTCCGGGGCGGATTCACCGTGGATAAAAACACGGCGGAAACAGCTTTTGCAATGGGAAAACGCTCATCTGAACACATCCCACGAGGAACGAGGACTCCATGGACCCGGAACTCCAAATATTCCCTGCCCTTGTGTTTCTGCTCCTCTACGACCAACATCTACGTAGGCGCAGAAGACAACGGTGAGTACTGCACCAACGACATGGGGGAGGCAAAAGTTAGGGGGACACCCACCAAACACCCCCACCCCCAACCTCGCATAATACAACATACACACCAATGCATTCACAAAAATCACAGTAACAACCCACAACCCCCCCGGAAGAATGAAAAGACAAAGCGAAATTCGGTCAAACATTGTAATGTGGCATAATACATGTCAAAAAAAATATTCAGAGATATATATGAAAATCAGTCATAAATATATACATTAGGAGAAGTAGTGCAGATATGTACATAACAATGTCCGTGCACCAACAGCCCAAAAATGCATGGGCGAGGCCCACAAAAGATACCTGACCACAATCGGAGAGAACACTGCCGGGGCATCAGATAGAAATACCACAGGCACCTCAGGGGGAAGGGACGGGGGGGCACCTCAGCCGGATGACTGCAAAGCCAGATCCACGACGGGGCTCCATGCCCATTGATGTATCCTGGGGAGTGCAAAGCCACAGTCTCTCAAGTCTCTACAGTGGGTGGCTTGCCCACTGTGCCATCCTGGGGAGTGCAAAGCCACAGTCTCTCAAGTAGATGCAGGTCTCCACTGGTTCTGGAGGGGGACTGGTGCCCAGACTGGATGAGTCTCCCCGTGAAAGTACCTGTCCTGTCACTGTCCCAGCTGCACATGGGATAAGGATGCCTGATGTGACGGTCTATTCATTCCTACCCGGTGCTTGCCCTGTTCAGCGGTCTTCACCATGGCGGTCTTTGCCCTGTTCAGCGGTGCTTTGCCATGGCGGTCTCTGGACTGTTCAGCGGTGCTTTGCCATTACGGTCGTTGCCCTGTTCAGCGGTGCTTTGCCATGGCGGTCGTTGCCCTGTTCAGCGGTGCTTTGCCATGGCGGTCTCTGGACTGTTCAGCGGTGCTTTGACATGGCGGTTCTGGACTGTTCAGCGGTGCTTTGCCATGACGGTCGTTGCCCTGTTCAGCGGTGCTTTGCCATGGCGGTTCTGGACTGTTCAGCGGTGCTTTGCCATGGCGGTCGTTGCCCTGTTCAGCAGTGCTTTGCCATGGCGGTCTCTGGACTGTTCAGCGGTGCTTTGACATGGCGGTTCTGGACTGTTCAGCGGTGCTTTGCCATGGCGGTCGTTGCCCTGTTCAGCGGTGCTTTGCCATGGCGGGGGATCTGATAGTTAAGATTTGACTTACCTGTGTCCCATCCTCTACCGACTCCTGAGAGGCCCTCAGGATGCATGATGGTCAAAGCTTGCTCCTCCCATGTTGTTAGTTGTGGGGGAGGAGGTGGGGGTCCGCCGCCAGTCCGCTGAACCGCGATGTTGTGCCTGGAGACCGTTGAACGCACCTTCCCCCTTAGGTCGTTCCACCTCTTCCTGATGTCCTCGCTATTTCTGGGGTGCTGTCCCACTGCGTTGACCCTGTCCACGATTCTTCGCTATAGCTCCATCTTCCTGGCTATTGATGTGTGCTGTACCTGTGAGACAAATAGCTGTGGCTCTACCTGTACGATTTCCTCCACCATGACCCTGAGCTCCTCCTCGGAGAAGCTGGGGTGTCTTTGGCGTGACATGGGGTGGTGTGTGTGATGTGTGGGGCGGTGTGAGTGTTGATGTGTGTGGTGATGTGTAGTGGTGTGTGGTGTTTTGTGCGTGGATTTGGGTTGGGTAATGGTGTTGTGTGCCTCTGTATGGTGGTGTTGTCTTGGCTGTGCAGACTCTCTGGCCTTCGTCTCGAATTTGTGGTCGTAGGGGTTTGTGGGTGATGTGGGTGGGTGTTTTATATTGTTTTGGGTGTGTCGGAGTGGTGTTTGAATGTGTGTCAGGTGTGTGTATTTTTAATTGTCCAATGTGGCGGTGTTTTGGAGATGTGTGTGTATTTTGAGCGCGGCGGTGTGTACCTCCAATGGAATACCATGGTTGAAAGACTGCCGCATGGATTTGTGGGTCGTAATAGCATGGGCGTGTTTCTGTTGCCGTGGAGGTGGAGGTTTTGTTGTCGCCAGTTTATCACTGACCTTTGGTGTGGCGGACTTGTGTGGGTGTCTGAATTTCGGCGGATTCCGAGATGTGGGTCATAATAGCTGTGGCGGGATTCCTCAGCCGCGGCCGTGTATTGGCGGTCTTCTGCACGGCGGTAAGCGCCTTTTACCGCCAATGTTGTAATGACCCCCAAAGAGCCAATCCTGAAGTGAACATATAAATTCTTATAAAGGGAATTGGAGAGATAGTTAAGGTATTCTTCAAACAGAGGTAATGCTTAAACTATAAGAAATTATTTCTAAGAGAACCTCTAAAAGCAATCTCCAACTCCCTCTGCAACACCCAATGCCAATATAGGCCCAGATTTGTGTGAAAGTGGTGCAGCGCTGTGCTGCACAAAAAAAAGCAGCTCCGAGCTGTGCCACTTTAGAAACGCAGTGATGCGCCATATTTAGAGGAATACGGTGTACCCCTGCGTTTCCCCCTGCGCTGGCGCTGAATGAAGCTGCCTAGCGCGAACACAGACATCCTTGCACCATAGTGCAAGGGTGTCTGCGTTGAGAGGATAGATTGTTTAGGTGCAGGAAGGTGTCCCTTCCTGCACTTAAGAAATCTATAATGGTGATTTGGCACTCCTATGTATGCTAGAAGTACCAAAGCGTCATTTTGAATGATTGTTTAAAGTGCAGGAAGGTGTCCCTTCCTGCACGTAAACAATCCTCCATGGCATTTTAATTCTTCTATGTGTGCTGCAGAGAAAAATAAAAAAACTATTAGGAATAAAAGCAATTCTCCCCATTTTGCCATGCCCAGGGATCGCATTAGTTTTTAGCGATGTCTCAGGTTTACAACAACTCGGAAATCTGTGGCAGCATGAAAAGCAATGGGTGTTGAATTGGAACGCCCACCGCAACACCCAGTGCACACCCCTCTGACTTAGAAAAACTACATCGGTGGGGCCTATATTTACAAGGAGGTATAACGCCACAAAAAAGTGGTGTTACACCTCCTTGTAAACATGGAGCAATGCTTAGTGCCAAAGGAGCATCACGAAAAGTGCTTCTCTTTTCAGGATTTGCTCAAGAAGTGCTTGATTCCAATGACTAAATAAACCTAATGATATAAACGTCTTACTAATATTATTACTCCAGTCAATCTTGTGGAATCTATCCAACCTAATTATCTCCTGGAATGCTTCTGCATAGTTGGGAAGTTAAGGAGTGGTTCTAAGCCACTGCCTGAGCCTGACATGGCAGCTATACTTTTCGTGCCCAAATCAAAAGCAAGCAGATAGGAAGGAGTGCTAGGGAGCAGGGACAGCAAAGTACTAAAAACTTATACTCAGTTGCAATCATGCCAGTCAAGTTGGAAAAAACCCCATAGTGCTGCTACATACAATGCCAAGGAAAGTGCTTCAGTATTGTAAGTGGTCTCAGTTGGGGCTATAAGTTTACTACTATAAGAAGAATGCTCCTTCATAATGGCACCCGCTACTTGCTTATGCCTTAGAGTAGCTTTATGTATTTGTTGTTTCCAAGTCATGCCAGATAATAATTTAATGCCTAGGTACTCTAAGGCATCTACCCTTTCGAATTGCTCACCACATTTTTCCTCCATTTGATTTATGTTAATTTATTATCATGTACTTAGTCTTAGTGCATTAACCTCTAAATGAACAAAAGTCCTCAAAATGTAGCAACAAGTTTGGAGCCCTTTGGGGGTGTGCGATACCAGTACGGTATTGTCTGCAAACAGCAGTGTAGGTATCTTTATATTTTTGAAAGACGGAACATCTGAAGGTATAGCTAAGAGGAACTGTATCACATCATCCAAATATAACCAGAATTGAGTTGGGGCAAGCATGCAACCTTTCCATACACCCTTTCTGATTGAGATTTGTTTTTTGAGCTGTCCTTTATCCCCCAAGCGAACACTAGCAGTGAAGAAGAAGAATTATCATAAGTAAATTATGAGGCATTCCATCTACTCTAATTCCTGCTGCATCCTTTGCCAGAGAACCAAATCAAACGCAAACCTCAGGTCACCAAAGGCGACATACTAGTGGCTTTGCCATTTAGCAGTGTTTTTCAGTACACTAAAAGAAAGCGGAATACCTGGTCCGTGGTGCCAGTTTTATCCCAAAAGCCTTTGTGGGAAGGGGAAAGGATTTGATTTTCATGAATCCACATACAAAACCTTTCCAGAACAATTTGACAAAAGACCTTCTGTAAAGAATCAATTAAGCTTATTGGTCTGTAGCTTGAGGGCCGATTTCAATCCCCTTTTTACAAATAGGTACCACCTCAGCACCTTTCCAAGAGTTGGGGATAGGAGCCCCCTTGCATTACTAATAAGTAAGATGCAATAAGCCCATCTTGCCTTTTTATACAAATAGACACCACCAGGAATGATATCAGGCCCAGGGGCTTTCCCCTACAGCTTTTTCAACCTCATGCAGTTCTAAAGTCACCGTATTTATCAGGCCCTGTCCCTCATGGCCTCACGTATCAAATTATCATCATGAAAGGGTTTGATAGTACTCAACCCATGCTTCAGGCCGGATATGATTGGCTAGTTGAGCTGTAACCGTTGCTCATCCCCAACACACAGGCAACCAAAACTTAGTCATATCTTTCTTATGACAACCAAAGAAGGTCGCTTCACCTTTGATCTTCCGAATCCTGCTTGGCTTTTAATTGAGTTTGTAAGATTCCTGCAGGGTTGGAATTAGACCTAGATTTTTGCTTGTGATGGCTGAACTTAGATTGGTTTTAGATGTCCTACATTAGTGCTAGACGTTAGAAAATAACTAATAAGTTGTTTAAAAAAACCTAAGTGAATATTTACTATTTCTGAAGGTCAATTCCTAAGCCCAATTTGGCCTTCGAATCTCGCCAATATGCTCAGCAAGTCACTTTCAATGGTGGACAAAATGTCCTCTTCCAGCACTACTTGGCTCTATTTCAGATGTTGTCTAGTCTGCACGTCCTTAGTAATATATTGAGACTGGGCACCTACAGTGGGTATATCCCACGTGGGACACATAGAAGCATAGGGGATTAGGATCACTTTCTACTCTATTATCCACCACCATATCTTTCATCTAACCCCACAGCCGTGTATCCATTAATATATAGTGTATACAACTTTCACAAAAAGGCTAAGAAATACATTTACAGAAACTCCCAGATCTCCACAATTATCCTAAAACTTCTCAATTTAACATCTAGGCATGGAAAATTGACAGGTAGCCTGAATTTTAATTCACCACAAAGTTGTATGTTCTGGGAAAATATTGTGCTGCTATATTTCTTGTGTTCCAGAAAGAAGCACAATAAGGCATTTGCCAATTTTGTTAACTGCATTGAGCTGTTCTTTCCTAAAAGATTTCTATAGATCACTGCAGACACATCATCCTTCCATTTCACCATAAAACGTCCTCCTAAAGTTTCCATGAAACATTTCAATGCATGCAATCCTGCTGGGAACTCCAAGCACATAAGATTAATTTAATTCCAAGCTTCTAAATTATCTAGGTATCTGTAGCCGGGCGATCCCGGCTACGGACACGGGAAATGACGTATCGGCCGACGCCGATACGTCAGTTCCGCGTCTTCCCGTTGCCGGGGAGACGCGGCCGGAGCACGGCCGGCAGGACGGCGTTGCCCGGGAAACGACGTGTGTTTCCCGGGTTAAGGAACTACAAAAAGGAGACGCGGGGGAGAGGAGGGGGGAACCAAACGCGGTGAACGAGAGGCGAGCGGAGAGAAAAGACAACACGGAGAGTTCAAGGCAAGAACAGCGCGAGGAGGAAAAGAGCCCCAGGAAAGAAGCAGACGAGGAACTGGATGACAGAGAGAGAAGAGAAGAGCTCCTGAACCTGGAAACAGGACACCAGCAGGAGGAACACCACCAAGCCAGCCACGACCCTGGAGGGTCGTGGCTTAACAAGGTACGGTCCTTTTGGACAGGAAGAAGGGAAATTGGGGAGAAGGGACTGGGGAGGGGTCATAGAGGAGGGTTGGAAAGGGAGGTAGAAGGAAGGGCACTCTAAGTAATTCACCGGGGTCACTTATACCTACACTAAGAATAGAAGCGTGCACCTTAGTCCCTGAACCACTCCTCACTGGCACCAACCCCCTCCTTCTGTGTGTACCACCTCCCAGTCCAAAAGTAAGAGTATAGGAAAAAGCCTATTAATAAAACCAATACTTACCTTGGCGTTCTCCCTTCTATTTCCGGCACCACCCTGGACTCCGACGAGCGAGCAAGGCAGCTGGGTTACCTGTAAAATAAGAAGCAAGAATGTACCATCACGAACCTGGGAAACAATACAAAGGAAGAGCGAAGTGACTAAGAAAGACGATAAAACTTGTGATTTTGTGCATACTACTCCACCCCCCCCTATCATAAGGAAAAAAATAAACCACTTACCATCACCTAAAATACGCCTCAGTGGTCTTCATACTGTTCGACCTGCGACAGTGGTGTCAGAAGTGGGATCTAAATCTGTAGAGCCCCTCGCAGTAATCGAACAGTATAACCATGAGTGACCAACCCTCATTGGAGGATATGATAAAGCAATTGGCCGAGGGCCAACATCATCTCCAACTGGTGTGGGAGGCCCACCAGCGAGAGGCCAAGGAGGACAGGGAAGCATTGCAGTCGGCTTTAAAAAGTCAGGCAACCATCCTCGCGAATAATCAACTGGTACATGAGACGGCCATGAAAAAATTGACTGAGACCATTGCTAGTAGTAAAGTACATCCCAATGTCCCAAGTTCCGTGTTACAGAAATATCAAGACGGAGAAGACCCCGAAGCTTTTTTCACTAATTTTGAGAGAGTGGCGTCCTCCGCCCAATGGCCTGAGGATAGATGGGGTCAGTATGTCGCCCCCTTACTTACAGGGATCTTACAAGCAGCATATCAAGCAGCAAACCCGGGTGGAACCACGCCATATCAAGAGATAAAGACTAGTATTTTGGAACGTGTGGGACATGACACAGAATACTATAGGGTTAAATTTAGAAAAATCAAATGGGGACCGAATGAAGACCCCCGAACCTTTTATTATCGGGTAAGGGACTTGGCCTTAAAGTGGTTAGGGTCTTCCGGAAATAGTAGGGAGGAAGTGATCCAAACAATCGTCCTTGAACAGTATTTGGAATCCCTGCCTACCCCCACTAAACACTGGATCCGTCAACATCCAAAGGTGACTACTGACATGGCAATTGATTTAGCGTGTGCTTATCATCGCACCGCTGATGTAAGAAACATGTCCACCCGACCCAGCCTAAAACCAGGACCTCCCACTCCTAAAATTGCATTAAGAACCTTTCCGGAGGAACCAGTACCTCACCGAGTTCCTAACCCTCCCTCGGTAGCAGGACCCCAATGTTACAGCTGTGGGGAATGGGGCCAAATTGCCCGAATGTGCCCCAGAAAACAGGATAGTAGTGAGCCAATGGAAATTGGAGTTACTAGGCGACGGGTACTGTGTACCGGAAAAGGTAACCAAAAATTTAAACAGCTTCTGACCGTCAACGGGAAACCCATATGGGCCCTTATTGACTCAGGGTGTAGTCAGTCGGTGGTGAGAAAAGACGTAGTCCCCATAGTAGATGAAAGAAAAGAACAATGGGTGAATATATGTTGCATACATGGAGATAAGGAACAATACCCTTTATGTAACGTCACAGTCGAATGGGGAAAACACCGGGATATCTTGTCGATGGGTATAATGTCCAATCTGATAGAGGAGTGTATCATTGGAACTGATTATGAACATTTCCAAGAAATACTAGATTATGTTCGACAACCCAAACTGACACAGGATTGGTGGAGAGAAGCTCCTTTCTCCAATAGCAGTATAGAAAGCCCCACAATCCGGAGGAAATTATCACGCAGAGAGAAACAAATAGAAAAATTGACTTACTTGGGAAAGGAGAGAGCAGGACCGGACACAGGCATTGTTGCAGAAACACATGAAGTCCCTGTCAGTTTCCCCAATCAGCAAAGAATAGATCCTTCTCTCGCTCATGCTTGGAAATCGGCCAGAGAAGAAGAAACCGAAGAGGTGGGTCCCTACTTCCTCATTAAGAAAAACCTCTTATATCGGATAACCACTACTAGTACCGGAGAACATAAACAGCAATTAGTGGTACCCGATCACTATCGTAATCAGGTCCTAACGATGGCACATTGTCAACCCGGGGGAGGTCATTATGGGAGGGAAAAAACGGAAGAATACCTTCTTAGACGATTCTATTGGCCGGGAGTATTTGCTCACATACGGAAGTTTTGTTTCCAATGTCCCAGATGCCAACTCACTGAACCCAGCAGACCTAAGAAAGCCCCTCTGATACCCCTACCCATTATCGACATTCCCTTCAGTAGGATAGGAATGGATCTAATAGGACCTGTAATACCCTCCACTAAAGGTTATACGTATATCCTAGTCATGGTTGACTATGCCACACGATACCCC
This sequence comes from Pleurodeles waltl, assembly GCF_031143425.1. NCBI lineage: Eukaryota > Metazoa > Chordata > Amphibia > Caudata > Salamandridae > Pleurodeles > Pleurodeles waltl. The sequence continues at coordinate 669,987,400 of NC_090449.1, read as the reverse complement.
GAGGCCATTCCCTTAAAAAGTATGACAACTAAGACAGTGGCCCAGGCCATGATTAATGTTTTTTCCCGAGTAGGATTTCCGCATGAAATACTCACTGACCAGGGGACTCCTTTTATGTCCACTCTTATGAAGCAAATATGTAAAACCTTAGGTATTTCCCACATCCGTACCTCGGTCTATCATCCTCAGACGGATGGACTAGTGGAAAGGTATAACCAAACAATAAAAACCTTACTAAAAAAAGTGATGGAAGAGTCAGGGAGAGACTGGGATCAAAAACTACCCTTAGTGTTATATGCTATCCGAACACATGAACAGTCCTCTACAGGACACAGCCCCTTTGAGTTGGTGTTTGGAAGACAGCCAAGATCTCTTCTTGACATGGCCATCGAAACATGGGAGGAAGAGGCCGAAGAAGGGGGAAGACCCCTTCTAGAGTATGCCCACAATTTAAGATCCCAGCTACAAAATTTATGGGATACGGTCAAAGTAAATATGGAACAAGCTCAAAATACTCAAAAACGATATTATGACCACGGAAGCAAGTTACGGGTTTTACAACCAGGGGATCAGGTCTTAATTATGCGTCCGACCTCAGAACAAAAACTAATTGCCAAATGGCAGGGCCCATATAAGATAATAAGTGCCGTATCTCCAGTTACCTACCTGGTTGAGTTATCGAGCACTCCACAGAAATCACAGATTTATCATATAAATCTTCTAAAAAAATGGGAAGACCCAGACCCCTCAAACACTGCCAGCGTGTTGGCAGGAGTCCTATGTCCACATAATAAGTTAAGTATTGAGTTCTGTCCAACCGAACACAGCAACAGGGAAGATCTACCCCCAGTAAATGAAACCTTAACAAAAGCGGAAAAAGAACAGGTATACAGAGTACTGGAACATTTCCGGGATTTCTTTTCAGCGTTACCAGGTAGGACCACCTTGATAACTCATAAAATAAGAACCACACCAGGGAAAATTGTGAGGTTACGGCCATATCGTATTCCTGAAGCAAGGAAACAGATTATGGAGGCTGAAATACAGAAAATGTTAGACCAAGGTGTGATTGAACCATCAAATAGTCCCTGGTGTTCCCCGGTGGTTTTAGTACCGAAACCCGATGGTACTATTAGATTCTGTATTGATTTCAGGAAGCTTAACGAAAACTCCCTGTTTGACACATATCCTATGCCCAGAGTTGACGACGTATTAGAGAAACTAGGAAAAGCCAAATATATGACTACCTTAGATTTGACCAAAGGGTATTGGCAGATTCCCTTAGCCACAGAAGATAAAGAGAAAAGAGCATTCGCCACCCAGTCCGGTCTGTATCAGTTCACGGTACTACCCTTTGGTTTACATGGAGCACCAGCTACATTCCAGAGGTTAATGGATAAACTCTTAAATCCCTTCCAATCTTTTGCAGCGGCCTACCTAGACGATGTAGTAATTTTCAGTGAAACCTGGAATGATCATCTAAAACATTTACAGCAAATTTTCCACACCCTTGTCACCGCAGGGTTAACTGCCAATCCAAAAAAATGTGTCATAGGAACTCCCGACATATCGTACTTAGGGTACAAAATTAGTCAAGGGAACCTGAAACCCCAAACAAAAAAAGTAGAGGTCATACTAAATGCCCCTAAACCGACAACCAAGAAAGAGTTACGATCCTTCTTAGGGTTAGTAGGGTATTATAGAAGATTCATACCTGATTATTCTACCGTGGCTGCCCCTCTCACGGACCTTCTGTCCAAATCCCATCCTAATAGGCTAGCACCCTTTTCGGCCCAACAGACGTCCAGCTTTGAACAACTGAAATCCTTCCTAACCAAAGATCCGATACTCCGTTGCCCAGATTTCTCGAAACCTTTCCATCTCTATACTGATGCCTCAGATGTGGGTTTAGGGGGAGTATTGGCCCAACCCGACGGGGACGGTAGAGACTACCCGGTAGTATACGTCAGCAGGAAGCTGTTTCCCCGGGAACAACACTATCCGACCATTGAAAAAGAATGTCTGGCCATAAAATGGGCCGTGGATACGTTACAATATTACCTTCTAGGCCGCCCCTTCATACTTTTTACAGATCATGCTCCCCTCACGTGGTTATCTGCCCACAAGGATACCAATTCTCGGATATTGCGATGGTTCCTTGAACTGCAACCATTTTCCTTTCAAGTCCGTCACATCCCAGGTCGCCAACAGGCCCCAGCAGACTATTTGTCTCGCTTCCCAGACGCTGCTACGGTCCTCGAGCAGGACCTTTCCTGGGGAGGGGAGTGTAGCCGGGCGATCCCGGCTACGGACATGGGAAATGACGTATCGGCCGACGCCGATACGTCAGTTCCGCGTCTTCCCGTTGCCGGGGAGACGCGGCCGGAGCACGGCCGGCAGGACGGCGTTGCCCGGGAAACGACGTGTGTTTCCCGGGTTAAGGAACTACAAAAAGGAGACGCGGGGGAGAGGAGGGGGGAACCAAACGCGGTGAACGAGAGGCGAGCGGAGAGAAAAGACAACACGGAGAGTTCAAGGCAAGAACAGCGCGAGGAGGAAAAGAGCCCCAGGAAAGAAGCAGACGAGGAACTGGATGACAGAGAGAGAAGAGAAGAGCTCCTGAACCTGGAAACAGGACACCAGCAGGAGGAACACCACCAAGCCAGCCACGACCCTGGAGGGTCGTGGCTTAACAAGGTACGGTCCTTTTGGACAGGAAGAAGGGAAATTGGGGAGAAGGGACTGGGGAGGGGTCATAGAGGAGGGTTGGAAAGGGAGGTAGAAGGAAGGGCACTCTAAGTAATTCACCGGGGTCACTTATACCTACACTAAGAATAAGGCGTGCACCTTAGTCCCTGAACCACTCCTCACTGGCACCAACCCCCTCCTTCTGTGTGTACCACCTCCCAGTCCAAAAGTAAGAGTATAGGAAAAAGCCTATTAATAAAACCAATACTTACCTTGGCGTTCTCCCTTCTATTTCCGGCACCACCCTGGACTCCGACGAGCGAGCAAGGCAGCTGGGTTACCTGTAAAATAAGAAGCAAGAATGTACCATCACGAACCTGGGAAACAATACAAAGGAAGAGCGAAGTGACTAAGAAAGACGATAAAACTTGTGATTTTGTGCATACTACTCCACCCCCCCCCTATCATAAGAAAAAAAAAAAACCACTTACCATCACCTAAAATATGCCTCAGTGGTCTTCATACTGTTCGACCTGCGACAGTATCACTTCAACTTCTCCTTCCACTGTCAGCATACCATGCTTGCATATCAAATACCCTTTGTCAAACTACCTGTCTTGAACTTTGCAAGCTCTGTAATGCAATGGTCTTTGGAAAATAGATTGGACTGACATCAGCTATAAATATATGACATGTGCCAAAACCTACAAGGATACTATTTCCTTGGATTAAAGTATGGCTTATTGCTTTCCTGACTCTCCTTCCTGGCAATATCAGACTCACCTGCAAAGTTTCCACCTGAAAACCTAAAACGTCCACTGATCTGACTGGATTCATAATTGACTTCACTACATTAATGACAAAACCAAGACTCTAATAATTCCTTTAACATTTTTAACTCTTCCAAATCTGAGACATAAACAAAATATTGCCTTGGTAAATAATCCATGCACATCGCTTCCTAAGGTCGTTATCTCTGGCCCTAGCACCTTTATGAAACCAGCGTGTAAGGAAGAAAGACGAAATAGTAATGCCAGAAATTGGAGACTTGGTATACCGGCCCTCTCCACCTGGATTTCAAATTGATTTGACTGTTCAGGGTTATCAGCACAGTGAAGTGAACAACTTTCAATTCCAAATACACTAACCAATCCCCTTCCTGAAAAGTCTTTTGTAACAGACTGTATTGTCTGTATAACAAATACATGTTGAACCCTCTCAAATTTATTACAGGGTGCCAACACTTGTCCTGTTTCCACACCAAAAAGAAAGTGCTTATGAACCCTCTGTACCTGTTCCTGTTGTGATTGTAGCTTCTCTTTTCAGCATTTGCCTTTCTACTAGTTCTCTACTAGTTCCTACTGCTCTTGATTTTGTATCATTTCTCTTGGATCCTTCCAGATAACCTAGTCTGAAACCTGTCACTACTTCTAGTACCCACAGATGTATTGTCATTCCTTACTGGATCTTGTAAAACCACATTGGGAAAAAACAATACTGGTCACTGCTCACATTTGGATCCATTATCAACTGTACCTCCATCATCTTTTACATTTGTTCCTTGCTCCTGTCCCTCTTTATGGAAAAACCATACTGGGCCTTGAACTTCTTTACTGTTTCCACTTGCTGGATTGCGATACATGGACCTTTGAATTCCTCCACCAATAGTAAGATTCTTCCAGACAGCTCTTTCAAAAAGACTTCTGCCGAACACTTGTCTCATACTGCTCTGTACTTTGTGCAGTGCTGTAATCATTGCCCTGTATTTGCCTAAACCTAGTTTTATCCATAATGGAAACCTATGGGCCTGTCTGCTAGCCATACCTGCCAAGTTAGGATTTATTTTCTTTAGATTTGCCTTCTATATCTCTGTAGTTAGATCTGCTTTAGTATTACCCAGAAAATGGATGGCCCGCTGCCTCCATCCTCTCAGTACATTTGCATCTACCTCATTGCCTTTTCCACCATGTCCTGACATTGCTTTAGTGAATGTTCAAGCACCACCTTTGTGTGTGTCTCTACACAGTTTCAGCAGGTAGGAAGTAAACTCTAGATCTAAATTCAATGTTAAACAGACTTTTTACTTCATTACAGGCCTTTAGCATTCCGCTTTCATCACACTTCTGACCTCATTGTCAAAAGTTGTTCTTATCTATTCTTTAAGAACACCATCATTGCGGTCTGTCAGCCACAACTCGACACTTCAAGGGCATCTTATATTTTTAGGGTTGAACCTCTCCTCTCCACAGGATCCTTTGATGCTCATTTCTTTCATTGACCATGTGTTTCCTATTAAAATCACCCTTATCATTGTCACAGACAACTCCTACATTATCATCATATTAAACCATCCTCCCCTCCAATGGTCAAAAGAGCTCTTCATGTACAGTGTTGGATACCTTCCATATGTGTGCCATCTAGAGCACCCTTTCTTCTCTTGGTAACTACACCAGATTCTCCATTTCTCGCCTTACATTTCCTTTCCTCATTTTTTTAAATATGTTTAATTTTCCTCAGATGCTTACCACCTTCTTAGCCTCTTTCGTCTCTGACATAGACCAACATTCATCAACTCAGGTTTAATCACACATTCTCTTTATTAAAATTGCACAGCCTCTTTCACAGATGCCCTCACTTCAGTATGTATGAATCTTCTAGTTATTTCCTACTGCACTAACCCACTAGACTCTTCCCCAAGTGTACCTTCATTCTCAGCCATGTCTGCATTTAACTACTTTCAAATACAACCACCTGAACCGCTCTCTGAAAAATTATTTCTGTAAACAACCTATAAACAGCTGATTTCTGTGACTGTATATTGTATGTAAAACTAGCAACACAAATCAAAACATTGTCAATGTAAAGGTGCCCAACTCAAAGTGGCACCATAAACTTGTAAAAAGTGAACACACATATGCTTTACTCGTCTCGTGACCTTGTGCACGTAATTTACTTACATTACAGTACCACTTGCTATTCGTGCTGTCCCCAGTGGAGGCACCAGTCTTGTATTTTTATGATAATTTTGTAGTGCAAATTTATGATAGATTGTTGTCTGTAACAGGCCATATCCATGTTGACTCTATCTAGTTTAAAGATAGATACTATTAAAGCATCTCTTGTGATAGCTAGCAGTGTGTCCTCATCCAATGGACCCACATACATCTCTGTAAGGTGTGGTGCAATTAAATTGACATAAAAATTGAAAAGCACAAATAGGCTAAAGAACGTACAGCATTGCACATGCAACAATATTCATTCACTTAGGAGAGCTTAACCACTCATAGGCCATGTTGCCCAAATGGCCAAATACTCCAAAGAATAGTTAAAGATGAGGAGGAAGCACACCACAAGTAATATTACTATTTCACAAAAGACCACTTGAACAATCTTATTTCCATCAAACCAATCCTTCTTGGAAAATTCCTAACCGAAATTCGGGACAAAGTTTTCTTTTTGTTTAGCAAATTGGAAAGTTTATTGTAGAGGTATATCTTAAAAATTGCTTGACCAAACTAGTACACACATTTCAGCTTGTCATCAGAACTTCAAGGGCTTTATCATTGCATTACACTTGGTCCGTGAATTTGCTGTGGCTACACTTGCAGCAGCCACCTTATCTACCTTTGTCCCTAGTTGCAGTAATTGCCTCCAGAATTTCGTCCAGTTTATGCTGTGTGTCTAACATGTGTGCCTCTGCAGAATCTTGTTGGTGCTCTCCCTGTAACCTTGAGCTGTCAGTGGCTTGTTGTGTTTGAGTGGTCTGGTCTCCTGTCCCTTACTTCCCTCCATTGTCATTTGCAGTTCCTGGTCCATTATAGTCTAATTAGGCTTTGCAGGGCTGCCTCCTTACCCAGCTGCTGCCTGGGATTGAGGTCTAGCAAGGTAGTGGCAGTGTATGTGTAGTGAGGAGGTTCGTCTCAGCCTCCCAAGTGTAACTGTGACCTCTGACCACAAAGGAGAATATGAATCTAGCTCTAGATGCCAGCCAACTGCCACATCATGCCAGTGACCTCACTGGGCTACCTTGCCCCTCAGACATCCCAATATTCCTTTTATGTCTACAGCCATTCTCATAGCAGTAAAGGTGGAGAACATCACGTCACTAAAAGCAACAATGAGTGAGAGAGTTTCCTTCCTCACCCCCCAGCAGAGCCTGGAGTCTTCCAGGTCTTTTAGCCACCCCATTCCAACACAAGCATCAGCTAGTCAGTCTTTAGTTCAGGGGTGAGCCATGCTCCACAGGCAGCACATGCCCCAGACCACGTTCTATTATCTTCTTCCATGGGGCAGTCCAGGAGGCACTGCTGCAGTCTCTCCTCATCCTGGTACCAGGCATCCAAAAAGAATCACAGCAGTTTATGCATCCAATGAGTGGTTCCCGGGCTTTCTGAACCACTAGAGGGTCATGTAGCTCTTACCAATCCGCCACGGCGGCCGCCGTCTTGGGCCCGGATCTTGGTCGATGTGTTATCCAGTGAGAACTCCATCTCTATGCTTTCCACCACAAACCACCTCAGTCTCTGGTCATGGTAAGATACAGGGTGTTATCTGTTCAAGTGGGGCAGGCCCTCTCGGGGTCAGGGCTGTGGGGATTAGGCGTGAGCAGCTGGAAAGGTGTTACTAAGCAGCCATCTCCATGTGCAGCTGGCTCTTCAGCTTGTAGATTTACTCAGTTCTTCATGAATCGGACCAATAAATTATTACCACAACACAAACACTGGAATAACTTAGAAAAAGGTCAGAGTGCTCAAGTGCACTGGACGCAGATGAAATGGTGTTGATAGCATTAATTGCACCAAGTCAGAGATGTTTTGACTGGCTTGGACACAACTGGTAAAACCCCTCTACATGGCTGCAGCTTTTTCATATCTACTTAGTTCGAAAATATGTACCTTGCTTCTTATTCAATAGTGATCACATTAATCAAGCTAGGCCATAAGGAGTACTTTACTCTCAAACTGCAGCATATTTTGACAACACTTTGAATAATTTGGAAGTGGTTTACAGGTTGACATGGGTGTATGCTATTAAAGGTGCCGCATGATATTCTATCACAGAACACTCAAAGGAATATTTCAATGAAGGGATATTATATAGCTTTAGGGCCGTATTTATACTCCGTTTGCGCCGAATTTGCGTCGTTTTTTTCGACGCAAATTCGACGCTAAACTAACGCCAACTAACGCCATATTTATACTATGGCGTTAGAGGCGAATAGCGCCAAAGTTCCCGGAATGTGCGTCATTTTTTAGCGTGAACCCCTTCCTTGCGTTAATGATATGCAAGGGAGGCGTTCCCGTCTAAAAAATGACTCCCAGGCCTTTACGTGGTATTTATACTCCCGGGCAAAAGAGACGCCCGGGAGTGGGCGTGGCTAAAAACGGCGCATTTGCGCCGCTTTTTAACGCCTGGGTCAGTCATGGCGTTAAGGGACAAGTGGGCTCAAAATGAGCCCAGAGTGCCCTCCCCTGCCCCCAGGGACCCCCCCTGCCACCCTTGCCCACCCCAGGAGGACACCCAAGGCTGGAGGGACCCACCCCAGGGACATTCAGGTAAGTATTTTTTTATTTTTTTTTAATATTTTTTTTTGGCATAGGGGGGCCTGATTTGTGCCCCCCTACATGCCACTATGCCCAATGACCATGCCCAGGGGACAGAAGTCCCCTGGGCATGGCCATTGGGCAAGGGGGCATGACTCCTATCTTTACAATGATAGGAGTCATGTTGATGGGGGATGGGCGTCGAAAATAAATGGCGCAAGTCGGGTTACGACGATTTTTTCGACGTAACCTGACTTGCCCCATTTTAAGACGCCCATGCGCCATTTTCCCCCTACGCCGGCGCTGCCTGGTGTACGTGGTTTTTCTCGCGCACACCAGGCAGCGCCGGTCTGCTTGCGCCGGCTAACGCCATTCAATAAATACGGCGCCCGCATGGCGCTTCAGAATGGCGTTAGCCGGCGCAAAACTTTTTGACGCTAAACTGCGTTAGCGCAGTTTAGCGTCAAAAAGTATAAATATGGACCTTAATGTTTTCTAAATGTTATGCCCTCACTGACTGCATGAGGACACTTAGCAATAAATGTGTCACAGTTGGGAAGAAGATGCACTGGTTACCTTCCGGTAATCTTCGTTGTACAGAGCCCAACTCTTCCTCATCCAGTAAAAGGAGGAGTAGCCTTTCTGAAGGAGACAGACAAGCAGACCTACTGGCTAAGAACATAAAGTAAGTTTAGTTCCTCCTTTTACCTTTATATAATTAGTTCTATTTTCACAGTGTTATCCAATTTCATATATCCAAGTAGTATAAGGGAGTAAAGGGGAAATAAACTGATGCTTGTATACAAATCAGTCTAGAGTAATGTTCACCTCCCGGTTCACCAGTACAGCAGCCAAAAGCTGACAATTCATAATGTGAATCAAGTTGCTCAGGTAACAGCATTGTAAGGAGCACCCTGGAAATCCACTATCATGACGGCAAAATTGGTTCTTAATTTATTTGTACCTTGAAATAACAGCAATCCCAACCTAATCATAACCCTAAAGAATCGACTCACCCCACAAGACCTCTACATTTAGTAGTTTATTTTCTTTTTATACAGTGTTTAGGATCAACCACCTGGAGCTATGCTTTTGCATGTATGAATGCACATCAACAATGCTCAATGATTTGCTGCAATGTGTCCATAGTTTACCAGAGTAAAATTCTTCCAATCTTGATTCTGGAATCACAGTGTGAAATTTACTCTTGCAAATTGCTGGGTTAGTGCACCAAACTTGAAAAACATCTTTAGTGAACTGGGTCTTAATTTGTTTGATTTTCACACCCAATCTCACTGTAGCCAACAATATTTGCTCACAAAAATTGCGCGCTTTCAGCTAGCTGGTGATTTTTTTTAAAGAGAAGATCTTGTATTGAAAATACAAGATATAGGAGTGTGCTATGACTGCTCCCCCAGGGGATATTATGAACCCAGCGAGAGACATTACATTTTATTAAATAATTAGTGGCATAGACATTGCATATGGTATATGGCAGCTAACAAACCTGCATTTAAAAGACTCAACAGGAAAATAGTGATGAAACTAAAACATGCACATTCAATGATCCATTTGTGCCTACCAGTCGTATTCTGACACCACGTTTAACAAGAAAGCATGTTGCATTCATAAATGTGTGAATTAACAATGAATATTAACATGAGAGTGTTATTTTTATGTAGAAATAGTATAAATGAAATGTATTTTGAATATTAATTGAACATGAACTAAACACACTTATATTGAACTAAGTGGAAAAATACATGTACAATTCAAATTTCATTGACATAACATGAACGATGCTTCAATAAACATAATATGCTTTGCATACTTGATTCGGATTCAAAGTGCGCAAAGGGTTTTATTAATGTTTTGAACTGTATTAATGTGCTTAGGCTTTCTTAACTTGACTAGGCCTTAAAATTCATTTTTCAAGCAGTCATGGGAAATTGTATTCCTTCATGCTGTAGACTTTGACCTGAATTATTTTCTTTAGGCTGTAGAAGTAATATTGAATGTTCCATTGTACTCCAGGAGAAGAGCATGTTTCAAGTTTAGCTAATGTAACAATATTTGTTCTAACTGTTGAGTTGCACAGGAAGATTCATGAAGTTTATGGGAAAGAATATTACCTTAGTTTAATGTATGCCATGGGAAGGGAAATGCATGTAGCAGATTATTAGAAAATGTAATATTTGAGTAGAATAGAATGAAATTATAGAAGAAACAATGTACTATTACTGAGAGAATTTCATACAGTTGCAAAACTTGGTGGTGCCATCTACAATGATTGGATGCTGAAATCAATGCCCTATGTGTGCCCACTTGATGGACCAATCAAATGGATCTTGGCTATTTTAATTAGTGAAGAACTTTGGAACTATGTCAGTTCCTTTCTGAACCTTCTTAGAGGCAGTTAATGTATGCTTAAATCTGCTCTCTCACATTTCTGGTCTGAGTTTCCTGATGAGTTCTCTCATCATAGTCTTAACTACCCTATTCTGTTAAGTGGTTCAGTACTAATAAGGCCAAATAATTCAAAACTGCTGATCTGTCCTATTGTGCAGCTCGTGTTCTGCACTGTCCTGATGGTGCTGCCAATCAACGGCAGAAGATGGTGAATGTTCCGCACGACGTGCCAATGCTTACAACTGCCCTAGGAGGAGAAGTGTAACTGAATGTGGTTTCTTGTATTCCCTTTTTCAGTTAGTAACTTGCACCAGCATATTTTTATAGGTAGTGACTCTAGATAGATGTTTTCCAAATTATTTTTGTCTTCTTTCAGTTTTGCTTTTGCCCGCATGTGTTAGCCCGTTACCACAAATGCAAGTCACATTTCTGGCTATTGTTAGGAATGGCCCTGAACCCAAGGAGGGAAGAAGACTTCCATGAGGCGCTCCATCAAAGACCCAGCGCTCAACGATTTTGCCCGAGGAACAAAGACAACATAGTAGTACATCCCCCATAAATATAAATTGTTTTAAACTAGGGTGTCTCTGAAGAATATCCCATATAAGATACTTTTTGAGAAAAATGAAAAATTAACTGAGAGACTAGTGTATATGTCATAAGCTGTACTATACAAATACTGTTTTTATTATTAGAGCCATTATACTATTTCCACTACTGCAATTTAAAGACATCAAATCATTTCTATATTTGTTGCAAACAGATAGTAGAAACAGTTCAATACAAGTATGTTTTTTTTAAAAAAACAGTTGTAGCTCCGAATGTGTAGAAACATCCTGAACAATTCTAGCTTTTCTCTATGTAAGGAGTGCAAAAAAAACATACTCTCTCTGCTTGTCATCGTAAGCTTCTAAAATAGAGCACAAGGAAAGCAATGTTGTTGTTGTTAAACAGCTGCTTTAATCATGCTCTGTGATCTGATCTGCCCTTTGGCCTGGGTTGCTGGCTCTGGCAATAGGCATTGTTATGTCAGAACATGACTAAAATAACTTATAATGGCCGAGTTATGACATTTTTCTCCTATAATCAGTGACTGAGTGTGCCACTAGTCACCTATTATAAATAAATTAGAGATGTGCATTAAACAGGGACTATAGAATCCCATTTATTAAGAAGACATTAAATACTGGTGTTTTTACAGAAATTCCAGAATCCCAGGTATTATATTTATATAATATTAACACTCATTGGGGACACATCTAACATCTCATCACACAAGACTCAAGGGCTGAAATAATAAGTGGAATAGCATAGGGCACCTTAAGTGAACCCTGGGGTACTTGTGATAATTAAGGTAATCTTGTCTTGAAATTCCCTTGTATTTATGTTGACTCATGATGAGACTATTTGGTAAAAAAAAGTAGCTTCTCTTGACCAAGATAAGAAAGACGAGAGAGGTGTATGGTTTGTCTATATTGTGAAACTCAGCAAAACTCGTTGAGCTGCTTCCTATACCACAGCACAAATTCTCCTGATGTAGGTTGATCATTTTGTCTTACTTATAGTTTAAAACCTGGGTGTTACTCAGTGATCTTTCAAATTTTGCCCTTGGGGTTTAGGGTCCAGGATATATAGAATTTTAGAATTGCAAAGTGCACTTATTTAATCAAAAAAATGTGTCTGAATACCGGTTTGCCCACTGTCATAAATTTCAGGTTAGGACAAAAAGCAGGTGTGTTGGGGATAACTTTGAAAAAGCCACTGGCATAGTCTATCAGGCCTGGAGTAAAAGGTTCCCCTCATTTGGAAATGTAGAGTTCTGTATGACATCCTCACACAGAGTTTTCATTGAATGCAAAATCCAGGAATAAATATTGACCGGTAGAAGCACAACTTCAAAACGTGAGAGTGAGAGATGTCCTACATTACTACATGGGATGTTTGCAAATTCCCAAAAAGTTTGAGTTCTGTACCAAGCTTAGATAGAAACCTGAGTGAGTAAACATCAGCATTTTTTAAGCTGGGCTTTTTTCTGCTTTAAGTCTTCAACCTGAAGAAAAAATTGTGCATTTCTTCACATATAATGAGGATTCGTCTTATTGAATGACCATAGTGAGAGTAGTATGAGATTTATTTCTGAGACTTAAGACCTATATTTATACTTTTTTAGCACCACATTTGTGTCATTTTTTGATGCAAAGGTGGCGCAAACTTATAAAATACAATTATATTTTGTAAGTTTGTGCCATTTTTGTGTCAAAAAAATGACGCACATATGGCGCTAAAAGACTATAAATATGGGCCCAAGTACATACACACATGAATACTGTGGGTCAGGGGTACGTACTACTAAGCACGTCCAGAAATGGTCCCTAATCTGTACTGCAGTTTTGTTGTTGAACCATATGCCATCTTGAAACGTGTGATGGCTAAAAAATCAAAATCAATAAGGGGCCAGAAAAGTAGCTAGGTGATCAACATCTTATCCTACGATCCTTCATAGGATTTTGTATTCAGTGGTGTCACTGGAGAGGAGCCTTATGATGCCTATGTCCCAGCTCTATTTATTGTGGTCCTCCTTATACCCCACCAACACAGCTGCTGAATGTGCCAAGTGTGAAACACAGAAAGACACAAGCAATGTACTTTGCAACACACATTGATCTGGCCAGCCACATTGGATGCAAAGCAGCATTGTTGGCTTGATGTGGTTTTGTTTGGCTGTGTATACATGAAAAATATAAAGTCAGCTTAAAACATGTTGGGTACATACATGCGCGCACACACACACACCCACATATGTATACATAGGATTGCCCCACCGGTTTTATCTGTAGCCTAAAAGCTCCCCATTAATTTCAGTTTGAGAAACGTCACATAATATATTTCCATATGAGCAAACTGATCACTGTGAAATCCATTCACAGCTAACAGATATCCTTAGAGTGATTATAATGGGACCATGACATGTGAGCAAGGTGTAATTCTTAAAAATATACTTTCTTGGATAACTTTACTTGAATCTACAGAAATACCTATTCTGTGTAGGCCTATATATTTATACGCCGAGGGGCAGATTCTTGACAGCATTTATGAATACAGGAAGAAGCACTACAGAAGCCCTCTTTTATATACTTTTACATACCTTTGTGAACCTGCCTTAAACATCCAACTCCATATTAGTAAAAGGGCAAAGAGTCCACAGTGTTTCTCTTTGGACTAAGTGTATATGAATATGACCCAGACTTTCCCCTTTGTATCTCCATTTTCAATATTTTGGGCCTGATTCACAAAGGCATGTGTGGGTACATGAAAAAGTACCATAGGAGCACCCTTTTACGTGCAATTACATGCCTTTGTGAATTGCCTCCTTCATACTGCAGTGTTGCTCCAGTGAATTTCAACACCCTTATGAAACTGGTCTTAAACTGTGCTATAAGAGTTATTAAGAATTGTTACACTCAATGTAATTATTGCAATAACTGAACTACATTGCAATAAAGCTTTACCTATGGTGGCAGGAATAACAGCATAGCACCTGGAATAGGTCTGCAGTATCTCTAATAATTGGGCTTCCAACTTCAACATACTTTTATTGATCATTTATTTTTTAGCTTTGTAAATACCTGCAAAACCAATTATGTTGATAAGAATTATTTTTAAATGTGTCTAGTCTAGGTTAGTGCCTGTAGCATTAATTAGTCTAAAAAGCCTTAGATGCAGTGGAATCAATTAATGTAGCTTCATACCAATTGAATTTAGACTATAAGGAGCAGACGTCAAGGGGTAGCCCTGAAAGCTGGTCAGACAAAGACAGAGGCTGAGAAGGGAGTAAGGATGAGGAGCACTGCTGCTGCTGTATATGTGGGTGATGAATACCAGACTATCTGCTCTGTTATCTGTTAGGACATTTGCCCAAACAATTTGCCCAAAAAAATATCAGATGGATTCTCCAGATACCTTGACCATCCATTCTCTCCAAATCCCCCGTAAGATACAATACAGGCAATCTGGCATGTCTCATTACCATGGAATGGGATAGGAAAGCACCAAAATCTACCAACTAGTGCACGCTTCTTCTCCCAGGTCTCTGACAGAGGCAAGTAGCAACCAGTTCAATAGTACAGGCTATACCCTGGCCATGACCTATATATACGAGTGGCCTGGTATTCAAGTCTGCTAAGGAAAAGCAGCTGCAATTGTGATGTCTACAATGCCTGCTTTGAGAGATATCACCAGAGGTCTGATACAGCTCATGAAAATCTCAACAGTAGTCTTGAGGGCTGGTGTTTCACCATCTGCCTACTCCTGCTACAGAGGTGATTTTAAAGGCTCCTGCACTATACCCATACACACTGAAAGGCTATGGAGACTCCTGCTCCAGTCCAGGCACAGCCCAGTGAAGTACTGAACTAGTGAGACTTTGTTTTCAGAAGAGCAAAGATGATGACCAAGTTAGCCCATTTGCCAGTCAGTAACAAATATAAAAGCTGTTGTCAGTATAATAGGCAATAATGAACAATAAAAAACAAATCAAAAGCTTTAACAGTAAAAAATACTGGAATTTTTTGGATGTTGCAGAATACTGAAAGAAGAATGTGTGGCTAAAGCTTAGGAAAAAATATAGACTTCCATTTTTTTGAGTTTACCAAATTAGTGAATGCTGATTGGCCCTCTAGCTACTAGGCAACCCTGAGCTTTCTTCTCTCACTTGAACTGGCCTTTAAGCTTGTGGAGGAACCACAAAAACAGCCACCTACATTTTGTGACTCCAGCTTCTCTGTGCCCTAAACAGCCCAGTGAGCAAAAGACAAAGAAAGTAGTAAGAGCAGAGACTTTGTGCTATGTATTCTTGAAATGGTAAAAGTGCCTTTTCCTTTACCCATGACTATTTTAAACTTACCACTTGTTTTTCTGTGAATTTTGTACTTTAAAACTGAGGTTTTGTTCTACCTGTGGGGAATGTTTAAACTTCATTTCAAGTTTTCCCCCAAACTGTACTAAGCCCCCAGCTCACTACAAGGCAAAAGGGGCAAAATACACCCCAGAGGCTTACCAAAGTGTGTTTAAGGGTCTGCTTAATCGGTTTGATGGTTTAAACTATGTCTGGAAAGTGTATGTTGCACTTGTTTTTGACTTGAAAAAATTATTAATTTAAGTGTGCGAAAAGTAGTTTTTTAGTGGCTTCAGAATTGAGCCTTATATGCAAAGATGAACAGAAAGCTATGAAGTGTGAATTTAGCCTGTCTGTATCCTAGGAGATTCTGAATTGAGGAGCACCTCCATGCCCCCTGCCCAGCAGCCTGTGCTGAAGGTCACTTGGCTATTATATACGTTTTTACTGTCTGTTGCATCTGTGCTCTGATTGGTTGCTAGGGTTTCTTTTGGAATAAGGGCTTAGGATTTGCATTCTGATTGGATGTTAGGGCTAGGATTCTGACTGGTTGCTATGGCTAGGTTTTCTATTCACCTAAGGACTTGGGGTTTGGGTTTGATTGGCTGCGGCTATTGGGGCTAGGGTTCTGATTGGTTCCTATGGCTAGGGCTCCTATTGAACTAAGGGCTTAGGGTTTTGGTTTTTATTGGCTAATAGGGCTAGGGTTGTAATTGTTGTTTTTTTTTAAATATATTTTTATTAACATTTTTATTAACATTTTGCTATCATAGACATACTCTACATGGCTTGACGGCCACCGGCCACCGTTCTGTTCACCCTCATCCTTGTAGACATCTTTATCACTTTCTTGTATATACTATTAATTGTTTCGTTATACCTTCTAGCCGTGCTTCATGTTTAGATTTACTACGTACTCGGTCTACTCGGGTCTCCTGATCATATATACATTTCGTGAGTGTGCCATATTGTCCTTTCTACTGCGATGCCTACATGACAGCCTTTAACTAATAAAAAATAGTAACTTTTCTTGATGGCGCCAGTGCAAGCGGGTGAGAGCAGCTGCAGGAAAGGATCGTATACTTCTCCACCGGTATGTGGGGTGGGTCTCCCATACCTTTCTGGCTGGTTCCCTGGGGGGAGGGTATCCGATCCATTCAGCTCCTACCTATCCCTCGTGTCTGTTCCATATCCCAAATTGTCAATTATTATTTTAAAAAAAAATTGTTTCGTGGTTTGGGGTTCTCATCCTCGGCCTGTAGTCGCCACTGTTTTACCCTGCATGAGTAGCCTCAGGTCTTCCCTATACACTATACCCCAGCTGATATGACTTTGTTGCCATCTCTCTTATCCTACTCCCGTTCCTGTCATTGCTACATCCTCTCCCACTGTTGGATCGTCTACATCACTGTACGGTTCCATTTCATCAGTACTTCCTCCCATGCTGGCGTGATAGGAGTCTGTCGGAGGCCCCACGCCTCCTCGATAATCAGGACCTGCAGTTCTGCCCTCGCCCATTTCGTAACATCCTGTCTCCATGCCTTCAGTAGAGGGCATCTGGGTGATTTCCAGCCCAGTGTGATCAACCTTCTATAAAGGGCCAGGGCTAGGTCCAGGAATCGACTACCCACCTTCCCACATGGGAGTCCTGTTCCAAGACCCAGGAGGCACAGCGTCGGGACCAGGGACAGATCCACTTCGAGTAATTTATTCAGGTCAGTCAGTACCGCTCCCCAACCCCGCTGGAGTTCTGGGCAACTCCACACCATATGGTCGAAGTCTGAGTCTATGTCCTCGCATCTGGGGCATGACTTTGGGGGGCCACCATATATTAGGGACAAACGGTGTGGGGTAAGGTACGTTCTGTGAATATAACTGTATTGGATGTATCTTAGTCGTGTGTTTCGTGAGACCATCCGGGGGTACGCCAGTATTCTCTTCCATTCCATGTCAGTTAGGTCCCTACTCACTGCCCTTTCCCATTTCTCCCTTTGTGTTTGGAGCAGGTCCAGGGTGTGCTCATTTTGGGCCCGGTATAGTCTAGTAATTAGGTGGGCCTCGCCCCCGATACCAATAGTAGGTGTAATATCTGATGGGTAGGGGGTTGCGCATTAACTGTTTCCCAGTGTTCCCTCAGATTGTGCAGCAACCTTTGGTATAGAAGGAATTGCCCCTGTGGTACCCCAATAATCTCCACCAGGTCGGCAAAGGATCTCAGCACCCCATCTCTAAATAGGTCCCCCACTGTCTCCACACCCGCTTTTTTCCATGCTCCCAACCCGGGGCCAGTCTGGCTTCTCTCCTCGACTCCCAGCATCAGCGCCGATAGTGGTAGGGCGGGAGAGTAGGGTGGACCCACTCCCACACGTCTTTTTAATTTCTTCCAGCACGATGCAGCGACTCTCGTCATAAGGCTGTCAGTTTGGTGTGCCACCCGCCGGTTTATCAAGCGTGCAATAATCAGATCCATACCCTTCACTCCGCTAGTAGTGCATCTGTCCAGTTGACCCTCTCCTGTGAACCATCTGGAAACCCACTGCAGCTGGGATGCTAAGTAATAGGACTCAAAGTCTGGGGCTCCTAGGCCCCCCGACTGAGCCGGTCTACAAAGAATGGAAAGCGATGTGTGCCTACGGCCTCCGTCCCATATGAGCTCCCGCAGCAGGGTATTCAACTCACAGAACCATGCCGATGGGATCAACAGCGGCAAATTAGCGAAATAATAAAGGAGACGGGGTAACATGATCATTTTGGCTAATGATATTCTGGCCATTATAGACAGTTTCAGGGAGCGCCAGAATCCGACAGATGCCCTCAAGGAGCGAAGTACCCTCCCGATGTTACCGTCCCGGAGATCCCCCATTTCATGATGCACCTGAATGCCAAGGTACTTAAAGGTGCGGGGTGCCCATATCATGTCCTCTGGACATGCGGTGGGGCGCTCACACCTTGGCAGAATGGGGAAGACAAATGTCTTGCGCCTGTTGAGGTGCAGTCCTGACAGGGTTCCAAATTGTTCCAAGTTTCGCAGGGCCCAAGGAAGACCAGATTCTCCATCCCTGAGATGGATGAGAATGTCGTCAGCGTACAATGAGATGACATGCTCTGTTTGCCCCCACTCCACTCCTCTACCAACTCTGTCCATCCTCAACCTGGAGGCCAGAGGTTCAATGGCAAGGGCGAATAATAGTGGGGACAGAGGACAACCTTGCCTGGTTCCCCTATAAATGAGGTAAGTCTCAGATACCATCCTACCCGTCTTGACCCTTGCCAACGGGGCACCATACAATATGTCCACCCATTTTACCCAACCCTCTCCCAGGCCCATCCGCAGCATCACCGCCCTGAGGTAGTCCCAACGGACCGAGTCAAAGGCTTTCTCAAAATCCACCGCTAGTAACACTCCCGAAGTAGGTCTCTTCTCTTTGGGCATGTGTAGGATGGTGAATAACTGCCCGAGATTCAGGGAGGTACTGCGGTTCTGAACAAATCCGTTCTGATCTGTGTGTACTAAAGCCAGTATACATTGGAGTAAGCGGTTGGCCAGAATCTTACTAAGGATTTTGAAATCGCTGTTCACCATTGATAAGGGGCGAAAGTCAGTTACTGATGCTTCTTTAGATTTCAGTTTGGGTAGGGGGACCACCAGTGCTTCCCTGAGCGAGTCTGGCAACCTGCTGTGATGCAATGCCTTTGTGTACATCTCCACTAGTTGTGGGGTCAACAGCGTTGTAAATTTTTTGGAAAAGTTAATTGGAAGGCCATCTGTCCCCGGAGTCTTCCCTGAGGCTAGTTGCGAGATGGCCTCCTGCACTTCTTCCGCTGTCACCGGCCCTCCCAGTCTGTCACGTTCCTCATGTGTCAGGATGGTCAGGGGGAGTTGGCGTAAGAAACCGTCAGGTTCCTCTGTGTTGAGCTTGCCTGGGTCCCTATACAGGTGGGTGTAGTATTATTTAAAGGCGTCATTTATAGGGCCCAGTCTACATCTCCGATCCCCCTCAGTGTCTCTCACACTTGTGATGGGTTCACTATCCCCTCCTGTTCGCACTAACCACGCCAGCATCCTACCCGATCTGCCCTCCTCGAATTGCAATGAGGCTAGGTATTTTTGCATGTTATAGCAGCGTAGTTGTTCCTCAACCTTGGAGTGGGACCTCCTCACTCGTTCATATTCCTCTAGTTCTGGCCCCTCCCCACCCCTTCTTCGTTCCCACTCATGCAGATTCTTCTCCAGACTGGTCAACTCCCGCTCCAATGTACGTCTCACCCCCACCGTTTGTCCCATACAGTGACCTCTCGTTGCTACTTTAAGCGTTTCCCATTCTGTGGACCTAGAGGAGGTGGACCCCTTATTAATTTTATTATGGTCTGCCAGATATGAGCGGAGGTCGTCCCTGTATGCTTGATCTTCAAGTGTAGCCGGGAACAGTCTCCAAGTCGGGATATGGGGCCTGTCTTCGGTTACTCTCCATGTAATCAGTAAAGGGCTGCGGTCAGATAGAGTACGACCAAGATATTGAGAGTGGGTCATTCCCCATACCACGTTTTGCTGTGCACACCACTCTGTCTATCCTGGTGTGCACACGGTGGAGACTTGAGTAACATGAGTAGGCTCTATCAGAGGGGTGTTGTTCTCGCCAAGCATCCACTAAGCCCCAGGAGTCCAACCACTCCCTCAGTCTCTTGGATACTTTGTGTGTTGCCGCCCCAGGCATTGGTGGGGTGGAGCAGTCCATGTCCACATCTAGTATACTGTTAAAGTCCCCATCTGTTATCAGTTCTTCTGCCTGCTGCCGGGTGAGTTGACTCGATAGGCGCGTCATGAAGGTGACCAGATCCTGATTGGGAGCATAAATACTACCTAGGACAATGAGGTACCATGCAGCTTCCCACTCACTATCACAAATCGGCCCTCACGGTCTATATTGGTTGATACTACCTCGAATGGTACCCCGGCCCGGACCCAAATCAGCACACCCCGTGCATACGCAGAGTATTCCGTGGCGAACACCTGCCCTCTCCACCTGCGTCTCAATTTCTCTGCTTCCCCTGTTGCCAAGTGGGTCTCCTGTAGCATCGCCACCTGGATACCCCTTCTTTTTAAATAGGACAATATTCTATGTCTTTTGGCTGGAGATCCCATCCCCCGTATGTTCCATGTTATGAAGTTATACTCTGCCATGTTGATGTGTCATAAGCATTGCCATTTTCCCATCCCACCCTGGTGGCCCGATCCCCCCGGATCTTATCGCATGTCCTACACCGTCACACCACCGTCTCACAGGCACCATCTGAACTTGTAAGAATAAAACCCAACTCCCCCTCCCCAGGGCGCCCCTCAAACAGTAGGTTGCCCAAAGAACTGTGCAACAGTGCAACATATTCAACAGTTTAGTACTAATTCTCGCCAGTCTGATGGATGGTCGAGAATCCGGTAGGGGGTGGTGTGCTCAGGGGGGCCCCAAGCTCATGTAACTCTCCTCACCTCGAGGCCGACTGTACCGTTCAGTTATCCAAGTTCATCTGCCGTCTGTGGGGTCACTTTTGGGGCACGCGCCGAGCACCCTGAGCCCCCCACGGAGGACCCCACTGTGTCATCTGATTCACCTCCTGATCCCTCAGGAGGGGACGCCTCTCCGCTCATGGAGGCCACTGCTTACTTTCCCAACTTCCTCTGTGCCTGTGTTGGTGCCGTGCAGTAGCGGTTTCTGCTCCTCTGTCTCCTCGGGCCCCTGCGGGAACCGCCCTCAGCTTGTTCCTCCCTCGTGCGCTGCCCAGGCCAGCATCCGCATGCTTCCAACCATTCCCACGCCTCCCCGGGGGACTGGAAGAATGTAGTCTTGTCCTCAAGAGCTACCCTCAGCCTTGCTGGGAAGAGGAGTGAGTACTGTATTCCCTCATCTCTGAGAGCCCTCCTAACTGCCAGGAACGAGGCACGTTTGGACTGGACTTCGAGTGTGAAATCCGGGAACAGTGTCACTTCCCCATTCGCCACCTTAAAAGGGCCTTCTTCTCTGGTCTCTGCAGCAAGGTATCCCTATCCCTGTAGTGTAGCAGTCTAGCAACCACCACTCTGGGCGGTCTACCCGGCGCCAAGGGCCTCGAGGGCCCCCGGTGCGCCCGTTCCAATGCAAAGAAGGGGGTCAGTCTGTCCGGTGCCACGACTGTGCGCAGCCACTCCTCAAGGAAATCCACCATATTCGAGCCCTCCACTCCCTCCGGAAGTCCTACGACCCGTACATTGTTCCTATGGTTTCTCGCCTCCGCGTCCTCTGCTCTTTGTTCTAGCCGTGTCACTCTGTCTGTGAGGTTCATCACTGTAGCTGTTAGGTCTTTTTGTGCCGGTGCTATCACAGTCAGGGCGGATTACGTTTCTTTGACTCTGTCGGCCAGCTTCTGGTGATCCTCCCTCAGGAGGCCCACTTCAACTGCGACTTGATTAATATTGTGCTGCAATGCTGTTTTTGTGTCCTCAATTGCACTCAGGATTTTGTCCAAGGTATCCTGCACTTTAGATTGCGGCGGGTGCTGAGGCTCCCCACCACCGCATTCCACGGACGGGGTTCGATCCATGGTTTTACCCTTGTGCCTGTTCTGTCCCCGGAGTCTTCCCTGAGGCTAGTTGCAAGATGTCTTCCTGCACTTCTTCCGCTGTCACCGGCCCTCCCAGTCTGTCACGTTCCTCATACGTCAGGGTGGTCAGGGAGAGTTGGCGTAAGAAACCGTCAAGTTCCTCTGTATGCTATATGGTATATGGTATATGGTCTGACAGATATGAGCGGAGGTCGTCCCTGTATGCTTGATCTTCTAGCGTAGCCGGGAACAGTCTCCAAGTCGGGATGGGGGGGCCTGTCTTCGGTTACTCTCCATGTAATCAGTAAAGGGCTGCGGTCAGATAGGGTACGACCAAGATATTCAGAGTGGGTCATTCAGCCCCCCCACGTTTGCTGTGCACACCACTCTGTCTATCCTGGTGTGCACACAGTGGAGACCTGAGTAACATGAGTAGTCTCTATCAGAGGAGTGTTGTTCTCGCCAAGCATCCACTAAGCCCCAGGAGTCCAACCATTCCCTCAGTCTCTTGGATACTTTGTGTGTTGCCGCCCCAGGCATCGGTGCGGTGGAGCGGTCCATGTCCACATCTAGTATACTGTTAAAGTCCCCACCTATTATCAGTTCTTCTGCCTGCTGCCGGGTGAGTTGACTCGATAGGCACGTCATGAAGGTGACCAGATCCTGATTGGGAGCATAAATACTACCTAGGACAATCGAGGTACCATGCAGCTTCCCACTCACTATCACAAATCGGCCCTCACGGTCTATATTGGTTGATACTACCTCAAATGGTACCCCGGCCCGGACCCAAATCAGCACACCCCGTGCATATGCGGTGTATTCCGTGGCGAACACCTGCCCTCTCCACCTGCGTCTCAATTTCTGTGCTTCCCCTTTTGCCAAGTGGGTCTCCTGTAGCATCGCCACCTGGATACCCCTTCTTTTTAAATAGGACAATATTCTATGTCTTTTGGCTGGAGATCCCATCCCCGTATGTTCCACGTTATGAAGTTATGCTCTGCCATGTTGATGTGTCATAAGCATTGCCATTTTCCCATCCCACCCCGGTGGCCCGATCCCCCCGGATCTTATCGCATGTCCTACACCGTCACACCACCGTCTCACAGGCACCATCTGAACTTGTAAGAATAAAAGTCAACTCCCCCTCCCCAGGGCGCCCCTCAAACAGTAGGTTGCCCAAAGAATTGTGCAACAGTGCAACATATTCAACAGTTTAGTGCTAGTTCTCGCCAGTCTGATGGATGGTCGAGAATCCGGTAGGGGGTGGCGTGCTCAGGGGGGCCCCAAGCTCATGTAACTCTCCTCACCTCGAGGCCGACTGTACTGTTCAGTTATTCAAGTTCATCTGCCGTCTGCGGGGTCACTTTCAGGGCACGCGCCGAGCACCCTGAGCCCCCCACGGAGGATCCCGCTGTGTCATCTGATTCACCTCCTGATCCCTCAGGAGGGGACGCCTCTCCACTCATGGAGGCCGCTGCTTCCAGGGCCGCTTTCTTTCCCAACTCCCTCTGTGCCTGTGTTGGTGCCGTGCGGTTGCAGTTTCTGCTCTGCTGTCTCCTCGGGCCCCTGCGGGGACAGCCCTCAGCTCGTTCCTCCCTCGTGCGCTATCCAGGCCAACATCCACGTGCTTCCAACCATTCCCACGCCTCCTTGGGGGACTGGAAGAATGTAGTCTTGTCCTCAAGAGCTACCCTCAGCCTCGCTGGGAAGAGGAGTGAGTACTGTATTCCCTCATCTCTGAGGGCCCTCTTAACCGCCAGGAACGAGGCACGTTTGGACTGGACTTCGAGTGTGAAATCCGGGAACAGTGTCACTTCCCCATTCGCCACCTTAAAAGGGCCTGCTTCTCTGGCCCGCTGCAGCAAGGTATCCCTATCCCTGTAGTGTAGCAGTCTAGCAACCACCACTCGGACAGTCTACCCGGCACCAAGGGCCTCGAGGGCCCCCGGTGCGCCCATTCCAATGCAAAGAAGGGGGTCAGTCTGTCCGGTGCCACGACTGTGCGAAGCCACTCCTCGAGGAAATCCACCATATTCAAGCCCTCCACTCCCTCCGGAAATCCTACGACCCGTACATTGTTCCTATGGTTTCTCGCCTCCGCGTCTTCTGCTCTTTGTTCTAGCCGTGTCACTCTGTCTGTGAGGTTCATCACTGTAGCTTTTAGGTCTTTTTGTGCCGGTACTATCACAGTCAGGGCGGATTACGTTTCCTTGACTCTGTCAGCCAGCTTCTGGTGATCCTCTCTCAGGAGGCCCACTTCAACTGCGACTTGATTAATATTTTGCTACAACGCTGTTTTTGTGTCCTCAATTGCACTCAGGATTTTGTCCAAGGTATCCTGCCCTTTAGATTGCGGCTGGTGCTGAGGCTCCCCACCACCGCATTCCACGGACGGGGTTCGATCCATGGTTTTACCCTTGTGCCTGTTCTTGGAAGACATCGGGGATATTGTGGGTCGCGTCCACAGGCTTAAAGCGAGGGCTTGCCTGCTATTTCAACTCCTCTCTGCTCCAGCGTTTTTGGTGACCACACCGCTCCACCTTCCCTTCCGCGTTTATGGGTTGTTCTCCCAAAGGGCAGCTATACCGTGCTCACCAGACCCCGTCCCTAGTAGGATGCGTGCCCAACAGGGCCATGAAGCTCACCCGAGCCTTATCTCCCCCTTTCTCCAAGGCCTGTCAGATGGCCTGCGCCGCCGCTTCCCTGTCTCTGCAGGGCGAGAGGTTATGTTCAGCTGGGTCTACCTCTGGTGTTTCTGGAGCCGCTCCGTTCCCTCCGTCTGTCTCCGCTCCAGGAAGCTGCCCAATTTCTCCATTCTGTGTTCCCCTGGCAGTCCTGTGGTGGTTAGGGAGGGACTCGTCCTCCTTTGTATGGGCAGCGTTATTGCCTCCTTATATTCAACTCCCAAGTTTTCTATCTTCACCAACACCAACCATAAATACACCAACACAACAACTCCCATTCACCCACCTCCCATCCATTGCACAATTTAGAGCCTTAAAATATGACCCAAATGTTCTACCACCACCCCACAACATGCCACTCCTCACTTCACATCTCCATGTCTATTACACACAAAGCTACTCTACAAAAACAACAGAAATTACCATCTCACTCAACCATCATCTCTACCACAGACATGTGACACACTTACCTGTTTCCAACGTGGAGACTATGTTGGACCTCCAATCCCAGCTGGGGTGGCTTAGTGAAACAAGTAACAACTATCTGGTTCTAAACTGTCCCCAGAGTGGAAAAGGGTATGGGTTAAAACAAGAAAATTTGAACTTACATCACTGAGGAAACTACTCATTTGCTGCCTACTAGGATCGGAACTCCCTGGTCCTCGTTATCCTGAATGCAGGTGTGATACACTGGAACCAACAAGAGGCAATAATGCTCATAGGTTCCGAACTCAAAATGATCTATCAATTGTTCATATTATTTGTACACTTACCGACTTATCAAAAATATTGCATGAGAGAGAAAAAAAACATTTCTAGAAATAATGTGGCTTTTCTGACTTTCTGGAACATACAAGATTCCGATTCAAACTTGAATACACTTTGAACTTTAGAAGTACCTCCTAAAATACTGGATACAAATTATCAAGAAACACAGCAGCAAACGTTCAGTTTGCATGCAATAGAGTTCAGAGCACTGCAATGAAAGAGTCCAGAGAACTGGGTCTCATGGGGATTAATACTCAAACAATGTCTAACATCCAGAAATGTCTTCACACCATCAAAGGAATCAGTTTTAGGATTATTTGTTTATCTACGGATTACTGCACACTAAACTGAGGGGAAAGTGCTTAGCTATGACAGTACCTAAACATGAATCCAAAGACGACAGGGGACTCTGTGCAAGATACTCAAGAGGAGGTGAAATCACAGCTCATGAAGGAAAATACTGAGTCGTTGCAGATGCCATGATCACAGAATCATCAGGAAGGCTTGGAAGACTAGACCACTGGAAGTTCTGGGTGACTCAAGAGGTGAATGCAGGGATGATGCCTGAACAGGACTGGAACGAGGTCAAGGGCCAATGAAGGTTCAGAGAGGGTATTTATACTAGAAGAAAACAGTGTTCCAGAAAAGGCATGTGTCCCATGTGGCAGCGTGGAAACTTTGAGTGAACCTGGGGAAGATCATGTGTTGGACCCATGGATATGAGGCCTTGTAGATGTCAGGTGAAAACAGTAATTTACAACAATTAACAAGGATAATGGAACCCAAGTGCATGATGGGACAGTACAATGAGCCACCAAGGAAGCATACCTGTCTTAAAAGACGTGATTATCTGCATGTGCAAAACAGACTAAACTTGTATAGCAACAGAACAGGATGGTCAACGGTTTCAGGTTTCCTGGGAGAGGGGCCATGGAGAGCTTGAAACAGGAAGGTACCAAAGGGGAAGGGTGACTTGGAGTCTTTGGTACAGGAAGGCACCACAAGGGAATTGTGACATTAGCCTCTTGAGTAAAATGTACAGCACAAAGGGCACAAGATGGAGCAGTGACACAACTCACACAGACCCAACAAAATGCCTTCTAAGCCTTTTAGACGAGCAACACAATATAGAAAAACTACCCTATTGCGATCCTCATACAGTTAATACCTGCACTAATGACACACCTGCTACATTTTTTAAATATACTGCTCATTCTTTCCGAAAACAAAGTCACACCACCACCAAAATACAGTCTCTAAACTGACTACTAATAAATGCTCAATCACTCTCTAAAAGCAAGCACCAAATCTATGACCTATTCACTGGTACACAATCTGGCTTACTCTTCATAAATGAAGCATGGTTGGAAGATGAAATGGCACCAGTGTTGCATAAAGCCATTCCTACAGGCTATCAAAATATTATACAAAATCATATAGACAAAAGAGGAGGTGGACTAGCTGTTATATTCAAGCAACCAATCAATCTCACAAAACTGACAATATTTCTGTACAAAGTTGTGAGGCCCTCATCACCAGATGCAATCCTACACCAACTTCCTCCTGTAACTTCCTCCTCCTTTACAGACCACCACATAGCAATGCAACATTCCCATAACCTTACAACTCTACATTCCAACCTATGTATTCTTGGGGACCTAAACATTTGGTTTGACACACCCAATATACCCCATCCAAAAACACAGGCCTAGTCACACTGAACCTACATCAGATCGTATACAAACCTGCACACATCACTGGGCACATCCTAGGTCTAATTTTTGCAAATCCAGAACTACTAACCTTTCAAAGGATTAGTCAAGTCATATGGTCAGACCACCATCTGGTAGCTTTCCAACATAAAACAAAACAAATCAACACTCCCAAGACCACCTTAAATGCATCCACCCATCAACCATGGAGCAAACTCAGTTTTGATTACTCCGAAACACAACTAACAGCCAACACAGATCTAGACATAATAAATTCCATTAAAAAACATTATGACCGGCTTTGAAGCTTTCATTATCCTAATACCACTAAGAACAACATACCACAACAAAAGAAATCAAGAACCTTGGAGAAATACAGAACTGAAAAAGATAAAGCAACAAATCAGAAGGATGCAAAAAACAGGCTCAAAATAAACAGCAATAAAGACAAACTTCACCTGCACAAACTTAACAGAATATACAAATCAACAAGCAAAAAAGCTATAAAAAAAGGTACTGTTCAGATGGAATTCACATGCTAAATGTTTAAATAAAGTATTTTAGAAATTTGTCACCAAATTTCATAAACCTAAATGCACAGAGTAAATTTCCATTACTCAAGAATTTACAGACAAACTAGAAAATCATTACACAACCAAAGCAGACATGTTGGATTCCTATTTATAACAAAGGAAAACCTCCAGCACCAACCCATTTTAAAAAATCCCCTCCAAGGGTAAGCTAACCCAGCCTTTGCTTTCCTTCAAGCAAATATCACAAAGTGAATTTATGGATCTGGTCAAAGCAAGTAGGCCTTCCAGCTACCCTTTTGACCATTGTCCATCACACATTTTCAAGAACATTCTTCTATCTACCATTGCTGCCACACTAGTAAGAAAATTCATCAATAATTCTTTAACTACAGGAATCTTACCTGAAGACCTAAAAAAACATACATATACATATTAAAGAAAACAAACCTGGACCTGCATGACCCTAACAACTACAGACTATTTACAAATGGACCTTTCCTGGGCAAAGTGATAGAAAGAGTAGCTTTTGTCCAGATCTCACTATTCATTGAAGATAACTCCATACTTTCAGACTACCAAACTGGATTCCCCCCAGGATGAGGCATGGAATCTAACCTCACCGCCATCTTGATGACCTTAAAAACAAAGTAGACCACAATGGGATTGCTGCATACTTCTCCTGGACCTCTCAGCTGCCTTTGACACAGTTGACCATGACACCCAAAACAAAGATTCTACGAAGCCCGCATTGAGAGATCTTCTCTCGAGTGGATCACATCCAACCTTCAAAACAGAACAAACGTCATCCATACTCTTCCATTATCATCCAAACCATACTTCACAAAAGCAGTGGTCCCTCAAGGCTCAATCATGTCACCCATGCTTTTCAACAGCTACATGAAGGCATTACTATCAGTGATCAATGAATTTCAGCTCACATGCTCCAACTATGCAGACAACACACAAATACTCCTTAAACTGAAAAGCCCCAAAGACATTGGAAACTCAATAATCTTAATTTGCCTCAGAGCTGTTTATCAGTGGATGACATGGAGCCATCTCAAACTGAATGCTTTCAAAGCGGAAATACTCATGTGGCGATTGGAAAATGTATGACCTGCTCTGCGCCTGGCCTGATTATTTAGGCCCACCTCATTAAGTATCTAAGGAAATATGAAACCTTGAAATTACAGTGGACTCCGAGTTAACAGTGAATGGACAAATGAGCAAGATCAAGCTTCATCACCATGAAAACTCTGCAATGCATCTTCCCCACCTAAGATTTCCACACAAGGTCCAGGCAACTATCTCTCTTGTAGTATTTAAACTGGATTACGCAAATGGCCTACACCAAGGGTCATACCTATCAACTATGAAAAGACTACAATGGATTCAGAACTCATTGCCAGACTACTCCCACATGTAAAGCCACAAGCCCACATCTTCTCTGCCTTGAGTTACATTGGTTACCTGTTGCCAGAAGATCCACCTTCAAGCTGCTTAGTTTCACCCCCAAAACAATACATGGAACAGGACCACTTCTCATCAGGAATAAAATCACCAAATGCATTTAACAAATAAATCTCCCCTCGAGATTGGCACCTCACCTCTAAACCCCACCCATACAAGAAAAAGACAATAGGCGGTACACCTTTCTCTGTTCAAACAGCCAATCTATGGAATTCATTAGCCCCAGATATAATATCCAGGGAAAACTATCTTATCTTCAGAAGTGTACTTAAGAGTTAGCTCTTCCTTACATAACCACTATACGCAAACACTAATGTACAGCATATCTCTGTGTATGTAGACATTTATGATTTGATATTATGTATATACCTAGATATGTCTATTTCTGTGTACAAATATGTATAATAACTATGATCTTTATATATATTTTTATATTACTTACATTTAAATATATATATATATATATATAGTAATCATTGCTTAACCTGTTTATAGGTCATTGCATAGTTTTTTTATATAACTTGTTTGATTAAGTGCTTATGAGTCTCTGTTTTATTTGTCTAGCACAATAGGTAACTATCATCATATCTATTTTACATACAAGCACTTCACTATTGAAATACAGAGGAATAAATAAAAATTTTAAAATGGAAAAAAAGACAAACAAATAGTTATAAAAAAATACACAAATAAATTACCTTTAAATACTGCAACACTTTAAAGTCTGCGTTTATACAACAAAACTTTAAATCTCAATATATTATGTTCCCTTTTCATATATACCCTTTCTAAGTAGTCATGTTTCTATATATTTATTACTTTACCCCTATTGTAGAAGAGAAAAAAAATCTCTCTTTCTAATCCACTACTTGTTCTCATCCTATACCACTCTCAATTCTTCCTCTATCTCTACTCTTTGAATCATCCCAGACCTCATTCTACTACTATGATCTCCAAAATAACCCTTTTTGGACTCCTCTTACCTCTATTCCTCCTGGTCCACCCCAAACCTCATTTTACTACTATGATCTCCCAAACAACCCTTCTAAATTCTTCCATCATCTATCTCTCCTTTGACTTATCCCAAACCTCTTTTTACTACTATGACCTCCCTGATCCCTTTCTATAGCCACTTCCTTCCTCCATCTTTCCTTTACTCACCCCAAACCTCATTTTACTTCTATGTCCTCCAAATTAACAATTCTGAATTCTTTCCTCTTCTATCCCTCCATTATTCTATTCAATACAACTAACAGACTCACATGTCCACCACTCAAATTAACTCATATTTCCCTATACTAATCTGCCACTAATCCTTTTGGGTTCTGGAGTAGCGTGCTAGCAAGACAAGCTCTTCCGTGCCACTTCACGGTTAGTATTTGCAATATAAATACAATTACAATTACATATATATATATATATATATCAGGTATATATATATATATATATATATACATATATATATATATATATATATATCAGGTGCACACAGTACAGTCGGTGCACAAGCACTCTCTGGTGAAAGAATGGCATGCAAGTTGCTGGTAGCATCAGGATGTGATGCAAGGAAACAATAGGAGCACATATAAACACAGACAGTTACTCTACATCATAAAAAAAACAAATGCCAAGTCTATTCAGAGATTTGAAGCAACAGAGCTATGATAAGTCTGTCAATCATACCAAAGTGTTTGTCAGAATTAAAGCTTTGATGTAAGGGTTCTAAACCTCGCAACAACAGCTGTCATACAAACAACACAACTAAATGCTAGAGGTCATTAGTTTCTTGTAGTACTTATACCATTTTAGTGGTAGTTCATCTTCCCAGTCCCACCCTCCAAACATCAAGTCATTAACATAGCCACAGGTTCTACATTCTACCCCTCCTGACTGCAAAAATTAACATGAAAATGCTGGCACTAGGATTCATGCATGACCAATCCTTTCCCATTGCAACATATCAATGAAAAAACACCTACTACATTTGACACTGCCCCGCAATATCACAGAGCAGCGAATGGAGCTAGATGGTCCTACTACACTGGTCAAAATAAAAGATCTAATCAATGTGTAGGAACAATGGCAGCTCTCCAGGGCCTGACGGGGTGACGGTGGAGATCTACAACACATATGCACCTCAATTAGCCTAGACTTGTGGTCAATGTATGGGGAGGCCCTCTCCATCGGCAGTCTCTCTGCATCCCAAAGAGAGACAACAGTCATCTCTCCGCCCAAACTAAACAAAGACCACTAGCTCTGCTCAACACTGATTATAAGGTCCTAGCTAAAATACCTGTGGATCAATTAGCACCCCTGGACTTGCCCTTGGTCCACCCAGATCAAAATGGGTTTGTCCCTGGCAGAAATATATCTCTGAACTTATGCCGCTTCTTTAGAATTATGACTTACACCCATCATACCTGGTCTTGTTCTGGATGCCTGGTTTTAGACCTTGAAAAGGCCTTTGACTCCTTGGAGTGGAATTATCTTATTGATGTGCTGCCCCGCTATGGCATCGGTCATCGCTTTCTACGATTAGTAAAAATATCATATACTAACCCCCGAATCAGGATCAAGATGGGACCCCTTATTTCTGGGTCCATTCTTATACAGAGGGGAACGAGGCAGGGCAGCCTGCTGTCACCGCTGTTGTTTTCCCTGGCGATTGAAACGTAGCGCTCGCAATGCAAAAACTGGGTACACCTTGGAGCATCCCTCTAGGTGATGGGGCACATGTAATATCTCTGTATGCAGAAAATATGCTGCTCTACATCAGGGACACACACAACATCCATGCCACGGTTGCTTCAACTTTGACTCATTTTGCACCTATATCTGGGCCAAGAACAAATCGGACAAAATCCTACCTATTCCCTTTTCTCCCCGATATCCCCAATCTATGCTTTGTCCTCAACGCAGTGCAGTTACACTGGCAGCAGCACACATTTAGATACCTGGGGTTGAAAGTTTGGCATTCTACAGCTGATCTTTTTTATGTCAATGTCATTCGTGCAGTTACATCATTGCATGCGTAAATGGCCTTCCAGCACAAGCTGCCACTGGAGGCAATGTGAGGGTGGCGTTAATAAAAATGGTGATCTTGCCCCGCCTCCAATATTTCTTTGCTAACTTCTCTCTTCATATCCCTGTTGTATTCTTTCACACACTTGATCAGTAGAGTTGAGAATATATTTGGAATAAGTCAAGCAGCAGGGTGGCTGTGACGAAGCTCTGCTCGCCCACAGATAGGAGATAGGGAAAGTCTAGCAGCACTGCATTTCAAGCAATGCTACCTTGCTTCTCAAATCCAATGGATTGCTAAATGGCTGATGGGATTGCACCTGCCGGACACAGCCAGATCCTAACCTAGCTAGAACTTGCCCGTTATTCTGCAACTGTTCCACTCTTGTATACGAATGTGTGTGCCTGACTCAATATTACTGGGGGTTGTATATAATTTCTATCATGGATGCCTATGCATCACTAATCACGTTATCCCCTATGCACCAGGGTTGGCACTTCTCGGTACACCTAGGAATGGTGGGCCCACATCAACAACTGAGCTGACAGCATGGCACGCTGCGATCCTGCACACATTTGGGGACCTATACAAGGACAGACCTTGGCAACATACAATATGTTGATGGGGGAGGATTGCCTACTCCGTAGACAATTCTTACTCCACAACTCACTGATCGCCACGCTCGGAAACCAATGGGGAGACATGACCACCGAACTGCCCATCCATCTCACGATCCAATATTTACATGTGATGGCAGGGGTAGACATCTCATACGACGGTGTGCTGGTTCACTCCACTCCCACACTACTCCGCAGCTTCTCACTCTGTGACAAGGCTGGGAAGCAGACTTAACAAGTCCTTGCACTGATAATGAATAGGCTGCCCCTGGTGGAGGGCCAGAGTCATGAACTGCAAAATGCCTGGGTCAAGCTTATTCAGCTTTATATAGTACATAGGACTTTTCTCTCACCTGCCAATGTGAATCAATATTGCCACAGAGAGAAAGCAGCTTACCCGCGTTGTGCCTACATAGATGCTGACTTGCTGCACATGCTTTGGGTCTGCCCCTACTTACATAGCTACTGGACCACCATCACATCAGGTTTATCCACATGCACTGAGCACCTGGACCTGCACAAATGGGAAATATTTCTCCTGGTATTGTATTGCAGGCACAAAAAGCAGAGGGTAACTTCTTACTTTCTAGACTTGGGTTTCATAGCGGCTAAGCATCTTATTACCAGCAGATGGAAATTCTCTGAACCCCCACCGTTCACAGCTTGGATGAATTCGATGCTTAACTGAGCACAAGCATAGCCCTTATAGAGAAGACACACTTGGCTGAGGAAGTATCCCATTGCCACTTACTGGGATAGGATCTTATCTGACTTGCAGTTTAATTACTCATACTACTCAGACGATATCGCTGATACAGTGGTAGGAGCCTCAGACTCTTAGACTACGGTTAATGGTGGATGATAATAATTTTGTTCATCATGACACCCCTCACTCACACACTTCCAGAGATTCTTAACAGTGGGTAACTAACACAGCATCTGTTGAAGATGATGGGTGAAAGAAGTGGTGGCAGGTTTCCAAGTCGTGTGGTCTGCTAGAGTTGTTACTGCTATATTTCTATCAAAATGCATGAATCTGTCCCAACGTCACTGATGATTCCTCTGGCATTCCGCCTCTATTGTTTTTTCCCCTTTTTTTGCAAGGGTTACTATACAGATGCCTAATTATACACATAGAGACATACCTTTTGAACAGGTGTCCAAATTCAGAGCTAGGCTCTAGTGTTTATCCTTTTGTACAGGTTACTGGAAGTTATTCACTACTGTATCCATCTGCATTATTGACGTAACATGTTTGTCACAATATCTTGCCCAAAGTATATCATTATGGCCCTCATTACAACCCTGGCAGTCAAAGACCACCAGGGCTGTTTTGGAGGTTGTACCGCCAACAGGCTGGCGGTACAAACTCGCGGATTAGGACCGCGGCGGAAGTGCGATGGTCGCACCGCCGGGACAGGAGGTTTACCACCATGTTTGTCCCGGTGGTTTTAATCCGCCAGGGCAGTGCTGCTTGCAGCACTGCCCAGGGGATTACGAGTCCCCTTCCCGCCAGTCTTTCCATGGCGGTAGGAACCGCCAGGGAAAGGCTGGCGGGAAGGGGAGTTGCGGTGCCCCTGGGGGCCCCTGCACTGCCCATGCACTTGGTATGGGCAGTGCAGGGGACCCAGGCACAGCCCCATACTGCTTTTCACTGTCTGCACAGCAGACAGTGAAAAGCGCGACAGGTGCAGCTGCACCTGTCGCACAGCTGCAACAGCGCCGGCTCCATTTGGAGCTGGCTCCCAAGTTGCAGCCCAGCGGGGATGTCAGAATGGGCACAGTGGGAGTGCGCTGCATTGGCGGCCGCACGGCGGTTACAACTTGGCGGGCGGCAATTGTTGTAATGAGGCCCTATGTCTTTTAATGCATGCTATACTACCTATCATTTGCATTACCATTGTATTGTGTAACTGAGAAACCTCAATAAACAGATTCAAACAAAAATCATTGAAAAAACACCCACAACTCTCCTACTTCATTCAATTGCTTCTGACTTCCTCTTGCTATTAGAAACTCATAACTAAACTGAGAATAACTAATATACATTGGCTGCCTTCAGCGATCTGCACTGATCTATCCATTCCTGAGAATTTTCCATAAAATACAGGGCCACAAAAATGCATTTACTCATAAATTTAACTTTATCACCTAATTTGCCTTTTTTTTTTAGATCTACCCGCTGATGTGGGTGGAGATCTCTGCAATAAGTGTGGAGTTCACCACACCCAAAATGGTACTTAAGGGCTCTGAATGTGGCTATTCCAAAGCATTCCAAAGCATGGCTAGGGCTTTTGTAAGCATTTACAAACTCCGTTCACTCCCATTTCAACCCTGAAAATGGCAAGGTTTTTACTCTAACTAAGGGATATTGTGCATCTCTTTCTATGGTGGTAAGGTGATTGAATCACCCCAAGGTGTGGTGGGGTTATAGGCAAATTGGTTTTTCCATTTGAACAATATATTGTCTGTAGAGAAATAAATGTGCATTTTCACAAGTGATCTTATTCTCTTTGTGTGGAGTTCTCAGCCATGGATAACTCTGTACAGTGATAATAGGATCCTGCCCAGAAAGTCACATGATCTACGTAAAAGTAAGCTTGTTAGCCTGTGCCTGTTGTTGCTTTCCATGCTCAATCTTGGGAATATTTGGGAATATCACGAAATCTCCATACAATCCAAAGAGCTCCTTCGTTATCATGTATCTACTGATGGTCAGTATAGATGGATATAAACCCAAAAACCTTATCACTAAGAGTTTTCACCAGATTTCTCGATATATCAGACAGAAAACCTTTGACTGATATGATCATAAAATTATATAGGGATTTTGATTGACTAAATTGTAAACAGCCTAATACGTACAGCAGCCTCAAACCCTAACCTGCTATTTACCCCTAACACTATCACATGGAACATCCTGTTGCTACCTCAGACATCAACAAATCATTCATTCCTTATTAACCACCTGTCAAATTGCCTACATCACCCTTCTGTCTGCCTAAAAAACGCCATTCCTAATGAGATATCTGAGCAACCTTAATGCATTAGAAGTGTATACAATATACAAAGTACTAGTTTTGAACACAAAAGATGTCCCCAGCGCCATGAACATTATCCAACAGGGATCTAACAGAGATGAAGTGGATTTACTGAAAATGATTGTATTTTCAATTGTATTTATATAATGTTTACTACCCCTGACGAGGCGTCAAAGCATGCTACTCCGAAAACCAAAAGGATTAGTAATGGATTAGTATAGGGAAATATGAGTATAGTATTAGTATTAGTATAGGAAGGTATGAGTTAATTTGAGCAGAGGACATGTGAGTCTGTTAGTTAGATTGAATAGAATTTTGGAGGGATAAAAGAGAGAAGAATCCAGAAGTGTTTATTGGGAGATCATAGTACTAAGATGAGGTTTGGGATGAGTCAAAGGAGAGATAAATGAGGGAGAAATTAGTAGGGTTGTTTGGGAGATCATACTAGTGAACTGAGGTTTGGGGTGATCCAAGAGGGGTCCAGGAGGGAAGAGTCTATGTTATTTTGTACATCATATAAGTATAATGGGCTTGGGATGAGTCAGAAAGTGGAGATAGAGGGTTGATTGATAGTGATATAGGGTGATGGTGAGACAGAGTAAAGCTTTCAAGAGAGTTGTTTTTTCTCTTGTACAGTAGGGCTACAGTAATCAATATATAGATACATAATTAAATATTAAGGGAATATATATGTAATGAATACAATATAGTGAGATTTAAATTTGTATCATACAAACACAAAAGTTCAATTGTTGCAGTATTTGAAGCTAATTTATTTGTGTACGTTTATAACATTATTTTATCTTTCCCCAATATTCCAATTGTAAAATGCTTGTAGATAAATAGTTAAGATAATATTTACCTTTTGTGATAGATGAAATAAAAACAGAGACTCATAAGCATCTAATGAAACAATTCATATAGAAACTATGATCTATGAACATGTTAAGTGTAGAATAATATATATAAATATATATACACACATACACACACACACACGCATACATACACATATACATCTAAATATATTTACACAGACATACAAATGCACATTTAACAATAGATAAAATATTTATTTGTTAAACAGGCATAAAGAGTATGTATACATTTTAAGATAAAATAGTTATTACACATATTTGTACAAAGAAATACACATATCTGGGTATACAGATAATCAAATTAGAAATGTTTACCTACACTGCAACACGCAGTCCATTGCTGTTTGAGTATGGTGGCTACGTAGAAAAGAGCTAACTCTTGATAAGTTTTCTGAAGGTAACCTGGTACTGTGGATCTTATATTTGAGGGTAATGATTTCCATAGTTTGCCCGCTAGAACAGAGAAAGATGTACCACCTATGTCTTTTTCTTGTGTGGTGGTGTTTTCAGACGGGGTGCCAACCCTGAGCAGAGGTTAATTTGTATAATGAATTTGGTGATTTTATTCCTGATGACAGGTGGTCCTGTTACATGTATTGCTTTGTGGGTGATACAAAGCAGCTTGAAGGTGGATCTTCTGGCAACCGGTAACCAATGTAGGGCCCTCAAGGCACGGGAGATGCAGGTGTGTGGCTTTACATGTAGGGTATTTCTGGCAGCTAAGTTCTGAATGTGTTGTAGTTTTTTCATAGTAGATAGAGATCCATGGTAGAGACCATAGGCATAATTCAGTTTAGATAGTACAAGGGAGATCGTAGCCTACACTGTGTGTGGAAGTCCTATGTGGGGGAAAGATGCGTGACAGAGTTTTCGTGGTGATAAAGCTTGATCTTGCTGATTTGTCCACTTGGGTATTATTTGTTAACTTGGAGTTTAATTCCATGGTAATTCCAAGGTTTCTAACTTCCTTAGGTACTTTAGGAGGTGGTCCCAAATCAACAGGCCAGGCGCAGATTGGGTCATAATTTTTCTAATCACCACATGTCAGTATTTCCGTTTTAGAAGCATTCAGGTTGAGATTTCTCAAAGTCATCCACGGATCAATGGCTCTGAGGCAACTGAAGATTTGACAGTTTCCAATGTCATTGGGGCTTTCCAGTTTAAGTAGTAGTTGTGTGTTGTCCGCATAGTTGTAGCATGTGGGTTGAAATTCATTAATCATTGTCGGTAATAACATCATGTAGATGTTGAAAAACATGGGTGAGATTATTGAGTCTTGACGGACCCTTGTTTCTGTGAAGTAGGGTTTAGACGAGAAAAGGGAAGTATGGATTGCATTTGTTCTGTTTTGAAGGTAGGATGTAATCCAGTCGAAAGAAGTCCCCTCTATGCTGGCTACGTAGAGTCTTTGTATTAGGGTGTCATGGTCAACTTTGTCAAAGGCAGCTGAGAGGTCCAAGAGAAGTAGTGCAGCACTCCATTGCAGTCTATTGTGTGTTTAAGATCATCTCAGATAGCGATGAGGGCAGATTCAGTGCCTCTTCCTGGGCAGTAGTCTGAAAGTATGGAGTTAACTTCAATGAATTGTGACATCTGGGCGAATGCTGCTCTTTCTATCAGTTTGCCCCGAAAAAGGGTCTGTAGTGGTTAAAGTCATGCGGTCCAGGTTTGTTTTCTTTACTAACAGGCATATATATGCCTTTTCAAGGTCTTCAGGAAAGATTATAGAATTATTGATGATTCTTCTTTCCGGTGTGGCAGAAGAGGTAGATAAAAAAAAAGTTATTGAAGATGTGATTTGGACAAGGGTCATAAGGCCATCAGAAGGGCATGCATGCTTTGACCAAATCCATAAATTCACTTTGCGAAATTTGATTGAAAGAGTGCACAGGCTGGGTTGGCTTACTCTTGGAGGAGATTTTTGGAAACGGGAAGGTGCTGGTGGTTTTCCTTTGTTTTAAATAGGAGAGCTGTGTCTGCCTTGGTTGTATAATGATTTGCCAGTTTGTCTGTGAATTCTTAAGTAATGGGATGAGTTCCTTCCATGCATTTAGGTTTTGGAAATTCATTGAGAATTTTATAAATCCTTTATTTGCAGATATAACATTTTCAATTCTGTCTGAGTAGTACCTTCTTTTTTTAGTTTTTTTGATTGATGATTTGTATATTTTAAGGTTGCGTAGATGACATTTGTCTTAAATATTGTTTGTTTTGAGCCAGATTTGTTGCAGCCTTCTGATTTGTTTTATCTTTTTTACTTTTGTATTTCTCCAAGGTGCTTTGTTTTCTTTTGTATTGTTTTGTTTTTCTGAGTGGTATTATGATATCAAAAGCTTCCTGTAACCACTCATAAAGATTTTGAACAGAATTTATTGAGCCTAGAGCTGTGTTGGCTGTTAGAATAGGACCAACAATGGCACATTTTGCTATCACAGTTCACAAGTCCATGTGTTAGTAACTCTGGACTGTCTACCATAAAGCCAACAAGATATTAAAAAGGCATACTTTTTTGCCTAACGCATTAATAAGACACTAAAATAAGTTTTAGTACACATACAGCCTCTTCAAAGAAATTGCTGCTTTTGGTGTGCTAAAACATCTCTAGCGGACCCAACAACACTAATACATTTACAAAATTGTCATTGTAATTGTTACTCTAATCTCCGTACCTCACTCAAAACATTATTCAGTACCTTCAAAGTACCTTCAAATAAGGAGGAGATATAAAATCCTCCATTGAATATCAAATATTCAAATCTTGCTGTAGTATCTTTTCCTGCCACCTGCATAAGGTAACCTTTTTCTCCATGAGCCTCCTCTCAGAGATAGTTTCCTTGTAAGCTGAAATGGGCACCCATCTTTCCAGGCCTGAGAAAGTTTTTTGTTATAGAGTACATGCAATGTAGCCATTGTGATTTCATTGTCTAAATAGTACATATAAGAAATTAGGGTTGTGGTAGAGGGGGTGAAAACTGTTCTAAAGCAACAACCACATCCTTTGTCAGCGTGAACCACAAAGGTGACTAAATTAACCTTCTGGTAGCTTGACTCAAAGGAAGTCAGGTATATATTATAGGCACTGTGTCAAGTATCTGTACAGCACACAAACAAGTGAAAACACAGAACAAATATCCCAAATCAATTTAGAAACATACTCTAAGTTACAATAAATACGATGATACCAGAATGACAAGAATCCAAGCAGTAGAACCAGAGATATTCAAATGTAATGGTTTAGGTAAGTATAGCACCTAAAAGAACAATGTGCCAATTGCAGCTAACTGGTCATGCTTGATTGTGTCAAAGTCACAAGTTTAGGCGGACCTAACTGGAGCAAGGACAGGGTACAGGACTGAATTTGGTCTGCTGAAAGGCACCTTGTGTCTTTGGAGTTGAGATGTGAGGTCTGCATTGGCCAACGCTGTGCTGCGTTGGTGTCGCTGGAGCCATCGAGCAGGAGCTCTGATGCAAGGTTTGGAGTCAAGATGCATCACACCATGTGCTCAACGAAGCCACCACTCTGGAGCAGTGAGGCTGAGACTTGCATGGAGATGTGTATTGCTGGGTCAGTGTTGCTGAAGCCACCGATCAGGAGCTGAGATGCAAAGTCTGGCGATGAGGTGCACTGCATCAGTTCATGTTGAGGCCACCGGTCAGGAGCTTGTGATGCAGAGATTTGCATCAAGATGTGTCGCACTGCTTAGGTACAGATGAGGCCGCTGGTCAGGTGCTTCTTGTGTCCCTGTAGCTCAGAACAAGATGTCAGCCAACTGACCCTTGGAGTCACTCAGGTAGCCTGGGATCAAAGAGAAGGCCCTCTCTCCTTCAAATAGAGACAATTGTCTCCAGCAACAGGATATTACTCTGAAGGACAAGGCATGCCTCAAGGAGCAGGGAAGCAGGAAAGGCATCTGTGGATCTCTGCAGGACTCAAGTAACAGAGCTGTCCTCTAGAGTACCACACAGTCCTTATGAGGTCTAGGAGTATATTGAAGGGGGCCCCACTTTGTATTTCAGTGTCTGCTATGCAGACACTGAAATACGCGACGGGTGCCACTGCACCCGTCGCACCTTCCCACTCCGCCGGCTCAATTCTGAGCCGGCGTCCTCGTGGGAAGGATGATTTGCCCTGGGCTGGCGGGCGGCCTTTTGGCGGTCGCCCACCAGCCCAGGGCAAATCCCAAAATACCCTCAGCGGTCTTTCGACCGCGGAGCGGTATTTTGGTGGGGGAAGTCTGGCGGGCGGCCTCCGCCGCCCGCCAGACTTAGAATGACCCCCAATGTGTTAAGCATCATGCACAGTAATACAGTGAACCACTTCAAAAGGACCCAACCCAGGTTTAGAAAAATAGTAAATATTTGATCTGAATAAACAAGACCAAATACGATAAAAACCAACAATATAGAGTTAAAAATTCAAATTTAGCAGTTAAAAGCAAGAAAACAGTGCCTTGAGGCACAATTACTGAAGTTGGTATTATACAGCAACGTGACGGAGTCGTTTTCTACAAGGCGATGCTAGTGGTGTCGTTTGCAGAGTCCTTCAACCCCCAGGTATAGTACCTTAAGAAACAAGTAGAAAACAGGTCAGTGCACAGAGTTGGGGAGAGCGGCTTCGCTGGGTCCGAGGTGGCGTTGGTTCCAGTGCCACCAGACAGAAGGACTGTGGCGTCGCGCAGTGGCGTCAGGTCCTCCCTACAGGTCCTCCCTTGGTTCCGGCAAATACGAAGTCCGGCGCTGTCATGATGCTGCGGGGCAACCTCATGGGGTCGCAGTAACATAACAGGGCTGCAGGCACTGCAATGGCGTTGGATCGTCACGGACGTTGAACTTACAGCACTCCAATATCAGCAAAGTCGGGCAGGATCAGCGGCTGCAGTGACGCGAGGCCTACAGGGTCATTGGACTTCTAAGAGGTCCATGGCCTCGGGACAGGTGGCGTTGCGGTTCTGGAGTTACACCGTCAGCTCACAGGGTCATTGCATTCATCACACTCAGCGAGGTCCACGGCCTCGGGCAAGCAGGTCGTGGTTCTGGGCAGCAGCGTCCTTTGCGAAGTCCCACAGCATCCCTAGACTGGTTTTTCTCCAGGAATTAACTTCAAGTGGTCACCCTCTGGCACGCTAGAGTCCACAGCAAGTAGACTCAGGTGTGGTTGGTGAAGACTTTGCTGTCCCTGAAGCTTCAAAACAGGAGACAAGCTCTACTCCAAGCCCTTGTCGTCACTTCTCAAGCAGGAATGGAACACAGTCCAGTCTCTGTCCCCTTGCACAGGCAGAAGCAGCAACTGCAGGATAGCCCAACAGAGTACAGTCACAGGCCAGGGCAACACTTCTCTTCAGCTCTGCAGCTCTTTTCCAGGCAGAGGTTCCTCTTGAATCCTTGAAGTAATCTAAAGTCTGGGGTTTGGGTCCTCTTCTTATACCCCTTTCTGCCTTTGAAGTTGGCAAACTTCAAAGCAAAGTCTCAAGTGTCTGTAAGATCCTTTCTTGTCCAGGCCTGTCCCCAGCCACACACCAGGAGGTTGGAGACTGCATTGTGTGAGGGCAGGCACAGCCCATCCAGGTGTGAGTGATCACTCCTCCCCTCCAGCCCAGATGACTTGTCAGGATATGCGGGCTACACCCCAGACCCCTTTGTATCACTGTCTAGAGAGAGGTGTAAACAGTCCAGCTGTCGAACTGAGCCCAGACAGGGAATCCACAAACAGGCAGTGTCACAGAATGGTTTAAAATGCTCACTTTTTAAAAGTGGCATTTTCAAACACACAATTTAACAACCAACTTCACTAAATGTATTTTTAAATTGTGATCTCAGAGGCCCTAAACTCCCGTTTTCTATCTGCTCCCAAAGGGAATTTGCGCTTTAATCACATTTAAAGGCAGCCCCCATGTTAACCTATGAGAGTGATAGGCCTTGTGACAGCGAAAATGAATTTAGCAGTATTTCACTGTCAGGACATGTAAAACTCATAAGTGTATGTCCTACCTTTAACATACATTGCACCATGCCCCTAGGGCTACCTAGAGCCTACCTCATGGGTGCCTTACATGTATAAAAAGGGAAGGTTTAGGCCTGGCAAGTAGGTACAGTCAAACAGCACACACAGACTCTGCAGTTGCAGTCTGAGACATGTTTACAGGGCTACTTATGTGGGTGGCACAATCAGTGCTGCAGGCCCAATAGTAGCATTTGGTTTACAGACCAGGGCACCTCTAGTGCACTGTACTAGGGACTTACTAGTAAGTCAAATATGCCAATCATGGAAAGCCAATTACATATACATTTTACAATACAGCTCGTGCACTTTAACACTGGATAGCAGTGGTAAAGTGCCCAGAGTAACAAAAACAGCAAAAACAGAGTCCAGCACACATCAACAACCTGGGAAAAAGAGGCAAAAAGTTAGGGTGGACTACGCCAATGATGCCAAGTCTAACAACTTTATTAGGGAGTTAAAAGTAATTTAAATAGGCCAATCAGGTGTAATACAATTTTACCATGTTGTAGGTAGTGAGCACTAGCACCTTAGCACTGGTAGCAGTTGTAAAGTGCACAGTCCTAATGCCTACAAAAACGAAATTCACAAAGCATTAGTGGGTAAGGCAAAACGTTCGGGAGAAGACCATACATGGATGACAGGTCTAACAGTACACAAACCTATTCTAACTTGTTCTCAAGAATGGACACGCCTTCATTGTCCAACCATAGTACTCAGGAGGAGCTCGAGTAGAATGCTTTTTGCCTGATTCTCAATGCCATTTGCAGACGTAAATGAGACTTAGACATGCGAGCGGCATGTCTTACTAGTGGAGACACATTTTGTTGGTACAACATTATTTCATCTTAGTTAATTACACCATTATGGTGAATACAGATGAGCACATCACTTCACAGTGGCTAGTAATGTGTGTTTCTGTCGAAGGCTGAAGTAAAATCCTGTCCAGGTTGGAAAGTGCAAGGAATACCCTCAAATTGGTGGGGTGTACAGAAAGTTGTCCTAGCCACGTGAGTGCTACAGGAAAACTGCGACAGCGAGAGCTTTGGAAGAGTGCCCCTGGAGATTTAGAGAATTGACACAAAATCCTTACTTGATCTAAAAATGAGAAGTAATTTGAATGGAATGGTCATGCTATTTCGGGACTGGTACTAAGGGCATAGGTTCAGAGGTCACTAGTTTCCAAACACTGCTCTTCGATAACTGCAGGACTCTTTTGCAAGGTTAATGTTATGCTTTGAAAAAATAGAGACTGCCAATGTTCTAGTAAATTGAGAATATTTTGAAATCACTTGACTTGAAGATACACGAAAGACAAGTAAATTGGTTGAATTACATAATATGATTATACGTAATATATTAGTCCAATTAATATGAGATATAAAGGTTTCTTCTTGCTTCAGTAGCTTGTTGGAGGCTCTTCAACCTGTTACTTTTGACACACTAATCACTGTATTGTAAAACGTTTCCTTTCTCTCTAAGTGCTGGAGCGAAACTAGAATCAATGTGGCAGATCCATTGGTGTCCACTTAAGAGTGTCAGGGGCCTACTACATCCCAATTTGGCACCATTAACAAGGGCTCAGTGCCGCTTGCTTGCATAAGGGCCCATGTTCCCCCTTGCTAGGCTAATGACAGGACAAATTAACTTAATTAGGTATATCTTAGCCTAAGCCTGCTGTTATGGCTCTGCACTAGAAAACGGCCTTTTCTACCATGCTTGCTTGAACCACAAATGTGCCTGAACCTCACAAATGTGTGGTGAAGGCACCGTGCATATG
Organism: Pleurodeles waltl; assembly: GCF_031143425.1. NCBI lineage: Eukaryota > Metazoa > Chordata > Amphibia > Caudata > Salamandridae > Pleurodeles > Pleurodeles waltl. The sequence goes on along the minus strand of NC_090449.1, from coordinate 669,942,787 downwards.
CGTGGTTCAGGTACACAGCAGGAACAGCCGGGAGGGAAATGCGGAGGCCAGGTAAGTGGGGCTGGGTTGGGTGGGAGGGTTTCTAAGGTCACGGCGGGATAGGTTTTAGAGTTCAGGTTGGGTGGGGGGTGGGGTCGTTTTTAGGACAGGGTGGGGTAGGTTTTAGGGTTTTGGGCAGGGGTGAACAGTTGGGGAAGTTTTTAGGACAGGGTGGGATAGTTTTTAGGACAAGGTGGTTTCGTTTTTAGGACAGGGCAAGTTTTAGGGCATAGGGCGGGGGCTTGAGGTAGGTTTTAGGGCAGGGTGAGGTAGTTTTTGGATAGGGAAGATTATAGGGTTTGGGGGTTGGGGTCGTTTTTAGGATAGGGTGGGGTAGTTTTTAGAACAGGGTAGGTTTTGGGATTTAGGGCAGGGGTAGGGTGGGGTGGGAGTCTGGGTAGTATTCAGGACAGGGCGGGGTAGGTTTTAGGATAAGGCAGGGTAGGTTTTAGGACTTATGGCGGGGTTGGGGTAGTGTTTAAGGACAGGGTGGGTAGGTTTTAGGTCAGGATAGGTTTTAGGGTTTAGGGTAGGGGCAAGGGGCTTGGGGGCGTTGTATCATACAACCACACATGGTGTGATTACACATGGCATTACTAAGCATGTTTTTATAATGAAATTCGTTGTAAAGGCATGCATGGTAAAGACACGGTCATGGTTCCAAACGCATTGGTAAGCCATGCGTGGTTTTGTTCTACAACCCTGTGTGCTACACATTTGAAAATGTAAATAATTCACTTTACAGAAAGCCGCTCTGAAAATGTGCCCCAAAGGCCAGGATGAGTATACTGGCGTCCTTTAGCCCCAGAGACCTTCAGTTTACACTTTAGAGCAAAACTGACGACGATTCTGCATCACCAGGTACATCTAGCTTAATGGATGCTTAATTAATATTACGTCGTCTGCAGTTTTTAATTGCGTACTCATTTCTAAAGGATGCCACACGTATCTGTTTGTGCTAAGGCTGTGTTGGTAACGCGACCTACTGCTATATATAACAAGTTGAAATTTCAGTGCTTTACCTTGACGTAATGATCGTAAACGAATGCAGAGTGTTTTCACCGAGAACATGCAATGGCAGCGCATTATATTGGGCCTTGGAAGGCTCATGAGATGTTATTAGTTTATTTACTACAAACGGAACACAGTAAAGATGGGAAAAGGCCACTGCCTAAATGCTGCAGACTTTAATTTACAATAAATAATTGCATTTAAGAATAATTTGCCACTACGCAGCATTTTAACACAAGAACATTGGTGCTTCCTAGCATGGAACTGTGAACGGAACAGATATACCGTTTTAGTTTTAATGCACAACGCAGCAAATTGTGATTCCTACGGGGTCACAGAAAATATACGATATGACCTTGGGCGTAACAAAGGCGTAACAAAGGCCCAGCCCAGCCCCCGGAGGGGGCCGAGCTCCAGAGGGCCCCTCAGAACAGTACCCGGGCCTGAGGGCTCCTGTATAAGTCCGAAGGGGGAACCTCCCTTGCGCCACTGTATTTGGCTTATATTACTGCCCCTTGAATGTATTGTTTAAACACAAGAATGACCAAAAAACATAAAAGAGTAGAAAGAACGAGCAAAAGTATTGGCAGAGTAAAGCACTGCCAGCCCTAGCGAGGACGTGCATTTCATTTTACATGAATGTGCGAATGTAGCCAGCAAAGCATGCATTCAAACAAAGCACAAGAGCCATTTGCTGAAGTCTCCGGCACACTCCCATGCTCTATGCTTAGGTGGGCGAAAGCAAACGTGAATGACAGTCCAACAGATCAAAGGCCGAAGTGGGCCGTCCCAAAGCCCCTGTATGTATGCATATATGCACGCTTTTTTCTTCACGCTTTTTATTTACATAAAGCTGGCAATATCAGTCATAGTCATAGCTAAATATAGCGTGAGGAAACTTGTTTTAAAAGATATGTCTTACTTGAAACACAGCAATCCAAGATCCAAGGACCATGTTCATCTCACGGCCTCTCTCCTCCACCCGCTCGGCTTCCGATAATCTACGTTGCCACGAATTAGTATATGATATGATAAACTTGTGCACCTTTGACAACCATTAGATTTACCTGATTAGCACAATAATCAATGCACAGATTCAATATTATTAGTCAAAACATTAAACAGTTAATCAAGAGCACCAAAACGATAGTCACACAGCGACTTTCTGGCCATGAATAACCACCTCATATATACGTTTAATAGTTTTATTGCCCTTTTTGTTACAATATTAAGTCATGAGATTAATTCAAAACTCAATGCAATTCAATAATAACAAGAAATTAATTAGTCAGCAATGCCATGAAAATAATCTGATCAAAACCTTCATCAATATACATTCTTGATCATTAGCGCAAATCAATAAGATGAATCCCAATAACCCAATTAGTGGCATATGTTCAGCAGAATTGTCAGTCAATCAGTATTCATATAGTAATGTCAAGTACCGTCATGTAAAAGAAAACCCCATCTAACCCAGATTAGCATTAGCATCTTGGAGGTCATGTGAAAAACAATTTAGATCATGAATTTGGAGAAAACATCCAAGCTAAGAATACTATATAGACAGCGCAGTAGGTCCCTAGAAAGGAAAAACAATGCAATACAGTCACATTGTCATATCTACCTATCCACGGTAAGGGCCAGCAACAAAATCAGTCTTCGTCCTCAGGTCATCAGTCGATCAGCATCGCATCAGGCTCTCAGTCAGAGAGTTTGAGCCCAATGACAGAATCTCAAGTCACCTATGTGGTAATGCAATTTCGATAAAGGTCTGCTCTCGCAATCCTCTCCCCTAACATTTCTGAAACTTTTCCCTCTATCACAGTGTTATATCAAAGTCACCCAGACTATCCCCTAATTTCTGATTGGTCAATTAATCACCTGTTATGACTCTATCCAATAATCTTTCTATTCCAAATCTATGAATTCTAATATTTTACAGTTCTCATGTTGTTGATTGGTTCGCCTTGCGATGTTCTCATCATTCGGCTTGTCAGGTATAAAAAATGTTGCATCTTCTTCTCAAGTCAGAGTCCTTATTGTTCGAGTCCTAGGAAAGTATATTCAGTGCGCTTTACACACCATTCGTTATAATTCTGGTTCCATCATCTCCTGTCCGTCGGTTCACGTAGAAGTTTCAGCTAAGCAAATTTCATTAAACAATGTGCAGTTCACGGTTAGTTCAATTTGTCAGCACTTTTCATTAAAAGCTAGGAATACAGCTTCTGCATGAGGCCTGGTAAGACTAGGCCAAGACCTTTGTTAAGTTAAGGCCTACAATTAATAAAACATAGGTTATATCATTCAATATGTCACATTACTACAGTATTTGAATACATTTTCTTTATGCATAAGTTAGTCTTCTTCTTAATACTTTTCGCGAATACTGGTGGCCATCTTCCAAGGTCATAATTTCAAACATGAACCTTATTTTCTACATTATTAATTTCTCTACTAAATTCTTTATTCAAAATACATAAACATTCATTAATAATTTCAAATTAAAACATTTGCATTAACAATCCCTCCTCTGATGACTAAATATGTAATCACACTACTTTTTCCTTTGACAGTTTCACAGTTCGATCTCCTCAACATTTTATCTTCTCCTGAAACCTTCTCTATAGATTCTTTCCCTGTTTCATTCTTCCCTCCTCTAATTATTTTGAGACCTTTTCAATTTAATCTTTTAACATAATTTGCATAATCCCCATAAGCCTAATAAACAAGCAATTACAATTAATATTCCCTGTATAATGTTTAATAGTACCCCATTCCATATTTGACTAAGCCAATTTCCCACTGAAGCAAATCCTTTTCCAACCTTTTCCCGTACACTTGTTTTTTTCAACTCCTTCAAATCACTACTTGTGTTAGTCAGGTTAGTAAGTAAGGGCCAGATGTACTAACACATTTTCCCATAGACACAGAATGGGTAAAACCCTTTGCTACATCTGGCCCTTAGTCTCTTATCTCCTTACTAATGTTAGGGATGTGAGAACAGCAATGCCTAGAGTTAATCATTTTACAGACTCCGCCGTCCTTCACTAGAAGGATGTCTAAAACAAGACGGTTTTGAAGAGTCAGAGCTCTATCCGTGGCCAATTCAATATCTATCAGGAGTATTGCCCCTGTAAAATTTGTCAGCATGTTATCCACAATAGTAGACAACTTTTGAATTTTGATCAAGTTCAGGATGACTCCCAGTGAAGGAATCACTGCATCAAATATGTCACCCACCACTGCAGAAGAGGATTCCCTCCTCTCTCTCTCTTATGAGGTAATTCAGTCAATACTATCCCCAAATAACATGTCCCATACCATCCTCTTGGAAGACGGTAATAATCATTAAGTCAGCAAATATAGTAAATACCTACAATCGCAGGTTCCTGACTGTTCAGCATAAAAGTCCATTTACTCTGAAACAAAAATACTTCTACTTTCTCTCTTTCCCACAAATAAAGTGTCAGTGCGTGACTTCGGCCTATATATACAAAGCTTCCCTACGTGTAATGCATCTAAAGCTAATTTTCCTTGTGTCTTAATTGCAGTGAACGCATAATCATTCTTGTAAGTCCTTTTCTCTAAGCCTTTTTCTAATTTTTCTTTTAATGCCTTTCTCCTATAATCAATATGACTTAAAAAGCTGTTCTCTAAAGGTGTAAGCAAGCATGTGAGATTATTGCAGTGAGCATAAGCAGTCCCAAACGTTAGTGTGGGCTCAAAGAATCCTCTAACCAATACTATTTCCTGATCCTTAGCTACTCTACTCAAATACCTAATAATCAGTACAAATGAAAACACTACATCATGGTTAGAATAAAAATATTGGATATTCTCCTGATCATAAAACCTTGTTAGTAGCAGACTACAACTTATCCCATATGTTAAAGGAAGACTATGGTAAGTAATTCCTTCCTCGACGGATGAAGGAATTTGCATACACACAAGACAATCCTTGTGTGTATCCATTGTCTCAACATACTCACTCAACAAACGATAGAAAACGTTAGAAGAGAGTTCTCCTTGAGCATTAGTATAGTCATGCAAATTTCTAACTTAAACTTCTCCAAAGCCGTTAATTTAGTAGTCTCAGAAGCAATAGTATGGTTGGCTCCTTTCGCATCAAGAACAGACATACCCACAAACACCACTATAAACAAAGTCGCACACATAATTGCCAAACCAATACTCATATATTTACAGCGCTTAGTGTCTTTAGCCTGGTTATTGAACTCAGCCATGATCTGCAAAGACTCAGAAAGCAGAAGTAACTTTAGAAAAAGTGCAGCAAAAATCAAAAATAGAAAATGTCTTCTTTCAATAGTTCAGTTTCACTCTCAGGAACCCTTTTTCCTTTGTCAAGATCGATTAGCAACTTGTCACATCCGGTCTTTCAATGTGAAATCAGATTATCAATGTCTTTTCCAGTTTACTTCGACAGTCTCTTTTCTCCAAGGATATTCTCAAATATGTTCATAGTTCAGCCCTTGATCATCTTTCAGGTTATTCAAAATACTGACTTGGAACATCCCTATCAAAGCAAAAAGACATAAACTTGTGTTGCCATTTGTTCGTGTTTGCATTTTGCCCATTCAGGACCTGCGTATCTTTGACTTGCTATTCTCTTTCTTTTCAATTTTCGATCACCACTTAACTCGCCTTCACTCAATTCTTCTTTTCTTGTTGCATCTACTTCTTCCTCTATTGTCTGATCTATAACTATCTCTTTTCTTTTTTCTAATTGCAATTCTGACCACTTATCTCCTTTTCTTGTTCCTTCAGTCAATATTCTTTTCAGGATTAGACTCTTCTCTTTTTCCTTCTCTATTGTGTTTTCTCTTGATGGACCTGCAACAGGCTCAGGAGGAGTCGGATCACTTTGACTTTGATCCAGCTCAACTCCTTTACCTTCTGGGTCTATCCCTTGCTCTGTGTGCTTTTCAGATCCATCTGCTTCTGGGAGAACCCCTGCTGAGCTAGGCTCTCCAGCTAGATCAGTTATGATAGACTCTCTTGCTGCATCAGTCGAGATAGGTTCTCCTGCGTCCTCCTGTACCTCTTCACTTTCGTCTCTTAGAGGGGTGATAGAACCATCTTCCACAAGCTCTGGTTCGACTTCAGGCTCTCTTTGTTCTTTCTCAGGTTCTGAAGCAGCAACTTGCTTCGCAATTGCTGGAGCTCTCAGTAATGCTTCTTCGTGATCCAGTGGACATGCCACTTTCTTCGTGTGACTCACATGAATCCAGTTCGGGATTCCTTCACACTTCACAGCTGTCGTAGTTGTCAGGATCACTTGGTAAGACCCTCTCCAACGTGCTCCAAACACGTCTTGCGAACATGTTTTCTGATGACGACCCAGTCGCCGGCTCTCCTGTTATGCCCTTGATCGTTAATTGGTGGCAGCGTGGTGGCCTTCACCTGCTGAGAGAAAGAGCAAACCACATCGGCTAGACCCTTGCAGTAGTCCAACACCATATCATCCTTAATATTTACAAGTGCATTGGTTGGAACTTCTGGCAATCTCATTGCTCTGCCCATAAGAATTTTGTGGGGTGACAGTCCTGTCTTCCTGTCAGGTGTATTCCTCATTGACATCAACACCAAACGCATTGCATCTGGCCATTTCAGATTCATAGCTGCACACATCTTGGTAATTCTCGATTTTAAGGTACCATTGATCTGCTCTGCTAGTCCTGATGCTTCAGGGTGGTAGCTACAATTCAACTTCTGCTCAATGTTTGGTGCTACACATAAAAGTTTATTCACTTCATTATTAAAGTGTGTTCCCCTATCTGATTCTAAAGAGATTAGAAATCCGAAACATGGTTTTAATTCTCTGAGCAACAGCTTCGCTACTGTTAGACTATCATTCCTTCGTGTAGGGTACGCTTCAATCGAGTGATTAAAAATGCACACAATCACCAACACATACTTCAAGCCTCCACACGCAAGCATCTCAATTCAATCCAATTACATTCTGCTGAAAGGACCTCCTGCTCTACCAATGTGGCTCAAATTTACCATGGTCCCTTTTCCCGCATTCAGCTGCTGACAGATTACACAGCAATGGCATACTGCTTCTGCTGCTTGTCTGAACTTAGGGTTGAACCAATCAATTTTGAACAGTCGAACCATGGCATCCCTCCCAATGTGTGCCTGACCATGTTAGTCCCTGGTCATTTGTGACAGCAAGCTATTTGGCAGAACCATTTGACCCTCTTCCGACACCCACATCTCATCCTGCCTTTAAACACATTTTAATTTGGACCAAAGTCGTTTTTCTTCCTTGTCAACATTACCCTGTAAGGTTTTCAACTCTTCTAATGTATCAATCACTCTTAATGCAAAACTTGTATATGTAGTATCTTCTTCTGACATCAGTTTCCATTTGTCTTTGAATGATATACAGTTCAATGCGCAAAATCTTGCAACTTGATCCACATATCCGTTTCCCAGTGACACGTAGTCTTGTGATTCTAGATGTGCACTGCATTTCACCACAGCAATCTCTTCAGGCAATTGTATTGCATACAGCAACTCTTTTGTTCTCTCGCCAGTCAGGAAACCTATCTGAGACCACAATTGTCCAACATCATGAACAGTTCCAAATCCATATTGGCTATCTGTGTAGATAGTGACTCTCAGCCTAGCAGAGACATAGCACGCCCTAGTAAGAGCTACCAATTCTGCTACTTGTGCAGAATATACTCCTTGAAGCCAGGAGGCTTCTAGGGTACCTGTAATGGTGCACACAGAATATCCTGCTCTCAATGTCCCTGCACCATCTCTGAGGAGACAAGAACCATCAACCAAGATAATTTGGTCATTTTCTTCCAATCGGGTATCTCTAATGTCAGGTCTCGGTTTTGTACACAACTCAGTTACTTCAAGACAATCGTACTCAATATCGTCATCTTTTTCAGTTTCAGCAGTGTCACTTGGAAGTAAAGTTGCTGGGTTCAGCACTGTACATCTTTAAAGTGTCACATTAGGAGCACCTAAAATACTCGTCTCATACCTTGTCAGTCGGACACCTGTCAAGTAATGCGTTTTCGGCCTTGTCAGTAAAATCTCAATTGAGTGAGGGACCATTACCGTCAGGGGATATCCCATCACTACTTCTTCACATTGTGAAAGGCTTTGACCAACTGCGGCTATTGTAAGCAAACAACCTGGTAAGGCTGCTGCAACCGGGCCCAAGGTAGCTGAAAAATATGTTACTGGGGGAAGAGCACCTCCATGGACCAGAGTCAAAACAGACAATGAACATGCATCACTCTCATGGCAGAACAATGTAAAGGGTTTCGTGTAATCAGGCATACCTAATGCTGGAGCTCTGCACAAACTCTCTCAACTCAGTGAACGCTTCAATCTGCTCCTCGTCTAAAGCTATAGGATCAGTGACATCCTTGTGTGTCAACTTCTGCAATGGTTTTGAGATTTCAGAATTTTTTTAAATCCACTGTCGGCAATAACCCACCATGCCCACAAACATCCTGACATCTCTCTGTGACGTCAGAGGACTTCTCTGCAATATCATTATGATCCTTTCTTTGGATATTTTCCTCAACCCTTTCTCAATTAGGTGACCCAAGTACTTCACCACTTTCTGACAGTACTACAACTTCAATGGTGACACCTTATGACCAAATGTTCCCAAATGATTTAATAGGGCAATCAAGTCGTACTTACACTCGTCCCTTGTTTTGGATGCAATCAACAAATCATCAATGTACTGTATCAGAGTCGATTGAAATGGTAACTCCAATGACTCCAAATTCTTTTTCAGGGTCTGATTAAACAAGGATGGTGATTCCGTGTACCCTTGAGGAAGCCTGCACCAGCCATAGACTCTGTCTAGGAATTTGAAACTAAAGAGATACTGACTATCCACATGAAGAGGCACAGAAAAGAAAGCTTGTGACAAATCAACCACTGTGAACCATTCTGCATCACATGGTATCTGAAACATTATTACTGCTGGATTTAGCACTGCGGGACAGCACTTGACCACGATGTCATTCACCTTTCTCAAATCCTGAACAATTTGTACTTTCCCACATGGCTTCTTTAAACCCATTACCGGTGAATTACATGGGCTCCTCAATACTTCTTTTATAACTCCCTGCTTCACAAATTCTCCAATTATCTACACCACTTTCAAGACATCTTGTGCCATATTGTACTGTGGAAGCTGCGGAAACACTGCATTCGGCTTCAAAGTAACTTTAATCGGTTCCACTCCCTTTCTTAAACCTATTTCCTTTCCTGTTAAGTCTCACACGTTTTCCTGTACTGTTCCCTGCAAGTCTGCATGTAACTCTTTCACTCTGAACATAGGGAAAAACTCAATCAATGGATACTCTTCATTGGTATTCTCACACTCGGTCTCTGGAGCTGGTTCTTCTTCATCATCGCTATTTGTCTGAATTTCAATTCCATCAGTTGAACAAGTAAATGAGCACCTTGTTTTACACAACAAGTCCCTTCCTAGTAGGGATACTGGACTTGAATCACAGACCACAAACTTGTGCAGTCCCTGGAAGTTGCCAATCTCAACTTGCACTGGATCAGTAATTGGATTTGTCAAATGTTTATTTGCTACCCCTACCACCTGGACTGTTCTTCCTAAAAGAGGTAAATTCGGAACTTCTGCACTCTTTACAGTCGAGAGTGTAACTCCTTTATCCACCAAGAATGAAACCTTGTGACCTATCACTCTCCCCTTCACATAGGGACCTCGTTGATCTACTTCTAAGGATGCTGCAAGCACACATGGCTCCTCATCTGAACTATCGCTCATCCATTCACCATTTATTTCATTTTCACTGTGTAATGGGAATTGGTGCACTGTGTCACAATTTCTGTCTTGTCTCTGACCCATGACCAGATGAGTAAGCAAAATCTGTTGCTGTTCCATCGGGGCTTGAGGTATCTGCATTTGCTGTCTAGGTACCAGGGGAACCTGCTGCTGCATTGGCTGTAACTGTGTTATCTGTGCCCGAGGCACTTGCACCTGCTGTATTGGTTGAAAATTTTGCATCTGATTCATGCTAGTCTTAAAATATGGATTAGGGCATCGCATTCTGGACACTCTTACATTTTGCAATGTATTGACATCACCATTCTGTCGAACAATACTTTCCTGCACCATCATCGGACAGTCCCGCTTCCAATGTCCCATGGCCCCGCAAATGTGACACAGTAACATCTTCTTCATCCCTTGCACATCATTTTGACCACCACAGTATTCAACTCTGGACTACGGTTCATATTAATTCCACGTCCCCTACCTCGCACCTGGGGCTGGAACATAACAGTTCCCTGCTGCTGGGTATCTGCTGGACAAAAGTTCCCTGAACTCCTGTCTGGGCTGCCTTGATCTGCATTACAGTCGCTTTCTCCTTTAACTTTTTCTGCTTCAATTTAATTTCATCACTACAGTATTTTGCATACTGCAACACCTTGTCACGCAGGCTCTCATTATTCTAATGAGACTACTGGATTTTGAGCGGCAGAATCGCCCATGGTGTGGGAGACTAAAGCCCTCATTACGACTTCGGCGGTCTTACAAAAAGACCGCCGCAGGCGCCTCTATACCGTCAGTACTGGCAGTATTCGTGGCTCCCTATTATGATTTTCCACTGGCCCAGCGGAAAAGTCACATCAACATTGCAGGTGGCTCATAATAGAGCCAGCGGCAATGTTGATGTGCAGCGGGTGCAGCACCCGTCGCGCATTTCACTGCCCGAAATTCGGGCAGTGAAATGCGCGATGGGGCTGTGCCTGGGGGCCCCTTCACTGCCCATGGCAAGTGCATGGCCAGTGTAGGTGCCCCCAGTGGCACCCCGAGTCCGCCTTACCACCAGCCTTTCCATGACTGTGTTTACTGCCATGGAGAGGCTGGCGGTTGTGACTCATAATCTCCAGGGCAGCGCTGCTTGCACTGCTGCCCTGGGGATTATGACAGCCTGGTGGAAGCCTGGCGATCAAGTGGAGGGGCCAGCGGTATGGCCGTGGCTAATGCGCCACGGTCCTAATACACTGCCGGTACACTGCCAGTCTGTTGACGGTATTACCGTCAGTGTACCGGCGGCTGCCAGGGCTGTAATGAGGCCCTAAGTCTAACCCACTGCAGGTGACACCTGTCGCTCCAATCCGGGTTTTGCTCCGGCTAACTAGCAGTTCCTAACCTCTACCCAAGAGCAGGGATGACTGGGCAGCTCAGCGCATGACATAATTGGTTTCTTAGGGAAGCCGTGGTCACTCAGGTCTCATCCGTTTCTCTCAATTACATTAGTCTCATATATACAATGACAAACAGAGACAGTATATGTTTCAATAATGATTTTAATGAAGTGACTGCATCTTAGATAGCAAAGCGTGAGCTGCAATAACCAGGATGATACAGCATGACAGTATTAAAATTGTGACAAGGAGAGTGAAGCATAAGAATAACGCTACCATATTGTCACTGCAGTCAATAGACTAATTCCTACCTAGACTATAATGGAGCACAGCATGTTAAACTCTAATTCTGCCCTTCAGGTTCCCCTGGGAAGACATCATCCCCCATACCTGAGCAAAGGCCCGAAGTCTGCATTAGCATCTGTAGCAAAGCATTCAGCAATCAGCATACAGTCGTGGTTCTCTGGCTGTAATCTCCCTCTAACGTGTAAGGGACAGGGAAGTGTTTATATAATAAAACAGCTGTTGTTCTAAGAAAATGTCCCTGCGTAAAGATGCATGTTTTCTACGAATATTGAGACTAAACTTATACCACGTTCATCGGCAACCTATCTTGCTGTAAAAGCAAGAATGTCTTGTTTGAGAACAGAGTGCTGGCCTAGGCAAAAATAGTTAGATAAACAGAAAATAAAACATGACCGTAAAAGTGGCTATTGTAACAATAATAAACTGAAGCCGAATAACATATATCTAGGTTAGAGTGCACAGCGACATGGCCTAGTGTGTTAAAATAACGTGCATGGAGCTTTAGCTAAAATGGCTACACAACAACCTCATCAATCGGCTTTGCTTGCCAACAAACCAAATGACTCTTAATCATCTGACCTATTTCAGGTCTCAATCCTTCCACAAATCTGAACACAAAATGCAACATGTATTTCGGCTCGATCGCTTCTTTGCCACTGTACTCCTTGAACGCTTTTAACAATCTCTCATAGTAGGCATGTATCGACTCCTTTACCTGCTGCACTGTGCGATCGATCTTCTGCCAATCAATATTTTTAGCTGAAATTCTCGTCTTCAGGAACTCAACCACCTTATAATAATGCTTCATTACTTCAGGTGATGGTGCACCTGTAGTTCTGTCCCTGTCTGGTTCACTTGTTGTCCGATTCTACTGTTCTCTTGCACTCAACCCATAAATCAGCTGGAACCACTATTTCCAATAAGGTATTCAGATCTTCCCAAAGATACTTGGAAAGCTTCACAAACCTGTCTGTCTGCTGATACCACTCTCCCTCAGCTTTGGATAATCATTTGTGAATGACAGTATGTCACTCCTGTGCCAAGGAACATGAACAAACTGCCCCCCCTGGAATTTCTCTCATTGGTAAAATCTTTACTGGATCTTTATCCTTTTCTACACTTTCAGACCCTTCTTGTGAATCTCGTTTCCGTTTATCCTTCTTCTTTGCCCATCTGCCTTCCCACTTCTCTAACGCTCCCCAGATCTAAGCACTTTGCAGTAACTCTTTAAGATGTGCTTTCATTCTGGCTGATCTCAGGTGCTCAAAATCCTTTGCCTCAAAATCTAATCTATAACTCCTTTTCAGGTGCTTTGTTTTCTCTATATCTATTTCATGTTTTTCTGCCAGATCTGCCAATCTCTGATGCACCTTGCTCACCTCTCTCGTAATTCTGGGACAAGTGTATCTCAATTCCGCTTCAGTATAGGATTCTAGCCTATTCGCCCCCATTGATCCTTCTACTAGTTCGGTTACTTCCGTAATCAACTTAACACGATCAATCTGCTCTTCCCCCTTAGACATGCTTTATGGTGTATTCAAATTGTCTAGCCATTCATTCAGCTTGTGTGCTGTCAATCCCTGTAACGTAATGTTACTGTCATTTAGTGGTGGCACCTGTTGTACCACTGCACTTGGAGCCTGTGGAGTCAACAACTTCAAGCTCAGACCTGCACTTGGACTCTTTACGGCATCAGGAAGTGCGACAAGTGGACTGAGATCCAACAAGGACCTTGATCCATCAAAAGTCTGTCCCATAGAAGAGGCTACCTGAACCTGTTCACTTATTCCCCTCCTCACTAGACTCTGGGACATCTCACCCTGTTCTCCTGTGATTGGTTTCTTCTGCGGAAACAATGGTACTGCTGTACCAACAGTAATCAGTAGCGATATTGCATTTAGAGCTGCTCTAGCACCTTCATTCTGTGGAAGAGGTACTCCCATACTCTGGTTCATGACTGGAGTCAAATCTGAATGTGTCCCTGTCATTGGTGTAAATCTCGACATACCTTGTGGCTGTGCCTGGGGTCTCAATATCGGAGTCGGCTCAGTCTGGACCAACAATGGTCTTGGGACCACTTGCTCCGTGGGCACCACTAAGTTCGAAGTTGTCTCAAGAATCAGTAGTTCAGGATAAATTCTCTGTATCGGTGGCAGATTCAACTGTGCCTAGACCACTAAAATAGTCAACACACTAGAGTCACCCTGCATCCCTTTTGATAACTGCTCACCATTAACCTGTACTGGACTCACTGTCCCTGCTGTCTGTGCCGGGGCTGTTGGAGCAGAACTAGTACTCGGACCCCCCGCATGTATCGCGGTGGAGATCTTGCGGCTTGTCCTTGCAAGCACTTAATCAAAACCCAAAACTCAAAACAAATCTGCTGGTTTACTACAGGAAAAGTAACACAATCGTTTCAGAAACCTTACGGATTTTCACTGATGGCACTTTTGCTCATGCAGCTATTCCTCTTTCTCGGTTTCCCAGATTCGCAAGCAAAATGCGACCCGCAAATCTTACTCTCAACTGGTCAATGCATCTGTCCAGGTGCACATAGGACTCACCAGATCTCTGTAGAAATTTTCCCTTACTCACTTTTGATTCATACACCAACTTGTTGACCACGCCCGATCAACCTACTAAACCAGACAGATTACAACATATAACCAAGTGTCTCCTACCTGTCCTTAATAAGTAAACTTACAAGGTGACGCGTTTAGTTCAATGAACCCTTTGATTCGCATGGAGTATCCTAGCCACAATGTGACCAATCTACACAGTAATCAATGCACAGATTCAATAATATTAGTCAAAACATTGAAAAGTTAATCAATAACACCAAAACGATAGTCACACCATGACTTTCTAGCCATCAATAATCACACCTCAAATACAGTATACGTTTAATATTTTTATTGCCTTTTTTGTTACAATACTAAATCATGAGATTAATTCAAAACTCAATTCAATTCAATAATAACCAGCAGTTAATTAGTCAGCAGATGCCAATGAACATAATCTGATCAAAACTTTCATCACTATACATTCTAGAGCATTAGCACAAATCAATAAGAAGATCAATCCCAATAACCTAATTAGTGGCATATGTTCAGCAGAATTGTCCCTCAATCAATTGTCATATAGTCATGTCAAGTACTGTCATGTAAAGGAAAACCCTATCTAACCCAGATTAGGATTAGCATGTAGAGCGTCATGCTAAAAGCAATTTAGACCATGAATTTGGAGAAAACATCTAAGCTAAGAATACTACATAGACAGCGCAGTTGGTACCTAGAAAGGAAAAACAATGTAATACAGTCACATTGTCATTTCTACCTATCCACAGTATGGGTCAGAACAGAATCAGTCTTTGTCCTCAGGTCATCAGTCGATCAGCATTGCATCAGGCTCTCAGTCAGAGAGTTTGAGCCCAGTGACAGAATCTCAAGTCACCTCTGTGGTAATGCGGTTTCAATAAAGGTCTGCTCTCGCAATCCTCTCCCCTAACATCTCTGAAACTTTTCCCTCTGTCACATTGTTATATCAAAGTCACCCAGACTATCCCCTAATTTCTGATTGGTTAATTAATCACCCGTTATGACTTTATCCAATAATCGTTCTATTCCAAATGTATGGATTCTAATATTTCAAAGTTCTCATGTCATTGATTGGTTCGCCTCGCGATGTTCTCATCATCCGGCTCGTCAGGTATCAAAAATGTTGCATCTTCTTCTCTAGCCAGTGTCCTTATTGTTCGAGTCCTGGGAAAGTACATCCAGAGCGCTTTACACACCATGTGTTACAATTCTGGTTCCATCATCTCCTGTCCATCGGTTCACGTAGAAGTTTCAGCTAAGCAAATTTCATTAAGCAATGTGAAGTTCACAGTTAGTTCAATTTGTTAGCACTTTTCATTAAACGCTATGAATACAGCTTCTGCATGAGGCCTGGTAAGACTAGGCCAAGACATTCGATAAGATAAGGCCTACAATTACTAAAACATAGTTTATATCCTTCAATATGTCACATTACTACATTATTTTAATACATTTTCTTTATTTACGAATAAGTTAGTCTTCTTCTTTATACTTTTCGCAAATACGTGTGGCCATATTCCGAGGTCACAATTTCAAACATGCACATTATTTTCTACATTTTTCATTTCTCTACTAAATTCATTATTCAAAATACATAAACATTCATTAATAATTTCAAATTAAAACATTTGCATTAACAGGAATGAAGTGGTGTAACATTTTGTCACAGGTGATTAGTCATGGCAATATGGGGGGTGGTATATTAAATGGTAGAAGTTTCTGTATGCCTCACGAGCAGCATTTTTTAAACATTTCTGGACATGCATGGTATTAGTTTGCTACAGTTGGAACTAGTGCTTAATCTGTAAATAAAAATGTGCTGGTGCCCAA
This sequence comes from Pleurodeles waltl, assembly GCF_031143425.1. Taxonomy (NCBI): domain Eukaryota; kingdom Metazoa; phylum Chordata; class Amphibia; order Caudata; family Salamandridae; genus Pleurodeles; species Pleurodeles waltl. Next base: position 669,926,813 of record NC_090449.1, on the reverse strand, counting down.
GCTCTCCTGTGAAACACGCGGCTGCTGCAATTAAGTGTGCCAGCACGAAATACTGAGGCATCGTGATCCTGAAGCCATCACGGGCCTCCTTAATCCATTTAGAGCCACTCCCTGCCCCTTCAGCTCACTCTTGCAGCTTTTTGCTTTCTCACTTTGTGAAGCTTTTTTTTCATTTTTCTCGTTCTCTGTCTTTCTCATCTGTCTTTTGCTCGCAGTAAATGCTCGAGGCAGAAAAATAAGTGCTGGCCCTCAAAAATAAGTGCTGGTGCCCTGCACCAAAAACCACTGGCTCAAAATAAGCACTGATTAGAACACATGTAAATAGAATGGTTCTGTTAATGGGGACTACACAGTGTAAAACATAAAACTGTATTCTTATGCACTGGTGCCATGGGTCCTATTTTTTAGCAGTATCCGAAAGAAAGGTAAGTAGTATGCCATTTCCAAATCCTTTCTAAAATTCAGAAGGTATTTTTATGACTATAAAACTGTATAAACAACTGAAAGTTGCTATGGTTATGCCTGTTATGTACACAGAAATGTATACCAGCCAGGAGTAAATGGTTTTACTACTTCATAATTATATGCCACAGCAGCATACGTTATCGCAATAGGGGTAGGGAGTGGGCAGATCAATAATGGTTTACGTTGCGAGTTTGCGGGCACCAACAAATGTGTTAGCTTGTGGCCATTCACAAACTTCTCTGTGGCCCTTTTCCACTCTCGAAATGGCTGGAGTTTTTCTGCTGCGAAGGGATTTAGTAACTCTCTTTCAAAGGTACACTATGTGAACATATTGATGTTTCATCTTGCGGCAAAAAATATAGAAAAATAAAGGAAATACACATTTGAACAACAGACTGCCTTTCTCCAATGTGAAGATGTATTGCGCAGTGAGGAAAGCGTTTTATTATATGGTCTAATCGTGTGACATTCCCTTGTATTAAGCTCACAAACCTATATTAGGTACAGTCAAGTTTGCTTGAAAAACCTTAGCTCAGTCCTGGGTATTTGTGGCTCAAAGCAGCCAAGTTTAAAAAATAAACAAGTGTAAACCATTTAGAAGTACTACAAAGTTGAATAAGAATAAAATGCAATGCAATCAAAATCGTACACTGATGTTAAATGATAGGTTGTATTTTTATCTTTAAATAGACACCTCAATGAATAAATGTAACGAGGGCTCTGTACATATGACTTTTTGAAGAAACAATAAATCATTGTAATCTAGTGCAACTCACAGTTTAGGATTATCCACATCATGTAACTTGAAAACGGGTATAAAGGCACACTTGTGGTGACCAATTCTGTCAGGAAGCAAATCACAGGAACCATTAAGGTTGAGGAAAGCAGTTACCTGACAGCCAATGCAGTCTCCAGTTCAGTTCTAGGCCAGTTCCAGGTTCTTTGCGTGAACTGCCACAGATTTCAGCAGAGTGGTCTTTCTGCAAGGGATAGAGCATGTTGAAGATGCTCGAGGATGTTGAGCCACTAATGGTGGGCTTCCTGGGGCCACCCCACTGTCCATGCTTGAGTGACTTTGGCCACAGGGGTCAATGTCCCTCTATGTCTGGGAGAAGTCTATTAAAAAACCAGTTGTCAAAGGTCTGCCAGTATTCTGTTAGCGGTTCCATTTAACTGGCAGTAGCTTTCCTGCTGGGTGACCAAACTGCAATCTGGTGACTCTTTCTGGTCCAGCAGACTTGGGTGCAATTTTTTAGATTTGAGACTGTGTCTCCCTGGCTGAACTTCAGTGGTCAGCAGTGGGCAGGCATTCCTAGCTACCAATTTGCCATCGCAGGCTTATTCAGCTCTTATGGCCCTGTGGCTGTAAAAGGGAATCACCCAATTGACTTTTGGAAACATCTTCTCAGACTGTGGCTTGGAGGTGACTTTTCCTCAAGTGGGATTCCAGAGGCGCATTCTTTTTTTTGCTAGCCCAAGGTGCAGTCAAGTCTTTCAGGAAGTCTCTCTTTGCTGGATCCAGGGAACAGCAGGGTAGTCCTTCCTTTGTTCTCTCTCCAATACAAATGTGATCTGAAGTCTGGGTGCCAGGGGTGCCACTTTATGCCCACATCTTGCCCTCTGGAAATACAGTGACTACTAGCCAATGGGCTGCCAGGTCTCCTCCCACCTAGTGATGGCTTCCTGTGAAGTGTGGCGTCTAGACAGCCTGGAATATACTGTTCTGGCAGCTCCCAAAATGGCAGAATCCCTCTCTTGGTTTGTAAACCTTTTATATTTTATCTCAGAGGTGTGGCTACCTGAGGGCTACAGGTCCACAGAAAAAAACCAGTTTGGCAGTGGCTTCCCCACTCTGTCTGTGATGCCAGCCAGTCTGCTAAAAACGAAAGAGCCGCCCCTTTTGTGTGTAACTACCAGTTGCCCTGTAAAGTCTGCTTCCGCTTTGAAGCTCACCTTTTGAGCTCACATCTTGTACAATAAATTTGACTTGAGAAACAAGTCAGGTTTAATACATCGATTATTTTGATTCCTTGAAGTGCCACATTTAGCACTCCCATTCAGAGGTAAGCACTACTGAGTTGCCATCAAGAGCTATAACAATGCATTGGAAATTTCGCTGTCCGTTGATATTTCTCAGATGGAGGCATGCAGTAGATATTTCGGTCAGGCTGAGAGTCAAGGTCTTCACAGGGAAGAAAATGTCCATCGTATCCTACTGGGACATCCTATTACCTGTATACTATTTGTTTGAAATTGAATTGATTCTCGAGCTGTGGAGCAACCTGTTAAACTAGGATTGGCAAAGCATTCTAATGTGATCCGGGCAGGAAAAACAGTACCTGGACCAAGTAATACACTCATCAGGATTTAAGATACTGTCATTGTTATTTGATTGCAGCTTGATGACCATATTAATGTGATGTTCAGTGGTAAGACGACCACATGAACTTATCTTTTTCTCTCAGGTTAGATGGAGAATGGACAGACTAAGTAATTTTACCACACACCATCCCATTTGAGTCTCTCACATTATAAGAGTGCTTGCTGGAAATTTCTATGCTAATTGGAGGCATCCTTTTGATTTTTCTCCTCTGAGAATTCCTCTGTGACACCTTCCTTCTGGGAAGAAGCATCCTTCCTCCCTACCCAGGTGGTACTTAAGGAGAGCCACCTGTGCTCCCCAGCAGAAACTCCGTAACAGCTGCAAAAGGCTTGTTTTAGCCTGAATTGTGTTTTACATAGCATTCATAGTACCAAAGAGCTATTTTATGCCAGTTGACATAGTGAATGGGGATGCATTTTGCATCACTGCATGAATCCATGCAAAATATTTTTGCCATGCAGTATGCTTTACTGCTGTCTCTTGGATCCCCTCCTACCCAGAGTTATGGAAGTCTGATAATCTGGTAACTTCTCCTAGAAGACCATCTAGTGGCTGTAGAATATTTATGATGTGCACACAGTGCACAATTAAGTATTCTCTAGCTTCAACATGCTTATTTCTCTCAAAACAGCAGGTGCCATCCAAAGGCTTTCGTTAAATTAATAAGTATTGTATAGAAATGATAAAGGAATGTCGTTATAAGCAGTACAAGACTCCAGAAAATAGCTCCTTATGAGCGCTGCCTGAATACACAGCTGCAGAAATGCACTTTATGACACATTGGTAGGAGGCAATTTTAGGTTACAAGTTAGCTGCATCTCATTGATGTGATACTCATGGTGATCCAAAACATCACCACTAAGGCCCTAGCCCTGTAAATGGCCCACTACTCCCCACCACTGAAGTTAAAGATAACATGGGTTCTGGTAACTCTGCAGGCAAGGAAAGTCTGGCCCATTACAACTTGGACCTCGGGAGTCTATATGAAAATGAGGAATTACCAATCAGTAATTTCAGTTCACATTCCCCAAGTAATTCATCATCGTGGCCCACACCCAGTTTAGCTGTAAACTCCAGGAGAAAGTAAACATCTCATAATCCCTGGTAATTGCTGTTACAAGCCCCAAGGAAATTAAGAGATCTCTTGGAATTAGGCCTAAACTGTAAAAGGTAATGATACATGTTAGGATGTGATGCATTAGATATATATGGGGGAAAAACGAAATTTGAAGTATAGAGCAACTACTTCCCAAACATATGCGCTAACTGAAATGGGTGAGCATTTTATAGAAGAAAGACAAAGATGATCCAATTGGAAATTTATTTTAAAAATCGAGTGTACTTCTGTTGGAAGCGCCTGACAAATTTTAAAATTGCTATGGCTGTTTTAAGGGTTACAGTTGAAACCACTGAACGAAAGCTAACACATATTTTTCCTTTCACTAGGCATCCCTTTTTGGAATTTTGAAAACAATTTACACATTGGGTCATAGCGTTTCTTTGGTTGCCCTCACAACAGGAAGTATCATTCTTTGTGTCTACAGGTAAGCTCACGAAGTAATATTTATGTCATTTTTCTGTAAAATAAGTCATTTTTCTACGGAATTCTTTGTATTCGCAAGGCAAGTAAATCCAGGTATACTTACCTGGTGTTGTGCATATCTCTTTCTGTAAACCAGTGTGTAGCGGACCCGTATGTTAAAATTAAAATAATTGCTATCATCGACGTATAATTATGTTTAATATCATGTAATTTTGTTAAGGTCTCATTTGTTATGCAAATGCTATCCTCCTTTAATAATTTCAATTTAGAATTTCCCTGCCTCCAAAAACGTCTTACTGTAGTATAGAACTCAGGTGCGCTCAGCTACATTTGCTCTATATTAATAGCAGAATTCGTGTGGAAATCATCCCGTTTCGTTATACATGGACCTGGATTCAACTATAAATAACAGCAACTGTCAACGCAGTGACCCCTATCTTTCAAATGTGCGCCCTCCAATTTCCTTTCAATCTCAACCTATTTTGAGAGCAATTTGTTGTTCTGTTTCTCCATGGAGACTTGAAGATTCGCATTCGAGGTTACATGTAGCCACCTGTAAATATACTGCAGTGACTCATCACTGATTGCATTTTCTACATAGTTTCCTGCCAATGTGCTTTTTGAATTTTTATTTTGATCCAATCCTCAGACAAATATGGCAATATGACATTCAGGGTGGCAGCCAAAGGCCAGTAGTGCTATTTATATGATCATAATGTAACTTTAATTGTAATTCGGCTAGGATTACTTCGAAGCTCATGATTGAAATTGTCTAATCCAAGAAATATATTTCCAATCCATTTCAGTGATATGAACAACAATTCAACACATAATGGTCTTTATATGTTGGTGAGATATATCTTCAAGCGAAGCTGCATCTTTTTCAGCATGGTAATGAATTAAGACAAAAAGGTGGATTGAGCTCACTCTGTACTCACAGAAAATAGGTGCCTTTGTCTTTTCCTCACACTTGAACTGAAGAGTTTTGTAGAGCACTGTAATTGTCCTTGCATCACCTTTGCCATGCATTTTGGAATTTCCTAATTTCTTTATTTTTTTAAACAGAGTATTTTTAATTCATTAACCAACAATCAGGACATGAGCAAACTGACCCAGTGCTTAACTTGAGTCCGTGGTCTCCGGTGCTCAGCACCAGCAGTGCCAGCACTTGTGACAATCTGCCACCTGGAGGTGTTGAATGTCTAATGTAGAGATGAGCACAGCAACAGTTGTTTATTTCCTAAATACATACTAAAATGACAAATACCTGCCTCCAAAGCCATTCTAATGGCTTTGAAAGCCTAGAATTGTCTGAAATGTCACAATTGTGGGAATGCGATGGTAAGTAGTTGTGCTGGACGCGCTGGCAGAGGAAATAGGTGGGAAGTTGCAGTGGCCTCCTGAAGAGGGCCCTGGAACGTAATTTGTTTTTTACAAATTAAGCACTGATTACTGACCAGGTTTTTCTGGGACAAATTCTGCATGGAATTCTCAATTCTGTGTAGATTAACACCCCCAATTAAATGGTAGCAGAAGTCTTTTGTGATATTGAACCAGATGTGGAGAAGTATGTAGGATATTTCTGGGCAGGGAAGGCTGTTCACTGCATGGAGGGTGCAGTTTGCGCTCCCCTTGAGTCGTAGAAAGTGTTAGGGGGACCGGGTTGCAATGGCAAGCTATTCTTTTGTAATTTTACAAGCTGAATTTTCAAGCCTGTAAAATCAGGCATTTATTCGCAGATCTGAAAAATTAAAGTGTCAGAATATCAGGGCAGTTATGCTCAAGAAGAGCAGTATCACACCCATGGATGTTACCCCACTTAGTGTATAATTGGGGTTGATGTATGATTATTACTGGTTGTGGTATTAATGTACAACTATAGGTTTCAACCCTCAGAATGAATAATAAATATGGAACTCGAAATTAGGACACTGATCTCTTCAGATTTTTTCCTACTTCCAAGCACTTTTCTCTGAATAAATTCTGCCTGCTTTTTACTAGTGAAATATGTTTTAAAAATCAGAAGGTGTAGATTTGAATACACTACTAGGAAATCCCGATTCAGGCATGAACGTCAATTTATCAAAAAATGCCAGAGGTAGCGGAAGTGACATCACTCGCCCTTTGAACTTTAATTTCTCACACACTCATATTCTTACATCTACATATTTATTTACACTTAGACACCCATTCACACCTTTTCTCCCTCATTTAAACACACTCTAACCCGCAAGCACGCACGCAACGTACATTTAAAAACATTTTTTTTACTTACCGCAGCTGTCAAGGAAGGTCATACCCCACCTTACTGCACAACATTTTTATTACACTAATAGTAAATAATGAAACATTATTCACTAAACATGAAACATTATTCACTATTAGTGTAATAAATGATAAAGGAAAACAGAGTGGAGCCGCGGCCGATAGCCCTAAGCCCTAGGGTCAAGTTGCCTATGTCTTCCCGGCGCTGATTTTGCCACCTCAGTGCAAAATCAGTGCCAGGGGCCGCAAGGAGCAAGCCAGGGGTCGCAGATATGACATCTGGCGACCCCTAAATGACGTCCATTGATTCAGGCATAAAATTCCATTTGCGCTCAGAATTATCGGGAAAAATTAAATGGATGCCTTATTACACTAACAAGATAGTTGAAAGTGCCTGCAGTGGTCTAACCATCCCATCGCTGTTATGAAAGCATGATTTGGAATTTAAACAGCACAGACTGAGCTAGGAGTATAGGAGTCCTACACACGGAAGAGGCAAAAGGGAATTGTTCAAGGCAAAGTAAAACAAACAGCGGCACTACGAATAGCTGTACCTATGTTTAAAGAACCAATGGAATTCACACATTCGTGCACTTCAAAAGCTGCAATCAGCACTCTTCTCATTCAGGCTGCATTACCTTAGGCTGTTTACTACATGTCTTTCAAGTTATTCACAAGTGTTCACTGGACACAACAAACCAAAAACCAACTAACCCATAAACATGTTCAGTGTTCGAATATATGCACTGTGATGCAAGTATTCTTCACAACATCTTTTATTTAAAGTTATAATCAACATTTGACAGATTTTTACTTTCCATATGACTACTATATTGCAGCAATCATCTTGCTATAAATCTAATAATTAGTATATCCGATTGCATGAGAACCCCCAAAAAAGACAACCTCTCTCATACCATTATCACACTCACTCATTTATATATATTAACATACCCCTGGCCTATTATTGAACTGTGAACATTATTACTTGTACGGTTTATACGATTTTAAGATGACAGTAGTCACAACCAATTGGTCCGCAAAAAATATTTACGCGGGGGGCATTGCTAAGGCGCCGAAGATGGCAGAAGCTTGAATCTGGCGCTTGGCTTCGGTCTTGCATTAATTCTGACAATTTTACCTGGAAAACTGAATTTTGCAGCCACAATATTGGGTGGACCCTAAGTTGGAGCCCCTCTGGTGTGCCTGATCTGAAATCTTGCCCTATTGATGACCAGCTGCTGATATGGGCGTTCGATTCGCTTTGTGAGGGGGGGTTGGCCACAGTGGTTTAGGCTGCAGGGCTGACTGTCCTTCGACTCTGCTGAGCAGCAGCAACTCAATTAAAGGGAAATGCTTGCGGGGCAAGGGTCAGAGGTGGAGCCCCGACTGTGACCACTGGCGGCACAGGACACATCAGCCAATCCCTGGGCTGGGTCCCTGTTGACCTCCAAGTGGATTGCCATTGGCTTCTGCCCTTCACGGCCACACTGGAGTTGGTGCAGCCCAAGAGCACCTAACTGGTGCCAGAGGATACAGGAAGGGCAACAATCATATTTTGGGACTAGACCCTCAAGTTGTCACTAGGGAGGTGAAAGAGTATAAACACATCAGCAAAGAGGGGGCTCACAAGGGGCCTTGACTGTGGCTGCCAGGTGCATGGGGCGCTGCGGTCGTGCCTCAGACTGTAGCTGCCACACCTTACATCAGCTGTGAGTACAAGGTGGATGGGTGGCGGTGAGCCGTGGTGCCTGTTGGCTTCTGCTGCGTGGGAGCTTCAGCTGTATGCTGTGGAAATGACCTTCATCTCTCAGCCTAAGACAGGCAGGCGGCTCAGGCGCTATGCACATGCCTGTAGGCAGGCTACTGAGATGGAACTGAGGTGGTGAGTGGTGAGTGCTCACTTGGGAATCCCACCCACAGTCATAAGAAAAGCGGGGCACTGGTTTGGACTGGTGAGCTGTGGGTCCACCACATTTCAGACCAGATGGATGCGCAATAATCAAGCATATAGGTGGGGCTGCCACCAGCTGGGAAACAACAGAGGGAGGGTTTGTACAATAGATATTCTGCTTGCTACCAAAGCCTGGGGAGAGAAGCCAAGGAAAAACCACAATAGGAACTAACCAAAGCCTGAACCTGAACAGTCTGAGACCCTCCCTCCCCAGCTGGATGGACTGAATGCAAGGGGCCCAAGAAACTCAGCCATCCACTCACATTTAGATAAAGTTATAGCTGCCATTGCCAATACCAAAAATATCCTACATCAAGACATAGGTGTGGTCTCAGTAGGCCTGGGCCTCCTTTGGACGGAACATAACAAACTGTCTGATAGGGTGAAAGCTGTGAAACACATAGTGGAAGAACTTAGACCTGAACATAATGCACTTTCCCACAAACTGCAAGACCTTGAAGGACTACTGCAACTGTTGGAGCAAAGGGCCGAAGACGCAGAAGGCCGTAATCACTGCAACAATATTAGAGTGGTGGGACTTCCTGAAGGAAAAGAAGGCAAGGACATGGTGGGGTTCTTAGAGACCCGGCAGAATACATCAGTGTCACATGTTGGCCTTACACCATTCTTTGCTTTAGAGAGGACTCACAGAGTCCTGGCACGTCCCTTGTCACTGGGCAGCCCACGTCACCCTGTGGTGGCGTGTCTCCGACACTGTAAGGACAGGGACACCATTCTGCAGAAGGCATGTGAGCGTGGCCCATTTATGTTGGGAACTGGGAAAGTACTGATATTAACAGACTTTACTGCGAAAAATGTAAGCTCAAAGGGCATCCTATCAGAATGTCAAGAAAGCTCTCCAGGGGGAAGGGCTGCAGTACTCGCTAATCTTTCCAGTGAAATTGCGAATCATCCAAGATGGCAACACACATTTTTGTGTCTCATCCAACGAGGCCTGGTCTTAGCTAGAAGGCTATAAATCAGAAGGTACATACAAATCAGAAGGTACATACTTGAATCTATTAACGAAATCCAACAAAGTCAAGCATCTATTGAAGAAGAGATCTTGGGGCATCGACGTGGGATCCCCACTGAGCAAGCCCTGTCCTTCGCAAACTGAAAAAGAGAGATCAGCAGCTCTAAAAGCGATGGTGGAGTGATGGTGGAGCTGGTGTCGACTCAAGGATCTGAAATTAGTACTGAGGGCTCCTCACCCCATGGCTCACATTTCTCAGATATTCAAAACTACTCCCCCCTCAGGTAACCCCTCAAACAGCAGAGGACTTGATTTAACTTCTGTCCAACATGTAACTTCACCACAAGAGTATAAATATTACAGTTGGGGCCCTGCCTAGCAGTCGATACGACTGGATCAGATGGAGCAGACTGCTGATCGATGGATTCAATAATGGGTTCCCGCCCTGGATGCAGTCTCTGAATTATTTTCAAATAGCCTTGATGGATTGCAGATGTGGCCAGGGCTGGGCTTTTGAGCGAATAGCTTGATTGCCCACCCCTAGAAGGTCACCGTTACCAGCTGGTTAGAGGCTATGATTTTGTAATGATGTTCCTTTTTCATTGTTATTTGTTGTTATAGGTTGCGACAGCTGGCCATTGCTGGGCTGTCTTTGGGTATAGGAATTTGTGGCAGGTGTTCTTTTTGTTGGGCCAGGGGGTCCTAAGCTAACTGGGGGGTGAAATTGCATGTGGGGGGTGGGTCGGGACCACTTACCCTAACCTTTACACGACTTATACCTGAATGGCTGAAGTGGGTAAGACTATGACTTTCGTCACATGGAACATTAGGGGAATGGGAACCGCCCCTAAACGGCATAATATACACAGGTACCTGTGGCAATGTTGTGATGTACACATCTGTTAGCCAGGGAGGATGAACGCCAATGCCGCAGGTGGAGGGACCACGTTTACACAACAACTTACTGAGTTTACTCCCATTATGTATTGGTTAAAAGCATTCCGCTGGTTATGGAGATAACACTGGGAAGTGTTTATGCCACGAGCCAGGATCAGTTAACATTCTTTCGTAAATTGTCCACACCTCTAGCCTCCACGGGACTTGGTAACATACTCTTGGGAGGGCATTTTAATTGTGTGATGAATGCAGACATGGATAGGTCTACTCCACCACTACTGGGTGCCCCTGCTTGTAAGCTATCAGAGAGCTTGCACACTGGGACCTATTTGAAATCTGGATAGTACAGCATGACCAACTGCATGGATATTCATTTTATCCTCCAGTCTATAAGTTGCACACAAGGTTGGACACGTTTTTGTGCTCCGCACCAATGAGTAGCCAAATATTACACACAAAATACCTGTAGAGAACATTGTCTGACCATAGTCTCCTCTTAATAAAATACTGCCCCATAATGGAAATATCAGGTATACTGTTGTCGAAGCTTAACCCCTTACTGCTGGAGGATATTCCCTTATGAACGTTAGGGTATATTTCCAAAATAGCCACGGGACTGCCTCTAGTACCCTGATTGAATGGGACGCATTTATGGTGGTGGTCCGGGGACATTGTATAGGATAGATGGTAGGGAACAAGAGGGTCTTGAAAGAAGAACTCAGAACCCTGGAGGACAGGCTATATAACCTGGATAATAATCTGGGGCAGGGGGACACAGCTAATACCACATATAGTGAAACCAGAGATGAGTACTACAGGGTATTGGAATGCTTACAGTGCTTGGACTATGGCGATTATATAGCTAGAGTCCATGAAAAAAAAAGAAGTGAAAGGGGGACATTTATTATCGTGGGTATTTAATTCAACAATTAGACGACTTGAGGACGTCCCATTACACAAATTCTCCTAGAACGGGGAATTGTGTCTTACACCCCGAAGGATATCAATGCCACCTTCCATAGATACTACGAGAATCGCTATTGTAGTCCTCGACGGCCACAAGAAACTGCGCTACTGGCATTTTTATCTCCCTTCCTGTCCGTTGACGGCAAGACTAGGAAGGCCCTGGGAGACCAGGTGACAGTCCAGGAAATTAGAGCAGCCATCAAGGAGATGGCTGGTATGAAAACGGCAAGCTTTGATGGGTTGCAGGTGGAGTTCTATGCTGCCTTCCCCTCCGACCTGGCACCCAAACTACAGACATTATTTGAGGACTCGTTCCAGCTCGGGACACTACTGGACTCCACGAGGGAAGAGTTGGTGATATCTCTTCCCAAGACCTCTGAGCTGGCCACCCTGGCATTGGCGTTTTGCCCCTTATTCATTTTGTACATGGATTTTAAGATTCTGAGTAAGATACTTGCCATGTGACTAGCGCCTCACATGCATGCTTTGGTGCACCCAGACCAAAACAGGTTAATCCCGGTGAGAATCACTTCTCCGAATATCTGAGGGTTATTTCATGTCATATATCACCCAGAATTGCCCAACTAACCAAGTGCCACACTGATGTCGATTGATCTTGAAAGATGATTCGATTCCATTGACTGAGACTTACTATTTGCTGTTATGACAGAGATGGGACTTGGTGATGCGTGTGTGAACTGGGTCAGATTGTTGTTTGCGCGCGCCCTGTTGCCAGAGTTACAACTGGATCCATGGTGTTCTCCTAATACAAGATTTATAGAAGCACCAGATAGGGGTGCCCACTGTCGCCACTTCTATTTGCGTTAGCCATTGAACCATTGGCTGTTTTATTTCGACTGCAAGTCCCTGATCTTGAACTGATCTTGGGAGATGGATCATACATGATTTCCCTCTATGCAGGTGACCTGCTCTTTATTTGAGAGATGAGCCTACAAGAGCTCCAATTGCACTTCACTACTGTCATCATTTGCAACGTATGCTGGCTTAAAAGTTAATGTGGCCAAAACACACTTGTTACCATTATTTGCAGACACAGGGCATCTGCCAATATTCCCAAGGGGCTTGGCCTGGTTCCCTACAACATTCAAAAATCTGGGTATCAGAAAATTCCACTCCCCAACCGATCTAATAAATGCTAACTTGGGCACTGCACTCATGTCTTTGTGCTCACGCATGCAGTTCTGGAGAGCCTTAAAATTACCAACAATGGCAAGGATTCTCTGAACCAAGATGGTAAGGTTACCTAGATGTTTATGCTATTCCTCCAACTTACCAGTCAAGGATCCAACATCGTGTTTCAGACAACTTGATTCCCTCTTGTGGGAGCTGGTGTGGGACACAGGTCAAAATAGGGTCTCACTAGAGATCTTCCGAAGGCCACCGGGGGAGGGGTGCCTCGGACTTTGAATTATATTACCTTGCGGCTCAGCTGCAGTGGGTTGCACAGTGGTTGGATGGATCACATCTGTTTGAGCTAGGCTCACGAGAGCAGGCATTGACCAATCTGTGCTACTGGCAAAGCTGCTTAAGCGCTTGGTGGTGCTCCCTCATCATGATCAGCTAGTCGAGGTGGCACTGTGGTGTTGGAGGAGATGCTGCTGCCGCTCTCTGGGGACCTCAATGTAGTGAGGGAACTGCCTCTGATTGTCCTTCAACATGGTGATCCACTTCTCTTCTTCACACAAGCCCAACTGGCATACTGGGTTGATGGGGGATTGCTTTCAACAAGGAATGCTACTCTCCTTGGCAGATCTGATAGAACAATATGGTTTACCACTGGGCCAATTCCCAACATATCAAGCCTTGACTCATACGTTTAGGACACTGTGTCCTGGAACTATCCAGGAAGCTGAGAGACACTGAGTGCTGCACTGTGTACTGCCTCTGGGGTTAGCCAGACACTTGATAAAGTGGCTATATTAAGCTCTTTTACAGTTCACTATGAAATCCCTGCTAACAATCAGACGGTGATGGGAAGTGCTATTGGGACATAAAGTCTCGGAGGCCGATTGACAGAAGATATTAGCCTGCCCACAAAAAGTCTCTCGAAATAGTAGACAAATATATTTAGTTTAATTATTGTCACATGACATATTTAACACTACATAGACCACAAGTTATCTATGGGGGCCACCTTAGGCTCTGTCCACGCTGCTCTCACCTAGATACTGACTTTGCACATACAGTATGGGTTTGCACCATGTTCCAAAACTTCTGGGGGGGGTTGTTGCCAGTCTCAGTGATGCCTTGGGGTGAGCCCTCCCATGCACAGTAGAGGTATGCTTACTGTGCTTATTCTCTAGGCCGAGTCCTAAGCAAGCGGGTTACAGATTTTTAGATCTGGCTTTAATACTGGCTAAACAGGGAATAGCAAAATACTAGACTTCATTGGTGGCTCTGGGGCGTGCTCAGTGGACCAGAGAGGTCGCTAAGTGGACTAGAGTGAGGAGAGAGCATTACTTAAAGATGATGCACAGGATGAGCGAAGGAGATCCATGGTAGGACTTTGGTCAAAGATATTGGGCATATGGGAACATCCAACGGAGGATTCAGATTCAGATGCTGGGGTGGAGTCTGTGTCTCCAACAGAACTAATGGAGTCTGCTGAGTGCCCTTTACCGGGGCTTACATCTTGAGGATCCTGGATATGTTGCCTTGAATGGGCTGAGCCAGAGGTGCAGCCCTCTGTTTTGACTCCCTAGCATTTTCCCCACAAATTTTCATATGTACTTCGCTACCCTAAAGACTTATCAGTAACATGAATTAAATCCTCCTTTCGAAAGGACCGTAGTTGAATTGTTACAAGTACAGTTTTTAGATTGTAAAATTGTGTTCAACAGTTGTTTACGGGCTGTCACAGACTCTGGGTTATCCTGTTGATGGAGATACTTTTGATGAACTAAGATTAACACAATGAACCCTCCTGCATACTGGGGTGTTTTTATCAGTACTGATCTACTGTACTGGATGTTTTTGGTGAGTTTTTCTTGTTGCTTGTTGTGTTTTAAATGGCAGGACATATACCATTTATTTTCTGCATCTGCCTGCAAGTTATCAAAGTGTTGTCTAGCTCTGATGTACTACGTTGTACATGACTATGCAAAAAAAAAAGTGTCATGGCGGGGTCGGTCAGCACTTGGGAGGCTGTGATTTCATGGTAGTCCGGTGACCCGGGCTGCCGCCGTTGGGAGTGGAGCGGCATCGGGGTTGGAGAGATTGACCGGTCTTTGTTGGTTTTCGTCGGTCACTCGCCAGGGGTCCGGGTGCCCAGGACGCTGAATGAGTGATCATGCATGGAGAAGTGACGGATGTATATATATAAAGAAGAAGAACTGTAGCGTGAAATTTTGATTTAAGGATAATACTGGTGGTTTTGACTGTAGCTGGAGATTTGATTTCAAGTATGCGGTGTGGATGCCAAACATGTGAATGTGTATGAGGGATAAACATTTTATACTAGGGTTTCTTTGGTCTTTGATAGAGGGTTTAAATTAAGGGGCATGTTAATTTGGGTGGATATATGCACTTAAGGGCTATCTTTGGATTCTGTGCTTGCACAATGGTAGAGGTTTTTAGGAAGCATGATCACTGATATGATGTCTTGGGTGCTTGAGCTTTTGGGGAGTTATTGGTTTCCATGTTTGCATGAAGGTGGTTGTTTAAAAATGCGTTGTTGCTCATGCGGTGTTTGGGTTCCTGGGCTTTTGCTTTTGGTGAGTGGCTGGTGGGGACTGGCTGGGATTGTTCGATCTTTTTGATTTTGATGTTGCTTTGTTCCTGCTGGTGGCGGATTGGGATGCTGGACTGCTCTTGGGCTCTGGGGCAGTGGTGTCTTGGGTGCTGACTGGTTTCATTGTGACACTCATTGGGAACATACACCTCCGCAATCAATTTTTATAAAAGGTATTTCCCTGTGCTTGGGTTTTGTTGTGTGTGCCAGACTATGATTTGGGTTACTCTGCCAAGGTGATGGGTCTTTCCTTATTTTAGGAATGGTGGTCATCGGGTTGAAAACTTAATTCATGTTTTACATATGGTAGCTTACTGTGTTCTGGCTGTGCTTTTGGTGTTATTGTTAAATTTGTTTTGGTGTTGAGGTGCACTTTATGTTATGATTTGGTGTTATTATTTTTGGGTCACAATGTGAATAAAGATTGGTTACCCTCCAAACAAAAAAAGCATGTTTACGCAGACTAAGAAGAACAAATTTCACAACCTTCTACAGGACGAGATATAGATCCAACCCTAAACTACATGCAAAGGCTTTATGTCACAGGGTTTATATTTCTTACTAATACATCTGAAAAAATATATACTTACACATTCTAATCGATTGATTCACAGGGTACAAAGTTTAAATCCGTACATACTCTACAACTGAGAATACCTCCAAAAAAGTTATTCTTAGAGTCTGTCACCTAGATAGTCCGTCTATTTATGTTAAGAAAATATTTGTGGTATATTTTTCGAATCATCATCTATCCCCTTGAAACCTTAATAGTGCTACCCAGAGAGTAAATCTCTTTATGTAGGTTTTGGTAAAATGTATTCTTACACATATTGTTGAACGTGTTTTGTAGATAAAAATGCCTATCAGAACATCAGCACAGGTATCACAGATGCATTTTTATTGCAGTAAACTTTTTTTTTTTCTTTCTGGGAACTGATTGACTAAAGTTGCTCACATAAAATTAGAGACTAGCATTGTTTGTGTCTGTCCAAGAAGTGAATTAATGGATCCGCGTATTAAAATGCACTTTCTACAACGTTTAGCAAAGAGACAATAGACATATGTTTGGCAGAAATAATCAGTTTCCCAAGACACTAACTGTAACAACATAGAGAGATAAATAATTACTTTGTACCATTGACCAACGTTCTAAGCAAATGAGCATACCATTACTATATGTAGCAATGTGTGTTATTAGCTACAGTTGAATATATGTATTCCAGCTACTTGAATTCACACCAACATTCTACACATAGCTTCAACTATGGCACAATAAAGTTTTACTTCTTTCTATATCTTCTCTTCCTACAGTCAAACGCCGCATACACTCATACTGAATGGTATCAGCAAAAGCAACAGATGAAAAAGCATTTTTCCTTGTGTGGGAATCCTCTTTATGATGGCTGCTCTAATGCGTGCAAGGTGTCCATCAGTATTAAAATTAAAGACAGACGATCCCTGGAATGAAAAGATTTGCAACAGGCAGCATTTTAGTCTCAAGGATATAGAGAAATGATGTGTCAATCCGGCGGTCTAAAGATAAAAACAGGCAATCGCTAAGGTGAAACACCCTTGCAATGGGTAGGATTCTAGTCTAATAGATATAGAATAAAAAAGGCCGCCTATATAGCATATTAACCAGACAGATTACCTTTGAATACAAGAGCCCTATCTCGGCATGGCATTGTACTCCTGCATGGACATGGAAAAAAGAGAAAGACCAGAATGCAACAGAATGTCTCATTATCCAAAAGGAAATCTCATAACTTTGTCCTCTCTACAGGTAATACATCTGTTTACAGTGGCTCGTCTGATGTATACTAAAATTAAAAGTAGACCATTACAAAATAACAAAGACCTGCCTTAGACACAATGGGCCAGATGTACGAAAAGATTTTGCACTCGCAAACGGTGAGAATCGCAAAAATCGGCCGTTTGCGAGTGCAAAAACGTGGTCTGTGATGCATGAAAGGCATTCGCAGACCAAAAATAAGAAATCGCAAAATTTGCGATTTTTTGCGGTGTGACCTGGTTTTGCGAGTCGCATTTTGCGATTCTGTATTTCCAGTATGAAATTGCGAGGTGCAAAATGCGAGTCGCAAAATCCAAATCGCAAATAGATGCATCAAAAAATCGCAATTAGCGATTTTTCGCAGAATGGCATTTTGCACATGCAAAATACAACCAAGTGAAACCAGGTGGTAACCAGGTGCAACCTATATAAAGAGGCCCAGAATGTCTCAGACTCTTTTCCACAATGGCTGCATTCTACATCATGGCGAGGAGGATGAGGATCTTGGCAGGTTTGAGGAGAGGGAGGAGGAGACAGGAGCGCATTTTCAGAGTGCGCATTACACTATTTGACCTGACAGAGGAGGAAATATTTGAGAGGTATAGGTTGAACTCAGCCATGATACTTGATCTGATAGCTGAGCTACAACCCATACTGCAGCGCAGAACACTAAGGACTCACAGCATACCCACCCATGTGCAGGTATTATGCTCCCTACACCTACTCACCTCAGGGAGCTATCAAGGGGTCATAGCAGCAGCTGGGGGGGTGTCACAGAGTACCCTCTCCAGATTTTTCAATGCATTTATCAACGCCATGCTAAGCAAACTCCAAAAGTACATCAGATTCCCCCACACCCCACAGGAAATACAGCAGACAAAGATAGAGTTTTACCAGATAGCACAGTTCCCCCACGTCCTAGGTGCCATAGATGGCACACATGTGGCAATATGTCCACCATCAGTCACAGAGTATGTGTACCTAAACCGTAAATACCAACATTCCATGAATATACAGGTAATATGCAATGCCTCCTATATCATAACTGATCTCATGGCCAGGTACCCTGGGTGCACACATGATTCTTACATCTTTCGTCACAGCGGCATTCACACAAGACTGCTAGCTGGGGAGTTTGGTGAAGGATATCTACTAGGTAATGTCACTCTGTACACTGGTGCATAGATGACAAACCCATGTCAGATGGCAGAGTTACTCATCACACGCAGTACGCACCTACATGATGACGCCCTACCTCAATCCCGCAACACCAGCAGAACGGAGATACAATGCAGCACACCCGCAACGTTATGGAGCGCACATTTGGCCTGCTGAAGAGTCGCTTCCGTTGCCTCCACAAAAGTGGAGGGGCACTACAGTACAGTCCAGAAACCACATGTAGAATAGTGGCTACTTGTGCAATCTTGCACAATATAGCTACAACCAGGGGCATACCTATAGAAATCAGTAACACTGAATCAGATGAGGATGACGATCCCATACCACCTCTACAGCCAGCAGACAGGACCAGTGCAGCAGAGGGAAGGCAAAGGCGTTCCAACATCACACACAACCATTTCAGACGTGAGTATGAATGACAAAAATCCACTGACAACTGTACCTGTAGTGATAGAAATGTATTACCTTACGTCAGGTAATGAATGAGTGATAAATGAAGGAAACAGGTGATGGAAAAAACTAAAATTAACAAAAGAACTGAGACACGCACTATTATGTCAGAGTGGCAACACCAGTGTTAATGCGGCAAGAGTCACTTTCTCCTCCCACGCACACCACTCGGGTGCCCAGTTAACTCACTGGCACCCTGAATGTCACCTTCAGTGGCAGTGCTGCACCTGGCACTGCGCCATCTGGTGTCTGCTGCAGGTACGGCCACACTACTGAGGCTAGAACTGTCCTCAGTGCCCCCAAGGCTACCTCACTGGGAGTGGCAGATCTCTGTCCCATGACAAGTTCAATCACATTAGTGATGTGCACAAGGCCCTGCACCACGTCCCTGATGGTGTGTGCAGCCTCCACTTGTGCCGCCACAGCGCGACGGGCGATGAGTGCTGTGGAGTTCGCCATCCTGTTGGAGGACCTGCAGTAGCTTGCAAACATTGTCCTGAATCGGTGTTCATGTCTGCGCCGGCTAACCCTTTCATGGCGCAGCTCCTGGCAGAGGTCACGCACTGCACTAATAAGGTCCCTAGTGTCCTCAGAAGCCTGCACCTGTCCCTCACGCAGCTGTGTGATGTTGCTATTCAGTGCGTCCAGTTGCCGATGCAGGCCCATCATGTGTCTAGTGTGGACTCTCAGGTTCCGGTCCAAACTAAGTATGCACTTGTTTTGCAGGCGCTGTTGCTGCAACATAGCAGCCTCAAGGCCCCCGAACAAGGACGGGCACTGTGGCACTCCTGCGTTGTGCTGACTGACCCCTGCCCTCCAGTATCTGTCTGTGCCTGTCTGGTGCAGACGGTGTGCTTGGCCCTTCCTGCTGCACATCCGAGTTGCCGCTGAAGTCTGGCAGTGGTAGTGCCCTTGGCCTGCGGCGCACAGTGGAGTTGTGGAGGGACCCACTGGTGTTGGTGTCAGAGGGCTGCTGGGTGTCCGTCTCCCCTACCCATGGACTGTGTGTGGCTGCTGGGCCTGGTCCACCTGCAACAACAATATGCAGCATGTCAGTTCTGTATGTTACATTATCTGTCTAAAAATGGCAATAAAGGTACAGGTATTGCTCTACATGGTGTTGTGTGTGTTGTGTTACCTTGGGTGTCACTATGCTTTATTGTATTGTTATGCCACTGTCTGTACTAGTTTGTGGACAGCAACTTCCATAATGCATTGTTGTGCTGCTTCTAAGATGTGGACTGGACTACTTCACACACTACTTCACATTACATGCTAATTCCTAAGGGGCTTTTGTGCATACACATATTAGGTTCACAAACAACATTGCACTTACCTTGGCTGGTACTCGGTTGACCGCAGGTGTCGATATCTGTGACCCCTGTCACAGCTTCAGGGAAGAGTGTGGATTCCACCAGGTCCTCCAGTGGTGTGGATGGTGGTTCGGTTGGTGGTCCGCCACCTGTGCCCCTGGCCTCCGCAAGTCTCCTTGCCACCCTCTCCTTTGCCCGGGAGCGCAGGTCATACCACCTTTTCTTAATCTCCTCTACGGAGCGCTGTGCCACTCCAATGGCGCAGATTTTTCCCTAGATGTCCAGCCATAACCTTCTTTTCTCGCTCTCAGGAACCTGGAGTGAAGATTTCCCAAATAGGCGGTCATGGCTCCTCACAACCTCTTCAGTCAGTACCTCCAGCTACTGTTCATTAAACTTGAGCTTGCGCTTCCTCTCCTGCTTCTCCTGTGATGTTCCTGGCATCTCCATCCTGGCTCAGGTGTTTCTGCCCCTGCTGATTGCTGCTCTATGTGGCTGGGCTGCTCTCTCTCAGGATGCTGGTTTGGGTGTGGCACCTGAAACTGCCTGGGATGACTCATTTCCTGCTGGTGATGTCATCAGGCTCCTCCAGGTGTGCATTCTCGAACTTTCTCGCAGTTTGCGATTTTTTACTGAATCGCAAAAAAATCGCAAATTGCGAGAATGCAAATTGCGATTCGGTAAATGGGCCTCGCAAACCACAAATAGCGATTTTTAAGAAATCGCTAATTCCGAATTGCAAATTTGTTACATGGCCAATTGCGACTCTGAAATAGCAATTTCTTAAAAATCGCTGTTTGCGATTCGCAGACCCCAGTTTTCAAACATATGGCCCAATGTTCTAAAATGTACTACAAAATTAGAAATCACTCTAGTGAATATTTCTGTTATTGGTGAAAGTAGTTCAAGTTGTGCGACTATTTTCATATTCCAATGCAATTAGATATTGAAACTCTCTCTTAAGCTCACAAAAGGAGATCGCAAGGCTCCTATAAAATTAATACCTGTTCCCACAATTCATGCTCATTGAGGCCTGACATGTGTGTGCAAAAATAGAAATTCTCAAAAGGGTCACTAAGTTTTCTTTCGTTGTTACAATTTGCACTTTCCAATCCAATTATGTCTTCTCAAGGATTATTCATTTCAGTTGGTTCTCAGTTCTAAACAATGCTGCACCATTGGAACATTTAGCTTCTTTAGTATAATGGCTGATCAATGTTCATCGAAGATCACACACAGCTATCTTCCTCTTTATCCAACATACTCTTTTTATTTTTACTTTTAGAATATATTCTATTGCTTTTCAAAGTGCCACAAGAAAGAAACATACACGCATTAATGCCACAGCACATCCACAGTTCCATTTCAGAATGTACAGCGAACTAGTCACAGCCTGCCCAGCACTTAGGATCATAGCAAGTGTTCCAGGCATAATCAGAATGTCAACCACTCAGCACCTTAACCATGATCATCACCTGCTACAGTGAAGTCCTCTCTCCCGGGGCATCTTCAAAGCCATCCATCAGGTAGTGGTATGCCCTCCAGTTCCCCCATACCTGCTCAAATTTCGTAGGGCATCCCCGATTTTCATACACCACTCTCTCCGCCTCCATACCTTGATTCATCCCCTCCTGCCACATGGTCATGGTGGGTGCAACAGCTACCCCAGTACCTGGCCAGGTTGCGCGTGGCTACGACAAAACCCAACATACAAATCAGCAATTGCTTTATAGGGATACCCGTGTCATTTGGCATGCCAAGAACAATCAGTTGGAGTGATCTAGGAATGGGAGCCCCCAATACAGATTCCAGCTTGCCAAGTATCTCTTCTCAACTGAGACCTTCCGGCAGCCCCAGAGCATGTATCAGGAATGTGCCCGCAACTGCTCAACAGAGGAGGCACATTGGGGTACCCGCTCACTCCATTTTGTAGACTCAGGTTCTGTTATAGTATACATTGTGGAGAATTTTGAACTGTATTAAACACAGCCTGGCTCTAATAGCCAGTTCTCTGAAATGCATCAGCGCTGCCTTCCACTACAAATCTGCCAGTAACCCAATGTTCCGTTCCAATTTTTCTCACAGTCCCTCAGGTGGTCCAGTATATTATTTAATATAGTGCGGTAAAGGTGGGAAACTGCCTTTTGGATCCGAGCTTCCCCCAACACCCATGTCTACAGTGGGGAGGATGCAGGGAGGTCCAAACCCAGGACATGGTCTCCCCTTAGGGCATGTGTAAGTTGCAGGTATTTAAATCACTGGGTCTCAGCAAGAGCATATTCCTCCAGTAGGGCCGCAAAGAACTTAACATCCCCGCCCTCCAATACATCTCCCACGGGGTAGATCCCAATGAGTTCCCATTCACCAAAACTGACTAGCCTCCCGGTCTCCAGCAACACCGTACCCCTCCAAAGCAGAATGGTTAGGGTAACCTTGCCTTTCCAACCCATGGCACACGTGACAGCATCCCAGGCCCTCAATGTGGTCCTAGTTGAGTTGGGGAGGTGCAGTCGGTTCCTGGTCCCTTAGGCATAGTGGAGATGTGTCTGCCTTCCTGTAGCCATGCGGTAAATCAGGGTATGCCGGTTCACTATGCGAGCAATGACCCCAATCATTGGGGAAGTAAAGTTGTGCTACGCTGTGTTACGTCCTAATGTCTGGGTCTGCCAGTCCCCCAGAATACACAGATATGTATAGTGTCCTCAGAGCTATCTTTGGGGCGGCACCATCCCACAACACAGTATGAAGCAACTCATCACTACTGCCTAAATAAGGGTCAGGAATTGAGGATGGTGTGTTCTGCAAAACATAAAGCAGTTTGGGCAGAGTGATCATTTTGTTCAACGCTGTCCTGCACATAATCATCAGATGGAGTGTGCAACAGTGCTCCACATCTGTGCAGAACTCCATCATGACCCGCTGGATGTTCTGCTCCAGAAACTGCATGCAGGCCAAAGTAATCACAATACTTAGATATCTAAATCCACCCATCGTGGCCCAGAGGCCAGATGGCACAGGATCCAGGCCCTCCCAACTAACCAACTGAAAAGAATACATTTATCATGGTTAACACAGAACCACAATTAGGTCTCAAAGAAGCAAAGCACTAACAGGAACGCAGGGTCTGACCATTTAAGATCAATCAAGTACACCAAAGCGCCATCTGCATAGAATGAGATCTTCTCCAGGTCCTCTGAAACTGGGTTTAACCCCACAATGTGCACCCTGTGACACACCCAGCACACTAGTGGCTCCAGTAAGAAGCCCTCCCTCCTTCCCCCTCCAACTGCATTTGGCTCAGAGACCACACCATTGACCTTCATCACCGCTGTAGGCGTCTTGTACAGGAGTGCCACCATTCTGCAGAACTTTGGGCCAAAGTCAAGGCACTTCACAACCTCAAACAAGTAATGCCAGCCAAAGGAGTTGAACACTTTTTCCGCATCCAACAACAGTAGTGTCCATGCTGCAGAATCTGCATTGTATCTGTCTATCCATAAAAGCAGACTGTGAAGGTTTGACCTAGTGGGTCACTGAGCCAGGAAGCTAGTTTGGTCAGCATGGACCAGCATGGAGATCACTCCTGTCAGTCTGGATGCAAGGATCTTTTGCAGTATCTTACTTTCAGTGTTGAGAAGGGAGTTGGGTTGATATGCAGAACAAAGAGCCGGAGGCATGACCTTCTTTGGGATGACCACAATAATGGCATGATTGAGGTCCGGGGACAGGGCCCCCTTCCTGTTCACAGCCTCAAAAAAATTCAGGAGATGTTGGAGAAGCACAGCTGTAAATCATTTATAAAATTTTACAGGGAGGCAATTAGTACATGGTGTTTTCCCCAAGTTCATCACCTGGACAGCGTCATTAGTTTTGTCAAGTGAGCGTCAAGGGCAGCCCTAGCTGATGAGTGCAGGGCTGGGAGAGGCATATCCACCAAATGTTCACTGACCTCATGGGCCTCACCTGGCCATATATAACTCCTTATAGTAATCCAGGAAGGCATAGGCAATCAGTACATTGAAGCGACCAAGGTCTCTGGAATTTGTCATTATCTCAGCCACCAAACGGGCCTCCTCCTCTCTGCTACTCAACCACGCAAGAAGGCAGCTGTCTTTGTCGCCCATATAGTAGAAGCAATATTTAACCCCCCAGTAGTGCTTCCAGGCAGCTTGTGTCAAATGGTTGTGGTATTGGGTTTTCATCACCTGCAGGAGCATGCCGGGGGGTTTGTCTCCCATGGTATGTAAATCTCATTCCAGCTAAATGAGACACCATTCCAGAAGCAGCGTCTCCTCCTTCCTGTGTTTCTTTATCGCTATTATACTCTGGCCCCTATTGTGGATAACCGTATTATAGGCCTCCCATAAAGTCACCGGAAGGACACTGTTCCCATGATCTCATAGAAATACCACTGTGAGGCCAATCTAAGGCACTCTGCCACCTCTACATCCTTCAGAAACCAAGAGTCCAGTCTTCAGGAATATGGATTATTTTGCGTAGGAGGACCTCCTCTTGTGACCAAGAAGGGAAGTGATCCAATATCCTCTTTGCCAGGTATTATGCCCCCATCACCTACAGAACCTCCGGTCGCAGGAAGAAACATAGCCCAGTCTCGATGGAGAACAATGTGCCCTGGAGAAAAATGTGATCTGTCACTTTCAGGGGTCCTCGTTTTTACATACAATAAGAAATTTTCTATTGATGATGTTTCTGATCTTGTTATTAAGAACAGAATGTATTGCCACACAAACTCTGTGTTCCATGGTCTTATTTATTGCTTCATTCCACAAATAAGTCATTTTCCTTGAGAGTCTTATCTGAAGTGTAGAATAATCTTGTTTTACAGAACTTGTACGGAGTAATCCTCCACCAAGGACTAATTTCTATAATTGCAGAGGGATTGACTAAATGAGACTGATTCCTTTCGGTCATTTGGGTGTACACTGGAGAAGTGGAGTAGGGCCTTTATGTCTGTGCAGAAGGTCCACCAAGAGAGACATTAATTTCATTGTTCTTTATGTCCATGCTGTTAGAAATCAGTTCTTTAGTTGGCAGAGGTATGCACCCTGTCTCAGTAAGGACCACAATCCGAGTCAGGGCAAGTCAATGACACAACACAAATTGGCCTGTGCTCACCCTATGATAGCTTGGCGTCATGTAGGCAGGCCTAACTTAGAAGGCAATGTGTAAAGTACTTGTGCTACACAAGTAATAGCCTCAGGAGATATACCACAGAAAAAAAACTCCACACAGATGTGGAAAAACAAAAGTTTGTTTATCTGGTTAATTTTAAGATTAGCATGATACAAATCCAATTTGAATAGCAAAATATTTGCTTTGCAGCCTCAGAAATAGAGCAAGGTTGATGAGCAAATGCAGAGATCAAATGAGTTGCGCTGGGGGCTCCTTGGCACGGGTGTGCGATGTTCTGAGGGACTCCGGTATTGTCCTAGTTGCGTTCCTCTCTGGGAGCTGTGTGCGGCTAAGCTGTGCAAAGTTGCTCGGGTTGGTTGAAAGTAGCGAGTGGCAAAGGAAAGCAGGCTGCTGTGGATGGTTTACAGGTGCAAGTGGAAAAGTTTGGCAAAGCTGCTTGGGTTGACTAAAAGTAGCGAGCGCAAAGGAAAGCAGGGCCAATCTGGATTGTTCACAGGTGCAAGCAGCAAAGTTTGGCAAAGCCACTTGGGGTGACTGAAAGTAGTGAGTGGCAAAGTAAAGTAGGGCCACTGTGGATGGTACACAGGTGCAAGTGCCAAAGTTTGGTAAAGCCACTCAGGTTGACAGAAAGTAGTGAGCATCAAAGAAAGGCAGGGCTGCTCCAGATGATTCACAGGAGCAAGCGGCAAAGTTTAAAAAATCTGTTTGGGTTTACAGAAAGTAAAGTAGCGTGCGGCAAAGCAGGGCTGCTCTGGGCAGTTCACAGATGCGAGCACTGAAGATTGGCAAAAGCTGCTCGGGATGGGTTTGAATTAGGTGAGCTGCAAGGGAAAGCAGGACTACTCTGGGCTGTTCACTGATGCAAGCAGCAAAGGCTGCTCGTTTTAGGTTTGAAAGTAGCGAGTGGCAAAGGAAAGCAGGGCTGCTCCGTGCAGTTTACAGATACGAGTGGCAAAATTTGGTAAAGGCCACTCGGGTTTGGTTTGAAAGTAGTGAGTGGCAAACGTAAGCAGAAGCTGCTCAAAGAAATTCTGGATTTCGAGAATGAGTCTTAGGCTACTGAGGACAGAGATCAGCAGGCAGAAGGGGCCACAGCACTGCAGGGCAACAATACCTGAGAGCAGTCAATCCTGGCAAAGTGACAATCGTGGCACACCGCAGTCTTTACTCCTGCAGCGTTTTCTTGAGTCCAGAAATGTACACCTTTTAGTGGGTCAGGGTCAGTATTAATACTAGAAAGTGCCTCTGATGTGGGGGTTGACTACAAAGAGTTCTTGTGAAGAGCACAGGTCCCCCTTTTCAGGTCAGCCTTGGCTCCAGATTAACAGTGGGAAGCAATTAGCTGCTTTGTGGGGGCTCTGGCCACTACCCTTTGAGATGTAAGTGGGTGCCCTTCCCAACCCCATCCCCAGAAAGACCCATCAGTATGCAGATGAAGGCAGATTTAGTAACCTGTGTTGTGGGTGTCAGAAGGAAATGCACAAGTGTAGCTGTCATCCAGCCCAACCAAGCATGTATTGGAGATAGGCTGTAGGCACACAGGGCGGGAGTGCAGAGAAATGGCCACTTTCTAAAAGTGGCATTTCTAAATATTAACAATAAATCGGACTTTACCAGTAAAAAGGATCCATCATTACCATTCCAGTGGTACTAAACATGATGCTGCTAGTCCTCTCAGATCAGGAATTACAGCTTAAAGATAATATAAGGAATTCCCAGTGCTGGACTATAAGAGAGGCAGTCCTCACAGTAATAAATAATGACTTTGGGAGTTTTTCATTACCAGGACATGAAAACTTAAATGTATATGCCCTGCCTTTTGCTTACATGGCAACCTGTTGCATGGGCTACCTATGGCCTATTTTGGGGATGACTTATATGTAAAAAAAGGAGATTTAAAAGCTTGAAAACATGTTTTACATGGCAAGTCAGGTTGGCAGTGAGACTCCAAATGCAGGCTCTGCAGTGGCAGGCCTGAGACACGTTTACAGGGTTACTTAAGTGGGTGGCAGAATCAGTGCTACATGCCCACTAGTAGCATTCAATTTACAGGCCCTGGGTATGTGGTATACCACTTTATAAGGCACTTACATGTAAATTAAGTGTGTCAGTTGTGGATACACCAATGTTACCATGTTTTAGGGGAGAAGCACATGCACTTTATTAATGGTTAGCAGTGATAAAGTGCTCAGAGTCCTAAGGCCCAAAACAAATGGTAAGAAAAATAGGAGGAGAAAGGCGAAATAATCTGAGGCAAACCTGCAGAGAGGGCCATTTCCAACACATGCTAAATTAAAAATATATAATCTACGTAGCACAACCAATAAGTGGCATTTAAAAACAAATATTCAATATACATAAACCTTTTCTTCAAATACCCCATGTATAGATTATGTACACTCAGGCATATGTAGTTCCTGTGCTCGTTCCATTATGTACTAACATGTGCCAAAAAGGCAACAGTTATTAATCAGGACTATCTCCAATCATTGAACAATACAGTCAAACAGGACAATCCTGAGTCTAATTTATGTCCTTCAATCTATAATTTCAATGGCTTCCCTTTCCGGAATATTTGTATGAAGGCTGCCTACATCTAAAGTAAACAAAAATTCTCGTGGGGCATGGGCAGTGCCTTCTTCCTGGCAGTGTGCAAGCAGGCCTGGATCGCTGCATGGGACTGGAGATTGCCGTGTATCAGGAGAGGGGATGCCCCCAGAAACACTGCAAAATCTAGCAGAGGTAGGCAGACTATAGGAGGGTTATTTTAGAACCAATCTGTTTCATTAACACATGTGTTGAAGAAGAGATTCAAACTTATGGTAACAGGACGGCTGGACATGGGGAGCTGTTTGAATGAGTGCCTGCTGAGAAGTATATAAATCACCACCAGGAGGCATTGTGGGGTTACTGTGTACATTCTATGTTATTGTTTATGGATATTTTGTTTGCATTATTCCTTTTGTATCTCCTGGTCAGGTTGCCATGCTATCTTGGTAAAATTCAAATTCAATGCATTTGTTATGAAAACAAAAATCAAACACATGGTGGAAAGAATACTGCAAGCATGATACAAGTTGTAGGACGCTGTGCAGACAGTCCAGTGGATCCCCAATTGGTATTGTAGAGGCAAAAGTAGGTACGACTACTGTTCTAGTTTGTGGTAGTGTGGCCGAACAGTTAGGCCTATAAATGAGACACACACTCAAAGAATAAATACAAAACCAATTCAGAAAAATAACATTTCTTTTTATATATGTTTCAAAGCCAAGAACTTCGTAATCAGGTAAGTAGATTTACAAGCATAAATACTTGTTGTTTCAAAAAATCAACACAGTGCCATTTTTCAGTTAGCAGTGTTAACATATGGAAGGAAACCAAGAATGCAGTTATGCATATAAGTACATGACTTACAAATCCAGTCTTCGGGACGTTAAGCTAACACCAGGTAAGGTTCAAATCAGTACTAAGAGTTCTCCTAAAGCGGCACAAGGGCAGCCGGGTGCAGAGGTCAAATTCGGAGTCAGGTGTCAAATGTTAACCAATAGAGATTAGGGGTGAACGAAGATGCACTGCTCATGGGTGAGTAAAGCGGTGTAAGAGGTCGATCTCCTGAGCTGGAGGTAAGCACAAGGGAGGCCACAAGGCATCACCAAACTTACACTCTCAGTGACACAGGGGCGGCCGGGTGCAGAGTGCCAACACAGCGTGGGATGCCCAATGTTAACCAATGGAGACTGGGGGTAACGAAAGATGGGCTGCTCACAGGTGAGTGAAGTGGTGTCAGGGGTCGATCTCCTGGGGTTGTGGGAAGCAGAGGGGGCCACAAGGCAGCACCAAACTTACACCCTCAGCGGCTCAGGTGCAGCCTTGTGCAGAGTGCCAACACAGCATCAGGCCCCCAATGCAAATCAATTGGGGAGATCAGTTTTGGAAAAAGGCTGTAGGCTCGGGACAGGAGGCTGAACACAGAAAACCCACAGCTGCCTAGGTAAGTTCTGATGCTAGGGAACATAGGGGCACTGACGGTCCAGCTCCCCAAGTCCCAGGGGCTCCGGATGCAAGAGTGTCTTTTGGCATCAGAAACAGCTTACTGGGCAGGTTGCGGTCCAGGGAAGTCTTCAGTTTGAGGCTGCAGGATTTGAGGCAGTGTCTGGCAGAGGTCAGCCCACGGTGAACTCAGACTCAGAATCGCTGTGGAGCCTTCACAGGACCGGTGGGCTACTTGGACTAGCCCATGTGCATCAGGTGCAGAGGTAAGTCCAGAGGCAGTTTTGCGGTTCCTCTGGGCAGAGTTCTTTTTATTTTAAAGTTGGTTTCTTCTTGAACAGGTCCACTGTTCTCGAGAGAACTTGATCTTTGTCAAAGGCAGGTAGTCCTCCCAAAGTGTTGGAGGTCGTTGGCCTGCAGGACATGTCATCTTTTGGTGCAGGATCGTCAAGGGCTGCAGACAGGCTGGTAGTGCTGGGGCCAAGTCAGTAGGGGCCACATGTACGAAGGCTTTTGCACGGCGCAAACAGCGAATCGGGCTGTTTGCGACGTGCAAAGTGCATTTTTCCATGTCCTAACCCATTTTTGTGATTCTGTAAACTATTTACCGAATCGCAAAAAGGGATTGCGACTCGCAATTAGGAAGGGGTGTTCCCTTCCTAATTGCGACTTGCAGTCCCATGTATGATTGTTTTGTGACCGCGAATGCAGTCGCAAAACAATCGCAGTTAGCACCAGTGTCACACTGGTGCTAACCCATTCGCAAACGGGACCCCTTCCCCTTTGTGAATGTCAGTGAAAAACAAATTTCAGAGTAGGCAGTGGTCCGAAAAAATGAAACAAAAATGTTTTATTTTTTGTTTTTGAAATGCATCTCATTTTCCTTTAAGGAAAACGGGCTGCATTTAAAAAAAAAAACTGCTTTATTTAAAAGCAGTCACAGACATGGTGGTCTGCTGTCTCCAGCAGGCCACCATCCCTGTGAGGGCCAGCATTCCCAAGGGGGTCACAAATTGCAACCTACCTCATGAATAATCATGAAGTGGGCCTTTGCGACCTCCTTGCGAATAGCTAATAGTGTCATTGACACTTTGCATCATTCAGTTTTGCGACCCACAAATTGCGAGTCGCAAAACCAAACATTGGCACATGTGGTTCTAGGTGTCTACCGTCTTCTCTGCAGATGTGACTATGTAGTGCCTGGCTCTTCTGAAGTTGTCAGGAATCTGAGTTCTAGGGTTCAGGGGTGCCACTTAAATACTGAATTTAGGGACACTACAGGGAATGCCAGGTGGTAGTCAATGGGCTACTCACCTTTAGGATGACTACACACTTTTTATGACTACTTCCTGTGGGAAGTGAGCATAACCTTAACCCTAGTGGCCTAATTCCTTCCAAACAAGATAGAACAATTTTGAAAGTAGTGTCCACTTCAGCTCATCCACCTTAGGGGTGGGACTGGTCTGAAACGTGCACTCCTCCTAATTTAACCAATTTTCCAGCCAGTCCTCCCACCAAAAGTTAGGACGGGGAACTGGGGCCCACCTTTTCCACCATTTGGAGAGGCCTGGATTGCATTACAAAGGTGGCAAGGCCTTTGAACCTGCCCATCCTGGAACGTCTATCTTCCCTGGACGAGGTGTGAACAAAACTGCCCAGAAAAAACCTTTGTTATGAGCCCTCCAGAGTGTTGGCTGTCACCCCAGGAGGCCAGAACTCTGTCTAAGGTAGCTGCACTGGTTTTGACCAGTCAGTATCCACGCTAGGAGTTGGTAGGTTTTCAGGGGCCACCTCTAAGGTGCCCTGTGAATTCATGTATTAATAAATCCTTCACTGGATTCAGTGATGGTTTATTAACACAAGATGTTTGATATCAAACATCCCTATCTTCAGTGAAGACATCATATAGCTGGGGAACTCGTAATGACCAGTGTCCAGCACATGCACTTAAAATGGCTTCCCTATTTACTTACTATGTCTGAGAATCAACAAAGACATAGCAAGAGTATATCGGCTCATGCAGGTATGCCCTCACATGTAATGTAATGCACCCTGCCTTTAGGGCTGGAAGGTCTGCTATGGGGATGACTTACATATATTGCATGCAGTGTAAAGAGGACAGAGTACACAGGCTGTGTGTCATGTCGTGTTTTCATTTTAGTTCTGCACCAGCCTGAGAGAGCAGCAATAGGTGCACTTAGTGAAAGGGTCCATGAGGGTGGCACAATTTGTGCTGCAGCCCTCAGAGGCATTCTTTCAGTACCCCATGCTCTAGGTACCAGGGGTACCATTTACCAGGGACTTAACAGTGGCAGTTAAAGGTTTGCCAATTGGGAAAAACAACTTTGCAGTTTTAGGGGAAAGAGATCTGGCACTGGGGACCTGTTTAGCGGGGACCCAGTGCACTTTCAGTCAAAATTGCACTAGAAACCAGGCAAAAAGTGTGAGGTGACCATGTCAAAAGTAGCACTTTCCAACATAACCTGCTCCCAAACGGAAGAGGATGAAATTAACCCTTTCCAGGAGAGTCTTCATCTTCTAAGTAGAAAAACCTGGAAAGGCCTTTGAATTAGCATGGTCAGTCCTTGGTCTGTGTTCCACTGTAAAGTCCATTCCCTGTAGGGAGGTGGATCACTTTCACCATTTGGGGTTTGTCACCTTTCATTTGCATCTGCCATCTGAGAGGCCTGTGGTCAGTTTGAACTAGAAAGTGAAAACCAAACAAGTATGGTCTCAGCTTCTTCAGGGACCAAACAACAGCAAAGGCTTCCCTCTCAATGGCACTCCAACACTGCTCTCAGGGAGTTAACCTCCTGCTGATAAAAGTAACAGGTGGGTAATAGCCATTATCATTGATTCGGGACAGGATTGCTCCTACCCCATGTTCAGAGGCATCTGTCTGCACAATGAACTGTTTAGAGTAATCTGTTGGAGCTTTTAGAACAGGTGCTGAGCAAATTGCACCTTTCAGGGAATGAAATGCCTTTTGACAGCTGACTGTCCAGTTTACCTTTTTGGGCATCTTTTTGGATGAGAGTTCTGTGAGAGGTGTCCTTCACAAATCTTCTGTAATACACAGTCGAGCCAAGGAATGCCCTGACTTAGGTCTGGGTTGTTAGAGGTTCCCAGTCTAGAATTGTCTGGATCTTGGTTTGGAGTGGTTGAACGTGGCCCCTACCTACCAGGTGTGCCAAGTATACAACCCGACCCTACCCTACCTGGCACTTACTTGCCTTGATAGTAATGCCTGCCCTTTTCAGAGCCTCAAGGATGTTTCTGAGGTAGATCAGGTGATCCTGCCAGGTAGAGCTGAAGCCAGCAATATCATCCGTATATGCTGCACTAAAGTCTTCTAGCCCACCATCCTCTGGAAGGGGGCAGGGGAATTCTTCAGACTAAAGGGCATAACAGTGAACTGAAAACACCCATCAGAAGTGGAGAATGCAGGCCTTTCTTTTTTTCCTGGAGTCAGGCCTATCTACCAATACCCTGATGTGAGATCAACAGTACTCACATATTTGGCTGCTCCCAATATGTCAATGAGTTCATCTGCTCTTTGAGTTGTGTAGGCATCTGTTTTGGTCACTGCACTGAGACCCCTATAGTCCACACAGAACCTCATCCCTTTCTTCCACTCTGGGAAGAGGTTTGGGGATTAGCACAAATGGACTGGTGCAGGGACTTTCTGAGTGCTAAATGATTCCCATTTCCAGCATCTTGCTGACCTCAGCTTTGATGCTCTCCTGGACATAGTCAGATTGTTTGTAGATCTTTCTTTGACAGCTAAACTTTCTTGAGTGTCCACATCATGGGTACACCAGATAGGTCTGCCAGGGGAAAAAAAGAGCTTTCCAAACTGGTGTAAGACCTGCCTGCAGTCAGTCTGTGTCAGACGTGCAAACCTGGATGTGCCCCAGTAAAAAAAATCTTAAGCCAACCATCTGCCTTTGCAGGGACTAATGTTTGTTGCAACCCCATAAGAATGTTTTACAGTTACCAATGCTTGTTGACAAAGGCCAATGCTTGTTGGAACCAATACTTGTTTCAGACCACTGCTTGTTTAGGACATGTGTTGCTCAAGCCTTCAGCATCCCTATGACTCAGAGTGGGTGTGGCTCCCTATGATTTGGACTGGGTGTGGCTGGATGCAGCAGGCATTTAAACCACACCTAACCTGAGTGAATTGCTTGCTGTAAAGGTCACCAGCTGCAGAGAAGGAGTCTTCGCTTCTTCACATTTGCTCTTCATGTTCAATCCTGTATCCCAGATGCCGCTTCTGGGGAGATGAAGAGATGGAGAGAATTGACTACTAAAAAGGCAGAAACGCGCTGCGTACACTCGAAAGGCATTCATTTGTGAAGACGCTGACTTGATATTCAACAGTCAGATGTTTTGGAGCACAATGCACCTAAGAAGGCACATCATTGACGTTTAAGGCCACTGGGATGCGCGTTGCTAGTCGTAGTCGTGTAATAAAGCTTATCATTGTTGCTTGCTATTGCAGAAAGGAAATTCTTTAGCTATCGCTCAGTTTAATATGGCATTTGCATAATTGATGATGGTGATATGGAAAATTCTGTGCATAGTCTGAAAGTTTCATTGTTCTGCTCAACTTACGTTGTGATGTAACAGTGATAAAACCAATCGCTTGTCTTGTTGATTTTAACCCTTTGTTCCCAGAGTGATGCAAACATTGCACTGTGATCTTTTGATATTAAACCCATGTTCGCAGAGTGATACAAACATTGCACTGTCGTCTTTTGATATTAAGCCTATGTTCCCAGAGTGATGCAAACTTTACTCCATAATGTTTTGATGTTAACCCTATCTTTTCAGTGTGATCAAGAAGCACCAAATTGTGTTCCTTGGAATTCTAAGTACAGTGTGTTTATTAACCCATGAGTGTCTGCAAACCCGAATTGCCTGAGAATTTGTTGTCATTATTTGTTATCTATTTAAATGTCTATGGCTTTCAGTGAGTCAGCACCTTAGGAAATCTCAACAAGGTGATCAAGCAAGATATCCATGGAACTTCAAGTACATTTAGGTAGACATTAATTGCGGTGATGTGGCACCAATCTGGGGTCACAGTGGGAGTAGTCATAGATGTTGTAGGAGGTTCAAGGTTCCTATTTAATTACAGATAATCCACATCATTTCCTGAAACTTCCTAGAGAGAGGGAGAGACATCTAAAGTGAGAAAGGTGAACCTGACATGTACACCTAGCTTGCACATAGTAGTTAGAGACTAGTATAAACATGGTTTATAAGTAATGAGCTGTTTGACTGATATGTAAAGTATCATAGGAAATACCAACTCTTTGAGAACAACCACTAGTCATTAGGATCTGGACCTGCAGTTCCAGTGTTTCTCTTTCTCTTTCACCCATCCCCTTTCCCCCGGGGGCATTCCAATGCGATCAGGTGCATTTGAGTGGGAGGCACACAATGTCTAGGAGGAACTGAGAACAAGTAACTTGGTCAACATTGTGTCTCCGTGGGACAAACCAGTTCGTGCTTGACAGTCTGCTGCTGGCCTGAGAAGGTGTCTGAAAAGACTGCTCCGTCATCTGAGCCCTACTTGGGATTGCTGGAGAGAAGATCAGGGAGAAGCTCATTCTCAATTTCGTGTCCCTTATCTGTGACCATGAGCATGGTCATCTCACCTCAATCAAGGTAAGTTTTTGGGCTGTTTACATGGATTACCCTGTTGGGATTCCTGCAACTGTCAAAGTCCACCAGATAGGTGACTTTCCCATTCTTCTCTAGGATGAAGTAGGGTCCACTTCACTTGTCTTGGATGGTCTCAGGGGCCACAGGCTCCAACACACATACCTTCTGCCCAGGTTGGTATACAACCATTGCAGATTTTTGGTCAAACCAGAGCTTCTGGGGCTCTTGGCTGGCCTCAAGGTTTTTGTTTTCTTTTTTCATGTACTCAGCCATCCTTGAACGATGGTCCCTGTTAGAAGGCATGGAAGTAGGACATCCAATCTCCTTTTGAGTTGTTCAGAGAGCCCACCAATCATGCCTTTGAGAGTCTTGTTAAACATCTCAACAAAGACCATTGCACTGGGGTGGACATGAGGCTGTGAACTTATAGGTCACACCACATTCAGCCCACATGTGTTGCGGGCAGTAGTAGTCCTTAGGGGGGATTGCCTCAGCGTACCTAGTGGCATGATCCACTATCACCAGTATAAACGTGTTTCCTGATGCTGTGGGAGGGTCAAGGAGACCAACAATGTGGATCCTATCCCTTTCAAAGCTAAAGGGAAACCTAACCACTGAAAGTGGAATTAAAGGGGACTTTGGTTGTCCACCTGTCTTGCCACTGCCCTGACAGATGGCACTGGAGTTAGAAAACTCTTTCACTTTCTAGGACATGCCTGGCCAGTAGAAGTAGTTGGCCAACCGACTCCATGTTTTTGTCTGGCCAAAATGCCCAGCTAAAGGGATGTCATTGGCCAAATTTAGAAGAAACTTTCTCCATTGCTGTGGCACTACCAGTCTCCCAGTGGCACCATGTTAAACATTTCTGGCCTCAGTATACCGGATCCTCTGAATCAGTCCTGTGGGTACAACTAACATCACCTTTTTCCTGTGCAGCTGCCTGCTGCCTCAGGCCTTCGAGAGTGGGACAGGTTTGTTATTCTTGGCTCAGATCTTCCCTAGAGAGTCCCTCTGGTCAAAGGAGCTCTGCTGTGTAAGACCCAAGCTCCTGAGGCTCAGTTCCCTCTGGGGCTGTTTGGTCTTCTCCCTGAGGAGAGAGATCCTGCTCTGTGATCTGTTTGGGTCCCTCAGAAAAACAACTGTGCAGTTTTGGGGTAAAGAGATCTGGCACTGGGGACCTGTTTAGCAGTCGATACTGCACCAGAAACGAGGCCAAAAGTATGGGGATGACTATGTCAAAAGAGTCACTTTCCCACCCAAGTATTGAAGCTGTAATCTGCAACAAATCCATAAACCAGAACAGGCCAGAGGAACACCAGTGACACAAAAAAATTACATGGCTGGTAAGAGAAGTTAGTGAAGTAAACTCACACACGCTCTGCTAGGAGTTCAATGCAGGATTATGCTTGTATAATAATAACTACCCACTGACCTAATGGTAGTAAGGTTGGTATGGCAGATTATGTATCATAGGTAGGTATGTTCAGCAATGTATGGTAGTTTGGGTATGGTAGGTTAGGTGTTGGTGATACACTGGTTATGATAGTTTAGATATGGTAGATAGATATGGAAGATATTGTAGATTCGATATGGTTAAATGAAGTAGTTTAATTATGGTATGATTGGTCGGCAGGTATGCTATCTTCTATCGGTAGTAAGGTAGGCATGGCAATTTATTTATGTTGGTAGGAGTGATAGGTATAGCAGGTTGGTACAGCAAATTAAATATGGTAGGCTAAGGATGGGTGGTAAGTTAGAGTTGATAGGAATAGAAAATATGGTACCTAAACTATAGCATGTAAAGTAGGTTAAGTATAGCATGAATTTCAGGTAAAACAGTAGATAGCTAGGTGTTATGTCACATAGAATGGGTGGATATAGCTGGTAAGTAGCTATGCTAAGTAAGTAGATATGGTATGTAGGTTGGGTAGTGTTAAAAATGGGGTCTTTGGTTGGCAGTCTGGTTACCCTCTGTCCAAGCAAGGACCCTCACTCTTGTCAGGGTAAGTCACACACAATCCAAATTATCCTGTGCCCACCCTCTGGTACCTTGGCACTGAGCACTCAGGCTTAACTTAGAAAGCAATGTGTAAAGTATTTGTGTAATAAATCATGCAATAACTCAGTAGAACACCACAAAAATACACCACACAGTGTTTAGAAAAATATGTAATATTTATCTGGTAAGATGCAGGTCACAAATATTAAGATGCAATACTGTAAGTATATGTTGAAATATCACTGTAAAAATTATATAAAGTGTCTTTAGCCTCCTAAAAGCAATAAATGTCTCTTGCAGGCACAAAGTACCTGGTTTTCATTCAAAATCTCCACAAGGAACCACTGAGGAGGAGATGCGAGGAAAACAGGGAGGTGTGCGTTGATTTCTCGGGCCGCACACAACGATGCATTGTTTATTTTCCACGCAGGGAATGCCGATTTCTGGCACTTGGTCTTGGATCCTCTTCAGGCTGCAGGGTTTTTCGACACCCCGGGACGATGCATTGAGATCCAGCACGGATTGGATGAAGTCACAGGGCCTCGTAGATCCGGTGGCGTTGCGTGGAAATTTCTACCGCACGGTAGACACTCCGTCGATTCATCTCAGGAAGTCGGGCTGCATCATTCCAGCTTGGCTGTGCGTTGATCCAGTGGGCCGTGTTCTGGCACTACGCTGGCGCTGCATTGATCTTCTCCTTGCAAAGTCAGGCTGCGTCATTCCGGTTCGTAGGGGTGAATTTTTCACCGTGATGCAGGCTGTGCCTCCTTTTCTGCCGGTTGTGCATCGATTTCTGCCGTACAGGGAGTTCTTCTTGCAGCAATGAAGTCTTTTTGGTCCTGAGACTTTTGGGAATAGGAGGCATGCTCTATCCAAGCCCGTGGAGAGCACTTCTCAGCAAGCTAGAGAGCAGAAAGGCAGCAGGGCAACAACAAGGCAGCAGTCCTTCTCAGAAAGCAGTCAGGTGAGTCCTTTGGGCAGTCATGCAGTTCTTCTTGGAAGGTTGCAGGATCTGGTTCAGGGTTTCTTCTCAGGAAGTGTCGGTGACAAGAGTGTCTTGTCAAGAAATGTCTGAGCTGGTTGGGTCAGAGACCTTGCTTAAATACCCAAATGTGCCTTTGAAGTTGGGGAGACTTCAAAGAGTGGCTTAGAAGTGCACAAGGTCCCCTTTCTATCTGCCAGGGTCTGAGTAGGGGTGTGGCAGTCCTTTGTGTAAGGGCAGGCTACTGTCCTTTGACATGTAAGTGTCAGGTCCTCCACCCTCCCATACCAGGAAGACCCATTCAATATGCAGATGTATGCAAGTGTGACTGAGCATCCTCTGTTTGGAGTTGTCTGAGTGAATGCACAAGGGAGCTGTCAATTAAACCTAGCCAGGCATGGATTGGAAGGCACAGAAGGATTTTAGTGTAGAGAAAGGCTCACTTTCTTAAAGTAGCATTTCTAAAATAGTAATATAAAATCCAACTTCACCATTAAGCAGGATTTTGTATCACCATTCTGGCCATACTAAATATGACCTGACTACTCCTTTCAGATCAGGATCTACCACTCAAACAGTATATGAGGGTAGCCCTAATGCTATCCTATGAAAGGAGCAGGCCTCACAGCAGTGTAAAAACACATTTAGGAGTTCTACACTACCAGGACATATGGAACACACATGTTCATGTCCTGCCTTTTACCCACATAGTACCCTGCCCTATGGGCTACCTAGGGCCTACCTTAGTAGTGACTCATTTGTAAAAAAAATGGAAGCTAAAGGCTTGGCAAGCACTTTTAAATGCCAAGTCGAAATGGCAGTGAAACTGCACACACGGGTATTGCAGAGGCAGGCCTGAGACATGGTTAGGGGGCTACTTATGTGGGTGGCACAACCAGAGCTGCAGCCCACTAGTAGTATTTAATTTACAGGCCCTGGGCACATGTTGACTAGAGACTTACAAGTAAATTAAATAAGCCAATTGGGTATGAGCCAATGTCACCATGTTTTAAGGAGAGAGCATATGCACTTTAGCACTGATTAGCAGGGTTAAAGTGTGCAGAGTCCTAAAGCCAGCAAAGATTAGGTCAGAAAAAGAGGAGGAGGAAGGCAAGAAGTTTGGGGGTGACCCTGCAGAAAGGCCATTTCCAACAGGTAGGATAAAAAGGTTCATTACAGTAAGCAGTTTAGGTTTGATGGTTTAGGATTTGTTAGCTAGATAGGGAGGATACAGCAGGTTAGTTTTAGTTAAGGTAAGTGTGGTAGGTAGGTATTATAGGTATAGCAGGTATGATAGGTTGGAATACTATGTAGATATATTATTTATCAGGACATCAAAGCAAATGAATGGTCAAGGACATTATAAGTGTATTGTTTGTGTATGTGTGTGTATGTATTCACACACATGGTAATATACATTCAAAATACATATGTACAAACCCATACATATTACATACATTTACACATATACCATAATAGAAATAACATAATATAATAATTTAATTCTAAAATCTATATTAAAATTAACAATAAGTACAGTTTAATTTCGTCTGAAATACAAGAAAGGGGGAATAGAAAGGTGGCGGGCTGACACTGCTACCACTATTGTGAGTCCTCTCCGCCAAGGTCCCTGTTACCCTCCCCGCCCCCAACTGCCGGCTACTTACTTCTTGCAATAAACTGCAATAGACATTTATGTGTGGCTTTTTGATGTGAGGGCAGCTTTGGATACAGCAATTACCCTGAAGGGCATTCTGTGGCAACCTAGTTCTCCGTGGCATCTTCGTCTTCTCCTGACAGAAGTAATCTTTTGTGCCGTGAATGATATGGTGCCTAGTAGGTCCAGCGCATTTTGTGGAGTGTGAGGGAATCACATGGAACCAATGGCAATGGCCTTAGAGGCCCAGCACTCTGCAGCCAGTTCTAGGCTCACCGTGGGGAGGACAGCCGCTTCCAAAGTTGGCCACCCTTCCCTGAAGTTACTGCAATCTGACACAGCTGCCAGCATAGTGCAAACACGCTCAGAGCATGGGCATATCTCTGGTGAAGTGTCATCAACTGTCGAACTGCTAATGGACGTGGTTCAAGCATGCAAGCAAGGTTCGTCTTCACTCTCTTCACTGGTTTTCCTGCTCCCGGCATCAACTAGGAACAATGTATCAGCTCTCATCTGCTGTGACATCTTCACCAATGATCCTGTAACAAGGTAACTGTTTGGACCTGCTGCATCTTCCTATGGTTTCCTCTGACTCACTCATTTCTCTTTCAGATATAGAGCTGGCACAGAGATTGTGGGCTGTTTCCCAGTGCTGTGGAGGAAACCTCTCAGGGGGTTGAGGGGCCTGGGCGTGCCAAAGGGGCCAACAAGGGTACAGAGGTGGAGGTTACTGAGGCCACTGGGGGTGAGACTGAGACAGTGGGCTTGGAGGAGTCTTCAAAAACGGTTGCAAACCCATCTTCTATCGATGCTTCACTCCACCAGATGACAGATTCTGGACATTCTGGCACTGCAACCACATTAGTCACTTTAGCCCACCCAGCTGTTCTGGGTGGTGAGCAACACTCTGATAATGCACTTGTCCAAATGAGTATGCTCATCACAAAAGGAGGGCATGCAGAGATCTTGTATTGCACCCAACCCAGCTGAGGGGTTTCTAGGGGAAGCAAGGGAAGCAGCTTGATCAGAAAAGCCAGGCTTAAGCTAAAGATGGTAGTGATGCTCAAGGATGTTCCCAGTGTGGTAACCCGGTAGCCCCTCACAACAAAGTCAATTCTCAAAACAGTCCCTTGCAGAATTGGGTTACCTCCAAGGAGGAAAGAAAAGTATTGGCATCCCAGATAACTACTGAGAGGCCGGATAGTCAATCTTCATTAGGGGAGGATAGTCAATGGCTTTGTCCCCCTTCCACGTAGGCATGATACTCCAACACTTCCATGAACCCAGATGTTGGTCCAAGCAAGACTCAGGGAAAATATTTTAATGCCCGACCATACCCCACCAAGCCACCCTTCATCTGATGTGATACCTGTTGCCACTGTGTCATAGCTGGGCACAAACCATCAAATACTGCAATCAAACAACTCATGCAGATGCAGTGATCAGAGGCACCCCAACAATATGCAAAAGTTAGAGCAGATGGTCAGTTGCTGCAGCAGTCCTTGGTCAAAGTGACCGGGAGGGTTACATCACTTACTACACAGGTGGTCGAGCTTCTGCAGCAGGTGCAGAGGAGGTGGGAACAGCCTCAGTTAGGACAATTAGACAATATGAGAGTCGACGGGCGGCTGTTCAGTCTAAGATTGAGCATCTGGAGAATCGTCAATGCCGCAATAACTTGACTGCCTTTAGAATACCTGAAGAAAGGGAAAGGGACGATCCACTGCAGTTAATTGTCAGGATGTTCATGAGGGCATTCCCGGACCAGGCCAATTGGGATATGGGCTCCCAAATTCAGCATGCACACCATCTCCCACTAACTCGAAGTTCTACCAATACTATTCAAGCACATCTTCGTCCAATCCTGATATTTGTGGATAACTTTTTACTGAGGCAGGCAATCTCTTTGAAAGTCCAATCTACTGCACCTGTTGCTATTGACTCAATGTCAGTCTTTGTGTGATCGGACCTTTGCAAACTCACAATGGATTGGTGTTGGAAGCTGCATAAAATTATTGATCCATTTAAAGTCCGGGCTCAGGTTTTTCTTCAAGAACCTGTCAGACTTAAGATTATCTATGATGGGTGGACACAACTATGCTATATTATATACTATGCAGGTTCTCAGAAAATGGCATGGTCAACCCCTCCCATTTGATTCTGAACACTAGTACTAGTCTCAGTTTCAGGTCTATGCTGGGCTTTGTACTTGAATGTTTTGTATTTTTTTTTTCACTGCTTGCACTTTACTTTTGCTGGTTGTGGGCGGAGGGGGATGGAGGAGGCAAGGGTGCCAGGGTTGAGATCTCACAGTGCTGTCCTACAAGCTGACAGTTCATGGGAGGGATGATTTATTTCTCCAGAAATGGTGGGGAGGGATTTTTTAGGGGAGGGGAGTGGGCATTGTGTTTCAATTTTTTTTTTGCTTATTCAGCTATTCTGTTTTGGGGGGGGTGTTGGGTTCAGTAGCTAAGTGGGGATAATGAGTCAGAATGTTCACATGGTCTTAGTTGTGGTGCTGCCTAGCTATGACACTTGCCAGTTATTGTGTTATGGATAAAGGATAGCCATGCTGTGTAACAACGATTATTATAATGGATGGGTTGAAAATTATGTGTTGCAATGTTGCTGGCCTTAATCGCCTTCTTAAGTAACAATTAGTATGGGAAGAGATAACTCTATATAAACCACAATTTCTCTGTTTAATGGAGACTAATCTGGCATA
The DNA here is from genome assembly GCF_031143425.1 of Pleurodeles waltl. Lineage (NCBI taxonomy): Eukaryota > Metazoa > Chordata > Amphibia > Caudata > Salamandridae > Pleurodeles > Pleurodeles waltl. The sequence continues at coordinate 669,884,699 of NC_090449.1, read as the reverse complement.
TAAGGATAGTTTCCTACTGAAACAACTAGGCTATAATACCCTAATTAGTACTTCCCATGCTGTTTCTATCCAGTGGGGTTGCCATTTTGTCACCTAGGAATGCTGAGGTTAAGGTTCTTAAAACTGCTGTGGATCCAAGGGAAAGTGGGCTATTGCTCACTTTTTCATGTATAGTCGAAAATATGTCTTGTGCACAGTCTATGGTCCAAATTCTGATGATCCAGGGCTATTTGATCACCTATGTTTAGAATTGTTTTACTGGACAGGGGACATAATATCGCTGGGCAATTTCAATGGCATAATAGATTATGGGGTAGACACTACTGATCGCTTTGCTTATCAGAGTATGACTAAGTCAAGTGCATCCTTTCTAGAAATCATCAGATTGCATGATCTAAGTGATTTGTGGGGGGCTCCCTAACCCACTAGACCAGGGTATACTTTCTATTCCTCCAGTCATTAGCAATATTTTAGGACTGATATGATCTTTGCTTAGCCACTGCTTGCTCAAGGGGTGGAAATGGAAGTCTGTCCTAAGATTACTTCCGATCTCAATCCTGTACTTCCTATGGCAGCAGGCAGAATGGAAAATTGTTATTTCACATTTCCCTGTCACATTCTCTACAATCCAGCCTAACAAACCTATTTGTCTGGGCTACTCAGGGAGTTCCTAATGGTCAATACTGGAACAGACACTCCACCGGCTCTGTAGGACACCATGAAGTCAGTTTGCAGTTTTTTCTTAATAAAAACAAGTTAGAAAAGGAGGGGGTAGTTAAGCTGCACCACCAATAAGGGAACTAGACCTCCTGCATGCTCAAGTATTATAAAACAAAATAAAATGATGGACGGAGTGTTGAAACTTTTCAAACACTCACCCCAAGTCACAGATCTGGGTTTAATCCATTGTTATTTTGCTCGCCACGTCACCCCAGTTTGGACCCAGCCATATGCAAATCAGTCTTGATCCTGTTCCCCATAGGAACAGTCCAACCCGAACTGCTAGGCCAAGTCCTCCCTGGACAGGAAACAAGCATCCTGGGACCGGTTTCAGGGTATCACCCTTCATCAGCCAGCTAGCTTGAATCCAGTGATGCAGCGCACAAGGGACCCACGTCTGGGCATACCCTTGCCACTTCGGGCACACAAAGCAACATCACAAAACAAAATAAAATGATGGACGGAGAGTTGAAACTTTTCAAACACTCACCCCAGTCACAGATCTGGGTTTCATCCATCGTTATTTTGCTCGCAACGTCACCCCAGTTTGGACCCAGCCATATGCAAATCAGCCTTGACCCTGTTCCCCATGGGAACAGTCCAGCCCGAACTGCTAGGCCAGGTCCTCCCTGGACAGGAAACAAGCATCCTGGGATTAAGTATTATAGCCAGAGACCTGGGAGGACCAGCTCTTTATCTAGAGTTAGCAAGACAGTTTCTTTTAGATAGGGGATTTAGAGAAAAGGTTGCCCCTAACCATCAGAAGAATAAAGCACTTCAATATGAGTATGAGGGGAATGTTGGCCGAATATTAGTCCATCAGATTTCAGAGAAAAGTTCAAGGTGAGTTATTCAAAGTATTAAAGTCAATGATGGAGCTCTTCATACTAACTCGCAGGCTTTCTCAGAGCAATTTACTCTTTTTTATCAGGCTGTTTACAGGCAGCCTCAACCAGTTAATCTGTCTGAACTTTTGGAATATCTGCGGGGATGCTGTTTATCACACTTGGAAGATAGCCAAGATTTGGCTTTACAAGTAGACATTTCAGTGTCTAAAGAAGAGGCCATTATTAAGGCTTTTCCATCTGGAAAGGTGGCCACAGAGGACGCCATTCCACTTGAATTCTATAAAGTACTCATTGATATTCTTTTAGCAGAATTTATGCATTTGATAGGTCACATTGATATGGAAGGAGATGTACCAGCCTTGTGAAACCTTACCAACTTGCTGTATTTATGAAAAAATACTATCCACCAGAGTATAGGGGATCACATCTGCTTTTTCCCTTATTAATTCAGTTGCAAAGATTTTCACAAAAATATTAGCTACTTGGCTGGCCTCAATTCAGGACCTGTTCTCAATGCAACAGCATGGTTTTGTACCTGGTGAGGACACCACTAGTCACATAAATACAGCAATTGCTCCATTTGATGATGCTGAAAGATTCGCTAAAAGGGTGGGCATGGTCTTACAAGACACAGAGAAGGCCTTTGACTGTGTCAATTGGAACTGCTTGTGGGAAATAATGGGGATCTTCGGCCTCAGTGGAAGATGTATTAAATGGAAACAATTTCTTTACAAGAACCATATAAATAGTTTATGGTGGGAATTCCTTGTCATCATTTAGGACTCTTAGGGGCACCCAACAAGGGTTCCCACTCTCTCCTCTACTATTCACACTGTATATTGAGCCTTACTTGAAGTCTCTCTTACTCAATCAAGGGCTACAGCTAGTAATATCTAATGGTGTTGAGCTTAAAGATGCAGACTCTTTTGAGAATCTGGCCATTTTTATGTCAGGCCCACTTGTTACTATTGATTTAGTCTGCAATGTAGCCAATAGGTTCCGGAGCATTTCTGGGTATAAATTAAATTTAACCAAAACACATGTATTGCTCAATTTCCAGCCGACAGGTCTGACACCAGGGACAGTAGTAATGGCTACCTATTTAGGACTGAGGTTGGGTAACTGAGTTGATTGCATCTTCAAACTTCACTATAAATTTCTTCTGCAGTCAGACATCATTAAACTACATTCATGGAATTGACTTCCAATTAGAATATTAGGCCGCTGTAACATTATTAAAATTAATGTTTTGCTTAAATTATTATATCTATTGTGAGCCATCCCAATTCAGGGTCCAGGATCCTTTTTCAAGCACCTTGAGGGGGTTATTGGTACATTTATATGGGGTAAAAGACAAGCCAGGCATGCATTTACTTCCTGAAACTGTCATATAAACAGGGTGGGTTCCAACTTCCCTATTTCAAGTTTAACTTTTGGGCAGCTTTTGCTGGCTACATACGAACTCTGCCTACTGGGCGTGATCTGGATTTGTCTATTTTTGGTTAACAACTGGCTTTGGGGCCAGATGTCAGGTTTTTCTTCCTCAGACTCTCTGATCCCAATTCCTGCAAATGGATCCAGTTCAAGATTATAAATGATATTATCTGCATTTGGAGGGAAATCTGCTTTAACTAATCCTTACCTGCTCCACACAACCTTTCCCTCTATTTTCCAGAACACTGTTGGCAAGGCATGGGTAAGGGCAGGGGTCACAACTGTTGGACAATGGTATGATAGTAATGGGGTCTATTCATATGCGTCCCTTCGGACTTCCTATGATCTTCCTCATAAATTTTTCTTTAAATATCTACAGTTACAGGATTACTTTTCACGTGGGAGTAAGGATCAGATAACTTTTGAAGATTCTGATATTCTCACATACTCATATAGGGCACCCAATAAGGCATCAATTAGTGCATTATATCAGATCTTTGGCACCTATAATACTGATGATAGCTCACTGCTGGCTTCCAAATGGAGCAGGGTACTTAATTCAGAGATTTGTCCAGAAGAGATCCTGGGTTCTCTACAGACTATTGATTGTTTTGTTCACTTTGTAAGTGTAAAGCTAGAGCAGTTTAAGACCATTTGCATGCTGTAATATACTCCGAAAAGGATCTCAAAATGGTCCCTAAGCCAAGGTTCGGATAAGATTTGCTGTCCCAAGTGCAGAGCCCCAACAGCAGACATAGGCCCTCATTCTGACCCTGGCGGTCGGCGGAGAGGCGGCGGTCGGACCGCGAACAGACCGGCGGTATTAAAAATGGCATTCTGACCCTGGCGGGAACCGCCAACACAGCCCGCCAACTTAACACTCCGACCGCCACAGCGGTACAAACAAACAGCGCGGCGGTTCCCGCCAACAGCCCGGCGGCAGACAAAGTACCGCCCACCCTATTACGACCCACCAATCTGCCACCTTTTCCGGGGCGGGAGCACCGCCGATAAGAACACGGCGGAAACAGACTACGAACGGGAAAACGCTCACCTCTACGCACTCCACGGGAGATTCCGGCAGTATGGAGCCAGAGTTGCAGGTCATCCCCGCACTCCTATTCCTCCTCATATACCAGGAGCACGCCCGGCGGCGCGGAAGACATCGGTGAGTACTGCACCTACGACACAGGGGAGGGAAAAGATTACCGGCACACACCCACCCACCCACACCCACTACAACACACACATCAATGCATTCCCACAGATCACTGTCACAACCCACAAACCACCCCCCTCCGAAATAATGCAAAGACCAAAAGAAGAGATCATAAACGGCCAGATATATTGAAATAAACTATGTACAAAATATATACAGCTACTAAATGTAGTCCAACCACTGTCCGTGGATCACAGGGGTCCTGTGCAAAGGGGCAAGGCCCAGTCCCACGACAAGAACTCCACGGAGAGAACACTGCAGGGGCATCAGAAAGAAAATAGGACAGGCACCTCAGGGGGAAGGGAAGGGGGGGCACCTCAGCCACTTGAGTACACGACGCCAGATCCACGAGGGGACTCCATGACCACTGGCCCATCCTGGGGAGAGCAAAGCCACAGTCCATACAGTCCATACAGTGGGTGGCCTGCCCACTGGGCCATCCTGGGGAGAGCAAAGCCACAGTCCAAACAGTCCATACAGTGGGTGGCCTGCCCACTGGGCCATCCTGGGGAGAGCAAAGCCACAGTCCAAACAGTCCATACAGTGGGTGGCCTGCCCACTGGGCCATCCTGGGGAGAGCAAAGCCACAGTCCATACAGTCCATACAGTGGGTGGCCTGCCCACTGGGCCATCCTGGGGAGAGCAAAGCCACAGTCCATACAGTCCATACAGTGGGTGGCCTGCCCACTGGGCCATCCTGGGGAGAGCAAAGCCACAGTCCATACAGTCCATACAGTGGGTGGCCTGCCCACTGGGCCATCCTGGGGAGAGCAAAGCCACAGTCCATACAGTCCATACAGTGGGTGGCCTGCCCACTGGGCCATCCTGGGGAGAGCAAAGCCACAGTCCAAACAGTCCATAACAGACCCCACTGCCACTGGAGGAGGCAAGTTGGCCAGAGGACATCCTGCAGCCCTGCCCGAGATAGATCCTGCCCTGCCACGTCTGCCAAAGGGCCAGCGGTTCTTGCCTTGAAGGGCCCAGTTCAGCGGTGCGTGAGACGGCGGGGCCCAGCGGAGCGGTTCTTGAGACGGCGGGGCCCAGCGGAGCGGTGCTTGAGACGGCGGGGCCCAGTTCAGCGGTCCTTGCCCTGAAGGGCCCAGTTCAGCGGTTCTTGCCTTGAAGGGCCCAGTTCAGCGGTTCTTGAGACGGCGGGGCCCAGTTCAGCGGTTCTTGCCTTGAAGGGCCCAGTCCAGCGGTTCTTGAGACGGCGGGGCCCAGTTCAGCGGTTCTTGCCTTGAAGGGCCCAGTTCAGCGGTTCTTGCCTTGAAGGGCCCAGTTCAGCGGTTCTTGAGACGGCGGGGCCCAGTTCAGCGGTTCTTGCCTTGAAGGGCCCAGTCCAGCGGTTCTTGAGACGGCGGGGCCCAGTTCAGCGGTTCTTGCCTTGAAGGGCCCAGTTCAGCGGTTCTTGAGACGGCGGGGCCCAGTTCAGCGGTTCTTGCCTTGAAGGGCCCAGTCCAGCGGTTCTTGAGACGGCGGGGCCCAGTTCAGCGGTTCTTGCCTTGAAGGGCCCAGTTCAGCGGTTCTTGCCTTGAAGGGCCCAGTTCAGCGGTTCTTGAGACGGCGGGGCCCAGTTCAGCGGTTCTTGCCTTGAAGGGCCCAGTCCAGCGGTTCTTGAGACGGCGGGGCCCAGTTCAGCGGTTCTTGCCTTGAAGGGCCCAGTCCAGCGGTTCTTGAGACGGCGGGGCCCAGTTCAGCGGTTCTTGCCTTGAAGGGCCCAGTCCAGCGGTGCTTGAGACGGCGGGGCCCAGTTCAGCGGTTCTTGCCTTGAAGGGCCCAGTTAAGCGGTGCTTGAGACGGCGGGGCCCAGTTCAGCGGTTCTTGCCTTGAAGGGCCCAGTCCAGCGGTTCTTGAGACGGCGGGGCCCAGTTCAGCGGTTCTTGCCTTGAAGGGCCCAGTTCAGCGGTTCTTGCCTTGAAGGGCCCAGTTCAGCGGTTCTTGAGACGGCGGGGCCCAGTTCAGCGGTTCTTGCCTTGAAGGGCCCAGTCCAGCGGTTCTTGAGACGGCGGGGCCCAGTTCAGCGGTTCTTGAGACGGCGGGGCCCAGTTCAGCGCTCCTTGCCTTGAAGGGCCCAGTTCAGCGGTTCTTGAGACGGCGGGGCCCAGTTCAGCGGTTCTTGCCTTGAAGGGCCCAGTCCAGCGGTTCTTGAGACGGCGGGGCCCAGTTCAGCGGTTCTTGCCTTGAAGGGCCCAGTCCAGCGGTTCTTGAGACGGCGGGGCCCAGTTCAGCGGTTCTTGCCTTGAAGGGCCCAGTCCAGCGGTTCTTGAGACGGCGGGGCCCAGTTCAGCGGTTCTTGCCTTGAAGGGCCCAGTTCAGCGGTTCTTGCCTTGAAGGGCCCAGTTCAGCGGTTCTTGAGACGGCGGGGCCCAGTTCAGCGGTTCTTGCCTTGAAGGGCCCAGTTAAGCGGTGCTTGAGACGGCGGGGCCCAGTTCAGCGGTTCTTGCCTTGAAGGGCCCAGTCCAGCGGTTCTTGAGACGGCGGGGCCCAGTTCAGCGGTTCTTGCCTTGAAGGGCCCAGTCCAGCGGTTCTTGAGACGGCGGGGCCCAGTTCAGCGGTTCTTGCCTTGAAGGGCCCAGTCCAGCGGTTCTTGAGACGGCGGGGCCCAGTTCAGCGGTTCTTGCCTTGAAGGGCCCAGTTCAGCGGTTCTTGCCTTGAAGGGCCCAGTTCAGCGGTTCTTGAGACGGCGGGGCCCAGTTCAGCGGTTCTTGCCTTGAAGGGCCCAGTTAAGCGGTGCTTGAGACGGCGGGGCCCAGTTCAGCGGTTCTTGCCTTGAAGGGCCCAGTTCAGCGGTTCTTGAGACGGCGGGGCCCAGTTCAGCGGTTCTTGCCTTGAAGGGCCCAGTCCAGCGGTTCTTGAGACGGCGGGGCCCAGTTCAGCGGTTCTTGCCTTGAAGGGCCCAGTCCAGCGGTTCTTGAGACGGCGGGGCCCAGTTCAGCGGTTCTTGCCTTGAAGGGCCCAGTTAAGCGGTGCTTGAGACGGCGGGGCCCAGTTCAGCGGTTCTTGCCTTGAAGGGCCCAGTTAAGCGGTGCTTGAGACGGCGGGGCCCAGTTCAGCGGTTCTTGCCTTGAAGGGCCCAGTTCAGCGGTTCTTGAGACGGCGGGGCCCAGTTCAGCGGTTCTTGCCTTGAAGGGCCCAGTCCAGCGGTTCTTGAGACGGCGGGGCCCAGTTCAGCGGTTCTTGCCTTGAAGGGCCCAGTCCAGCGGTTCTTGAGACGGCGGGGCCCAGTTCAGCGGTTCTTGAGACGGCGGACGGTCTATGGCCAACTGCTAATTGCCTGGTGGTGCCCTCCTGGGCAGCGGGGATGGTGCTCCTTCACTGCCCACCTGGGCTGTGGGTGGTGGGGCCCTCCTGGCCAGCTGGGCTGGGTCCTCCCTGGGCAGCGGCTATGGGGGTGGTGGGCTCTCCCGGGGCAGCGGCTATGGGGGTTGTGGGCTCCTCCTGGGCAGCAGGCCTGCTGCCTGACCTCTCCAACTTGCTGCCCTTGCCCTCCTTAGTCGTCGGCCTGTGGCCCTTGCCTCCCTTTGGAGCTGTGGCTGGTGACTGTCTCTGGGTGGTGTCCGGGGGGGATGTAGAAGGCGGGCTCCTGCGGCGCCCCTTCCGCCTTCTGCTCCTCTTCCCAGGGGGTGGGCTGGCTGTCCCCTTGCTGCTGGGTGAAGATCCAGACATGCGGGCTGGCGGGCTCCAATACCCCTGCACCCTTGTCAAGGGGGCTGCAGGGCTGGTGGTGGCTGAGGTGCTCTTCTTACCCCGACGAGAAGGAGGGGGGGGCTCAGGGTCAGGAAAGAAGTTAGTAGTGGCGAGGAAGAGCTTCTTGGGACAATGGAGAGTGGTAGGTACAGTGGGAATGGGAGTGGAGGGAGAGGATGTGGTTGTAGGTGAGTCACGTTTGCTGTCTTTGGGTGCAGGTGCAGGAGGGATAGGCTGTCGTGAGGTGGATGGCTGTTGGGTGGGTGGGTGGCTGCGTTTGTGTGGTGTGGAAGAGGGGGTGACAGACACAGTGGGAGAGGACACAGGGGACGTGTAAATGGCAGTGGGGATGGTGACTGCACGTGTGCGGACTGGAGTGGAGGGTGTGCTGGTGATGGAAACACTGGCTGATGGTGAGGTGAATGGAGGTGTGAGTGTAGACGTCACAGGGAGGGAGGAGGGAGACGAGGAGGTGGGGGTCACAGAGGTGGTAGTGACTGTTGGCATGTCTGCATCGGAATGTTGCGTGTGTGAATGTCTGGGTGATCTGTGGTGCTTATGTTTGGATGAGCTTCTCTTGGGTGTTGAGGTGTGTGCAGGCTGGTCTGATGGTGTGGGTGGGACAGGCAGAGGAACAGGAGACTGGGAGGAGGGAGTTAGTAGAGGCAGGCAGGAGACAGGGACAATGGCTGCCGTCAGTGCTGAGGCCAGAGCCTGGAACGATCGCTGATGGGCAGCCTGACCCGAATGAATGCCCTCCAGGTACGCATTGCTGCGATGAACCTCCCTCTCCACCCCCTGGATGGCATTCAAAAGGGTAGTCTGCCCAACAATGAGCGTTCGGAGGAGGTCAATGACCTCCTCACTGAGGGCAGCGGGGGTAACAGGGGCAGGGCCTGAGGTGCCTGGGGCGAAGGAGATGCCCGGCTTCCTGGCAGAGCGGGCACGGGGCGAACGCGGAGGGGCTGCTGGGAGGGCGGAGATGGTGCGCTGGGTGGCGGCTGTACCTGTAATGGCGGGGGGCACGGATGGTGCCACCCCCGCAAGGGAGCCCCCTTCCGAGGACGTGTCCGTGTCGCTGCAGGCTCCAGTCGTCCCCGTCGTGGAGCTCCCCTCGCCCTCCGTCTCACTGGTCCAGTCTGACTCTGTGGCATGGCCCTCCTGGGCCATGTGAGATGCAGCTCCCTCCTGCCCCGATGCCACTTCTCCTCCGCCTGATGATGCTGATGCACACAAGCACAGAAAGACAAACAAAAAGGGGGGGGGAGAGAGAAATAAAGGGATATTGAGTACATGGATCTCCGGTACAGTTAGCGGACATGACAGACACAGATGCCCCCTGCACTAAGTTGCGCACTTGGGGTCCGCTACGCATTCCGTGGAACATGCCCTACACGCCTAGAGTTGTCAACTGCACCCATGGATGACACGGCCCAGGGATGGCTGTACTGACACACTACTGAGGGTGGTGGCTGGGGACACAGGGGCTTACGGGGGTGCCCAGCCTACAGATATCGCCCTGGCCTAGGGGGACCCACAGCCCTCCTCCCCCACCCAGACACCTCCACTGCACGACAACAGAGTAGATGATGCTTCTACTCACCCCCTTGTGTCTGCTGTGCTGCCCTCACGCGCCCATCCAAATCAGGGTAGGCCACCGCCAGGATCCGGAACATCAGGGGGCTCAGTTGACGGCAGGCACCCCGCCTACGTTGGGAGGCCATCCCCAGCAGAGACTCGGCGGTCTTCTTGGTCCCGCGGCGGATGTCCTCCCACCTCTTGCGGCAGTGGGTGCCCCGTCGATGGTGGACCCCCAGGCCCCGGACTTCCTTGGCGATGGCACGCCAAATCCCAATCTTCTCATGGGCGCGGACCTATGTGACACGTACAGGGAGGGAGAAATACCACGTTCAAGTTACTCAGCATTTTCCTTTCCAGTGGCCCAACGCCCCCCATCCCCGCCAGGCCCCCCGCCAGGCCCCCCGCCATGCCCAACATGCCCCCCATCCCCGCCAGGCCCCCCGCCATGCCCAACATGCCCCCCATCCCCGCCAGGCCCCCGCCAGGCCCCCCGCCATGCCCAACATGCCCCCCATCCCGCCAGGCCCCCGCCAGGCCCCCCGCCATGCCCAACATGCCCCCCATCCCCGCCAGGCCCCCCGCCAGGCCCCCCGCCATGCCCAACATGCCCCCCATCCCCGCCAGGCCCCCCTCCAGCCCCAACATGCACCCCATCCCCGCCAGGCCCCCCGCCAGCCCCAACATGCACCCCATCCCCGCCAGGCCCCCCGCCAGCCCCAACATGCACCCCATCCCCACCAGGCCCCCCGCCAGCCCCAACATGCACCCCATCCCCGCCAGGCCCCCCGCCAGCCCCAACATGCACCCCATCCCCGCCAGGCCCCCAAGCCAGCCAGTGGCCCCAAATCCAGATAGAATTAAACTCACTTGTTGGTCTGGAGGACCGTAGAGTTGCGCATACTGGGGAAGGACCCCATCCACAAGTTTCTCCAACTCCTCTCCAGTGAAGGCAGGGGCCCTTTCCCCAGTCGCAGCAGCCATTGTCCCTTCCAGACCGAGGTCACAGCAACACTTGCAGTATAGGTCCTCTCCTGTGAAAGTTCAAGTCGCAAGTGGATAAGTAGATAGAAAATGGCGGTCACGTCCGCGGCGGTGCGTACCGCGGCGGTGCGTCCCGCCACCACCGGCGCCCTTCGCCATTGGCTCCTGAAACCCATAGGCTTCAATGTTAACCAATGCGGCTTCGCGCCGCGGTCTTGGCCCGCCGCCCGCCGCGGTGTGCCACGCCAGCGCATTGACCTCACATCCCATTGTCACACTTCACAGGTCAGGCAGCCGCCATTTCCAGGGCCCACATGGCTCAATTTCAACTGCGTCACACAGGCCTAGGCCTTGCATAGCCACTCATACACGCCATTCACTGCATAGAGAATCGTATACTGTGCTAGCTGTGAGTACGTACCTGTGGGTTGCCTGACTGTGTGCTCCATGTTGTCCTTCCTAGGCACCGTCCGCTGGGTTGGGCGAGGAGACGGATGAATCCTCCCGTGTACCGACCGCTGGTGGACCTGTCGACAATGGAAGAACGCCACATTATCCTGACCTACCGTCTTAACCGTGCCACTATCCATGAACTGTGTGCCCGGCTGGAGCCCGACCTGATGTCCCCCATCCGCCAACCCACAGGGATTCCCCCTCTGGTGCAGGTCATGTCAGTACTCCATTTCTTGGCAAGTGGGTCATTTCAGACAACCGTGGGAATTGCTTCTGGGATGTCTCAGCCCATGTTTTCAAAGGTGTTATCCAGAGTGTTGTCTGCCCTGATGAAATCCGTGAGGAACTACATCATTTTCCCTGAGGTGGGCGAACTGGCTACAGTGAAGGGTGATTTCTACGCCCTTGGACATATTCCCAACGTAATTGGTGCCATTGATGGGACCCATGTGGCTTTGGTTCCCCCAAGAGACAGGGAGCAGGTGTACAGGAACAGAAAAAGTTACCATTCAATGAACATCCAGGTGGTGTGTTTGGCTGACCAGTACATCTCGCATGTAAATGCCAAATTCCCAGGGTCAGTGCATGACGCCTACATCATGCGGAATAGCAGCATCCCTTACGTGATGGAACAGCTACAGAGACACCGTGTATGGCTAGTGGGGGACTCTGGGTACCCCAACCTGTCGTGGCTACTGACCCCAGTAAGGAATCCCAGGACCAGGGCAGAGGAACGGTACAATGAGGCCCATGGGCGTACTAGGAGGGTGATCGAACGCACCTTTGGCCTCCTAAAGGCCAGGTTTAGGTGCCTGCATATGACAGGTGGATCCCTAATGTACTCACCTAAGAAGGTGTGTCACATCATCGTGGCCTGCTGCATGCTTCACAACCTGGCTTTGCGCCGCCAGGTGCCTTTCCTGCAGGAGGATGGTCGAGACGGTGGTGTTGTGGCAGCGGTGGAACCTGAGGAGAGTGACGAGGAGGAAGACGACGGGGCTGAAACAGACAACAGGGACAGAATCATTGAACAGTACTTCCAATAGGACACAGGTAACATTTCAAAGATAATTTAGTAAAAGTTAACTACTCTGCAGCATCTCTGCTGCCTGTCTATTTGCCCCAGTGTATGATGACTGAGTTTTGGCTTTTCCCTCCCTATTTCAGATCTGGGGTCCCCACTACGAGTCCTGTGCTTCGTTTCCCCATGGACTACAGCTTTGTGGCAGCTGTTTGTTGACTTCACCATGTACAAGGACATATTTGCACTGTCATGTCAATTACAATCTATTGAAATCACAGCCAGACTCCAGATATTTTGGTGCACAATAGGTGTTTATTAAAGTGCTCAAAATGGGATGGGTGGTTTCAAGTGGGTGGGGGCTATGGTGAAGGAATGTCCATGGCAGAGTCCAGAGTAACAGTCACACAGGTGCATTGTCCAGAGGCCTGTGGAGAGATGGAGCATGGGCAGTTCGAGGATGGACAGGGTGACAATGTGGGACAGTGGGATGACATCAGGTGGTATCCATTGCTGGCGGGGGTCTTGACATCCTACTCTGTCTTGCGAGATCTCAGGGCCCTCTTGCGGGGTGGTTCTTCTCCTGCAGGAGGTGGGGGTCTGGTGGGCTGCTGCTGTGCGGGGGCCTCCTGTCCACTAGCGCCGGCGGAGGTGGATGGCTGTTCTTGGTCCCGGCTAGTGGCAGGGGCCCTTGGGTGTTGTTCAGTGTCCGCCCTGCTGTTTACGAGGTCCTGCAGCAGCCCTACCATGGTAACCAGGGTGGTGTTGATGGCTCGGATGTCCTCCCTGTACCCCCGATAGTGTTCCTCCTGCAGCACCTGGATCTCCTGGAACCGGGCCAGTACCGTCGCCATCGTCTCCTGGGAGCGGTTGTATGCTCCCATGATGGTGGTGAGGACCTCGTGGAGAGTGGGTTCCCTGGGCCTCTCCTCCCCCCCCTGTCGCACAGCTGCCCGCCGAGTTGCCCTGTTTCCCTGGGCCTCTGCCCCCTGGCCGGTGTGCCCACTACCACTGCCCCCAGGTCCCTGTTGTTGTTGGGGTGGTGGGTTATCCTGGGTGCCCTGTAGTGGTAGACACACCGCAGATTGACGCGCCCTGGAGACAGAGGCATGGGCCCGCTGGGTGGGAGCTGTGCTGGTGTTCCCAGAGGGGTTAGGGTCTATAGTGGCCTGTGCCTGTGTGAGGGGAACCGACTGTCCAGAGGTCCCCGATGGTCCGGGCTGGTCATCGGTGTCCAGATCGACAGAGCTGCTGTCATCGCTGACGGCCTCTTGGGTGGGGGGTGTGGATAATTCTGGCCCCTCCGCCGCGGTGTGTTGACGGTCGGGTCCTGCAGGGGTATAGAGGTATGGTTATAGTTTCAATGTGTGGCATATGGGTGTATCTGTGGGTTCCCGTGTCCCCAAGTGCTGGCATTCGTGTGTGGGGGCTTTGGTGAGGGTGGCTTGTGGGGGGGATGTGTATATGCATTGGGCATGCTTTGGTGATGGGTGTCCATGCTTAGTGGACGCATGCAGGCCTAGGTTTTGGGATGTGTGGGTTGTGATGGTGAGACATTGGCGGGGAATAGGTGTGCTGGGGGTGGGGGTGAGGATGGTGGTGGGGGTGAGGATGGTGGTGGGGGTGAGGGTGGGGGTGAGGATGGTGGTGGGGGTGAGGGTGGGGGTGAGGATGGGGGTGGGGGTGAGGGTGGGGTTCGAGGATGGGGGTGAGGGTTGGGGTCTGATTTGGCATGCAGGTGGGGGGGAAGCAGTATTGAAGCTTCAACTTACCAGTATCCATTCCTCCGCCGACTCCTGCGAGGCCGTCAGGATGCAGGATGTTCAAGACTTCCTCCTCCCATGATGTGAATTGTGGGGGTTGAGGTGGGGGTCCTCCGCCAGTCTTCTGCACGGCGATGTTGTGCCTGGATACCATGGAACGCACCTTCCCCCGTAGGTCGTTCCATCGCTTCCTGATGTCTTCCCGATTTCTGGGGTGCTGTCCCACTGCGTTCACCCTGTCGACAATCCTCTGCCATAGCTCCATCCTCCGGGCAATGCTGGTGTATTGTACCTGTGTGCCGAACAGCTGGGGCTCTACACGAACGATTTCCTCCACCATAACCCTGAGTTCTTCGTCTGTGAAGCGGGGTTGTCTTTGGGGTGCCATGGGGTGGTGTGTATGATGTGTGGGGTGGAGTATGTGTATTTAAGTGAGTTGAGTGTGGTGGTGTGTGTTGTTTTGTGTGTGGATAGTGTGTGGGTGATGGTGTTGAGTGGCTGTGGCTGTTATGTTTTGGATGCTGGTGTCTCTCTCTTGGCTTCTTTACGATTTTGTAAGCGTAGGGGTTTGTGGGTGATGTGGGTGGGTGTTTTATATTGTATTGTGTGTGTGGGAGTGGTGTGTGTATGTGTATCAGGTGTGTGGGATTCAAATCGTCCAATGTGGGTGAGTTTTGTTCGTTGGTGGGTATTCTGACCGCGCCGGTGTGTCCCGCCAATGGAATACCGCGTTTGAATGACCGCCGCGTGGATTCGTGGGTCGTAATGGGATGGGCGTATTTCTGTTGGCGTGGCGGTGGAGGTTTGGTCACCTCCACCTTTCCGCCGACCGCTGGTCTGGCGGTCTGTTGTGGCGGTCGGATTTTCGGAGGTTTGCCTTCTGCGGGTCAGAATGACCGTGGCGGGTTTCCGCGACCGCGGCGGGATTATGGAGGATTTCTGACCGGCGGTAGGCGCCTTTTACCGCCGAGGTCAGAATGACCCCCATAGTGCATATGTTTGGCTACTTGCTCAGTACTTCAGGAATTCTGAGCAGGTATGGTTCAACTGTCCTTAGAACATTTAAATGCTGGGAGCTCCACTGAAGAAAATGGAGTGCTCCTGGTTTCTAGTAGCTGGTAAAAGCCCAGAGCCTCAACATTCCTATGTTCTTTGTTCACAGCAATAGCTGTGAAGAATGGACTCACAGAGCACAAGGAGATTTCAGTCACCTGGGGCTCCATGAGTCCTTTGTTTTATTTATTAGAACATTCTGACCTCTAGTGGCAGAATGTTCTACTAGCATTATAGCCCTTCATAGATAGGCTATGCCAGCCATTACATTCCTTCTTCCTTGTTAAAGGCCCTCTAATGCTAGAGCAGGCCTTTAATATCTGGTATAGCACACTACGGTGGGCTCTAAGGCTATAATATCACATTTCGGATTCAATTTCCAGTTATCTGTTAGGGAGATTATGCTGGCCTAAACCACTGAGAACAACCCCAGCTGCATGTCATTGATGTCTAATATAGTCACTACTGCTCAGTTATGTATTGCGAGGGGCATTGATACCCCCCAAAGTAATGGTGTGGTGGGCATTTATCTGCCAAATGTTGAAGCAGTTAAATGCTTTCAGAGAATTTGGGCTTACTCTAATGGGGACTAACTGTGTGCATTAATTAGTGTTTGGGCTACCAACCATTTTTCTGTTTTCCTTTTTTCTATATGCTGTCAATTAGCACTGTAATATTTGGCTAATATTTTGTCATTTACTTTCTCTGTCTGGTGCCCGTTGGCAATTATGTCTGCAATAATGTCTTTACGAACACGAATGACTCTGAATATATTTTTTTTTTTTAAACAAAAGAAACACAAGCAGTAAGCCATGCCTCAAGGTGATAATCCTTCAGAATCGAAAAAATCAGACTGCACAATTAAAAAGCTACTTTTGATGGTGAGCTATTCAACAATAAAATTCAAAAACCTTTATGGTACAACAAATAAAAATTCGTATTTTTAATCAAGAGATAAAGAATCAAGCAAGGCTTGCAGTAACGCCCAACGTAAGTCACAATCAATCTTGAAAAATACAAAGGGAGATATCTTTACCAATGATGCTTTGGCACCAGAATAAATGTAAAAGCTTCTCTTGCATGAACAAGCTTTGTTAGTATCCCACAGCACAGTTCTTTAAGGGCCAGATGTATGATCATGGGCCATTACGATTCTGTAATAGCGATTTTTAAGAAATCGCTATTACCAACTCACAAAGGGCCATGTATCACATTTGCGAATCGGTAATAGCGATTTCTTAAAAATCGCAAATGCTATTACCGAATCGCAAATTGCGATCCCGGCCCCATTCGCAGCTATGGGCGTGTTGGCCCATAGCTGCAAATTTTTTGCATTTCCAAAATTGCGATTTCTGAACCAGAAATCGCAATTTTGGAAATGCAAAAGACCAGGGTGCTGGTGGCCTAAGGCCCCCTCTCCTGCACCCCAAAATGTTTCTTTTAAACATGTAAGGTACACACATGCCAAAAGGGCATGTGTGCTTTACATATTAAATTTAAAAATGCAGTTTTACTGCATTTTTAAATTTTGCACCAGGTTACCACCTGGTTGCAGATCATGGTATTTTGCATGTGCAAAATGCCATTCTGCGAAAAATCGCAATTTGCGATTTTTCGCAGCATTGCCTTGCGACCTGGATTTTGCGAATCGCAAATTGCGATTCGAAAAATCCAGGTCGCAACGCTAAAAATCGCAATTTTTGTGATTTCTACTTTGTGGTCTGCGACTGCTTTTCATGCATTGCAGACCACTATTTTGCACTCGCAAACGGACTATTTTACCGTTTGCGAGTGCAAAATATTTTCATACATCTGGCCCTACGTCCTTTGTAAAGTTTCTGCTTTTCAGTTCACAGAAATGGTATTAACATTTTCTATAAGTATTTTGATACCGTCCCAAAATGAAACTGATCAGTAATTACTGGTGAAAACAAATTTGTATATTTTATTTATAAATACTTCTTCTTATTTTGGTCCACTTTAGCGTAATTTAAGGCAGGTTATCATCAACTTGCCTTGCAGTGTATTTTGGGCAGTTTCCCTTCTTCACAGGACTTATTTTTTTAAATGACTAAAATAAAAAGTAATTATTAATCCATATGCAAAAAAATTTAAACCAAGGCCATTCTAACGCACATGCATTTAAAAACAGTGTCCCATTGTCTTTCATTTTTGTGTGTGGATGTGGTATTATGGGCTTTGTGTTTGAAAACGTCCTCATTCTTCCATGTGTCTGCAAATAATATTTGCTCCAGATGGTTGCTTACACCAGACATATGTAATTTTCCCATAGGTGAGCCTTTACAAATGGGCAAATAGGCCCTCATTCCGCCTACCTAAAGTCGTAGGTCTTTACGGACTCAGGTCCTGATTTATACTTTATGCTAATGCAGTTTTTCACCAAAAGGTTTAGCATCGGCTTGCACCATTTCTGTGCACCAGCGGGGCATCATATTTATGGAATGGTGCAACCCGGTGCAAAGGGTAGGCTAGTGTAAAAACAAATGATGTTAGTCGGGTGGGGCTGGCGGTATGGAAGAAGGGGTTTTGCACCAAAAAATGATGTTAGGAAGGTTAGAGTAAAGTAAAATTACTCTAACGTGCCTAGAGTCATTTTCTGACACAAAACCATCCATACCACATGACTCCTGTCTAAGAAAAGACAGGAGTCATGCCCACCACCCCTGTGGCCAGCACTGGGGACCAGGGTTCCCTGGGCATGGCCATTGCACCCAGTGCCATGTAGGGGGGCCCATTTCAGGCCCCTCAATGGCACTTACCTGTACTTACCTATACTTACCTGGGATGGGGTCCCCATCTTCTGCTGTCCCTCTGGTGTGGGTGGGGGTGTCCCTTGGGAGGGCACCCGTGGGCTTATTCCATGGTGTTCCACCATGGAAATCGGCCCACAGGTCCCCTAACGCCTGCCCTGACCCCTCCTCCTCCTGTGCGTGATTTTAGCTAAGGCTATGGAGTCATAGTGATGCAAAGTAGGTTTCCACGTCCAAAAAATGACTTTAACTCCATAAATTTGGCACTAGACCAGTCTATCGCCAAAGTATAAATATGGAGTTCATTTTGCACCAAATTTCCGTACAAAAAATGACGCAAATTTGGCACAAAACAAGTATAAATATGAGCCTGAGTCTTCTAAGATTATTGTGTAAATCGACGTTTACTTTTCACCACCATAGGCAAGTTCAGTCGGTGATCTTGAACTCCTGGTATTGAAATATTGCAGATTGTTCTTATTTGTAGGTGTCCATGAACGGATTCTGGCTGATTTTCAGTCATCCATACATGACACCAACAAAAGATGATTGAAGGGATAATTACACACTTAAAGAGTAAGCTTTAACTGCGGTCAGACCTACGATTTACTGTGGTTCCTATTTAGAACTCATAGCATGTTTCCTCTCCTATTGAAGCCTTCCTTTGAAAGCTGTATTTTGGTTGCCAATAGTAGAACTACCGCCTTTTCTTTTTTAAAAAGACACACTACAGTAGGAAGCTACTCGGGCCAGCAGCACAAGAGGTTGTCAGAAAGTGTTTTCATTATAGGTAATCGCAGGCAGGTGCTAGCGCAGGTGTTTTAATAGGAGTTATTCATGAATGTGTATGTATTTTAAATAATGAGTTTATGCAGAAAATGAAATAACGTAGAAAATGAAGTAACGTACAAAAAATAATGCACGCATTTGAAAATGTGACCTTGACGAATGGCCATCAATGTTAATGAAATGTACTAAATTAATGATTAATACATATGAAATGTTTAAAAAATATTAGATTAATGCAGATATATGTCATATTAAGGGTTATGAAGTATGTTTTAGCTTTATTAATTGTAGGCCTTAACTTAGCAAGTGTCTTGGCCTATTTTGCCAGGCCTCATGTAGAAGCTGTATTTCCACCAAGTGAAATCAACTGTGAAATGTCTGTTGTATTGTTTAAATGTGCTTAACGGAAGCTTTCCGTGAGAACCGACTGCTAGGAGATGATGTTCTTGCTAATTCAACATTTTATGTGTAGTGTGTGTGAGACGGACTTTCCCAGGACAAGGACAATGAAGATACTGACGAGAGTAGAAGCTGCAACAATATTGTGACCTGACAAGCCGGATGATGAGAACATCATAAGACAAACCAATCAACAGTATGGGAACAGGGAAATATTAGAATTCATAGATTTGTTACGGTAATTTTATTTGACAGTGTGTGAACATAGAATTAATTGACCAATAAGGAATTAGGGGATAGTTTAGGTGACTTTGATATAATAACGACACAGGGGAAAAGACTTCAGATTTGAGGGGAGAGACATTAATTCTGACATTCTGAGAGAGTCATTGTCTCTGCCCACATTTCCTGACTGAAAAGATATTACCTTCTTATGTGTCTTTACTAATTGCGTGCTTATCCTTAATGCTTAATGACTTTGCCCCTACTTTCCTGACTGAGACCTGATACCTTGCTGATCGACTGATGTCCTGAGGACGAAGACTGATTCTGCATTGCAGACCCATACCGAGGATAGGTATAATGTGATAAAACTGTGATTATTATGCATATTTGCTTTTTCTTTCTAGGTACCAACTGCGCTATTTTCATAGAGCCATAGATAGGTGTTTTCCAAATTTATGTTACTAAATTGTTTTGCATGAAGCCCAACATGCTGATGCTAATCTGGTGCTAGTTGAGGATTTTGACTTATGAAGAAAGATACTAATGCTTGATGGATTTCTCTGCCTAATTACATGTGTTACGTCTTGTTAACGCAGCTGACTCTGCTATTGATCTGCACTGTAACTTTAGAGTGTGTTGTAGTTCAAGCTTTGATTAGATTGCGTTTCTTCCACCGGTTTGGACAACTAGTGTTGTTTTTGTATGTGTTTCATTTGATTTTGGGATTAATCTACATGACCTTAGCATTGTTAATATAGGGAAATAAACTTACTAAACTTTTACTAAAGGTGTGGTTATTCATGACTGAAAGGTCATGGTGCGTGACAATTACTGACTCCATTGATTATTGACTTTATTGATTACTAATGATTATTGATTTTTGTCTATTGATTATTGATTATGTAAAGGAGCTATGGTAAGAACTTCTTAATCGCGAGTCAAAAGGTTCATCGACCTATTTGCGTCCCCTTGTAAGTATACTTATTAAAGTCTGACGCGCTTGCACAGGCAAATGAGCGTGCTGATGGCTAACCATCAATGACAGGTGCCATTGTTTGTTGTGGTCCTCCTATATGGGAAGGCCTAGCGGTGAGGCGAGACTCTGATGCCACTGTTAACCCTTTCGCTGCCAGGCCTTTTCCCCCTCCTGTGCCATGCCTTTTTTTGGCTATTTGGGGTAGTTCGCGCTTAGGCCCTCGTAACTTTCTGACATGTTTTTATCAAAGTGCCTAGCTATGGGTTTTGGACTCTAGCTCAGCTGGCACCTAGGGTAACCAACCAAACTTGAAAATTTTTCAAGAACTATACACCAGGGGAATTCAATATGGGATAACTTGTGGGGCTCTCACCAGGTTCTGTTACCCAGAATCCTTTGCAAACCTCAACATTTGGCCCAAAAAACACTTTTTTCCTTACATTTCTGTGACAGAAAGTTACGGAATCTGAGAGGAGCCACAAATTTCCTTCCACCCAGCGTTCCCTTAAGTCTCACCATAAAAATGGTACCTTACTTGTGTGGGGAGGCATAGCACCTGCTACAAGAAATGCCCCAAAACACAACGTGGACACATCACATTTTCCCCCAAAAAACCAGAGCTGTTTTTTGCAAAGTGTCTACCTGCAGATTTTGGCCTCTGGCTCAGCCGGCACCTAGGGAAACCAACTACACCTGTGCTTTTCTGAAAACTAGAGACCTAGGGGAATCCAAGATGGGGTGACTTGTGGGGCTCTCACCAGGTTCTGTTACCCAGAATCCTTTGCAAACCTCAAAATTTGGCCAAAAAAAACACTTTTTCCTCACATTTCGGTGACAGAAAGTTCTAAAATCTGAGATGAGACACAAATCTTCTTCCACCCAGTGTTTCCCCAAGTCTCACGATAAAAATGGTACCCCACTTGTGTGGGTAGGCCTAGCACCTGCAACAGTAAATGCCCCAAAACACAATGTGGACACATCACTTTTTCCAAAGAAAACAGAGCTGTTTTTTGCAAAGTGCCTAGTTGTGGATTTTGGCCTCTAGTTCAGCCGGCACTTAGGAAAACCTACCAAACCTGTGCATTTGTGAAAACTAGACACCTAGGGGAATCCAAGATGGGATGACTTGTGGGGATCTCACCAGGTTCTGATACCCAGAATCATTTATAAATCTCAAAATTTGGCCCAAAAAACACTTTTTCCTCACATTTCTGTGACGGAAAGTTCTGGAATCTGAGAGGAGCCACAAATTACCTTCCACCCAGCGTTCCATCAAGTCTCCTGATAAAAATGGTACCTCACTTGTGTGGGTAGGCCTACTGCCCACGAAAGGAAATGCCTCAAAATACTATCTGGACACATCAAAATGATAAATACAAAACTACCTGTTTTTCCTGGGGGGGCACCTGCGTTGTTGGTTCTGGGCTCAACAGCCATCTAGGAAAACCTACCAAACCCAGACATTTCAAAATCTAGACACCCGAGGGAGTACAGGGATGTGTGACTTGCGTGGATCCACAATGTTTTCTTATCCAGAATCCTCAGCAAACCTCACATTTAGCTAAGAAATCATATTTCCCCTCATTTCTGTGTGGGTTCACTGCACGGGACAAATTTCCTACCTCCCAAAGTTCCCCTAAGTCTCCCAGTAAAAATGATACCTCACTTGTGTAGGTGGGCCAAGTGCCTGTGATGGAAAAGAGCCAAAAACATGTTGAAATTGAGGGGGGAGGGACCAAACAGGGTCCAAAAGGGCAGTTTGAAAAAAATACTTTTAGGCTGACAAGTGCAGCAGAATGTTTATTGGTATAGATGAGACAATGCTGGGTGGTAGGAATTGTGTGGGTTCCTGCAGATTCCAGAAGGTTCCATCTAAAAAATGTGGGACAATGTGTGATTTCCAGCACAGTTGGAGGTTTGCAGGGCATTGTGGGTAAGAAAATGGTGCGAGGTGCATATGAAGCACACCACCCTGGAATCAACCAGATGTTTAGTTTTCAGATGTGTCTAGGTCTTGTGTATTTTTCTACATGGCAGCGTCACAAAGTCCAAAACGTGCAGCCCTCACCATTCCAAGTGGGGAGATTTTGAGAGTTAGCCAAGCTCTCATGGCCAAAATGTAAAACCAAAACCCAAAATAATCAAATGTCCTCTCGCTTGCCATGGGATAAGAAGTTTTAGTGTGCAGGAGGAGATCTGAAAGACTGTTACCCCCTTCAGTTGGGGTGGGGGCATAACCAGGCCCAAGCTGGTTGGTAGCCACCACCCAACTAGTTTTTGTTATTTTTTAATTCCCTGGCATCTAGTAGACTTTCTGCCCCCCTGGGGTGTGGATTGGGGGTAATTGCCCCATCTGCCTACTGGTAGGCAGAACAAATGTGGCCACATTAATTTGGAGCGGGGGTCCCTGGTGGGCTTTCTGCCCCCCTTATGGGCAGATGGGCTTCCAAAAATAGGCCAATCTGCCCGTAAGGGGGGGTAGATATTGCCAACAGTAATGTGCCCCCATGGGAAGTGACCCTTGCCCAAGGGGATGCCCCCCTAACAAAACACACACATACACACACACCAATCTCTGGTGCCTAAGTGGCTTCTGCCCTCCGGGGGCATATCGGCCTATTAGAAATAGGCTGATCTGCCCCCAAGGGGAGCATAAATGGCCTAAAATAAATTCCCCCCCCCCACCAGGGAAGCGACCCTTGCCTAAGGGTTTGCTCTCCCTGCGAGAAATTGGTGCCCAAAAAAATCCCTGGTGCCTAGTGGTTTCTGCCACCCTTGGGGCATATTGGCCTAACAAAAATAGGGCAGAAATGGCCTAAATACGTTTTGTTCCCAGGGGAGCGATAGTTACCTAAGAGGTGGCTCCCCATATATAAAAAACAAAAGTAAACATAAATAAAAATATATCCCTGGTGTTTAGGGGTTTCTGCCCCCCTGGGGCAGATCGGCCTAATTATAATAGGCTGAGCCTAAGAATATTTCCCCCCGCGGAAGCGGCCCTTGCCCCCTCATTGAATAACATAAAAATAAATAATACCGGGGGGCAGAAATGGCCTAAAACTGTTTTGTCCTTGACTGCGAAGGGGTTAAAGCCTAAGGCTGATAGCGCTTTAGTATGCAAAGCACTTGTTATAAGACAAAATAATTTCCCTACTGACAGCTCAAGCCTGTGAGAGGACTGACGTTAAGGCTTCTTGCATTAGGAAAAACCTAGGGCTTTATTTGGAGTTTGGCTGACCAGACACTCTGTCAAAACCTGGCAGATATCAAGTCCGCCGTATTACAAGTACTATCAGTTATATGCACTGGTAATCCGGTTAATGGAACTTCCTATCAGCCAAATTCTAAATAATGTATTAATGTTATGCATCGCCAATTTTGTTGTACTTTCTCTAAACTCCCACAGCCCAACTTATCTCCTCTATGAATTTTCCATCTTCATGTTCATAGCATCTGTCATTCATGCAAAGAGACATATTACAGCGAGGGCATTAGTGAGTATCTGAAGCACGCAAATGCCTGATAGTGAAGATGCACTACATAAAGTTACTAAATAAATAAAAATTAAGGCCCAAAATCACTAAGCCCCTACGTTGCTATTGCGTCACAATGAAACACAAGGGCTTCAGTGAGATTTACTAAGCCATGCAAAGGCACCTTGCATGGCTCTGTGAGGCTTAGTAAATTTGGAGTAACGCAAGGCAGCTCAAGTTGCTGCATTGCATCACTTTACCCTGGGAAGGCGTTCCATGGGTAGAGCGTGGGTGTTCCCATGCATCCACCAATGGATTTTGGTGCATTCCCGGATTTACTAAGACTAGTGAACCCCCCTCATGAGTCAAAACGGTACGTCTTCCCAAGTAAGGCATAACAAGGAGCAAAATAATTATTTCTCCTCTTTTTTTCATCTTTCTATGTGTGCTGCATTCTGCAACATAGGTAAAAAGAGGAAAAAGCCTCAGAGGATTGTTTTTGGGCAGGAAGGCATACCTTCCTGCCGAAAAACAATCCTGAATGTAACGTATGCACCCTTGTACAATGGCACAAGGGTGGCTGAATTTGTGCTGGGCTGCACTCTGTGTGCCAGTGCTGCGAGAGGGCAGGGATGTGACATATCTTTTGAGATATGGCACATTCCTGTCCTCTTCCTATCACGCAACACAGCAAGTTGTCTTGCTGTATTGTGTGACTTATTAGCAAATCTTCCCCTAAATCTGAAGTGTTTGCTTAGTTCCTGGACTATGACTGAAGATGAATGGAGCGTATATGAAATTGCTGGGGTTGGTAAGTGTAAGTAACAGTTTTGCTGCATGTGGGTGGAGTTTGGAGGTAGTGTTGGAAAGTAGGGGGGTTTGGTACATTTACTGATACTTAACTGAGGTTCAACAGACAGGAGGTGTGCAAGTTGGCATCTTTTAGGCCTGAAAATGACCAATAGTTGAGTCACTCGTCTTCTCCTGCACTTTTCATCAGATTAGGACAATGTGATCCTTCCTAAGAAAAATATTGATTGATTTGACAGCAGGCTAATAACCTAGAACTGACCAGCCCTACGGGTCTGGATGCATTTAAGTGTATGTTTCTTTGGTTATCAAATACTTAGCAGAGTCCTCAATTTTAGTGGTCATGACTCCACATTTCTTTGTTTCAGTACTACACAGCTAACTGATATGTTCTTTGGGTGCCTCAGGTTTTTTTATGTGCTTGCTTCTGAAGGAAAATACTGCTTTACACTTGTATAAATATAACTTTTGCACAGATTTATTATTTGGGCTAGAAAACTAATGCTAGCAGCTGAGGATTATATCATGAACATAAAATGTTACCATTCAAACTCTTGGACAGCTCGGGTATATCTGCCTATTGGAGGTATGAAGAAGTGCTGCCAGTAAAGTTAATTTGGGATTTTATGGAGACTTTATTTTTTCCTTCACTGGTCACAAGGTGGTAATGGGAAGGATCCTTCTCTTGAGGTCATATTTAAAAGTTTTGTGCATAAGTAAGGTTTTCTGTAGCTGGTCTTGTGTGATAAGTATTCATAGGAAGACAAGGGATGCCTACCCTCCAGGAGAAGCAAGGTGTAAGCAGAGGTGGGGAAACAGGAGAAATACTTGTTATCAATGGCTACCTAGTGCCTGTGCTCACCCAGGATTTTGTGTCTTCTGAAACACACAAAATCCTGTTTGTGGCAAAGTTTGTGGCAGAATTTACGCAGTTGTGAACATCAAAAAAAGAAGTACTGATAGTACAATTCTTTTGTTCCCTGAATGTTTTACCTGTTGATAGATGAGGTAGATTAACTCCTGGATATGCGATTCAGACAGTGATTAATTTGTAAAGAAAATAAGTGTCAGGACCCTAGTCAGGAGGCCACGTTCGCTTGCACCAGCTACTGCCGCTGTCAGTGCTGCCAGTTACAGTAATTATGCAACTTATAATAACCATCACACTCCCACAAGTGTGAAGATTCTGACAATTTTAGGGCCCCAAAGCTAAACGAATGCCTTTGGCAGCAGGTATTAATCATACCTAATGTATATTTAATTATTAATGTACAACTGTTGTTATGCTTGTCTCTACATTATATAAACAGCACCACCATATGGCAGACTGTCATATGTACCGGTGCTGACAATTAAGTGCCAGTGCTGACTTTTAAGTGCTCTGAACTAAGTAACATTAAAGACCGTGTTGGAGTTTGGGGACAGTGGGTCAAAGGTACTATTGCCACTACAAAATAAGCAGCATTTGAGAACGTTTTGGGCTGTTGAGGGGTGGGGGTACAGATATACCATTCTAATTCCAAAGTAAGCAATATTGAAGAAAGTATGTGGCTCTTTGGTGTGTCATCATATTTACTATGGCCAACCAAAATAAGCAACATTAAGGAAAGTATTCGGCTTGAGGGCAAGGGTCATCTGTTTATTTCCACAACAATCTAAGTAACATTGTGGAAAGTGTTACAATGAACATTGAAGTATTCTCAATCCAAATATAAACAACATTGTAGAACATATTTTCGGGGATCAAACTTACTATTCATGCTCCAAATGAATTATCACTAAATAAAAATAAATAAAAACAATCAATAAAAATGAAATATCTATAAGATGTTAGTAATATGTTATCTATTTATAGCAAAAAGATAGGAAAAGAAAATAATAAAAAAAGGATTTGAGGCTCCAAGGAGATGGGTATATAACACAAGGAATTAAATTATGAAACAAATGTGTAAAATACCCAGGATCAGAAACTTTTTAATTTAGGCAGGTTCAATGGCTTACCATTGAAGACAGGTTGGGTGTGAATGGCAGACATTTAAAGATTAACTTTTTTTAGGAAAGGGGAAGTGTGGATCTGAATTTTCTATGAGTATGTGGTTGGGAGGGAATACATCTGATTATTCTGTCAAGCATAATGTGTCTAATGTCAAAATATTTGTGAAAGTACTGTGTTACTCTTTTGCAATAATGTTAGATTAGGAAAATTGTGTGTTGATGTTGTGTTGTATTCTTACATTTGCTACAAGAATACATGTGTGAATGATTATACGGTAAATATGTTGGCGGAGTACAAATTGTCCTATATAATAACTCCCTAGGTCACATACTGATATAAAAAGTTTGATGTTTTCAAACTCAAATCCCAAAAGTCAGAGGTTGTGAACCACACAAATTTTTGTTATTTTAAAACTCATTTAAGCTTCTATAGGAAGGGTTAAGAGTTGGAAGATGCTTGTCATTCAAAGTTTTGGAAATCTTTTGGGTTGAGTCATCAAGGTGAGTTGAAAAAGGTCTTTAAAACAGGGACAGGCCAAAAGTTGTTATTCGAGAATGATGCATTATGTGTTGGGCATTTAAATAATTGCATTAAATAAGCATTTAATAGCCCTTTTGTAAGCAGATTGTTGTTGTTGGTAGTTTATCTTTAAGCACAGAATTTAAAACAGTATACATAACAAAAAACAATATTTTAGTGACTGTTCAAATAAAGGTGAAATTGGAAACAGGAACAATGTGCTCAGAACAGGGTATACATTAAATCTTCTGATTGGTTAGCCCCCATATTTGTTGCCTGCAAGCTAGATGCAGGGATCAGAATGTGTGCGACCATTTTTATATAAAGCAAAACGTCAAAGGTGATTAGTCATCCCCTGGTGAAAGTGGCAGAGGTCCTAATGATCTTGGCTCCAGCCCATTGGTTCACCACATTAAAAATGTTATCAATCTTCTACATGTGATTTACCATGTAACTTCTTTTCTGATCATCAGTGGGGACTACACTACTGATTTGTATGCTTTTTAGCTTTGGATCAGCATTGTTCATATGGGACATAGGGTTTCATGTTTTCTAGGATCAAGAGTGATATGTAGAAAGCCAAAAATGAACATGATCATAGATTCAGTAGAATGTCAGAGAATGTAGCATTCAAAAGCACGTAGAATTCCTTCATAAATCTTGAACTCAATCTATGCAGGTTGTGAAGCACTGTATAGCAGATAGGACAGGGAAACAATAAATATATAATAACCATTTTAGGGCACCCCAACTGTGCACAGGTTTTAAACAATGATATTATCATGCTGCATGTGATTGGCAGTATTACCAAAGCATTCAAGGAACACATTAAAAGGCAAAATATTAATGTAGATTATTTGACAGAGTTCCTACAAGAACAAATGGCGGGAATTTCTTAAATAACATAGATACGCCTATAATAATGTTGCTTAGAAAGAGAATTGTCAATTAAGTCATTAGTACAGTACTACACAAATAAGACCAAATGATAAGAAACATCTAAAAACCAGTAGAGGTTTTCCCAACTACAAAGAAGAAGCAATAGCCCTGTGTGTGATGTATTTAAGAACCCAGGTTGTGTGATTGTATTTAAAAACCCAGGCATATTTAAGAATAAATGGCAAGTGACTACCTAGATTAAACATGGAATCCTAGACTACAATGTCGAAGGGTGCTTTGATGTTGTAAAATGTGCAAAACGCAAGGTCCTGTTGATTAACACATCTGTGGTGAGTAGTTGGAGGCACCATGAGTGATGTGCACAATTAGATATCAACCTTCTTCAAGGAAGGAGGGGGCTGCTGTGTAAGAGGGATTTAGCACAGAGCTAGTAGTTTATTTAAAAATGCACTGGCAATATCTGGAATACAAACCTCCTGTCTGACAACAATTTTCAAACTTAATTTTATCAACTGAACAAGGGTGACGAATTAATAGAACACTCACATATGTAAACCTCCAGATATCACCAACATTTTTTCAGCATTGTGGATCCCCATCATTTGTTTAGCTTACTGAAAGGAAATAAACCACTTGGTTATGGTAAATGTACATCAAGTAAATTTCACAGACGAATGACAACATACATCATAATTAATCAGGTGGAAGCCATATTTGACGTGTTCGGGTAAACAGAAGGAAAAAGAAGATGCACTAAGACCATGACAAACAGCACTACTAAGCAAATACTGTTTTAGTTACAATTATATGCGGGATCTTGTGAATAAAAGAAATCCTTCTTCTTATAACAGTGCCCACAGAAGTAAATGTATATTGAAAGATAAAACAATAATTTAACTTTGTAAACAGTGTCCACTCTAATTAGTGCTTTTTATTCAGGTATCTGATTAAAAATGCTTACATTGGGAAACTTCTCAAGAATTCAAGCCTCCTTTCTTCCAAGTTTCCTCTCTGGTTTTGTTTCACATTACCTCGACAATGCCCAACCTCTCAATGTAAAGGTCTGGATTATCTACTATGTGCAGAGCATATAGCATCCACAACATTCCACCTCCCTATCAACAAGAAAGTACCTCTGATCCTGACCTTGCAGAAAATGTGCCTTAATGTCCCAAACCAGTTTTTAAAAAGGTACCACCACCCTGATTGCAAAATAAAAGAAAACACAGCACAGGCATCTCCCTAGTATTATTATACAAACACAAGAAGGACTGATAAAATAAAATTAATACTCAAATGGGAGATACAAAATGGATGCTCTTAAATGGTAAATTAATAACTCTCAGAACACTGAAATTGCACATCTCTTGATAGACAACAATAAACCTGACTGATTACAGATTCTTCACCAAGACAGACAAGCAAACCGGCAAGGGCAGGAAAAGCTGTAATTTACAGGAACAGCTGAGGCTACCATCCTTATGTCTACTGATAACTTCTCTTTTCATTTACATCTGATATACGGACTGTGAGAAATTGGGCTGTTGGTTTGAGTGGGTGAAACCCTACTTAAACAACAGCCATAATCCTTGTCAAGGTGAATCCCAAAAAGTACAATTATCCTGTGCTGAATCCTCAGGTCACTTGGCGCAAAAGCATTCAGGCTTAACTTGGAGGCAATGTGTAAAGTATTTCTGTAGCACACAGTAATAAAGTGAAAACACACTGCTAGAAAAAACCCACATTTTGACATCAAAACAACTAAAATCCATTTAGTAAAACCAGATATGTGCAATTTTAAATATTTCAAGTTAGTATAGTACCTAAAAGCACAAAGCGCCATTCATGGTTATCCAGTTGTGAGAGACCAGCTGAAAGTTACAAGTTCAGGCTGACTGCAATGGAACATGGGCCAGCTACAGGGACCAGGTTAGTCCCACTGAAAAAGTTACCTTTTAAGGTCCAGAGTGGAGAGATCTGCTTGCAGTAGACAAGGCTGCAAGGAGCAGAGAACTGTAGCGCAAACAGCAGGCCAGGCATCATGGACAGTTGTCACTGTAGTGTGCAGATCCTATCGGGCATTGAGGAAGGTCATTCCTGGAGATTTGCATAGGCGGTTATCGCTGGGTGCTGATGCTGTGGTGCAAAGTGTAGATCTTGTGTTCCCTGTTGGAGCTGTCAGTCACTGTGGCACAAAGAGTTGGGTTCCACTGAGTTTTGTGTTGGTAGACAAGATCTTGAGGTGAATGGGCTTGTTTGTGGAGGCAAAGTGCCCAAAATGTCAGGATTTCTCCTTTTCTTCAAAGAGGAGCTCAACTGATGCCACACCAAGGGTCTAGGACCAATTAGGGATCTCTTGGGAAGAGGAGGTCAGTTTAGCGGAGGCCAACAGGGCTCAGGCAGGTCCAGTTGCAGCAAGTCAGATACGGTATTGCAAAGTGGCCTGTGAAGCTTGTTGTGTCCCTGTAGCTCAGAACAGGTCGATCAGCAGACCCTTGGAGTCACTTCATGAAGGTTGCAGGTCCAGTCTTCTTCCTCAGACAGCAGGACAGTCCTAAAACAGCATGGTAGCCATCTAGCAGCAGGGCAGTCCTTCTGTAGTAACAACAGGTCCAGGAGTGTACTGAAGCATGGGTCTGACTGTCCCATTTTAATACACGGTGCGCCCTTTGAAGTGGGAGAACCTTCAGGAGTTTCCCCCATAGATGTGTTTGGAATGTCCTGCCTCTCTGACCTGGTCCTGGTCTGTCTGGGGGCACAATAGGCTAATTTGATTTCCTTTGTGTGTCAGCTGGACCACTGACTTTGAAGAGCCAGTGTGGTAGTAGGAGACAGCCCCACCCCCATCAAGCCAGGACAGTCGACCCTGCCAACACCCAGACTCTGTAGTGTGATACTGTCTGGGAGAAATAAACAAAAGCGAACTGTCAAGTACACCCAGTCATGTGACCCAGGATATAGGCTGCAGTCACCAAATGGTTAGGACAAGAAAATGCCTGTTTTCTAAAAGTTGCTTTTTCAGAATTGTGGCCTAAAATCTGGCTTTATCACTAAAGACAGTTTGAAATAACACATTTTCAGGCATCAAACATGATATTTCTTACCTGCTCCCAAACTCAAGTTATCACTTATTAAATGTAATAAAGTGGCCCAATGTTATCCTATTCAAGAGGTAGGCCTTACAATAGTGAAAAACATTAAATTGTTTAGAGCTTTTCACCACCAGGGCATGTAAAACTTTAAAGTACACGTCCAGCTTTTTAAATACAACACACTCTGCCCTATGGGCTGTTTAAAGCCTACCCTATGGGCGACTTAAATGTATTAAAAAAGATTTAGGCATGGCAGAAGTTTTATTTGTCAGGTCGATCAAAGGTTTAAATGGCACACATAGGTTGCAATGACAGACCTGAGACACATTTTAAAAGTCTACTTAAGTTGGTGACACAATAAGTGTTGCAGGCCTACTAATAGCACTTAGTTTGCAGGCTGTAGGTACATGTTATACCACTTTACTAGGGACATATAAGGTGATTAAATGGGCTAATGGGATATCAAATAATTGTACCGTGTTTATAAGTAAGAGCACAATAACTTTAGCAGTGGTAAGCAGTGGTAAAGTACGCAGAATGCTAAAAGCCTACAAAACTGGGTTCATACAAAGGAAGAGGTGAAGGCAAAATGTTGGGGATGACCCTGCAGAGAGGACCAGGTCCAACACAGACTGTCAGATACAAAGCCTAACTTTTAAAGACATGTTGGATCTCCCTACAATTAGTCATATATTAAACTAATGCTATTATCGAAGCAAGCAGCATTCACCAAAAGACTACAGGCTAGAAATAGTTAAAATAGAGTTAGGCCATCCATTTCTATGAAAAATAAACTGGTTTGACCACCTGTTTCAAAATGATCGTTACTGATGTAAAATACTTGAAGGCAAAAGCCAATCACCACACAGCGAAAAAATAAAATGGTGCCCCTGAATGAATTAACAACAAATATTTTTGAGCAGTCATTGAGAACATTATTAACATTGTATTAGTATTCTTACTATACTGGCCATCTCTTACTCAGAATCCCCAACAAATGATCCATGGTCATAATCTATGCCTAAAAGAAGAATCCCTTTGTTCTTCTTCTTTTTTGCTTTTTTTCTGAAGCTGCATGCTCAAATTTGTTTATTTTTGCATTAACTTGGATTTGGAATGTTCTTGGTTTAATTTTCTGATACTCCCCAGTTAAAAAAGATCCTGAATATGAGATCAGAAATTTAAAAAAACAACCCTTCCAGAGCGGCTTGATAAACATAAAACACAGTTCCATTCTTAGGGCCAATGTAAAATTTACTGGTCATACATACCAATAAGTCACTTCTTAGCAGTGGTTATGGGCACCACTACCTACTCTAAAATAAACTTTTTTTTAACATTCAGAAAGGAGAACAGACCCCAGGGAACTCTTTCACTTTTGCACATGGAATGCAACCCCATCTTTGGAGTATGTAACTTTTCAATGGTTTACAACTGCTACTTCGGTCCTAAACTCTTGATACATATGAATAGGAATTGTTATTTGGAAGTGATACCTGCACCACACGCCTCCAAGTAGTAGCTTATTATCCATTTCTAAACCCATTTTCGGAGCTGGTAAAAAGTTAGTGACTCCTAAAATTTGTTTAGTAAATTGCCAAAAGCAGTTTCTCACACTCCGAATCAGAACAATTATTTCTGAAAAACTGCTTTGTACAGCTGGCCCCTAGTCTTCGTCTGTGGAAGCAGACTTGGACACAACCATTAAACTTTTAGTCAAAATTAAAGTCTCTTCATTTCTGGATGATTCAAATAGTGCTAATGATGTCTACCTTTCTTCTTAAAACTAGTCAATGTTTCATCCTCCCATGGAGCCTTTCCGCCTGCACTATACAGTATATTTGCCAAATTACCAAGCTCAAACCCCAAGAAACCAAAATCCTTAAGAAACACTTAAGATCTGTTTGTTACAAAACTACAATTGCTCTTGAAGTAATTAGGTATACAGTGATTATCTAATTAGAAAAAACATAAGGGGACGTAGTCAGTATATTAACAACTTGCAGAAGGCAGCTCACTAGGAGATGGCAACTCAGTATGTATTGATAGAGATTGAGGATGTAAATGATCTACTCAGCATAGGTAAGGGTGGCATAATATTGTTTAAGGAGGTGGGCTTAATGGACAATGACATCAATTATCTTATAATTGTTATTCCCGTACTCAAAGCCCTACTTTATTTCATTCCAGAAATAAAATCAAAACACATCTGTTTGCTCTCCATCTAAACACTTAGGCCCTCATTACAACCCTGGCGGTCGGTGTTAAAGCGGCGGTAACACCACCAACAAGCCGGCGGTAAAAAAAATGGGATTATGACCACGGCGAAAACCAGCAACATAGACAGCCACTTTAACACTCCGAGCACCAGGGCGGTAGCAACAAACACCGCGGCGGTCACCGGCAACAGACAGGCGGAGGACAATGTACCACCCACCCTATTATGAGAGGCCAATCCGCCAGCTTTTCCGGGGCGGTACCAACGACATCAAAACCATGGCGGAAACAGTACATCGAATGGGAACCGCTCACCTTTCGACACTCCACGAAGAACCAGGATGCCATGGAGCCCGAATTGCGGATCCTCCCCATGTTGGTGTATCTTCTCATAAACCAGGAAGTAGAAAGAAGTCGGCTGCAGTGACAACGGTGAGTACTGCACCTATCACACAGGGGAGAGGGGAGGGAAAAGAGAGTGACACCCCCATGCGGCACGCAACACCCCCACCCTCACCCACAACAACATACACACTAACACATCCAACAACATTACTGATACACCCTGTCACCCCCTGGAACAACACAAGGACAAAATTGAAATGAGTCTAACCAGTGTTAAATTGGAACTTTCAGATATAGCAATAGAATTTTAAATAATCAGTATATAATTTTTTTTACATTATATACACTAGGCCGTACACTGTCCCTTGTAAATGTCCGTGGACCAGTGGTCCCAAAAAGCATGGGCGAAGCCCACACATGACACCTGCCTCACAACGGAGAGAACACTGCAGGGGCATCAGGTGGAAAAAACACAGGCACCTCAGGGGGAATTGGAGGGGGGGCACCTCAGCCGGAAGGTGGTACGATGCCACTGGCCCTTGAGGGGGCTCCATGCCCCCTGCCTGGTCCTGGGGAGTGCAAAGCCACAGTCTCTCAAGTCTCTCACTGCTTGGTCCTGGGGAGTGCAAAGCCACAGTCTCTCAGGTGGGTGGGTTGCCCACTGCCTGGTCCTGGGGAGTGCAAAGTCACAGTCTCTCAAGTGGATGGTTTGCCCACTCCTTGGTCCTGGGGAGTGCAAAGCCACAGTCTCTCAAGTGGGTGGTTTGCCCACTGCTTGGTCCTGGGGAGTGCAAAGCCACAGTCTCTCAAGTGGGTGGTTTGCCCACTGCTTGGTCCTGGGGAGTGCAAGGCCACAGTCTCTCTAGTGGATGGCGTCTTCCACTGGTTCTGGAGGGGGCATTGTGCCCAGAGTGCTTGATCCTGCCAAGGACAGGGGGAGTGGATGCATCTCTCCACTGGTACTGGAGAGGGCATTGTGCAGTTAACATCCTCTCACCTGGGTGTCTGAGCCACGAGATGTACTTGGAACAGGTAGCATGATACTCCATGGACGCAGAGCCACACTCCATCCTGCGGCGACTTATGCTGCAAACTGCTGGTAGTGCCAGTGCTGGTGGTGTGCCTCAAGTAACATGTCCAATGTCCAGGACGTCATCTGCAACCTTGGACGACACCCCACTGGGTATGCTGCTGAAGTCCGATATAGTGGCACCGGCTGGGCACGTGGTGGTGCAGATGGTGGTGCAGGTGGCGGTGGCTGCGGTGGAGATGCTGCCGGTGCTGCCCATGGTGCAGGTGTCTGTAGTGGTGGAGGGAGACACCAGACTGTCTCCGGCCGCCTCGGATGGCTGATCCTTGGGGAGGATGCTGCAGACTGAAGATGTGGCAGCGGAAGTGCAGATGACGGTGCAGGCGCAGTGCAGGTGGCGGTGCAGGTGGCAGTTGTTGCGGCGGTGGTGACCATGGTACAGGTCGCTGCCATCTCTGAGGAAATGGTGGTCACCAGCCCCTCACCAGGAGGCATTGTGCCCTGAGGTGTCTTGCCCTTTGTCTTGTGTCCCTTCCCCACCTTGGCAGTCGCTGCTGGGACCTTGGCACTGTCGTCTTTGTGTTTGGGTGAGGCCTTGCTGGGTGGGTGGTGTGACTTTCCCCTGCTGGATGCCGGCCCCTTCTTGACCTTGGCAGGTGGCGGAATCGGGTGGTACTTCACATCTGCAGGTGGCAATCTGGCAGCCCTGACGGGTGCCCCCTTCGATCCACCCGGACTTGCAGGGATCACAGCAGACGTAGATTTGGTGGCTGAGGTGCTGGGCTGGGATCTAGACATCCTGGCCCTAGGGAAAGGACGGGGGGAGGTGTAGGGAAGAGGTTAATGTTAGCCAGGAAAAGTTTTTTAGACACACTAGGACAGGAAGATGGAGGGGGTGTGGGAGTGGAGGAAGAGGTAATGGTTGTAGGAGGTGTACGTCTGCTGAGTTTAGGTGAAGGTGTATGGGCTGGAGGCTGTTGTGAGGTGGATGGCTGTTGAGTGGGTGTGTGCCTGCATTTGTGTACTTTGGGAGGAGGGCTCACAGACACACTGTGAGAGGACACAGGGGACGTGTGAATGTTTGTGGGGGTTGTTACTGCTCGTGAGCAGTGTGTTGTGATGGGCGTGCTGGTGATGGAGGCAGTGGCTAATGATGTAGTGTATGCAGGTGTGAGTGGAGATGAGACTGGGAGGGAGGTGGAGGACGTGGATGAGGGGGACACAGTGGAGGAAGTGGATGTTGTTATGTGTGCATGAGTATGGTGCTTGTGTGAGTGCCTGTGTGATGGTGTGTGGTACTTATGTTTTACTGAGCCACTTTTGTGTGTTGATGTGTATGCATGCTGGTCTGAAGGTGTGATTGGCATAGGCTAAGGTAGAGCGGATTGGGTCGGGGTAGTGGAAGTTGGAGGAGGGAGGCTGGACACAGGGACAATGGCTGACATCAGTGCTGAGGCCAGAGCCTGAAATGCTCTCTGTTGGGCCGCCATGCCAGAATGAATGCCCTCCACATATGGATTTGTTTGCTGCAAATGCCTCTCAAAACCCTGGATGGCATTCAGAATGGTTGACTGCCCACCAGTGAGGGATCTCAGGAGGTCAATAACCTCCTCACTGACGGCAGCAGGGCTGACTGGGGCAGGGCCTGAGGTGCATGGGACGAAGGAGATGCTCACCCACCTAGGTGAGCCGGCACGGGAAACACGCTGAGGGGTGCTGGGAGGACGGTGCTGGTATGGGGGGTGGCAGCTGTACCTGTTGTTGGGGTGGGCACAGAGGTGTCCGCCACCGCCAGGGAGCTTCCATCGGAGGAGGAGTCGCTGTCACTGGTATCCCCTCCTGTGCCTGTCGTGGAGCACCCCTCGCCCTCCGTCCCACTGGTGCCTTCACCCTCTGTGGATTTACCCTCATGGGCCATATGGGATGCAGCTCCCTCAGTCGCCGATGCCTCAGCTCCTCCACCAGATGATGCTAATGCACACAAGGACAGGGTGACAAAACAAGAAGGGGGGGAAGACAGAGGACACACATGGTCAATGTCAGCAACACCACTACCGTTGGCTGACACAACACACACTGAGCTGCCCTAAAAACTAGGCCTTGACCAACCAGACACTATGGTAGTCACCAGCCCATTGGGTACAATGCCTAACGCCAGCACCTGCACACCTGACACCCACAGGACCCTGCACACTAGTAGCTGTCCAATTGTACCATTGGGGTAAGGGTGCTTGAGAGCCTGTAAACAAGGGACCTACCCTGGCATGATCGCCCTGGCCTAAGGGCACCCACAGCGCCCACCCAGCTAGTTCCTAAACCGCGCAGAGTCAGCTTTCTGAAACTGTACTCACCCCCTTGTGGCTGCTGTGATGCCCTCAAGCGCCCATCCAACTCCGGATAGGCGACAGGCACCCCTTCCATGCTGGGAGGCCAGCCCCAGCTGGGCCTCCGCCGTCTTCTTGCTCCAGCGGCTCAGGTGCTCCCATCTCTTGCGGCAGTGGGTGCCCCATCTGTGATAGAACTCCAGGGTCCACACCTCCTTGGCGATGGCACGCCAAATACCTTTCTTCTGGTGGGTGCTGGCCTAGAGGGTAAACAGAGCAAACAAATTTAATTACTCACCCGTCCGGACCGTCATACTCATTGCCCACCAGTTCCCACCCATGCCCTGACGCACATACACTGACCACCTCACATGCAGCACTCAGACCACCACCCAACATGTAGCTTACATCCACACCACTACAAACAGGCATTGCCCACGCATCATGCTCACAGTGTACTCACCTGTTTGTCTGGAGGACCGTAGAGTAGCGTGTACTGGGGGAGGTCCTCATCCACCAGTTTGTCCAACTCCTCCGCAGTGAAGGCAGGGGCCCTTTTTCCAGACACTGTAGCCATTGTCGCTTCCAGACTCAGGTTATAGCAGCACTTGCAGTGTAGGTCCTCTCCTGTTGATGGTCAGGTATCAAGTGAGTGAAGAGATATAAAATGGCGGCCACGTCCACGGCAGTGCGTACCGTCACCACCGGCGTACATCATCATTGGCTCCTCGGACCCTTAGGGCTCAGTGATAACCAATGCGGAGTTGTGCAGCGGTCATCGACCACCTACCGCGACGCTGCACAACGCCAACGCAGTTACCTCATTTCCCCTTGTCCCTCCTCACAAGTCAGACAGCCGCCATTTCAGGGGAGCACATGGCATGGCACCTAACTGCGTCACAGCACATATTGGCACATATACAGACTCACGATTTCACACACTGATTTTTTAACATTAGTTCAGATACAGTTGTGCTATCCATGTGGTAAATGACCTACTGCTCACCGTTCTCCTCCATAGGCTACAACCTCTGAGGCAGCATATGAGATGGCAGCATACTCCGGTGTACAGACCCCTGATAGACCTGTCGACAATGGACGACAGACATATCATAATCACATACAGACTTGATTGTGCCACAATCCAAGAACTGTGTGCCCAATTGGGGTAGGGGTGCTTCAGAGCCTGCAAACAAGGGACCTACCCTGGCATGATCGCCCTGGCCTAAGGGCACCCATAGCCCACACACCTACCCAGCTAGTTCCTAAACCGCGCAGAGTCAGCTTTCTGAAACTGTACTCACCCCCTTGTGGCTGCTGTGATGCCCTCAAGCGCCCATTCAACTCCAGATAGGCCACTGCCAGGATGCGGAACATCAGGGGGATCATGGTGCGATGGGCACCCCTTCCACGTTTGGAGGCCAGTCCCAGCTGGGCCTCCACCGTCTTCTTGCTCTAGCGGCTCAGGTCCTCCTATCTCTTGCGGTAGTGGGTGCTCCGTCTGTGATAGACCTCCAGGGTCCGCACCTCCTTGGCGATGGCATGCC
The DNA here is from genome assembly GCF_031143425.1 of Pleurodeles waltl. NCBI lineage: Eukaryota > Metazoa > Chordata > Amphibia > Caudata > Salamandridae > Pleurodeles > Pleurodeles waltl. The sequence goes on along the minus strand of NC_090449.1, from coordinate 669,846,526 downwards.
AAATACCCTTCTTCTGGTGGGTGCTGACCTAGAATGTAAACAAAGCGAACAAATTTAATTACTCAACCTTCCCAACCATCATACTCATTGCCCACCAGTTCCAACCCATGCCCTGACACACATACCCTGACCACCTCACATGCAGAACTCAGGCCACCCCCCAACATGTGGCTTACATCCACACCACTCCAAACAGGCATTGCCCACTCATCATTCTCACAGTGTACTCACCTGTTTGTGTGGAGGACCATAGAGTAGCGTGTACTGGGGGAGGATCCCATCCACCAGTTTGTCCAACTCCTCCGCAGTGAAGGCAGGGGCCCTTTTTCCATACAGTGTAGCCATTGTCGCTTCCAGACTCAGGTCATAGCAGCACTGGCAGCGTAGGTCCTCTCCTGTTGATGGTCAGGTATCAAGTGAGTGAAGAGATAGAAAATGGAGGTCACGTCCACAGCAGTGCGTACCGTCACCGCCAGCGTACATAGGGCCCAATGATAACCAATGCGGAGTTGCGAGGGTGGTCGTCGACCGCCTACCACGACGCTGCACAACGCCAGCGCAGTTACCTCATTTCCCCTTGTCCCTCCTAACAAGTCAGGCAGCCCCCATTTCAGGGGAGCACATGGCATGGCACCTGACTGCGTCACAGCACATATTGGCACATATAGAGACTCAAGATGTCACACACAGATTTTGTAACATTAGTTCAGACACAGTTGTGCTATCTATGTGGTGAATGACCTTCTGCTCACCGTTCTCCTCCATAGGCTACAACCTCTGAGGCAGAAAATGAGATGGCGACATCCTCCGGTGTACAGACCCCTGATGGACCTGTCGACAATGGACGACAGACACATCATAATCACATACAGACTTGATTGTGCCACAATCTAAGAACTGTGTGCCCAATTGGAGCCAGACCTGATGTCAGCTATCTGCCAGCCCACAGGTATACCCCCTCTTGTGCAGGTCCTGTCACTGCTCTATTTCCTGGCAAGTGGCTCCTTCCAAACTACAGTGGCCATGGCATCTGGGATGTCTCAGCCAATGTTCTCAAATGTGTTCAGCAGGGTGTTTTCTGCCCTGCTGAAACACATGCGCAGCTACATTCTGTTCCCTCAGATGGAGGATTTGGCCACAGTGAAAGCTGACTTCTATGCCCTGGGACATATCCCCAACATCATTGGAGCCATTGATGGGACACATGTGGCATTTGTCCCCCCCGCAGAAATGAACAAGTGTAGAGAAATAGAAGAAGATACCATTCGATGAATGTGCAAATGGTGTGTTTGGCGGACCAGTACATCTCCCATGTGAATGCCAAGTATCCTGGCTCTGTGCATGACGCCTATATCTTGAGGAATAGCATCATCCCTTATGTGATGGGCCAATTCCAGAGGCATCGGGTGTGGCTAATAGGTGAGCCCAAGGTCCCCACACAGTATGAGTAGGTGGCTGGGTATGGGGTAGTCCCTAAGGGTTAGTGTGTGTCTAACAGGTATCTCTCGAAATTTGCAGGTCACTCTGGTTACCCAAACCTATCATGGCTACTGACCCCAGTGAGGAATGCCAGGACAAGGGCAGAGGAATGCTACAATGAGGCACGTGGGTGAACTAGGCGTATTATTGAGAGGACATTCGGCCTCCTGAAGGCCAAATTCCGGTGCCTCCATCTGACAGGTGGCTCCCTGTACTACTCACCCAAGAAGGTGTGCCAGATCATCGTGGTATGCTGTAGGTTGCACAACCTGGCATTGAGACGCCAGGTGCCTTTTCTGCTGGAGGATGGGCCTGGTGATGGTCTTGTGGCAGCGGTGGAGCCTGTGGACAGTGAGGAAGAGGAGGCAGAGGAAGAAGATGTTGACAACAGAACAAACATCATCCTGCAGTACTTCCAGTGGCACACAGGTAAGACACTGTAACTCCTCTTCACATATCAGTTTACTTTAGGACATTGTACATGGCAGCCTCTTAACCTCTGTCTATGGACACTGACTGTTCCCTTTGTATTTCCTTTTTCCAGATCTCTGTACCCCATTCTGCCTTCTGCTATGTGTACTGCTGGCCAACAACTGTCATACATTGGTATGAGTAAATGAACATGTACCTTGCAATTTTTTGCTAGTTTTGTTGTAATACATTCGTAACTCATCAGACTGACTCCAGATTGGTATTTGATTAAAGGGTGTTTATTTAGGTGCTAATGGGTATAGGGGCATGTGCAAGGGGCTGGGGTGATGGTGGAGGAAGGTCCATGGTAGAGTCCAGTCTCTTTGGTATCACAGGTGCATTGTCCAATGGGGCATAGGAAGGGGAGCAATGGCAGTTCAAGGTGGACAGGGTAAAAGAGTGGGACAGAAGGGTGACAATCAGGAGGTTCCTATTTCCTGGTGGGGGTCTTGGCAATGTTCTCTGTCTTCTGCCTGGATCGCAGGGACCGTTTGTGGGGTGGTTCTCCTTCTGCAGTAGGTGGGGTGCTGGTGGCCTGCTGTTCCTGTGGTGGTGCCTCCTGTCCACTAGCGCCGGCGGAGGTGGAAGGCTGTTCCTTGGCTTGGCTAGTGTCAGGGGCCCTTTGTTGAGCCACTGCCTCCCTCATGTCCTTGACCATATCAGCCAGCACCCCTGCTATATTGACCAGGATGGTGTAGATTTTGGTGAGGTCCTCCCTGATCCCCATGTACTGTCCCTCCTGCAGCCGCTGGGTCTCCTGAAACTTGGCCAGTACTGTGCCCTTGGTCTCCTGGGAATGGTGGTATGCTCCCATGATGTTGGAGAGTGCCTCGTGGAGATTGGGTGCCCTGGGACTGTCCTCCCCCTGTCGCACAGCAGTCCACCCAGCTTCCCTGTTGTCCTGTGCCTCTGTCCCCTGAACCGTGTGCCCACTGCCACTGACCCCAGGTCCCTGATCGTCCTGGGTTAATGGGGTTGCCTGGGCTCCCTGTAGTGGTGGTGCTGTGCTGGTGTTTCCTGAGGGGGGAGGCTCTGTGGTGGTTTGGGACTGTGGCAGGGGAACCGACTGTCCAGAGGTCCCAGATGGGCCAGGCTGGTCATCCTGATCCAGGCGTGCAGAGCTGCTGTCATCACTGTGGGGCTCTTCTGTGGGGGGACTGGATGTAGCTGGCACCTCCTGTCTGGTGACTATGGGTAGGGGTCCTGTTGGGATGCAAATGCATTGTTATTGTAGCTGTGTGTGCCATCTTGTGCAATGGGTGTGTTTCCCTAATGGAATTGTGCTTTCCCTGTCGCATTGGCTTTGTGTGATTGCTGATTGTGTGGTGTGGATGAGTCTGTCTAGTGTGCATACTGTGATGATGGGTGTCCATGCAGGTCTGTGATGGGTGTCCATGCATTGGTTTTGCATGCAGGGCTTGGTATTGGGATGGGTGGGTTGTGCTAGTGGGGTATATGTAAGGTGGTGGAGTGATGGGGTGAGGGTAGGGGTGGTAGTTAGTAATGGCATGCGGGTAGGGTGGGGGATATAGTAGTAAAGAGTTGACTTACCAGAGTCCAGTCCTCCTCCTACTCCTGCGAGGCCCTCAGGATGCATGATTGCCAAGACTTGCTCCTCCCATGTTGCTAGTTGTGGGGGTCCACCGCCAGTCCTCTGTACTGCTATCTGGTATCTTAATACCACAGAACGCACCTTCACCCGTAGGTCGTTCCACCTCTACCTGATGTCATCCCTGGTTCTTGGATGCTGTCCCACGGTGTTGACCCTGGCAACAATTCTCCGCCATAGCTCCATCTTCCTTGCAATGGAGGTCTGCTGCACTTGTGATCCGAATAGCAGTGGCTCTACCCGGATGATTTGCTCTACCATGACCCTTAGCTCCAACTCAGAAAACCTGGGGTGTCATTGAGGTGCCATGATGTGGTGTGAGTGATATGTGTGAGGTGATGTGTGGGGTGCTGTGTTGTGATGTACTATGTGATGTGCGTGGATGGTGTATGAGTGATGGTGTTCTGTGCCTCTGGGTGAGGGTGTGCTCTTTGCTTTTCTCTCTCTGCTTGTTCTAATTTGTTTGTTGAAAGGGTTGTGGTTAATGTGGGTGGGTGTTTTATTGTGGTATGAGTGTGAGGGTGTGGTGTGTGTATGTGTGTCAGGTGTGTGTAGTTTGAATTGTCCAATGTGGTGGTGTCTTGTAAGTGTGTGTGTGTATTTTGAGCACGGTGGTGTGTACTGCCAATGGTTTACCGTGGTTGAAAGATTTGTGGGTCGTGATACTGTGTGCGTATTCCTGTTGGCGTGACGGTGTGGGTTTTGCTATCGCCAGTTTATCACTGAACTTTGGTCTGGCGGACTTGTGTGGGTGTCTGTATTGTGGTGGTATTCTCTGTATGGGTCATGATACCTGTAGCGGAATATGGCCGCGGTCATGGTATGTTGGTGGGCATCGGCACGGCGGTAAGCAGGATTTACCACCAGGGTTGTAATAGGGGCCTTAATTTGATGTCATCTACAATATGTTTTTGTATTTTTATCAATTTGTCATTCACTTATAATTTCTACCTTGAGGTTTTTGTCATCTGTTTTACAGTTCCTGTTGCTCCATCCTTTGCTTTTTGCTGCCACTCAATAATTGTCCATGCATTTTAAGGAACTAAAACTGTCAACCTTTCTAATTTAGAATCATGATCTCTTTTTGTTTTCCTGCTTCATATTTCCAGACAATTATCCATTGTCTACTCAGAGTCTTTGGTTCTCTCAGATACAGATTCTGCTATGTCCCTCTTTTCTATAGTTTGAAATCCACAAGCATAGACCTCCAATATTTTCTGACTCTATCATCTTTTTACTGCCTGTTCTCTTCTTATTTAGTTTTTCAGTCTCACCACTCTCTGCTTTCTCCAAGCTAGAACTTTCAGTAGGAATCAATATACATACATGTACCCTATTCAGTCATGGTCCTGTTAAGTTTGTAATGCTATTCAGTTGAATAAATCAAGGAAGATGTTTCTCAACATATTAGTTGCTCGTAAAGAGAACTGACACCACTTTGTTTTTGCTGGCTATAACTAGTTTTAAAGAAAGTGAATACATGATTTAACATAGAATAAAACCAAAATATCAGGCTGCACAGCACTCACAAATCTTAATACTATCATGTATTTGTAGAAATTCCTTAAAATTATATACCTTTGAATCGTTAAAAGACCTAAACAAATTTCATAGTTTTGATACATATCTAAATTAAGAATCACTGTCAACCACCCACGCTGCACTCAGATCACACAACGCCTGAAGGAGCTCCAATGGCTCCCCATTCACAAACGAGCACAATTCAAACTACTCCCCCACACTTTCAAAGCACCATATAACGCAGGCCTAGCATACTACAACAATCAAATCTGCATTCACAAACATTTCAGACACCTTCGCTTGTCCTGACCCTTACTTGTATAAACCCCATGCATACAGAAAGCTAGGTTTGGCAGTCAAGCCTCCTCCCACATCGCTCCTAAGGTATTGAATGGTCTGTTACTACACACTGGAACCTCCTCCTCACTTCCTGAATTCCTCTAGAAGCTGGAGACCTGGCTTTTTGAATAGTCCTACTAGGCCCTAGACTCACACCTGCCCAACACGAGGTGATAGTGCGCTTTACAAATTTGCATAACATACCATATACCTGATAGAACGTAGTAAAGTAGAGGAACTCATTCTGGAGAAACAATAAACAAATATAATTTCAACTTTAAAGCATGGTTTTTTTTTCCAGATCAGTTTGACTTCCAAATGAACTTTGTGAAGTTGCCAAAAAGGAGCTATTGGTAATGTTTGTTGTTTTTGTTAATCATGCAAGGGGCATTGGAAGGCTAAAGTTGGCAGGAAAATTATCAACATTCCCTCAGGATATCAATGGTCTGGAGTTACATGAGTTTTTCACCGTATATTTCCCTATGGAAGATAAATGTTGAGAACGATAGTAAAGGGTATGTTGAAAAATTAGCAATGGTTTATTTCCCAGTGTGACCACTCATGCTGCTCAGCTATTGCCATTGCTTTCTTCCCTGGGTTTAGTTTACATGCAGATTTAAATGGGCCTCTCTTTAAGACGCAACAAAAGTATTGATGTTAGCTAATGTTTTCAGTATGAGTAAAAATGTTTAATATGCAACAGAAGAGAACTATGGGAGTACATCTGATAACTTTAGGCACAAAAGTAACTATTAAGGGCAGAGTACAAGATAAGGTTAGCCCTGTGTTTGCTCTTCTTATGGGATCACTGGAATAAACCCATAATAATCCTTAGGAATTTAAAAGTATTTGACACAAGAAGACTATGGTTACAGTGGAATACCGGCAGATGCTTTTAACAAGTGAAGTTGTCTTGACAAGAGGTCCCCGCTGTCCCCATATACCTTTATGACATATACAGTGTTCCATATCAATACCACTTAATTCCTATGTCAGCACTATTTGTACTTCCAAATGCTGTTCACAAATTTCAGAGAGAGTACAATATTCAAATATTGTTTTGAAGTGGGTGTATCTAACATGTTCTACACAAACATCTGTGGTGGTCAAATCCTTTCTGGAGTGTGGTACAGGACTAGACTAGACAAACATTAGCAAATATTTGAACAAGTGTGGATGTACTCAACGTATGTTGCCAGTTTATCTTAGTAATGCCTTATAGTCGATGAAGTCCTTTATTGCACTTTCACTTACATCATTGTTCTAGTACTATTTTACATTTCAACCAGTGCTGACAAACTGCTAAACTCTTCTTCCACAGTGTCACATGGTCATAACAAAAGGACTGTGGAAAATATTAGAAATTTATACAAAATGGGCAGAGTAGCCAGTTGTCTCTATACCTTTAGGAATGTTTTGCACATCTTTACCTCACATAACTATCAACATTTTTTAAAAGATTTGTGATAATAGTTAACCAAGTATTCAATTAAGGGAAATTCAGTATTTTACATCAATTTAAATTCAAACACATGTTGCTAATTTCTCAATTCCCCAGTTTGCTTAATAGGACTATAAATTTCTGTTCTTTTGGGGGGGAGAGACATTAATCAGTATGTATTGAGATGTCAGTATCCATCAATAGAAGTTAAGCAGAACTTGGGACTCTAAGAGCATGTAGGAATTCTTTAAAGAAAAATTGGTATAGTTAGAATGCTGAGGTACATAGGTGTTAAATCAGTGTACTTTTTTCTCCAATGGATTCTTGTGAAAATTAAATTACATTGCTGATCTCATTATATAAATGTAATTATGCCAAGCAGAGAGACATTACAACAAATAATCCTTGCCCAATCTGGTTGGTGGCTGGGTGAGTGAGCTTCCTGCCTAAAATACCATTTCCCGTCTACAGTCCATAGACTGACTGAACTATCTAAATTGGATAGAGGGAAACTTTGTAGTGCCCCTTCCTAGGAATGGTTCACGTTGACCCAATTTCCATAATGGATGGATCCATAAGGACTCCAATTGACATTAATGAGAAGTTGTCCATGTAGATGTCGTAGGTATGCTTGTCCACAGTGATATTCTAGGAAGAAAACTTGCAAGCGAATGAAAACCCCTCCTCTCTGTCTACAGGAGGGTCCCAAGAGCAGACTGCACCAGTAAGTAGAAAAGGGAGATGCCAAGAAAAAAAGGCACAAATTTTCTCTGCTGCAATATATCATAACCTGCTTATCCTATAGTTTCCAATTTTTTAAAACAGCATAGATGAACTGTCAAGGAAGGAATAGGTAACATTTCCTATGTTTCCCTTACTTATGTGTTCGGTGGATGTGGCTTATCTGTCAAAAACCAACAGATGTTCTTAGAGTGGATAGAGACATCATATACACTAATAGGGTGAACAGGACATCTATCACTTCTTGGTGCGTGGCTCACATCCACATAACTCTAAATATACCCCTAGTCCTTTCCAAAGCCCTTAGCACATTTGCAACACTAAAATGTAGGCCTGGGCGGAGTGTGCGGAGTCGCGCTATGTTTAACTCCGCCAAGTGGTTAAAAACTCTTCTGCGCTACGCGGAGTTCCACAAGCAGGCAGACTTCTCAGTTGCACCCTTATAAATTGCATTTGGTGTCAAACGCAATGTGAAGTACGTACTCATGTTCAAAATTGCACGCGAACGGCACTACACAGTTCGCATAGGTGCAGCCATCTTGTTTTTCACTCTGTTTATTTTGCTGGGCCTTCAACTTTTCAAGTTTTCATTTGACCTCAGTCTCTGAAATCCTCCACTCTTACACTTGATTTACCCCTATTTTTTATTTATTGTATTAGTGTGTTTTTTTGTGTTTGGTTATTTTTACGTTGTTTTCATTTTTTGTGTTTGGGAACTTTTTGTATTTTTGATTATTTTTCCACTTATTTCTTCTTCCTGTTTCTTTTCTTCTCTTCTTCACCATATCCCAGTACCATGGCAGAGCAGGGCCACAGTGGCTGCCTGTCTTGTGGGTGGCGCTATCGTCAAGGGGTGCAGCCTCGGCCTATCTTTAGTGAGGAAGAAGTGGCAGCACTGTTTTTTTATGTGCAGTGCCACCACTCCTTGATGCTGACAGCAGATGGCAGGTCTGTGAGCAGTTACCCCTGGTGGGAGCATCGGCAATGCTGGGATAGGGTGTGGCAGTGGTCAGGCCCACCACCCAGGTCCAGCACACGACCCAGCAGCTGATGCACCGCTGGGCGAATATCATAAACCATGACCAGGATCTGCTTGACCTACTAGGCATTGAGATTTCGGGGCTTGCTGATTATATTTTAATAGTGTGTATGCTCTACAATGCTAACTTTTTTCCAAATATCATAGAGCTTCCACTCAGTGGTAAGTTAAGTTTATTTTATGTTAAGAATATTATTTATTATGTGATCTAGGCAGCTAAAAATCGTGTACTTTTTTTATAGCCACACCAACCAATAGAGCCTCTGCTAGTTCGACCGCTACAGGAGCAGATGGACAGGGGGAGATGCAATGGCAGGGCCGGGCAATGGTAAGTCACAATGCTTGCTTATTGACAATTATTCTTACTACCTAGCTACAAGGATGTTGTCATGATCACATTCATGAACACCTGCATTACAGCTGCAGTGGTTGTTGGGTTACTTATGGCCTCTTCTATCTGCAACTCACCAAAATCACATATAATGTACGCTAAAAATGATGGCTTGATAGAAACATGAAAGAATGGAAGGTTAAAAGAAAGGATGGGTGAAAGTGAAAGGAAAGGATGAATATGTGGATGACAAATGATGCACAGGTGAGTTTTGGTATTGGGTAAATGGATGGATGGGTGAAAGAAAGGGTGGATAAGGTAGCTTCTGAATGGATGGATAAAGGATTGTGAATTTGGGTGGAAGACTGGATAAGAGAAATGAAAGCTTAAATCATGGTGGCTATGGGTGCATATAGGGGAAGAAGTAAAGTTTATTTACTTTCCTTACTGCCCAGGGAGTCAATTTGTTGGAAAGAATTTGTGATGGTGAGCGAGACAAGTGAGTAAAGTGGGACTAATATTAAGTGTCTGATTTAATTTCAGTTTTGGCAAGCCAACTACCATTCATATAGCCTATTCCTTTCGCTGTAAAGCAGTGCATCACACCCCCCATCTACTTTGGGCAGACAGGATAAATATATTTATATTTTATATATGACATGTGGACATATCTTATTTATTTACCAGCCTCTTTGGAATCAGGGTAAAAACTAAATTAAGTGAAAGGCATGTGGGGAAGAGCAGGGCCATTGGAATTAAAGATAGATAATTGCTAGTTACACCAGCCCAAGCTACAGACAATAGCAAAGTATTTGAACACCATAGTGCATAATGCCTTACTCATGATAAATGAGAGGTAATTCATTTTTATTTTTTCACTAAGTGTGTCTGTTTAGTTACTATAAAAGCCTTTAAAAAACGAAATCACAGTTTTTTTTAAATCTGGTCTTATTCTGCCTCAGTTCTTTTCTACCAAATAGTCAGTGCTTTTTATGTGAGGCATGTGTAGGTAAGCCATTTAAATATTGGCCATGTGACTCTCCTAATCATAACCACATCAAATTTTAATGTCCCTCGAGGGCCAGCAATGTAGTGCTACTGTGCCACCAACTATCTTTCTTTTGAAGAAGTGTTTTCCCAGAGCATTGCTTACAATTTGTCATTTTTATTCTTCTTTTTCTCAATATAGCTACTCCTGGTCTATGAACACCAACCAGGCAGGAGACAGTGGCCGTCTGTGGCAGCAGAGGCTGGGCAACATCCCGGAAGAATATCAGCACCTGGTGATCCTGGAGGAGGAAGAGGCCAAAACAGCTGCCTGGGACCCAGGATCCCCAAAAACCAGGGGGGACCCTATAACCCTAACCTGCCCAGGGTCAATACAACATCAAAGAGAAAACGACAGGAAGGGACAAATTTAGTCCTAAGTTTAAAGAACAGTACTTAATTCTGTTACTCCTGAGTTCATTTCTTTCTCATATTTATTTCAATTTTTTTTTTTAGCAAAAAAGGAGCTATGGTTGTATAATACATTACTTAATACACATCACATAAATAAATATAAACAAAACATTACTCACATTACTAACAAATAGACCACATATAAGGTTTAACAGTATAAAAAACCACCAAAGGTGGTGCCCTACGCATTTAAATAGTGGTCACTATTGCGTAACTCCACGTGTGATCCACTCCTACTTGCTAAGGAAATGGGCTTTACATGCACTTAACTATCACCGCGTTATGTATTTCTTTCACACAAGCGTGATATAGTGCATCTTAAGCCTTTGCAATATAGTCCATTGTTTGGCAAGCCCAATACACTTGCAATAAAAAGAAGTCAACACGTTTCGGCCTACTGATTTAAGGCCTCATCAGGACTGGAAAAGGGTAATAGCAATTCTTAATTGTAGAAAAAATGGGATAGTTGCTGTATATCTTCCTCTAATTACTCGATCGGTGAGCCATGCTACCTATGTTGTTTAAATGGAGTATGACAGCGGGGCTCATACCGACTGCCAAGTTCGGCGTTTGCTCGTGTCAATTTTTGTCCGGCAAGTCTGCCTAGGAGCGCGTCTTCTGTGTAGATATCGTTGCTATGAGACGTCGCCAAAGGACCCAGGATCCAGCAGGGCAGCACACCAGCCTCCATCCTACTGGCTAGTACATCGATAGCACCACCGCCAGCAGTCAGGGTTCCTCACTGCACCTGCTGCTGCACCCTCCTGCTCCAACAAGGTGTTGCGGCGACATATCCTGCAGACGATGTACCAGATGCAGAGCTGGCTCGCCAGCATTGTGCAGAGCCTGTACCAGCTCTGGACCCATATTCATAGTGCCCTCTTTAAAGCCCTTTTTTAATTTTGTTTGTTTTGGTGAGAGGAATCTGTTGTGAGCGGACAGAGTGGGGATGGATTTGGGCTGGACTTTGGACTTTTCGTTGGACTTTTTGGGGAAAGAGTTACTTGTTCAGGAAGAGGGATGGGACTGTTGTGGGTGCAGAGGGAGGGTTTTCTGTTTGCAAATAATAAAGGGGATTTTTTTCTTACTTCATTTGCATCCCCAATCTTTATTTTGGTGTTTTAGACTTTTAGTTTGCACTGCTGTCTGTTAGTGTAGCCTGTTATTTTGATCTGCTAAAACAATATGTCATTTACTTAGAAACTTGCTTTATTGCTCTCTGCAACGATATATTGACCACTAGGGGATGATTGTCCTTGCGTATTTTGCTTAAAAAACAAGTACACACAGGCAACATCTTCAGTAGGAGTTAATTACTAAGTTAACATGTTCACTTCAATCCATAGTTCTTTTCTTCCCTGAATTGATGAAGCAAGGGAGTCTTCTTATGCAGGTTTTTTCCTAAGGTGGCATCTTAAGGGGGCAGTAGGGGTAGTAGTAGCAGGCTAGCGCGCTAACTGGAAAGACAGAAGGTGCCATTCCAACCTCTGTGAACTCCAACTGCAGGATTAAAGGGTTATCAATCACTGCCAACTAGACTGAAAGAGAACAACAAGTTTGTGGGTCATATGAGATAACTTTAGGAAGACTGAGACCAAACTACCACAACAACAGCATTAGGCACACAACAAAGAAGACCATATGATAATAAAATCTAGCAGTATCAGTTTCTTCTGAGCATTGATGGGTAGCTATAAAACTAAACTTAGGACATGAAATCATGGAGTCATGAGAAGTGGGCTCAGACTCAAGTGTGTTTGGATCAGGTTAAGCCTTTATGAAACACACACACAAGGCATGAATGAAGATGTTGATGGGGTCAGTGTGGAATATTGCTCATTTAATGGAAGGTAGAAGGTCATGCAGTGCGTTTGTTTTGCTTTTACCACATCCACCCCAGCAAGTGTGTGATTAATTGAATTCACAATTTAATAAATCTCACAGCCCGGGCAAAGAGGATATGGGGCATAATGAATGGATGGAAAAGGGGATTTGAGGAAAGGTGTAACAAAGACAAATACTACACAAAAGAAACCAAGACAAAATTTGTTAGGGCCCTGAGCAGCACACCATCATCAATCTGTTGTGGAAGGAAACAAAGGGATAAGTAAGTATGACAGAGTTCAGTAAATTCATTGGAAACAGCCCTTCTGCCTCAGAGATATCCCAGATAGTATATCCTAAGTGTTATGTCTGCTTGTTTTGAAATATGGAAGACTGAATGTAACCCTCCCAGTTCTAAAAATTAGAATTGTCAAAAGGAAAATGATCCTGTATTGCCAAATTTGGTGATGCATCTCCACTCTTGAATGTCTGTCACTCTGGTGCCTGTCTGAACCTGTCCGGTAGTTTTGCTGTGCAGGAGAGGACTAGGAGAATGCTTCTGTGCTGAATACAAGTAACTGTATTATAGAGTAAAGGAAAAGGACAGAAGAAAGCAATGTAAGCTTCATGAGTAATCAGAAGTATACCAAGGAGACTCAGAGACAGAGCAGGAACATAAGAGGAGTTTGAGCTAGCAATGCAGCAAATTCATACCCAGCAGCAATTCCAAATCAACACATCTCTCTCCAGCTCACAGAACTGAATGAGTACTAGGCCTCAGAGTCTTCATCATCATCACCAGTTCTCTTTGGTGTCAATTACTTTCTCCTTTCCTAGGTGTTGAGGTACACCCTCCTTGAGTCCTTCTATCTTCCTCCTCCAGATTAAGAGTAACTCCTTCCCAGTCCCAAACTGAGCAAGGTGGACCTGTGAAGTGCACTGCTTTTGAAAAACAAATAGAGAAACAGAGCTGGAGTGTTGTTTGTATAGATCTGTGTTTGGTAACTAAAGTGGCTGGCTTGTTATGAGGGACCAGAAAAAGGAGTAGACCCTGCAGGTAAATTTCACTATTTTCCATCAGCCTTCAAACTTTGCAAATAATTGGAAATAGTTTACACATTTGTTGAAATCCCTCCCTCACTGTCAGCTACCACATACATGAGTCATCACTCACAAATTCCCAATCCATCAATATATTACCACTCATTGGTGCAATAGGTACTTAGAAGTTACCTCTTCCAATCCAAGCATGGTGGTTGAACACAATATGTCCTCTTTGATGGCATCCACACATTGGAATTAGGCGTTGGTATTGGCAGTCTTTTAATCAATGATCTTCTAGGGCAGCCCTGCTAGGTGATAGAAAGAATAGGATAGCCGATGGCATGTGAGGGAGGCTGGAATTATTTCTAATGTCCTGAAGGGTATATGGAAGCTTCTTCACTGCACATGGGTCCAACTCCAAACCGGGCTTATATGTGACTATAAAATAAATGGTGGAGCAGCATACATCTGACAAAAACATAATTTTGCACTAGAATATTTTTTCTTTTTTTTCCAAGAAAGAAAGAGAAAAAGAAGCTGAACAAGAAATAATTAAAAGGTTTTATGGTGGCCCTGGCATAGTCAATCCAGGAAGTAGCGTTTGTTCTCAAACTCTTGTGGAACTCCCAGAAGTTAGTCAGCTAACTCGCTTGATTCTGACCAATCATCCTTTTCCTCCTCCTATGGTGTTTCGAGAACTGTGTAATCATGTGGTATAAAATGCTGGGTAATTTTGATCATGGTCAATATTTCCACATTATGAGGCAAGAGACTGGTCCTTCTCACTGTAACAAATGCACCAGCTGCACTGAACACACGTTTATCAGACACACTAGCTACAGGGAATGCTAGAAACTTTAGCCTGCTAAACTCTGACCATTGTCGCATGTTCTGATACCAATACACCAATGGGTTTTGAACCACATTCACCTCTTTTGGGTCATCCAGAGACTCCTGGAACATCCGCTGAATCGTCATTGGTGTTGCCACTTGCTCAACCGCTTTTTCCTTGAAACCAAGCCAATGAAGAGTTTGGGTCCGATTCTTTTGTTGCTGTTGTCACTGTTTGTTTTGTTTGTGGGGTTGGAAGATGTGAGACAAGACTGCCCTCTCAGGAATTTGAAGGGGCACCCCAGAACTGTGGTGTGGGACACTAAGATCCAGCCATTCTTCTTCCAGTAATCCCACTTGCTCAACAATCCACCTCTTGTATTGTGAAATAACCCCTTCAGAAAAAGGAATGATAGCAGAAAGATTTTTTTTTGCAGCGTGGATCAAGTACGCTGGCACAGATATACTCTTTTGGTGAAATGATGTTATTTTGCAGCCTTGCATTACAAGTCAAGTGATAGCATTGGCTATTAACCAAGCCATGCACTTCTGGGTTTTCATTCGCACCCCTGAATGCGAATGTTTCAGACATCTTCTTTAGCTGCTTCTGTAACAAGTGCAATAACGGGATAGCTCGGCCCATTGCACTGTCCTCCTTGCTAACTTCCTGCGTGAAAACCTCAAAAGGGAGATGCATTTGTGTGAGGCATTTGACTAGGCCCCTTTTGTCCGCATCCATAGTCATAGGTTTCCCAATTGCATCAGCTCCTCTTTGAATGACAAAGCCATTGATCTGACTGTATTGCTCAAACAGACGTTGCAACATATAATAGGTTGAGTTCCAACATGTTGGCGTGTCCTGTATCAGGGCTTTAACTGGTACGCTGAATAATCTGCAACTGTTCCCGGGGTTTAAAAGAATGGTTGAAATAAGTGCAGATGCATCTACAGGTGGCTCAGTATATTGCTGACTATGGGGGTCATTATGACCCCGGCGGTCAGTGTAATAGTGGAGGTATTACCGCCAACAGAATGGCGGTACATACCTCCACTATTATGACATTGGCGGTTTGGCCAAAGCCAAACCGCCAAGTTAACACACCGACCGCCACGGTGGTAACGACCGCCGGGCTGGAGACTACAGTCTCCAGCCTGGCGGCCGTCACTAGGCCACCCATGGCATTTTGACCCCGCATACCGCCATGGTTTCCATGGTTTCTGTACTGCCACGAAAACCTTGGCGGTAGGCACTATCAGTGCCAGGGAATTCCTTCCCTGGCACTGATAGGGGTCTCCTCCTCCCTCTTCCCCCTCCCCAGAGTCCTCCCACACCCTCTCCCACCCCCTCCCGCCCCCCACATATACACACATACACACACATACATACACATCCATACACACACGCATACACATATTCACCCACGCATGCATACATTAATACACGCTCACAGCAACACTCACGAACATACATCCAGGCACACAAGCAATCACACGACACAACATGCACGTACACACACACCCACTCATGCACACACGCATTACACCCGCATGCACACATTCAAACACAGTCACACACACCCACGCACACAATACCTTCACCCCTCTCTCCTGTTGGAGAACCCGACTTACGTGCTCGCAGGGGGTCCTCTGGCAGGAAACGGGAAGCGGCGTGCTGCCAGCAGCAGCGTGCACCAGCAAAACACCGCCAGGCCGAATCACGCCACCTTATCGCCGTCCGTCACCATAACCGTAGCCGGAATTCCACCAACCTTCTGGCGGAATTCCAGCTAGGGTCACAATGCCATTAACGGTCGGTAGCCACGATGACAGTATGTTGCCGGCCATCGCCGTGGCATTAGGCAGCATTTGCCGCCAATCTTATAATGAGGGCCTATGTTTTCTTTTTAAAGAAAGTCTTTCACAACAAGGTTGATGCAGTGCGCCAAACACTGGATCCTGAAATAGCCAACATTTGCCATGGCCTTGACTATGTTACTGCCATTGTCTGTGGCAACAAATCCAAATCAAAGATCTCTGGGTCACAGCCATTCAGACACCTTGCTATTAACTTCCTTCAAAATGTTTGCAGCTGTGTGTGATTTCTCCATGGCAAACATGGCTACTGTTGCATGCCGCCAAATGCTCTTAAAAATTTCTTCAGCACCAAGACCTGTAGATAGCTTTTGCTTTACCCCAGAAAAGAGATCCAGTGTGCAGCAATGCACATGTAATCAGTCACCGAACAACTGGTGCACATGTCTGTGGTCAGGTGGATAGTGTGGACAACACTTTGCTGAAAAGCTTGTCCAATGAATTGCAGAACATCGTGATACAGTGCTGGAAAAGCAACTCATGCGAAATAGGTCTGGCTTGGAACCTTGCATTTCAGGCACACAGCCACTACAAACTCTAAGAATCCCACTACTTCCACAAAAGAAAACGGAGGAGGTCAAGTTTTAACATTTTTGCCAGCTTCCCATTATACAAACGTGCCACTGGGATGTTGTGGTCGTAGGTCCTGCCTGCCTTAACATGCCTGTAATTGTAGCCTGGACGTGCTTCTTTTGTGTGGCCACTGAAACAGGCGACTTTTGAAAAGTAGGTGGTGGGAGACTCAAAGTGCATTGTGCAGTAGTAGCCATATGCTGTGGTGTCTCCATCTGACTTTGAGTCATCCTGTGCCTTTGTAAGGTCACTGAGGTGGGTAATTCTGGCACACTGCTGGGGGCAGGGCTGCTTTGCTGAGGATGTCACACTCATCTTCCTCATCTTCCACTGTGAGTTGACCATTGTAGCTGATGTTTCCTGGCTCTCCTTACCTTCACCACTGTGACCACGTTGAGCCAGTTATTAAGGTGTACTTTTCTCTTGGGCCAATGCCTGAAGAAGATCTGGATATAGGTGGGTGTGTGGATTGCATCTCTTCAGTGTATACTTCCTTTCAGGCACAGGTCGGTGCAGGTCTCTGTTGGTGCCTTACAAATATGGGAGCTGGCGGTGCTGCCAGTGTCACATCCCTCAGAGCACATTGGATAGTAATGTCAGACTCCTCTGTGAAAGCTTCCACAGTGACTGGCTCATCATCATCATTCTCCTCATCATCATCCCCTTCCATTACTCTAACACTTTCTGGAACATTTCTTTTCCCTTGCCTTTACTGGTGTCTCCCAGACTCTGCCGGGGTCCAATCCGTGTCCCTACTATCATCATCAGAAGTGATGCTGGGAGAAGATGGTTGAGTAGTTCCTTTCCTTTTTCTTGCTGGAGATCTGGGAGACATTGATTCTAAAATAAGAAGTTTTTGCTCAGCAGGAAGCTCATCCTCCTGTTCTGCTCCAACTTCAGGAAGATCTGGCTGCGGCTGCTGTCCACTTTGCTCTGTTTCCCGAAACGATAGGGTACTACTTTGTGAAAGGGACACATCCAATTCAACATCACTGCTTATCAGCATAGCCATGATAGCTGTAGCTGCCTCACTGATAGACATGGTCTCGGGTTTGGGTTGGGGTGATGCTGTTGATGCAGAAGTGACTGCTGCTCCCAGTTCCTCTTCGGAGGCCAGTGTGGCAGGTACACGTCTCCCGAAAAAGTTGCAGTTGGCATGCCACTGGCGGAAAGCTGCTTCTTCTCAATGGCCACTTTCTTGGGAGCAACTTTCTTAGGGCCTGTTTTAATCTCTAGGTAGGCAGTGGCAGTAAGATGCACAAAGAAAAGTGTTTGGTGCCTGTGGACCAAAGTAACTGTAAGATCTGCTCTTTGGCAGTACTGTGGGGGTCTCCTCTCTTGTGCATGTAGTTAGTGAAATGTAGCATTGTTGCAGGTTGAAAATAGTACAGAGAAATGCAATCTTAGTGTGATTGGTTACTTATGTAATATACCTATTTAATCAAATATTGTAAAGGTAAACCACACCACCATACCATGAAAAAAATTACATTTCAAATCAGACAGCAAAGCAGGCAGATCTATCTCCATCTGTTTAAAGGTACTCAGAGAGAGGTGCATTGCTGAATGTAATATCCCTTTAAATGACTTATGACAGCAAGGTGGTCCAGCGGAAATGAAACAATCATTAACAAAATGAACTGTGCTATTGATTTGTCTGCCATGCTCCGCAGCCTTGGTGTCCTGGAGGAAATGGAATTACAAATAAGAAACTGAATGCTATACTACAACTTTGCGTCTTTAGTCGATGGATGGATGGATGGATGAAGGAATGGCTCAGATGGGTGTGGATGGATGGATCGTTACAAAATGCAGAATGAAATAAAACTTAAAATGAAAATAAAAAATTATTAAAAAATGAAAAACTAAAATATAAACATTAAAATAAAAAAGAAAATAAAAACATTAAAAACCAAAAAAAAAAAAAAAAAAAGTAAACAAATAAAAAAGTAATACAAAAAAATATATATATAAAAAAAAAAAAGTACAAATAAACAAAAAAAATGCATAAAAATTAAAAATAAAATTAGAAAAATTAAAAGAGAAAAAAATGGAAAACAAAGAACGTATGCAAGCTGATGGCAAGGGACACTGGCTAGATGGACTAAATGGCTGCCAGCCAGCCACATGGTCAAATAACAACAACAAGGAGCAAGAAGGCGTGACAAACAAAGAACACATGCAAGCCTATAACAAAGGTACACTGGCTGCATGCACAAAATGTCTGTCAGCCAATGGTCAAACAACAACAACAAGTAGCAAGGAGATCAAAGAAGAACACATGAAAGCCTGCGGCAAAAGGACACTGGCTACATGCACAAAATGGCTGCCTGCCCCCTAGTCATCATCAAACAACAACTTCAAACAGGGAGGCATGGAGAACAAAGAACACATGCAAACCTATGGCAAGGGACACTGGCTGGATAGACTAAATGGCTGCCAGCCAGCCACATGGTCAAACAACAACAACAAGGAGCAAGAAGGCATGGCAAACAAAGAACACATGCAAGCCTATTGCAAAGGGTCACTGGCTGCATGCACAAAATGGCTGCTAGCCTCATGATCAAGGTCAAACATCAACTGCAAACAAGGGGGCATGGAGAATATAGAAAACATGTAAGCCTTTGGCAAGGGACACTGGCTGGATGGACAAAATGGCTGCCAGCCATATGGTCAAACAACAACAACAAGGGTCAAGGAGACATGGTAAACAAAGATCACACGCAAGCATATGGCAAGGGTCACTGGCTAGATGGACAAAATGGCTTCAAGCCAGCCACAAGGTCAAACAACAACAAGTCACAAGGAGGCATGGGAAACAAAGAACATATGCAAGCATATGGCAAAGGGACACTGGCTTCATGCACAAAATGGCTGCCTGCCACAGGGTCAAACAACATCCTCCTATGCCATCAAATATTATTACCCCAGAATACATACACTTGAAACTGAAATGCAAGCAATAGCCAATATTTAAAATTTAATCCAATGCTATCCGTGGCCTAAATGAAGTTTTAAAAACATATACCACTGTAACATTTATTTCATGCACTGATGACTACTAGTACTGGGCCTACTACAGAAGCATGATCACGGCAAGGTGCAATGCAACAAGGAAGCATACAAACTCCTGTCTACTAGTGAGTTTGGGGATCTTTGCTGAACAAGTTCACCTGGATGGCTGTATTGGAAGAAGCAGGAAGTTTGCTTTAACCCAGAGCAAGAAGAGCTCCACTCGGTTCATTTACATTAGGGAGGCAGATGTGCTGATCTTGCCTCTGGTAACCCCACCAGGCTCCACCTTGAAAACAAAGTCATTGGAGGAGGGTGTGTCTGTACCACCTCTACCCACAAACCTTATCGGAGCCATCTCTGCCACTCTGGAGGAAGGAGTGTTGAGATGCTTCACCCTACAAATCATGTTAGAGACAACTCCACCGTCACTGCATGCTCCACCCTATTCTGCATTGTGAAAAGACAGCGTAGAGCCCCTCCAAGCATACCTCAGTGGCCGAACACCTTCCCTCACTGCCTACTGATCAGAACTAAGAAGAAGTGGAATTAATGGTCAGGAACTGTAGATGTGGACGAAATATAATTTATACAGTAACACACACATCTTAATATTAGAATATACTGTAGCATGCCTCTAAATTACTTCTACCATCTGTTTGGCATCATGGTGACAGGAACATGTGTCAGAACTGCAAGTGTGACTGAATAATGTTGTATGGTGACCCACAAACTAAATATTGTGAAAATATTGTGGCATGACTGTGAGTTATTCTGCCATTCATCTGATATTACGGTGACACATACAGCAATAACTTAGAAAAATATTTATGGAATTGGAAGTACGGCAAATGTAAACTTTAGGAAAATATTTAGGGCCTCATTATGAGTTTAGCGGTCTCAGGACCGCCATGTTGGCGGTGGCAGTCATTCCACCAACAGGCTAGTGATGAAGACCGCCAAATTATAACCATGGGGGTATTCCCAACAGAATACAGCCAAAGCACTGCCTGCACTGCCACAGTGGTCTGGCTGCCACGGACAATGGTAACCACCTGCAGACCAGCGGAGAGCATGTTTTTGCCAGACCAAGGGTTAACCCGCGGTCACACCACCATGAAACCCAGGGAAAAACATCTGCATACATTCTGGAAGGGTGTACGAGGGCGACACACACACATAACAGCACACCAACATACACACTGACATACAGCCACACACACTTGCATATACACAACAAACACACCTTGGCCACCACTCACACACACATACACACATACACATGTCACAAACACACACAGGGACATACGGAAACACTGCACTGGCCCACACTCACACAGTACTACACAACAACACAACACGTCACAACAAAAACAAAACCGCACCATTTCCAATCACTTGGCAGGGAGCCACAAAGCACACTACCCAGGTTCACATCACACATACATCACAATGTAACACCAAAAGGCAAAAAATACATAATAATACACACTCATTCTACTTACCGATCGACTTATCTAACATTTCATGCACATAACACGTACACAGTCAAAACACATAAAGACACACAATACACCCACAAACACATCTCAAAACAAACAACACACAATACCAACACAACAAAATCTTTTGAACACACAACTGCTCATCACACAACACACATCCTAACACTTTCAGACAAAAGCACTGCACACAACGTCAATTACTGCTTAAACAACACACATAGCCCAAGCAGAACACACACACACATATACAGACACACAACTAATGGCAGCCAGGAACAGCTCTATACTAGGGAAAGAAATGCATGTCAAAGATGTAACCAGGAAACCAACTACATGTTGGTTTAAGTAATTATTAATATCAAAATTGTTGCAAAAAACAAAGGCCATAGGCCAGTTCATTATGTAAATAGTCAGTATGCACACAGTGCACAGATGTGTGCCCCCAGCTTGACTCCTGGCTGACATGTAACCTCCACAGGTAGGGGCATCCATGGGGCAGGTAGGCACCTCAGGGGTTATCTGGTGGTTGGGGTAGGGGAGGTCTTGGAGGTGGAGGGGCCGGAATTGGGGAGGGACACAGACCATTTAGGGGTACCATGGGGTGAGAGATGAGTAGGGAAAAGGGCAAACTCCGAAAAGAAAGCTTTTTTAGACACATGGGGATGGTCAAAGCGAAAGAGTTTGGGTGTGGAGGGAGAGGGAGTGGTTGTCTGGAGTGTTGGTGTGGGTGTCTTGGGTGCACGTTTGTGCGAGATATGTTTGATGGTAGTGGGTGTCTGTTGTGTGGGTGAATTAGGGTGATTATGTGTCTTGGGAGGAGGGGGTGGAGGTGCTGAGGGATACTGTGGTAGGTGGGTGACTGTTCGGTGGTGACTGCAGTTATGTAGATGTGCTGCATGTAGACGTGTCTGTGGTTGTGGTGTCTGTGGGTGTGTTGACTGGAGTGGATGTCTGAGGGTCTGCTGTGGTGCTGTCTGTGGGTAGGATAGGTGTAGCATGTGTAAGGTGTGCTGTCAGTGATGCTGGGGGTGGTGGTCTGTCAGGGCAGGTTACGACTGTTGCTGTGTGTGCAGGTTTATGTGGCTTGTGTGCATTCTGGTGGTGTGTTTTGGGGTGCTTATGTTTGTCTGTGCTACCCTTGGATGTTGAGGTGGATACATGGTTGTCTGTCTGCTTTGGCTGGGTCGGGGAAGAGGGGTTTGGGATTAGGAAGAGGAAAGGGGGAGGGTGCGGGAGACAAAGGATGACTGACTGCCTTCAGTGTGAAGGCCAGAGCCTGAAAGGATCAATGTAGGCCAGCCAGTGCACTGTGAATGCCCTCCAGGAATGTATTACTATGTTATATCTGAGTTGCAAGTCCCTGGATGACATTCACAATGATTGACTGACCCACAGAGATGGACCTTAGGAGGTCAATAGCCTCCTCACTGAGGGAAGCAGGAATGACAGGGGCTGGGGCAGAGGTATATGCGGCAAATGAGATGCCCACCCTCTTGGGTGAGCGGGCATGGTTAACTGGGTTGAGAGCTACAGGGAGGGTGGTGATAGATAGGGGGTGGTGAACAGAGATGGCACTGGGGTGGTCCCAGATGGGTCCGTCACCACCAAGGAATGTCAACTGGAGGAGGATTCCGAAGATAATGGACTGGATCCTGTCTCCCCAGTGGCACTTCCCTCACCCTCCGGGCTACTGGGTCCCTTGCTGTCAGTGGTATCAGAAGTCCAGGTACCATGGGCAGCAGCTTCCTCACACAGCTGTGCCCCTTCTCCTTCACCTGCTGATGCTGATTCAGAGAAACAGGGAGAGAGAGAGAGGGGGTCATAACATTCTTAACATACAAATACATTGTACCATTCACAACAGTAACCTCACATCTATGTATAAGAAACGCCTAGATAGGAACCACTTAGAGCCTACATCATGTCACAACTAAATACTTCCAACAATCCTATGTGACAACAGTTTCACCAACAACATAAGCCAACCATCTGATCACTACATCACCATCATTTCAGTTGTAACACAAACTAATCATGCACAAGATGATTTGGCAATATCAAAAGTCTCTCCATATACAGATCACCACTGTGTATGAAAAAATCATCCTTAGGATATGCTGTTAACTGATATCACAATATCATGCCTACCCCTACACTTGCCCAGTCCATCACCAGTAGTCATGTTTCATGAAAGTAAATTCATCTCACTTCAACTACAACACAGCATGTTGCTTTGCAATGGCATAACAACATGTGACTCTGTATATAACATTCACAAAGTCAAATACTTCAGATGAAATCACTACAAAAGACATACCCAAATAGTGGGGCTCATAAAATGACATACCATGTCAGTAAAACATATATCAAACGTCTTTAAAAAACCTTTAGATAGAGTTTCTGGAATCATTTATCATACTCACTGACACAAAAACAACAAAGTTATGTTCTGCAAGAGGGTCCTACTTAGCACACAGGATACAACCATAGACAACCACAGGGAGCATATCAACACCTTCAATACAATTGACACAAATCATGTGCATGAAGGCCACATACCGTTCCACTATTCATGCTGAGTAGAACCCCTACATGACAGCATAATAAAACCTACATCACTACCAACTGTCCAGACATGTGGAACCTAATCTCTTAGCACTAAAGTAACACTGACATAAGCCACTTCTAATGTAACCATGTTTGATACATACACTTAGAGTCCAGCAAATTGACTGACAACACTTCCCATTCCATCAATATGTGAATGTCAATTCGGACACCTGTTACACTATGACGTTAGGTTAAAATGAGTTGATCCCTTACAGAATGTGTCGCAAGAGCCTCAGATTAGCAAAGGTAACTATGGCAAAGTAGAGCCCTCAACATAGAAAGGTACAAATTGACACATGTTATAGGCAAAAAACAGTGTATGTTGCACAAATATAAGTATGGTCCTGCACTATATAGCATCAGGCTAGCCACTTACCTTCCCAATACCATGTACATGGTACAAATTGTCTGAACACACATGCCAGTGATATGTCCTGTACTGTTAATGTATCATTACCATTGTGCTTTCCACCATGTAGGTCCACTCTGATGAAACATCACATTTGCCAATGTATAGTTTAGACATAACTATGGGGACACCGCCTCACACCTCAGAGGGAGTGTTGTGAGGATGCCAAGTCAAATTCCCATTTGGGATGACACCCTCACATGGCGTTTCCATCTGTTTTAAAACACAGGAATGTTTTGCCCTGTTACTCTTCTTTCAGCCCCTATTTTGCACATAGAGTTAGATTCAGTAGAATAGATATGGTCAGAAACTGAAGAGCTCGACAACTTACCAATTGAGTATATGGACTGTGAATCAGTAGGTGGGAAGGGTGACAAGGCAGGTTACACATATGTATAGCAGAGTAGAGGTACACATATGACACAGTCACATGTGCATCACCACATGCTGTCATACAATTTGGTCAACATAGGTGAGTAATATGTCCCTATACACAATACAATGTCTACATTTGTGTATTAATGTTGGCAACTGTAGCACTATGTCTTCCTCGGAGACCCTTTACCTGTAGCACTTACCACATTGTCATCGCTAAGATACTTAGACATCATACACTTGACTGGCACAAGCATGTTCATGTGTGTAGTCAGTACTTACTCCATTGTGGCTGCTGTGCTACCCTCCAAACGCCCATCCACCACAGAGTAGGCTACCACCAAAATGCGGGCCATTAGGGGGGAGTCAAGGTTTCACAGGCACCCCTCCCTCGTTGGGAGGATATCCCCAGCTGGGCCTCTGTGGTCTTCCGGGCCCAGCGCCTGAGGTGCTCCCACCACTTCCTACAGAGGGTGTCCCACCGGCTGTGGACCCCCAGGGACTGCACTTGTCATAGCTTCCCTTCTTTCGATGGGGGTTGACCTGCATGGATGACACAGACTAAAGGAAAAGGTTATGTCCACATGCACGATACCAACACAAGTGGACAGAACACTTCAATTACATCAAGTAGGCAAACATTCCCATCCTCTCTCATGAACAATTCAGCATCTGCAGGCAACAAAACCTTCACTACTCAACATTTCAGGTACACCATCATACACCTACACCTATTACACATTGGTATAGCATTGGACTCACCTGGTCCTCTGATACACCACATAGCCGTCCATACAGGGGTAAGATCTCCTCCACAACCTTGTCCAGCTCTTCTGGGGTGAAGGTTGGGGCCCTATCAGCTGCAGGATGTGGCTTGATAACTCCCAGAGGCAGTACACAGCAGCTCAGGTAGTGAAGGTCTTGCTGGCAACAGTGTCAGGAGTCAAGTGAGCAATACTGCAGAAGATGGTGGTCACATTCGCCATGATGGACATCACCATTGGCCCAAGTCCGCCAAAGGCAGCAATGTGTTCCAATGGCAATCTCCACCGCGGTTGTGACCGCCTACTGCCATAATGACATCCACCGGCGGAGTTAGATCACTTCCACATGTCCAGTGCACCAGTACAGTAGGTCAGATGGCTATCATTTTCAGCACATTTCATGTATGAAAACGTTTTGGTATCTGAGTCATGTTCGATTTCCTATATTGTTCTAAATATCTGTAAGTACTGCCTTCAGGTTTAGTAGTCTATTTGTGCATGTGAGTAGTTAAAGCTGTGTAACAGATGGATTTGTGGTGAAAGAAATGTACACATATTCTCAACATCCTATGTGTGTCATTAATGTAGAATGGGTGCTACACAATGTGTTGCACATGTAAACACGGTTGGACTATCAAACACTGTCAGTCACAGTTAAATATGTATGTATAGTACATTAGATAATTCAGGAAATGTGCATCAAGGGGAGTGTCATAGGATGCATAGCAATATGCTGTACTGTAGATGTCAGATATTGTAACTGACTTCAAATGCAGATATGTGTGACTTTTATATGGACATATTCATTATGTGTGCATTGTTCATGTAACATACAATATTTGTATGTTTCCACATAGTTACCCTGGCATGAGGAGAGGAATACAACCTCCAGTGTACTGCCCACTAGTAGACCTGCAAGCCATGGAGGAGAGACATACCATACAGACATATTGCCTGAATAGACATACAATCATGGATCTTTGTGATCAGTTGGAGCGAGATCTGATGCCTGCCATTCACAATCCCTATAGCATACCTCCCATCATTCAAGTCATGTCAGTGCTACACTTCCTGGCCACTCGGTCCTTCCAGAATACAGTTGCCCTAACTCCAGGGATGTTTGAGCCAATGTTCAGTCTGGTTTCGAAGGATGTACTGTGTGCATTGTTGAAACACCTGGACATCTACATCAGGTTTCCCCAGCGTGCGGATTTGGCTTATGTGAAGGCAGAGTTTATTTTGTTATGGGACACATTCCACATGTGGTTGGAGCCATAGATGGCACTCACGTAGCCTTGGTTGCCACCAGTGGCAATGAACAGGTGTATAGGAACAGGAAAAACTACCACTCCATCAACATGCAGGTGGTATGATTGGCAGACCAGTAAATTTCACAAGTCAGTGCAAAGTATCCAGGATCAGACCATGATTCTTTCATCATGCAGAACAGCAATATCCCAGTCCTGATGACACAACTCTACACAGAGGCCTGGCTGGTTGGTAATTCAGATTTGACATGTGTGTTTGCAAAGTTTATCTCCTGCTATCACAATTGTGTATGTACTCGATTTTTTATGTGTTGTTCTCCCTATATCCTTATAGGGGACTGTAGCTATCCCAACTATCCTTGGTTGTAGACACCAGTGAGGTACTCAACCACACCAGGGGAAGTGCACTACAATGAGACAAACGGAAGGACAAAGCGTGTTGTGGAGCGTACTTCTGGGCTCACGACGGCAAGATTTTGCCATCTGGACAGATCAGGAGGAGCCCTCCTCTACTCACCCAACAATTTATGTCAAATAATTGTTGCCTGCTGCATGCTCCACAACCTTGCCCTGAGAAGTCGGAATCCATTCATACCAGATGAGGGGAAAACAGCAGAACCTGTGGGTGGAAATGCAGATTTGCAAAGTGATGATGAGCCAGATTAAGATGAAGCTGGAGACTTCAATGCAGATTTCATCAATCATTACTTCAAATGACTCAAGGTATGTAATGTCTTCTTAATGCTGAGATTTCAATTTGTAACCTAAATTGGTAGCATGTCACCTCCTCTTTTACCATCATCTTTTACTATCATCTACAAAGTTTTTGCTAGCTGCAATTCCAATGAGTGAGCTATGCATGGAGATTGCAATTAGTTATTATGCACAGAACAGAGTGGTCTGCAGTGCCATGATTTGTTAATGAATATATGCATAGTCACACTTGTGAACATTACTTGTCTGAATTGATGAATGTTTTCTGCTATGTCCTATCACTTATCTTTGTCAATCACAGTTTTGCTGAGTTCCAGTTTGGTCCCTCATCCTTGGCAAGTGAGAGACAGTGTCAGAAGCAGATGGGAATTGCAGGCAGAAATGAGAAGTGGACATAGCTGAAACTAGGTACTAATTGCCACAAGTCTGTGGAGTGTAATTAACATGGCCAGCCTGTCAGGACAATGGGGTGGAAATGTGTTTTCCCATCAAGATGACCAGTACGGTTCTGGAGGTGGTCAAAAGGGTGTCTTTTGTGTGTCCATATGTGTCTGACACATGTGAAAATGTAGAACAATAGCCTCTACCATCACAATGGTTTCTGTTGGATGTAACCTACCTTGTACATAACTGTCAGTGTGTTCCTACTTTGCAGACCAATCTGCCTGTCTCTATGGACTGACATAGGTGAGTGGCAAGCCTACAGTACGTGACCAATGTAAGTGAATGATTCTTAGACAGGGGACATCAGTACTGATCCCTGTCTGTACCATGGGGTATGAGTATAAGGAAGCTAAGATATGGGTATTTGATAAGGCTTTACTAGGTGATACAGAGGGCCAATCTGTATGTCTCCTAGCTTGTAGGGAGACTGACGTGCCCCTAACTTCTGTATCCTGTGGTTAAGTAGTGCATGAGACCTTAGCAAACATCCTATTGTTACTAACAGTTATACACTATGTGCTGTTTGCATATCTTGCAATTAATGTGTGTAGATGTAGTATACACCTGTTTTAGAACAAGTCCATGTTACAATTCCAATGTAATGAGTCTCCTGCTGATAGAGTCAATGTGTGATGTCCATAACAACGGCTGTGCAATACAGAGGAACATATTGATACTAGAGTTGCAATGCATAACAGATGTACATGGTTCATGAATGACACTTACACATGACCTGTGTTTAAGTGTGATTTATTGTGGACTGTAAAACAATATGTGTGATTAGCAACTAAAAAAACACAAAGTAAACAGTGAAGGGTTCAGTCATGGTGGCTGAAATCATCACGGTAGCTGTTGCACCATTCGGAAACACAAGTCCAGTGTCCTTGCACCTTAGGACAATGGATATAGGTTTCAGAACAGTTAACAAGGTGTATCTGTGGCACACAAGGGGAACCATTCAGGAGAGGCTTGCTTCCTAGCAGCGGGTTTTGTCTTGGCATCTGTTCCTCCTGGATGTCTCGGTAGACATCCTGGTTCATGGGGGTTCCTCTGCTACAGAGGGTGGGGTGTCTGAGGCATGTCCTTACCCTGGCAGAGCCTCAATTCTACTAGCAGCCGATGATGTTGAAGGGCTTGATGACTCATTATTAGTGGAAGAGGTCCTGATGTTGTGTGACAGACCTACTCAGGGTAGTGGCTTTTTGCGCTTGCCACTGCTGCATGACTTCATGGTGGTTGTCCCACTGCAGCTTTTGGATTTCCCTCATCATGGTGATTACCTGGCCCATCATGCCTTATAAATTGTGGTAGGCTCCCAAGACTTGTGAGATAGTTTCTTTTCAGTATTGTTCTTTTAAACCCACATCGTCTGGCCCACAGCATCTCTCCCACGTACACTACCCCCACGTGCCTGTGCCCCTTGCATATTGTGCCCACTCACAGTGGTGACAGGACCACCATTGTCAGAGGTGACGAGAGGAGACCCAGGTACTTATACTGTGGGCACACAATGGATGAGACAGTTCTGCAGACACAGGTTTGGGGTGATTGGCTGCCTGTGCTGTTGATGCAACAGGGCTGGGAGGAGACGGTGTGGGCAGGGTGAGGCTGACAGTTGTTGACTGACCAGGTGTTACTGATAGGCCAGCTTTGTCTTCAATGTGCACACATCCAGGGTAATGTTGTCTCTGGGGCCTTCATCCAGAGGAGAAGTGACAGTCACTGGTATCCTGTCCATGATGACATTGGCAAGGTTACCTGTTGGAGAAGTGGAACACAGAGTTGCTGTTACATTTAAGGTATTATTGATGTTGTGTGAGATGCAGACAGTGCTTAAACATGATCCCAGAAATGACAATAGCAGCTGCTGCACAATCTTACTCGGTACAACATGAGACTCTGTAATTTCAATACCATACACCATGCTTGAAGCTGTTAAACGATGTTGGTAGTGATTGGACTGCTGATACCTTCTTATGTTGTCTGATTATTGACATGAGGGTCCATCTTTGTTGCCTAGTGAAGTGTCTGACATGATGCATGGCAGAAAAAAGAACTGTACAATCCACAATAGTGTCAGAGTAGGGAGACAGAATGGGAGTAAGCAATATACATTGACCTGTATCTGGAAGTACTGCGTGTGCATCTACTTTGGCATTTAGATTTCCACCCTAGGTGAGTACATTTCAATCTTAGGACTCTTTGTTGTAAGGGCATTAGGATAGGGCACTCAGCAATAGCTGTGTTTTGCTTGTGATGAATTTGGGAGTGGGTCATTGCATTGCTGTTATTGGTATTAACTGTTTAACACTTGCACATACAAAATGGGTTAGATTGGTAGTTAGTTTCACATGCATGGCACCTCACATTTGGTGCACTGTTCGGGTTTTCAAAATGGTGGGATATTGCATTCTGGGAGTAGTAGTGCTGTGAGTTGCCTGTACTTCATGTGGCATTTCCAAAGGCTGTAGAGCCAGGTAAGTTTTGTGGACATGTGGCATGCTTGAGAGGGATATTTGAACATTTGGGCAGAGGTGTAGTGGGTGGTATGTTAATTGGGGTGGGTGAAGATGGTGAGGGAGCATGCAGGACATGACAGTTGGGTGACGTGGATTTTGTGGGAACGTACCCAACTCTACTTCAGGTATTCCTGTCAGGTCCTCAGGATGTGGTATATCCAAGACCTTCTCCTCCCAAGATGTGAAAGTAGGGGAGGAGGTGGGAGCCCACTGCCAATCTTCATTACCGCCAGCTGCCTGGATGCCATGGAATGTAACTTTCCCCTGAGGTTGTTCCACCTCTTCCTGATGTCCTCCCTTGTGGGTGGATAGCTGCATACAGAATGGACCCTGTCGACTATTCTTTGCCACAACTCCATTTTCATGCAAATTGATGTTTGCTGGACCTGTGCTCCGAACAGGTATGGCTCTACCTTGAGAATTTCATCCACCATGACCCTCAACTCATCATCCGTGAAATGTGGGTGTTTTTGTAGGGACATGGTAGTGGTGGTGAAGACGGTGCAGTAGTGTTCAAAGAAAAAGACTTCAGAAAAAGCTAAATGGTGAGGTGTATATGCTGTGATGTGAGTAGGTGAAGGTTGTTGTTGAATTTGGGTGGTAGTAAAATGTGTGCTGTGCATGTTGTACAGGTGTGTGATGTGTGAAATGTAAATGGGTGCCTATTCTTGCTTTTTGTATATCTCTAAAATGTTTGTTGTCTGTGGCAGTGTGTGGCTTTCTGTTTGCAAAGAGTTGTGGGCTGTGTAGGGGTGTGTTTTACAGTGCAGTGTGAAGGTGCGCTGTGTGTGTGAATATGTGTTGGGTGTGGGGTATTCAAACTATACAATGTGGTGTTGTGTTCAGTATGGTGTAAGTTGAGACTGCCGCGGTTCGCACCGCCAATGGTTTTCCACCATGGATGAACCTCTGTTGTGATTTGTGGATCGTAATATGAATGGAAGATTTTTGGGGCTTTTTAGTGCTAGTGGTGGGACTGCCTCTTTTCTGTCCTCCAGTATCCTGGCAGTGTTGGAAATTTGGCTGTTTTTTTATTGACTTCACAACATGACTCTTAATATGGCGGTCAGATGACCGCCAACATGGCAGTCTTTTGGCGTCCACCACTGAGGCAGCTTCCCAAAAGACCGCCAAACTCATAATGACTCCCTTAGTGTTTTAAATTTAGGTAAACCTATGCGTAGAACAGTAACTTATTAATTTTCTGTTTGCATTCAGTGCATGTGTTAATAAGGTTTGTACTGCTGACTGAGTTATCTGTGATACCTGTTTGTCACTCATAAAACTTTTGCACATAGTTATAGTACGGTAATCAGTATGGCAGCGGCAATCATGACAACCCTTTTCTAAATGAAGTAGGTGAGTCTTCATGTCGCTGGAAAGTATGGGGGAAACTATTTGAATCCTACCTAATGGCTACAAGGGGAGAAATTAAATCTTATACACAAACAATTTTTTTTACATAATGTGGGTATTCAAGGAAGGAAATATATAAAACCTTATTTGATGCTTATACTTTTGCTTACAGAGAGGGTGAAGGTGGGTCAGATGTCTATAGGATGCCATTTATAAAGTTGGAAACCCATTTCAGCGATCAGGTGAAAACTGTGTTAGAAAGGCACTAGTTCTTTAGCAGACACCAGGAAAAACATGAACATGTAACAAACTATATAGTAGTACTAAGTGGTTTGGCCAAATTATGTGCTGTTGGTAGTTTGAATGATTCCCTACTATGAGATCAATTAGTCGAGTGTACAAATCAACCTCGTATACAGAAAAAACTATTATCAAGAAACCCTACATTACAAGAAGCAATTGAATGAGTTAAATCAGTGGAGCAAACAGCCCAGTATATCAGGGAAATGATAATTACCACTGAGAACATTACGAGATTTATACAGAGAAATCATATAAAGAAGCATGCAAAATACAAAAAGAAATAAATCCTGACAAAAAAATGGGAAAAATAATTTGAAATGTTTCTGATATGGCAGCAGCAACCACCTCACAAACAGTGCTAATTGTCAGGGACCTTAAGATGATAAATCCAAATGAGGAGGGTAACTATGAGGAAAGGAAATGTATATTTCAATTATGTGAGAGTGATGGTGAATCTAATTCGATGTACCCAAAACACTGTGGGGCATATTTATACTCCGTTTGCGCCGAATTTGCGTAGTTTTTATCGACGCAAATTCGGCGCAAAACTAACGCCATATTTATACTTTGGCGTTAGACGCGTCTAGCGCCAAAGTATGAGGAATGAGCGTCATTTTTTTGCGTGAACGCCTTCCTTGCGTTAATGAGATGCAAGGTAGGCGTTCCCGTCTAAAAAAATGACTGCGACGCAAATTCGTCGTATTTATACTCCCGGGCAAAAATCACGCCCGGGAGTGGGCGGGGCAAAAAACCCCGCATTTGCGCCTCTTTTTAACGCCTGGGTCAGGGCAGGCGTTAAGGGACCTGTGGGCTCAAAATGAGCCCACAGCTGCCCTCAAATGCCCCCAGGGACCCCCCCTGCCACCCTTGCCCACCCCAGGAGGACACCCAAGGATGGAGGGACCCATCCCAGGGACATTCAGGTAAGTTCAGGTAAGTATAATTTATTTTTTTTGTATTTTTTTTTTTGGCATAGGGGGGCCTGATTTGTGCCCCTCTACATGCCACAATGCCCAATGACCATGCCCAGGGGACATAAGTCTCCTGGGCATGGCCATTGGGCAAGGGGGCATGACTCCTGTCTTTACTAAGATAGGAGTCATGTAAATGGCGTCGTGGGCGTCGTTAAAAATGGCGCAAATCGGGTGGAGGCGATTTTTTTGCCTCAACCTGACTTGCCCCATTTTAAGACGCCCTAACGCCATTTTCCCCAACGCCGGCGCTGCCTGGTGTACGTGGTGTTTTTCCACGCACACCAGGCAGCGCCGGTCTGCTAGCGCCGTTTAACGCCATTCAATAAATACGGCGCCCGCATGGCGCTTCAGAATGGCGTTAGCCGGCGCTAATCTTTTTGGCGCAAAACTGCGATAGCGCAGTTTTGCGTCAAAAAGTATAAATATGGCCCTGTGTTTTAAGTGGTAGTGCAGTCTCAATGTATGCTGACTCTTGCTTTCATAAACAATAATAAATTAACTAGAATTCAAACAGTTAAAGGGGTATGAGAAATTTACACTTGATGTACCAGATATGAACCCTACAGGGTACACAATAGATCCCATTCCTCTAGAAGGTGTGGCAAAAGTGTGTATTACATTTAAGGGTCACTCAACCTTTGGTAAGGTGTATGTAACTTCAAAAGGTTCAAACCTATTGGGGTGGCAACACTAAAAAGAGTTAGGAATTAGGTTAAATCCCAATACTAAAGAGCAGGTATTGCTGGTTGACAGATCTATGGGTGATTACAAAGATCTGTGTTATGAGTTTTCCTACTTGTTTTCAGAAAAAATAAATCTACTAAAAGGCTTCCAATTCGATATAAAGCTCAGCTACAATGCATAATTGGTGGTTAACAAACTAAGACCTATTCTACACCTCTCAAGTGAACCTTGGAATGGGAACTCTCCAGATTGACTGACATGGGAATTGTACAACCTACAGACTGTTCGGAATTGCTATACCCAATAGTTTTGGCAAAAGAATTGTTGGGAAAGGTCTGTGCCTATGTGTTGATTGACATAATAGAAAGCATTTGGGTTGAGAGACACCCCCTACCATGAATCATTGATAAATTAAGCACCATGGGTGAAGCAAAATACTTCAGCGTCATTGACCTTGCAAAGGCCTACCATCAAGTGGATTTTCATCCAGAATCAAGACCTTTGGCTGCATTCATTATGCCAATCGGAGCATTTTTATTATTCTGGATGCCCTAGGACAGGGTTCTGCAAAGTTGGTCCTGGAGAGCCGGGTCCATGCCAGATTTTTAGCATATCCACATTTAGAAAAAAGATGTTTCAGAAATCTACATTTTTCTAAATGTGGATATGCTAACAATCTGGCATGGACCCGGCTCTCCAGGACCGACTTTGCAGAACCCTGCCCTAGGATTAGCATCCGTGGCTGCAGTTTTCCAAATAATCATGCAAAAGATCTTAGAAGGGATCAGAAACACCTTTCCAAGACCGCATATTACTATTGGGTAAGTATATCAATGAACATGAACAAATTCTGAGGCAAGTCCTAAGGAGGTTGATAAATGTGGATTAAACTTAGGAAAAGAGAAATGCCAATTAGAGGTCACATCCATTGATTATTTGAACCACACTATGTTGAAGGAGAGATTCAGACCAAAATGGAGCCTGATTGATGCAGTAGAAAAGGCATCTCACCCTAACAACAAGAAAGAGCTTAAATCATTCTTAGGGGTGGTGCAGTATATGTCAAAATATCTAAAGAACTTTTCAGGCATTAGTGTGGACCTCTGATGTATTCTAAAAATAGACTCTTGGTTCATTAGTAGTGATAAATGTCAAGAAGCATTTAAGACGTTGAAGACAGCAATAATAAGTGCACCTACTCTGGGAATATTTGATACACGAAGGAAAAACATAGTAACCACAGACGCCAGCAACAAAGGGTTAGGTGCCACCGTTTCATAAATAGTGGATGGCAAAGAATATAGGTGCTTATCTAAGAGAGAACAAATCTACTCTGCACTTCAGAAGGAGGCACTGGCATGCTTCTGGGCCATAAAACATTTTAAAAAAAACAATTATGAGACCTATTGTTCACCACATCCTGAGTACCTGCCATCACCCAACTACAGACTGCCTTTCTAGAAGGTCATTAAAAGGAGAGGAACAAGAAGAAATTGTGGATGCCCCGATCATGCCTATTAAGTGTACTATGTTAGTGAAGTCTGAATGGAAGAAACATATTGAAGAGGATCCAGTTTTACAAAATGTAAAGAAGTACATCACTGGTGGATGGCCATCAAATTGCAGTGATCTTAAAGCAGATCTGAAGGGGTTGTAGGAAGTTAGGCACAAACTAAACATACATCATGATTTGGTCTTAGTAACACAAAAATAATACCACCCATGGGCATGAAAAGCAAAATAGTCTCTTTGGTTAATGAGAGACATCTAGGCACAAGACTCACTAAGAATAGAGTGAGAGCTATATATTGGTTTCCAAAGATGGGCCATATATATAACATGAATTTAAGGATTGTGTCAGCTGTTCCTTAAGTGACAGAAGCAAATCTGTACTTAAACCACTATTGTCTCCTTTTGAGGTGCCACATAAGTCATGGATCAAACTAGCCATTCATATCATTGGCCCCATGAATCGATCAGGAGTTAATAAAAAAATATATGTTAAGAATGAAGGCTACCATTCCCACTGGATCTGCACTAGAATGGTATATCGGATTACAACCAAAGACCTCGTTGGGATTTGTGGTAAAGTTTCTGTGAAAAAGAATTTCAGTCTACACTGATCACCAACAGCAGGGCGTAATTTACATCACAAGAACTAAAACAATTCCTGAATAAATTATCTATAAAACATGAGAAGACTGCCTTTTACTGCCCCCAGAGCAAATGGACTAATTGAAAGGGCAAATAGAATGATAAAGGAAGGCTTACAATCGGCAATCAGCATTGGTCATTCCATAGAGAACTTTATACAGGAACTCTTATTGGCATATCACACTACACCTAACACGGTAATGGGCTTTTCACCTTTTTCCTCCCTAAGGGGAGGAACCTGTGGACAAAAATGAATCCAGCTTGTTGGAAGGAGGGGAAGGGGTATCAATAAATAAAAGTGAAAATCAAAAGAAATGTGATGACCACCAGAACAAATACAAAATAAACTATGATTCAAAACATGACACCAGGATGAACAGGTGGTCAGCTTATGTAATGCACTAGTTAAATGATCTATATCACACAATAGCAACTAGGTTACAGGGGGTTACTTGACTGTAAGGACAATTCCTCCAGTAATAGGGTTTTGGGACTAACCTCTCCTACAGCTAACCAATTGGATTCTTCCAAGAATTGGAGTAGATGCCCCACCCAGTAAATAATGGCATGCTTCATCATCAGCTGTCTATCCACACCCCAGTAAGATGATACCACAGGGGCGGTTCAACCAAGACGTAGTATTCTATTACATGACAAGGGGGCCTCCTGCTTAATGGTAGGCAAAACCATGGGCTTGTTGACCTGCCCACTACTGTAATGAAAAACCTGAATGACTTGATGTTCCAATTATTTGTCAAACACAAGCCTTCCATCACTGGTCCTTCAGGAAGGCCACAAAGTATTACCAATGCTATGTGTTTTGTACTTTTGACTTTTGGGATGCAGAAATACTAGAGGATTCCAAGTTACCTCTCAGGATCCCTTAAGGAATGAGGAATTGCCATGTAAGTCTGGATTATAGCACCCATTCCTTGCAATAAACCACATTTTACGGCCCTTTGCACCTAGTAATTTCACCTTCAAGCAGATTGTGAAATGTCCGGGATGAATACAGGGATCTTGTATTTCATGTAATACCGTATTCAGCTGACTGAATCAGGAATTGCAGGGGGACCAGAGATGGGAGCCTAAGGGGTAGTTCTCATGTCTTCACAAAGAACAAGATAACATTTGAATTAAAATCTGAGTTTTGTTTAAAAGGATGTTATCACCAATATGGGCTCCTATCCCTATTTCAGGTTTATGTTTGCTCATAAATATGGGATGGCTTCCACAAAGAAATAGGAATAGCTATCCTCTGAAAATAACATTGCAATATATATCTACTACGTAATTTGCAACTGATTAAAGACACATATATCCTTTTCATCTAATTAGGCAGTCAGACACACATTACAATTTGGAAAATGATAAAGGAGGTTGACACATAGGATTTGGCAGAGCGTACAAGCTGTTGTGGGGCATCTGTAAAATTATATCGATGACTATAGCAATCATTTAGAAAACTGGGTGATGGGGTCAACATCAATCTTCTTGGAGAGTACTCCATTTAAATGCATGTCCGCTTCACCTCCTGGTATTAACTTCATGTTAAGATTTAGTGCACTGACACATTAGACAACAAAAAATGCAATATACATTCACTAGGTTAGGCCTGCAAATGACTGCATGTGGTAAAAATGTTATTGGTAAAAAGAATTTAGTTAATTGTTTCATACATAGATGCATATAAACCATATTCAGGTGTGTAGCTAAGTCAGGGAGATTCCATGATGTGAATCTCAAATTTCCCAGCTAAAAAGCAGTGGGCTGCAGAGTGAATGGATAAGATAAACAAGGTTCAGGATGGACTGTTCCCATGAGGATCTGGGTCAGTAATGATTTGCGTTAGGTGGGCCTCGGGGGCTGATTTCAAGTTTGTTGTAGAGGGAACTCCATTGCAAATGTGTACCATGTCTGCCAACCTCAAGTCTACATGCTGATTTTGAGTCGCTAAACAGCAAATTTTACACAAATGGAGTAAAATTGACTTCATCAATGTAAAACTACCTCTGACAGCCCAACGGAGTACAGGCTGTCATAGGTAAGCCATTTGACCTATTTTGAGTGCACAATAGGATATATATATTTTTTTTAACCTATCTGTCACAAAGGGACAGTACACTAAAAGGAAAGAAAAATGATCAAAATACAGTGGGAAAAAAATGGTGTCATAAGTTTTTTATTTTTCAAAAACAAACTCCAGCTTAAGGAGGGTTTGTTTCTTTCAATAAAAAAAAAAACTTTGGAAAAGTTTAATGGTCAGCAGGATGGTGGTTCCTGCCAATGTAAAGACATGTCCAGGGACCAGCAAGCATCTCTAAATCTGGTGTTCAGAGAAAAGGCAGGGTGGCTGACTTCAAGTCCTCCACCACGCTATCTGCCTTTACTCTGTCTGGCAAACCAGAAATTGTTTACAGTGGCACTGTGGATGCTGACCAGTTGCCAGTGATTAGAATATTTACAAGCACTCTTCCCATCACCTTCTTTCATGTTTAATTGCCAGTAGTATGTCTCTAAGGAAACCTGAGACTAGTGCAGCTTTCCAAGCCTACTACTGCCAATGTTTGTAAATTCCAATAAATAGTACATTTGCACCCATTGAAGGAGTTCTTCTACAGGTACAGATTTATTACAGTTTTGGCAAACCAATCTATATATATATTTAACATCCTGATCCAAAAACAACAAGCATGTTAAAACCTCAGCAGACCCAACCCAAGGCTCCCGGACCCAACTACCAAACCAAGAATTAATTTATTTATAGGAGTGTCACTACCCCGCACCCACCCTTGGAGCTATGCCTCTGACCATTTGGAATGATATGAGAATGTTTGAAGGTAGTGTTTCGGAACAATAAAACTTTTATGATATTTTACGAGAGAAATTTAAAAGAAATATTGTGATAATGTTATAGTTTGCATGACAGTTTGGCACACATTATGGTGTCATTGATGGCAGAAGTGAAAGTTGCAACAGGGCCAATTAAAACAACATGGAGCCAGATCCAGGTCCTTATTTTGTAGTTGAAAACCCTACAAGTCACAAACACATTGGGTTCTTAACAGGAAGATTTTTTTACTGTACACTAAATTCTCTTTTCTGATTCATAAAAACACTTCCAAATTGCAAAGGGGATCGCAACACATCCTGAATCACCACGTGGAACTCTTAAAAATGGTGTTCCCCTTCTATTTGAGATTTGCACACAAATGCTGTTGCAAACCATGAACCATCAACACCTCAAAAGGGGTTGTAAATTGTTTGGAACTAGTGAGCTGTCCTACTTGGACAGCTTATCCTTTGGAAATCGTACCAGATTGCCTCAGACGGCAGTAGCCAGTTTCCCTGAGAACCACTGCTTGCTAACCCCAATGTGTTACCAAACAGGAAACATGATTTTAAAGAAGCACCTGTTCCTTTAAGGAAGAAGGCTACTTTGGAAAATGTTTTCTGTTTACAACCCTACAATTATAGTTTTGATTAGCGACGTAAAAAGGGAAGGTGGTCTGCTATGCATTGCAGACCACCGACTCTTTTTACGTCGCTAATCAGGATTATAATTGTAGGATTATAAATATCAACTTTCTTAATTCATATTCATTACAACGGTCATCCTTTGACTCACTGTGAATGGGAAATTAGTGATTTGACATTAGTACATAGGTGGCTGGCAAAATTACAGATCGGTCAGAAAAAGGCAGTGCACTATTTGAACCTAAAATTTGTGAACTGCCTTTTAGCACGTCAGACGCAACCTGGGGATTGAGAGGCAAACCTTTGCTAAGTAACATCCTAACAGGCAAAGTAAATACGAAAATAATGTAGATAAAATGGGACACATCTTAAGAAAGAATATACAACAGTACATAGTTGGCACTCCGGTAATCATAGGGAGAACCAGATTTTCTGTGTGGTTGGTTACTTTCTCAGAGCACCAATCAGCATCGGATAATGGATGAGAATGATTGGGCCAACACCGGGATAGCTGAGCTGAAGATGCAAAACACCTTTAGGAAAGGACAAAAAACACAATGTGCATTGCTTGCATGAATATTTCAGGAACAGTTCTCACCCAAAGATGAGAAAAACATTATGTGCATCAACTTCAATACTGTATTCTTTTACAAGAAATTCTTTATAAACAACCAAAAACCAAAACCCCACAGCAGGCGTGGAGCACTGGTGGATACACTAATCAGATAACCTGTGCTCACCTTCCGGTAGCTTGGCGCAGAGCAGGCAGGCTTATCAAAACAGGCAATGTGTAAAGTATTTGTGAAACACACACTCAGTAATGCGATGAATACACCACTAAAAGACTCCACACAGGTTTATAAAATTAACTTTCTATATTGATAGCAAAATGAGACCAAACAATAACAATACAATCAATGCTTTTCAGCATATGTGAATTTAAAATATGCAGGGAAATTCACAGTGCAATATGTATATCTGCTTTTTTAGGTGTTTTACAATAATATGAAAGAAAAGCAAAGGAACTTCCTCATGGTAAGAGCACCACCATAGTACTCCCTAAAGTTCTCAATATTTTACAGCCACTTGCAATGTCATGTAGGCTGCGTGCAGAGACCTCAAAGGTCTCAAGAATCATTGTACCTTATCTCATGGGAAATGAAGACTGTATTTTGGTGAGTCACACTGCAGCTCACTTCATGGAAGTAGGCGAGGCCGGACGATGCCCACCAACAGTCTGCTTTGGGGGGTGAAAAAGCTGAGTCCTGGATTGTCGAGGTGACGCAGGCCGATGGGCTGTGAGTCATGTTTGGAGTGTCTGGCCGGTGCACTGTGGTGTCTAGTACAGAGGCAGGCACTCTGGCTGGCATAGTATGGAACACTCAATCTCGGGTTTGCACTGGAAGTGTGTCCCTCAGCTCTGCAGCATCAGTTGTAAAGGTCGAGTACTCGGTTCACAAGGCAGGCTGAGTCTTCAACCTGCACTGATCAGTGTCACAAGTACAGAGGCTGGACTCACAAGTGGTAGAATCCTATGGCAGTGGTACACAGATAAAATCTTTGATTGCTCTGGGATTTTGAAAACAGGGGCAAGTCAACAAGCCCTTGGAGAGCACTTAGAGTCAGCAAAGCACAAAAGTAGCAGGCAGCAGGCCATTACAGCAGGGTAGGACGCAAAATGGCAGTACCTGCTGCCGCTCACAAGCAGCTGACCAACACAGCAGAGTAGTTTGCAAAGTGGCGGCCCCTTCTAGTAGCACAGCAGTTCCTTTTAGCAATGTGCAGGTACAGAGAGAGCGATGTCTGGTTACATGGCCAAAAGGTTCCTGATTTTAAGGGGTCAGAGAACCAGTATTTATACCCAAAAGTGACATTGATGTAAGGGATGACTTCAAGAGAACTCTCTGAAGTGCACAAGGATTCCTTGAACCCAATCTTGTCTGCCAGTCTAGCTATGGGGGTAAATCAGCCCTTTAGGTGGGGAAAGGACACTCAAATCAAATCAAGTCATTGTTTATAAGTGCAACTACTCACCTGTAAGGGTCTCAAGGCACTAAGGCGCGAAGTGTAAGTATGAGCCCCTCCCATCCTTTCAGCCCATCAGTATGCAGATGAATGCAGATGCAGTTGCAGATGCAGAATGCAGATACAGTTGAGTGTCCTGTGTTGTGGCTGTCTAGAGGGAATGCACAAAGGCAGCTGTCCCCCAGCCAAGCTCAGATGTGTATTGGAGACAGGCTGTCAGGCACACAGAGCAGTACGTGCAGATAAATGCCCACTTTCTAAAGGTGGTATTTCTAAAACATTAATGGTAAATCCAACCTCACCAGTAAATAGGATTTATCATTACCATTCCAAAGATATGAAACATGACAAAGCTACTCCTTTCTGATCAGAAATTACAGCTAAAAAGTATATTAAGGAAATCCCAATACTAGCCTATGAGAGGAGTATGCCTCACAGTAATGAAAAACAAAATAGGCTGTTTGTCACTACCAGGACATGTAAAACTTAAAGGTACATGTCCTAAGTTTTACTTACATAGCACCCTGCCCTTAGAGCCTACCTTAGGGATGACATATGTAATAAAAGGGGAGTTTAAGGGTTGGCAAAGTAGTTTTAAATGCTGAGTTGAAGTGGCAGTAAACTACAAACACAGGCTGTACAATGGCAGACCTGAGACAGTTTGGAAAGGCTACTTATTGAGGTGGCACAATCAGTGCTGTATGCCAACTAGAAGCATTTGAAGTACATGCCCTGGGTATGTGGTATACAACTTTAGCAGGGATTTGCTAGTAATTCAAATATGCCAGTCAGGTATTAAACCAATGTCATCATTCTTAGGGGAGAAGCACATGCACTTCAGCACTGGTCACCAGTGGTAAAGTGCTCAGAGTCCGAAGGCCAACAAAAAGAATCAGCAACAATGAGAGGCAAAAGGCAATACATCTGTGGAAAGAACACCCTTAGGACGGCAGTTCTAATAGTTGCTATAAATATCTCCTTTTTTTTGTTGATCATTGTTCATTTTAAAAAGCAGGTCAGAAGAATGAGAAGACCACTGGTCAAAATGCAGCTGTATTTATGCTCTTTTATCCTCCTTTTCAATATTTCAGCTGGCTCTGGCAGCAGGCAACATGACGTCACAGCTCAACTGTCATAACTTATCAAAGCTGAACTGCTATGCCATTTCATTATTACAGGTGACTTGAGACATCATAACTCATCACAGAGTAAGTTCAGAAACAGTTGAGACTGAGGCTGATGCAGGCTCACAATCCAGCAGCACGCCTGTGAACTACCCTAAGCATTTTCCTGCTACTTTCCCAGGGAACGATGATAGATGGTGTTGGAAATGGGGTCTCTAGTTGGCAGAGGTATAAACCCTTGTCCAAGTAGAGACCGCAATCCTAGTCAGGGTAAGTCACACACAATCAAAATTATCCTGTGCCCACCCTCTGGTAGCTTGTCACTGAGCAGTCAGGCTTAACTTAGAAGGCAATGAGCAAAGTATTTGTGCAATAAATCATGCAATAACACAGTGAGAACACCACAAAAAGACACCACACAGGTTTAGAAAAATATAAGATATTTATCTAATTCATTTAAGGTCAAAACGATCAAGATTTAAAAATTCCAACTTGAAATATCACTATTGCAAAGATAAGAAGAGTCTTAAGTCTGTAAAAATCAACCAATGCCTCTTGTGTGCACAAAGTACCTTGTATGTGTCAAAATTACACACACGAGGACCGCAGAGGAGATGCGTGGAAAAAGGAAGGTGTGCGTTAGACTTCCAGACGCACACAGATGATGCGCCGATTCTTTTCCACGCGGCACGGGCTTTGCGTTGAATTCTGACGCGCAGGCTTGGATCTTCACTGCGATGCTGGGTCTTTTGATGCCCAGAGATGATGGGTGGAAATCCTGGGGGTTCAGGACAAAGTCACAGGTGCTGCGTGGATCCGGTGGGCAGTGCATCAGAGTTTCTGTCGCACTCATGCAGGAAGTCGGGCTGTGTCGTTCCAGCTCAGCAATGCATCAATCCTGTGAAGCTGTGCGGCGATGATCCAGTCACAATGCTGGTGCTGTGTCGATCTCCTCTCGGGAAGCCGGGCTGCATCATTCAGGTTCAGCAATGAGGTGGTTCTTTCACCGCTAGGCAGGCTGTGCGTCGATTCCGGCAGGCTGTGCATCGATTTTCGACACACAAGGAGTTTCCTTGCAGAGAAGAAGTATTTTTGGCCCTACACTTCAGGAACAGTAGGCAAGCTCAATCCAACCTCTGCCAACTAGAAACCCCATTTCTAACAGATGGTTTCAATTAAGGTTGAGATTCAGTGTAGGAGGGCATCCAACCACCCTAGAAACCACAGTGCTTTCAATAGGCCACCTCATCTGGGGAATGTACACATGTCTCATACAGACTGCCTTGCTGATGTCGGTCATGGAGTCAGGAGAGCTCTTGTGCAGGGGATATAGGAAGACACTGACAAGACCACTCTTGCTGCACAGTCTAGCATGAAACTGTTCTCCTTCCATCATCAATTGTAGACAGAAAAGTCCTCACCAGTGCAGCCATCCATCCATCTTTGTGGGCATTGATGGCCTGTCTGAGTCCTGAGGAGCAACTGAAGTCAAGGAGACAGTGGTAGATTGGTGAAAAGAGGTGGTGGAAGCATCCGTCTAAGCCAAAGAGAACGGGCTGCAGCTCTGCTTGGAAGTAGTTACTCCTCCATCACCACCTTGTGAACAAAAGACTCTGTTCCAAAGGTCAGGTGCTCACATTGTCAGTAATTAATGATTTGTTTGTCCTGTCATTTGCAACAGTTTTTTATTTAAATGTTAAATCATATAATTTTTTGGGTATTAGCTGGCACACATCTGGCATTAGAATGTAACCCGGATTTTCTGGTGGTCCCGGGCTTTTTTAGGAATGGGCCTTTTCTTATCTTCAGCCAGCTCTGATTTGTATGCATATTTCTTTGCTTCAACTATGACTCTAATTTAGACATATGATCTTTCTTCCAAACTCACATTTATCTTCAAAACAAATGTTGTCATTAAAATTCCTTGTGTAACATTCACTTTCAGTATTGGTATCTGCCAACGTAAGCCACTTCTCTGATTCGATGTTCTACCATACCTTGCTCTTCAGGCCATACATATTTAGGGATAAATCAAGGGCAGATAAATAGGTGCATCTGGCCTGGCACTC
This sequence comes from Pleurodeles waltl, assembly GCF_031143425.1. NCBI lineage: Eukaryota > Metazoa > Chordata > Amphibia > Caudata > Salamandridae > Pleurodeles > Pleurodeles waltl. The sequence goes on along the minus strand of NC_090449.1, from coordinate 669,802,164 downwards.
ACGTTCAAATGCCTTCCTGTCTGGGACATTTGTTGTAGGTCGATACGTTATTAAGCTACAGAATTGCTAGGGCCCTCAAAAGCTTAAAATGGTCTTTTCCTCTGTAGGCCACTGAATGGACCCAACTATGACAGAGGGTAGATATTAGGTTGACATTATAATAGTTATAGGCACTGGTGCCTGCTGGCAAATGAAACTGGCAGGGCAAAGCAGAGGGGGTAGAATAATTTTTAAAAAAACACTTACCTGCAGCTGCCACTACGGTCCTGCTGCCAGTCAACTTATTGGCCCTCTGCTCCCGACGGCCATATAGCACAGGCTCCCAAACTCCCCAACCAATCCAGATGCTGCTCTGTGATTGGCCTGAGGGGGCTGTTAAAATACTCACTCAGGCACAGGGAGTCTGTGCCTTTTCTCCACCTGGCTGTACAACACAGCTGGGTTGGAGAAATGTAAATACGCATGTCAGTTTGGCCAGCCTGAGGTGGCTGGCCAAACCAACATGTGCATTTACAGTGCCCACCACTCCTCCACCTCCCTGCTGCCCATGGAGGATGTCCCAGCCCTGCCCCACCCTACACTTGTGGCATCGGCTCAGTCTGCGAGGGTCCAGGGAATAAAAATAAAAAGACAATGGAATTGTTTTATTATCATTTTGTTTTTCATTTTCTGGTGCTGAGCAGTGGGGCGATGCTCTGTGCCATTACAGAGGAGTCGCCGCTGGTTACAGGCCAATACAAGATTTCCCCTGACAAGTAGTAATTATCATGCGCAAATCAGTGATTATGCATCCATTCCCACATGCTATTTCACATTTTTGGCCTGTATTTCACCTGAGCTATATGCAAGTGAAACATCTAGAGCTGCAGTATTCACCCTACGCTTATTATTACCAATGCAGTTAGCAACTTCATTTACTGGTCTCACTGGGACTTATGGGCCACTCAAAATAAGTGCTTTAGCAGCAAATTTGCCTGAATATGGAAGGTTATAGTGTACAATCAACACAGTTATTAAAAATTAACATGCATCTCCACCAGGGTCAGCTCTTCCCAATGGCGATGGAATGTCTCCCGCCTGGCTAAGCCAGCAGCTGAAAAATAAAATAATAGTTTACTATTGTTCTATTTTTCAGCTGCTGGCTCAGCCAGCAACATGTGCAGGGTCGGGGCAGTTAGACAATGGGAGGGAGGAGAGGGTCAGTGGAGTGCACATACGTGTGCATGTGTTGGCCGGCTGTCTTATTCTTGCCAAACACACATGCACACTTAGGTTTCTCCAACAACCGGGGTTGGAAAAACTGCACAAACCCCCCCAGGCAGTGTCTGCGCGGTAGACCAAGCCGCTCAGACCAATCTTGGCACTGTTCTCATTCTGGGTTTTACCATGAGAGCAGTGCCAGGATTGCATGGGGAGCCTGTGTTGGTGTCCCAGGACTGCTGGGACACCAGAAGAGCAGAGGAGCGAAGCAACAGGTGTCAGTGTGGGAATGGTAAGTTTTTTTTAATTTTTTTTTTTTATTTCACCTCCCCCACCCCACTCTCACCCTCCACCCGGCCTGGCCCATGAGTTTTGTGGCTGCCGGTGCAGATCTTCACTATGAATTACTATTTTTTTTGGCTGTGGCAAACACTGAGCAACAACTTGAGCAGACCAAAGCAAGAAATTGTTGTTTGAATGCCTACAGTGTTGCAACATTGATTAAAAACATGAGATTATGAGAATAAGAAGTAAAATATGTTTTCTGTCACTAAAACATATTCTTTTCTTTTCTGTTTCCGTATTTAGAAAACTCCACTGCACAAGGAACTACATTCATCTAAATCTGTTCCTCTCTTTCATCATAAAAGCAGTTGTTGTTTTAGTGAAGGACAGCGTTTTTTTCCCCAACTCGCCAGACTGTCGCGGCGTGGTGCAATCATTGGTAAATATCTTCTGTGGCAATTCAGCTAAAGTGTACTGCTATGATGATTTAACAGGGGTGTTTCACATGCCTTAAGCATGTTATGGTCTGGGAGGATATGCCCATGTGCAGTGCTAATGAAGTTGGACTTTTTGAAAAACATAATGAGAAGCAATTACCAAAGATTGTTACAAAATGTCTTCGAGAATAAGGAAAGACATTGGCAACTGTGTCACATTTTGTAGGCTATAAACGTAAAGTATATTTATTTATTTAATAATCCATTTTTAAAACACTCCTGGCCCTGTCTATCTCAGGGCACTGTACATTACAATTGAGTCTTACAAATTAGGATTACATCGAAACGGAGACCGTGTTAAACAACTTTGAGAAACAGAGAATGGATCACATTTCGTGTTTGCAATACTAAAGCATGCTTTTCAACCGTATTTTTAGTGACGTGGCCTTTCTGATCATAGCCATATAATTATGAAACTAAATGCATCTGAAGTGAATTTTTATTTGGTGTCATCAGTGACTTTGTTGCATGCCATAACTATCTACATAGCATGTATAAATATTGCACAGACGCATATTCTCAATACTGCATTAGTTATGGTAGAGACTTTTGTGAATTCCCCTAGATTGAACCAATGTAACAAACACAAAAGAGTGATTGATAGGTGCAGTAAATCACTTTGAAGTCACAAAACTAAAGTTATAAAAAACATATGCCACTGTTAACCTATCTCCTTCAGCTTTAAGTCAATAGAGTATATAAATTTACGGAATGCACACCTGCTTCCTGTCAGTTGTGATGGTAACTGTTCTCATTTTGAACCCAATTATTCAGGACATCTGGTTACCATTACTTAACTCACAGTTTATGGAAAACTCCATGAATGGAAGTGGCATTCAGAATTTCACAAACAACGGCCTGCCAACTGACAGAGGAGATTCAGGAATAACATACTTGGGGGCATAGTTACAAGCCCCCTGCGCCCCTTAGCACCGTCGTAGCATCATTTTTTTTTACTCTACAGCGGCGTTAAACAGGCCTCACCCTGCGCCGTATTTACAAGTGCCGCAATGGTATTATTGCCCCACTTTCTAAACCCTTCCGCCACATTATACCTTTGCCAGGTATAATGTATGCAATGGAGGCATTCCCCTGCAGAGAGGCCCAAAAAAATGACACAGTGAAATCTACAGGATTTCACTGTGCCATTCTAGTGTCATTTTTTAACAGCAGCCCAGAGCAGGCATTAAACTGATTCTAGTGCTATATCCTTTAGGTCTCCCTGAGCTTTGCTGGACTAGCGGCAGCATTTTTGGCGCCAGTTCATCATAGCACCACAACTGCGCCAAAAATTGGGTCATGGTGTGTTGTATTGTAAACAGATTGCCACCATGGTGTTGTTAGGGGAGGCGCAGAGCAGCACAAAGTATCTGGCGCATCGTAGTTGATGAGCCACTTACTTGTAAATATGCCACTATGTGTCAATTAAGTTTTATTGCCCACGGCTCATAGCATTAAATATGATTAATACAATCAATAAAGTGTGAAAACTACTCTTATTTGCTCATACTGCCACGGCGGCCAGAAGGCAAACACGCAAATGAGTGGAAGGACAATTAACATTTATTGACACCTGAAAGCCTATTGGCAATAAGGCTATTAGCATTCAAACCACTAACCTGATCCACCACATGAAAACCAGGAGTCAAAATGTCTCCTTGCCCGTTCGCAATGTTAAGAAGATGTATGTACAGTTGACCTGGTCTGATCTGTGTGACTGAATCAAGTGATGAGTGATTTAATTTGCCAAATGTGCCTTTAAGCATCTTGAAATTCCATTGGTATGGAATTATTGAGAACCTGTTGTCAGAGACCTGGCTCTGACGTCTCCTCTGTAAGTGTTTAGTTTTCATGTGATGAGTAAGAACACATCTCTCCTTGAAGGGAGCAGCTTCAATTGCAATCTTCAAAGTTGTCATTTGTGTGTAATTTTAGTAACAAGTTCTTTAACTGAGGAAATACTTAACTGAATGTGTCTAACTAACCTACCTATAAAAGGGTGGTAGGTTCACTAGTATATGTAATGGATCCAGGTCGCATGCATACTTACAACAATTTCTGGCTCATAAGCAAACAGCACTTGACATGCAGAGACTAGCATCACACATTGATATTGAAAAAAAAAGCAGCAAATACCAAAAGGAAATGTGTGGCTAACTAAAATTCAGGACTGGTTGATGGTTTTACATATGAAATGGAGGCACTCGGCATCACTCAGTCACCTGTTGAGATAATCTCTGAAATATAGGTAGACTAGAGTCTCTGTCCATCACACGTCACCATTACCAGCAGTAATCAGTAGTTGGTCAAATGCCAGACTCACTTGTAGTCGGTCAGTAGGGCTCAAATGGGGCAGTCACATGACAGATTTGTATCTGAAAAGGTGAGTATGGTGGGTTTAAATTCAGTCAAATGTGAATCCTAAATTAGTTTCAGTGCTGGCCACAGACACCCATGGGCCAGTTATGCTTAGGCAGGGGTGAAAAAGTATGTCAGATCTGCATCTGAAAGGGCAATCGAGGTGAGTCAGTTTGTCTTGTCCCACACGCTCTCGTCCATCTGATTTACTCTGCCACAGCACTACAGCATTATATGTCGAAAAGTAAATGAACATGAAAAAGCAGAACAGGGGCATTGGTAGAATACATTTTCATCTTGAGTATATAAAAGGATAAAATATGCTTATTTTTCCAAAATTAATATTTTCTTTAGTCAATCAATAAAGAATGTAAAAGACTAAGTACACCCTCTGGGATATGAATCTGTAACCAATAGGGTACACACCGAATTGTCTTCAGTTGATGACTCAGTCCAATGAGGCACCACCCTTGGTATAATGCTATACTTATGACACATCAAAGACCTCTACTCATAATATATATCTTACTTCTATTTTTAAAAAAAACCTGAGTTTAGACCTTAATGGTTTTGTTGACATTTAGGTCTAGTGGTGATTTGTTTACTTGCTGATTTTATAAGCCCTGTAAGCAAACAGCCCAGTAGTCCCTGTCTGTTCCATGTCTCTGCTTTATTCTCCCATTGAACATAGAATGTAGACAAACAATAGTTTTTAGGAGGGTGGAAGCTCTGAAGATGATGTTTCTCCCATTTTTGTCGTACTCCAAACTATCCTGTTTTAGTTGATGTGAATATATGTCAGTCCATTTCAAATGGTTCATACGCCTTTGTTAGAAGAAAATTAGTAAATGCTCCTGTACCTATTTGCTCAAAATATTGATGATGAGGCAACTAGTGCAACTTGGTGGCGACATATATTGGGGGTAGGAAATGTAGCTTCAGTCTTGTCTTTTGGAAGAATTAATTTGACTTCCTAGAGCAGCTTGGGCACTGGTCTGATCCATTACTTCTTGGGGCAGCATGAGGCAGAAATCATGATCAAGATTCTTGAGAAAGCTGAACTAAAGCAAATCTAAATAAAAGAGTATAGAATGGAGTGTAATGTCAACGAGGACTGTGATCCTTAACCAAAACACTTGATCAAGCTCAGGTATGGACAATGCCACTTTTTAAAATTTCTTCTCAGTGGTTCTTCCAAGATATTTTAGTAATCACTCAAAATTAGCACGTCTCTGGGTGTGAAGGTAACATTTTAAGTAGGCTAACTTATGTGCACACAACCTGACTAGATCCTTTTCAAAGGTAAGTGTTTGAAAATTGTATTGCTATAGACTAAGAGGCTTGAAAATAAACCTATGTGCCTCTCCTTAGCATCTGTTAGCCAGCTAAAAATAATTTTGTTGCTGTGGCTATTTTACAGAATTTTGAAAAAGTATGCTTCAGTTGATACATTTATGTGTCATTTGGAATATTATTTTTACGGATATATTGGTCTTCGTTTATTTACCTTTTCTTGCATGTTGTTTGTTGTTTCTAACATCCATTGCTGATAGCTGGGTTAAGATCAGAACTGAGCCAGGCTACAAAAGAGAATATTACAAATATTAGTGAGACATTACAAAATGGGAAATAGAGTTATTCATGCGCCATATCTATAGTCAAGATAGCTGAAAATTCAACACCTCTGCCAATGCTCATGCCTGTGAGGAATTGGGTTGCTGGTTCAGGGGGTGTGAACCCTTCTCAAGCAACAGCTCTTGTCTGGGTGAACCAAAAAGTCACTAAAAAAACCTGTACTTAAACCTCTGGTGGCTTGGCACAAAATCAGTCATTCCTCACTGAGTGGCATTGTGTAAAGTATTTATGCAGCGCACAGACAACAAGAAAGTGATAACTCAACACAAGAAAAATCCTGCACATGACTGTAGCAAAATAGAGTGGAATGTAATACATTATTTGACACCAAAATTACAAAAATCCAATCAGTAAAACCGCAGATATGCAATTTTAAGTTCTAATGTAAGTGTAGCATCTAAAAGCAGAAACAGCCACTCACAGTTATCTTGTCATGCTAGGCCTGCACAAAGTCACAAGTTAAGGTAGACCACAAACAGGGACCAGCTTAGTCCCACTGAGGGTTATACCTTATGTCCTTGATGCAGGGTATTGTTTTACACTGCAGCGGTCCAAAAGCTGCAATGAGAGGTCCTGTATCAAGTTGAGCCACACTGTGTTGGTTCCTTTGAGGAGCTGTGAGGGCTGCAATGTGAGGTCCTGCATTGAGTTGTGTCAAACCACGTAAGTTCCAATGAGTCCACAGATCAGGTGCTATAAGGTCCTGCGATGGAAGGTCCTCTGGCGCTCTGTGTTTAGTTTCATTGCACTGTCTTGGTTCTGAGGGAACCCACAATTGGGCCAGGAGAAGTACACTCTGATGCCAGCCAAGGGCCCAGGACCTGGGAGGCACCTCTTGAGGATCAGGTCTCACTCCAGCAGAGGCTGGCAGCAGGGCAGAGGCAGGTCCATTTGAGACTTGGCAGCCGGGCGGATGAAGGACAGGTCTCTGGAACTTGTTATATCAGCTCAGAACAGTAGGTCAGGCAGCTAGCCCTTGGAGTCACTCGGTGGTTCTGGGTTCAAGGAGCAGGTCCACTCTTCCTTCTTCAAGCAGCAGACTGCAGGGTGGTCATTCTTGCAACAAGGCAAAAGGGCAGTCCTTCCAGCAGCAGGGCAGCAGAGCAGTCCTCCTTCTGAGTCCTCCACAGGTCCAGGAAGTGATGTGAAGAGTGGGCCTGAGAGACCCATTTTTATATCGGGTGGTCCCCCTTTGAAGTCAAAGAAATCTCTGGAGTTTGTCCCCTCACAGAGGTGAAGTTCCTGCTTCCATGCCCTAGTCCCAGTCTCTTTGTGATCACAATAGGCTAGTGTGAAGTTTTTTGTGTTTGAGCTGAGGCAGTGTCTTTAGAGTGCAAGTGTGACAGGGGACAGCTGTGCCTCCCTCATCAAGTCCAGTTGGCCTATCCTGCCAATACTCAGGTCCTCTATTATGTGGCTGTCTGGGAGGAATACACAAAGGCCAACTGCCCACTTCGCCTAACCTTGTGACCCAGCAGCAGGCTACAGGTACCAAATGTTTAGGGCAAGAAAGTCCCAACTTTGTTAAATCAACATTTTCAGAATTGTGACTTAAAATCTGTTTCCAATAAAGACATTAAAATTCCTCAGATACCAAACATGAGATTCCTGCATGCTCCCACACAAAAGTAATCAATTATTAAATGTAATAAGGTAATCCAATGTTGTCCTATGGGAGAGGCATGACTTGCAATAGTGAAAAACAAATTTGAGAATGTGTCCTAACCAAGACATGTGAAAGTACATGTCCAACTTTTTAAATTCAATGCACCTTCCCTATGGGCTGTCTAGGGCCTACCAGAGTGGTGACTTATATGTATTAAAAAGAAAGAATTAGGCCTGGCAAAAGCTTTATTTTGCCAGGTTGAAATAGCATTTTAAAACTGCACACACTGGCATGGCAGGCCTGAGGCATGTTTTAAGGGCTACTTAGTAGGTGGCACAACACATGCACCATGCTACTAGCAGTATTTAATTAACAGGTCCTAGATTCATGTAGTAGCACTTTACTAGGGGCAAGTGAATTAAATGTGACAAATGGGTGTAAGTCAATTTTACCATGTTTAAAGGAGAGACCACAAGCACTTTAGCACTGGTTAGCAGTGGTAAAGTGCACACAGCCTTAAAAGCTAACACAAATGGATTCAGAAAACAGAAGTGATGAAGACCAACAATTTGTGGGTGACCCTGCAGAAAAGGCTAAGTCCATCAATGCCATAATGGAAACTGTCCTAAATAAAAACAACAATGAGCTGAAAAATGCTGAAAGGATTTTGGGAAGAATACATCAGTCTGTATTACGGTTAAATGAAGTTTGAGATCTGGAAGAAATGGAAGGAGAAATACACTGTGAATGCACATGAACCTCCAAACAGTCACAACAGATCAATAATCTTTTATTAGCAGTCTTCAATCTAAAAAGAAGGGCCCTGCAAAACAGATGCTGATGTCTAACCTCAAGCTTTCACATGCTGTGCATTATTCCACCATCCAGTGCTTGGGTTCAAAAAGCATTCGGGCATCAACAACTGGTGTACCTATTAAGATTTAATGTGACATAAAGCAGAGGACCAAAATGTCCCTCTGTATGACACCACTTTGCCTTAAACTGACAAAGAGTATCACATCATCCATAGTCAATGGTTTAGTACAATGACAGCTTCTTAACTCCACTTTTATGTACCTTGAAGATGTAAACATCTTCAAGATGCATAGACGTGAAGTTCAGTAAAGGCAATGTGTACTTACCTATATAAACTGACCATCTCGATAATTTTGTCCTTGGTATTTTTTACACAATATCCTGATATCACAATAGTTTGCAGTCAGTATTAAGGGGGGGATACCTACTGAACAGTTAGGACAGGTATTAGCAAAGGAAAAACGCTGATGAAACATATTTTTATGCTAATACTCACACATCCTACAAACTTCTAAAGGTAAAGTGATGCTAAATAAAACATTTGCACAGCATGTGGATCTACAATGGGTTGATGTTGCACAAGAAACTCATCGTTGGCAATATTTATGCAGTAGGAGTCTAATCAATATTCTCATAAAAGGCACATGTACCAAAGAAAATAGAATAATTTCAGAAGATGTAAATTATTCTATACCAAGCCGGATTAATATACTCATGCAAACATAAATAAAAAAGTAATCTACAAATTATGGTTTTGCAGTAGGGCAATAAGGGATTTAAGATCACTATCATCATGAGTCATCTTGACTCTCGATATGGGTAATGCGAAAATAAAAGTTTATTTTTCGACTTGGTCTTCCAGGCCCAACTATTGTAGGGCAGAATAATGCACAGTATTATTGTTTCAAGGTACAAAATGATTGCTATAGATAAATAGTTGTTTATTTTTTGAGATACCAGCTGAGAACATGACTGAAATATTTGGCACAGTAAATCAAGACGGCCAAAGAGGAAATCTCCAAGCAAGTCCAGTAGACCCATTGGACCCCTTAAAACTCTCAGAATCACATTTTAAAACGTACTTTAAGCCCGAAAATAGCTCACAGTATGTAATTGGATTTGTGATCCCTTTTCACATTGTATTATAGTAGTGCTCAAATTCTGCCAGTACTAAAAGGTGCATATTTTTCACACCAAAAAGCTTCTTTCCACTTAATAGGTAAATATAAAGGTAGTTGGATTTAGTGTCCAATTCATATAAATAGAGAGAAATCATAATTTTCCTTCTTTAGTATAACTGTTCTAGGGGAAGGACACTAAAGAACCGATTCACAAAGTTATTTGCACTTGTAACTGGCCTCTATAATTTCCATGTGCATGTGACTTGATTTACAGGTTGAATTTCACTATTCTAGTTGAAAATTGATGAGCTGGCTCTAGTAAATCAATCTACTCATACATAATATTACCCCAACATGATATAGAGTTTTAGTTAATATTCTCACTTGATCCAAGAGTGAGCGTTCAGGGTGGGGAAAGTTATGTGCACCTTCAGCCTTGTGGATGTGTGCGCATACACAAAGGGCCTCATTACGAGCCTGGTGGTCACTAGACCTCCAGACTCACGATGGTGGTCGGCCTGCCGCCAATGCAGTGGTCCGACCGCTGCATTACAACCCTTGCAAATGGGCTGCCAGTGAACCGCCAGCTCAGGATGAGAGATCCCAGCAGTCTGGAGGTTGGTGGTGGACCTAATCTGCCAGGGCAGCGCTGCAAGCAGCGGTGCCCTGGGGATTTTGACCTCATTCTCCGCCAGCCTTTTCATGGCATGGGCAGTACAGGGAACCCCCTGGGCAGCACCCTCACAATGTTCACTGTCTGCTCTGCAGACAGTGAACATTGCGAGGGTGCTGGTGCAACCTGCTGGCTACAGCATTGCCGCTGGCTTGATTACGAGTCGGAGACAATGCTGTAGCCTGTTTCCCAATAGGCCAGCTGGAGGAAGCTCAGGTTTCTACCTAGCGAGAAACGCCTAATAACTCCAGTGGGCAAGTCACAATGTACGTGGAGGCCACCTTGTCAGGTGTTTGGTGGACGGGCTTTCCCATGCACCAAACTCAAAATAGGGCCCTACATGTTTATCTGTTCATTCCACCCTTGCAACCAGTTGAAGAGGTTTTCCTATTAAGAGCATGAGTATGTCTCCTTCTAGGGTAGGAACAACCCCCAAAATTAACAGGAGTGTAGAATAAGAAGTTTCCCCATGGGGAAAATATTTTCCAGTGGAAGAATGAACAATTGAATAGCTATAATGAATACTAATCAAGCTTTAAATAGTAACTTAAGCTTTTCATGCAGAAAATGTACCAGTACTTCTCAGAGTAGGCAATTTTTCAGCACCATTTCAAAGCAGTGCAAAGTGCAAAAATGGTTTGGAAATATACTTATATGCTGTGTGCAGCAATAATTTGTGAACATGATGCAATCCACAAATTTTCAAGACTTTGTTATTTGGCAAGAATATGTTATTTTGCTCTATTGCTTTTTGCAGCAGTCAGTGCCAGTTTAGTACATCACTTGTTATATTTAATCTATCCAAACAAAAATAGGAACATTTCATTGTACTGCACATAACAATAATGTAAGAAATTGCGTTATTGGTTGTGGTAGGCGTAACTCACGTAATTTGCTTTAGCATAATTACTTTGGCATTTAGTGCTCTTTTCTTAATGCAAAAATGCTCCCTTTTATCCAACATGGACATAAGGGCTCATTTTGCCCAAAGAAATAGTGCTAAATGTAACACAACATGAATATCAATGTGATTTTTCCCACAAAGTTACTATTAGGATTTAGCTCTATCTTTATTAATGCACAACAACACAAGCAGCAGCCACTCCCACTTGCTAGATTTGTGTATCTGTACTTATTTATTTATTATAGCAGGGGCATAATTGCATAATTATTGGTAACTCCATGTCAAAGAGTGACATGGAGTCACCAAAATCACTCTAATTACTCTGGCGTACTTAGAGTTACTCCCTGGCCTAGTTATTAGGTGAGAGGGGTGGAAAACCCACTCAAATAATAAACACAGTCCTTGACAGGATGAACCACAAAAGCTCCTAAAAACACCCGGGCCTAACTCAGGTGTATTTAGGGACAACATCACCAACAGCGAGACCCGCAACATAATGGCAACCATCCATTCAGGAGCACCTACCAACCCCTGCCTTCACCACATCTTCAACTAAGCCAGGAACATCATCACACCCAAAGTCCGGCATACCATCAACCGCTCCTTCGAAACTGCCAACTTCCAAGAGAGTTGGAAACACACTGAGATCAAACCTCTTCTGAAGAAACCCACTGCGGACCCGACAGATCTCAAGAACTATCGGCCCATCCCCCTGCCTTTCCTGACAAAGTCATTGAGAAAGAAGTCAACAAACAACTCACAGCCTTCCTGGAAGCCAACAACATGCTGGACCCCTCTCAGTCAGGATTCAGAAGCAACCATAGCACCGATACCACCCTCCTCGCCGCCACAGACGACATCCGCACTCTCCTCGACCGAGGTGAGACTGTCATCCTCCTGGACCTTTCTGCTGCCTTCGACATAGTTTCACACGACATGCTACGCAACCGTCTCCACAACACTGGCATCCGAGACTCAGCTCTGAAATGGCTCTCCTCGTTCCTTACCGGCAGAACATAGAAGGTCCGACTCGCCCCCTTTCTCGCAGAAGCCACCAAGATCAGTCCCACCCTCTTCAACTTCTACATGACCCCACTGGCTGCCATCATCAGAAACCACACACTCAACATTGTCTCCTACGCTGACGACACCCAACTGATAGTCTCCCTCACCAACCAGACCACCGCCAAGAACAATCTCCATGAAGGAATGAAAGCAGTCGCCGCCTGGATGAAAGACAGTTGCCTCAAATTGAACTCGGACAAAACAGAAGTCCTAATCCTCGGCTCCACACCCTCCGCCTGGAAAGATTCCTGGTGGCCTACTGCCCTCACAAATGCCCCCATCCCCTCTGACCACGCCCGCAACCTCAGCATCATCTTAGACTCATCGCTCTCAATGGACCAACAGGTGAGCGCCGTCTCATCGGGTTGCTTCCACACCCTGTACATGCTTTGTAAAATTTACAAGTGGATCCCTACCGAAGCCAGAAGAACAGTCACGCTGGCCCTCGCCAGCAGCCGCCTCGACTACGGCAATGCACTCTACGGCGGAACCACGGCCAAGACCCGAAAAAGACTACAACGCATCCAGGACGCCTCTACCTGTCTCATCAAGAACGCCCGTTGACACAGCCACACCGCTGCCCTTCTGAGAGACCTACACTGGCTGCCTATCGACAAGAGAATCACCTTCAAGCTCCTGACCCACGCCTACAAGGCCCTACACGATGTTGGACCAGCCTACCTCAACCACAGACTCTCCTTCTACACTCCCACCAGACAACTTCGCTCCGCCGACCAGGCCCTCACCAACATCCCCCACATCTGGAAAACCACAGCCAGAGGAAGATCCTTCTACCACATTGCCACCAAGACCTGGAACACCCACCCCATCCACCTCAGGCAATCCCCCACTCTGTCACAGTTCAGGAAGGACCTCACGACCTAGCTCTTCGACTGATCCTAAGCACCCTTTCTTCCCCCCAGTGCCTTAAGACCCTCACGGGTGAGTAGCCACATTTTACAATCGATTGTTTGAACACTCTGGTAGCTTGTCTCAAAAGCAGTCAGGTTTAACTCAGAGACAATGTGTCAAGTATTCATGCAGCCATCAAACTGTAAAAAAGTGCAAACACAACAAAACAAAGATCCTAAACCAATTTAGAAAAATAGTGTAAGTTTTCATAAATAAAATGACACCAAAAATCCAATCAAAAGTAGCAAAGATATCAGTTTTTAAAGTTGTAGGAGAAAGTAACACTAAAAAGCAGAAAGCTTCACATGCTGTTATCTGGCTGTGCTAGACTGGGGTAAAGTCACAAGCTCAGGCTGACTGAGATGGAGTGTCGGCCAGATACAGGGACCAAATTTGCTGACAACGTACCTTCTCAAGTCTTTGTGAGGAGCTGCAGTTTGTGCTGGTGGGAGCCACGAGGCTGTTGATGGAGGAGGTCATTGTCAGCGAGAAAAACAAGTCAGGCATTGTGGACTGTCACAGTGGTAGCATGAAGAGCCGGTTGTTGCTGGAGCTTTGTGTTGGTGGTCAATGCGGGCTGCTGCTGTAAGAGACAATTGCAGATCTTGCTGAGCTTTTGTGTCACTTGCCATGTAGAGGTCACGGCCACGAGGAACTCAAAACCTTTGTATCTTCGCCTTGAGGTCATAAGGAGTCTACTCTCTGATGCCAGCCAAAGGTATAGGACCTGGGGGCAGTGCTTGGGGATCAAGACTCACTTCAGCAGATGCCAGCAGCAGTGCTCAGGGAGGTCCAGGCAGGTCTAGGCAGGCCCAGTTGAAACGAGTCAGCTAAGCAGTTGCAGGGGAGAGGGCTCTGGAAGCTTGTTGTGTTGCTATAGCTGAAACAGGACATCAGCCTACTGACCCTTGGAGGCACATCTGGGGAGTCTGGGTTTGAGGAAAACAGGTCCTATCTTCTTTCTTCATACAGCAGGCCATTCCTTCTTCTGAATCTTGCACAGGTCCAGGACTGTTCTGATGAGATGTTATGTTCTGAAGAAGTCTTTTTTATACCTGGTGCCAGAAATTGTGTGGGGGAATTCCCTGGCCTACCCCAAACACTGGTTCTGGTCAGGTCTTCTCCTTATCATGGTCTTGGCTCCAAACTATCTAGGATTACAAAGGCAAGGGCAGGCCTGGTGTCAGGTTCCTTAAAACTTCAGCCTCTTTTATGCCTTTTCTGGAAAGAATACACTTCCCACCAGAGGAGAGCTATTCGCAGTCATGTAACCTTTGACACTGGTAGAAAGGCACATTTTGTTTAGGCACAAAATGCCAACTTCCCAAAAGCTGCATTTTTAGAATAGTAACTTAAAATCTGATTTTACCATTAAAGATGATTTTAAATTACAATGTATCTGGGTGGAGGCAGCATTCCTCTATCTAGTTCCAAACTGAAGTTACATTTTAAATGTAATAAGGTAACCCAGTGTTAGTCAAGGGGAGTGATAGCCATACAACAGTGAAAAAATACCTATAGGATTTTTTCACTGTCAGTACATGTAACATTTAGTTCAATTTACTAGAGGGCTGTAAGTAAATTAAAAGTACTAAATATGTGTGGGACATTTTTTACCATGTTTTCCAGAAAGAGCACAAGCACTTCACCCCTGGTAAGCGGGGTAAAATGCATAGAGTCCTAATGCCAACAAAACCATGTTCATCAAGCATAAGGGGTAAAGGCAAACGATTGGGATGTTAAGTATGTCAGGTCTATCTACTAACTGCTGGAAAAAACAAACACAATACTGTTGTACCGTTGACCTACATGTTACATATTACACTGTTTTTTGCAGAAATTAAAGAGCACTGCTCTCTAAACATAAATGTAGAAAAATATCACATAATTCTCAAGATATAACATTGTGCTACACAGGGCCAAGTGTACAACTTTACAAAGTAGTGCATGTAATCGCCTGTTCACTTGCTAATTAGGCTGTTATACTTTTTATTTAGTAGAAGGATTTTGGTATCCACTCTAACACAATGTTCTTGGAAGATGCAAGTGTAGTTATTCCAGGCCTGCTTCTGGGAAGCTCCTGTAGGGATTTGGCATGTGGGAAGTTGAATTGCAGATTTTTTATACCAATTATAAAAATGTTGACGTTCTTGGCACAAGCACACACACACACTTACACCAATTGAAAAATGTTAACGTTCTTGGCACAAACACACATATATATTTATATATAGCGACAATAGTCTAAGTCAGGTAAAACGATGCCTAAAAAGTGTTTTTTGGCAAATGCTAGACTGCAGTCCAGCTTTTCTATTGCTTATGGTATGCACTATTTGAAGCACAATTAACATATTGCAAATCATTCCTAAATTCCTTACCTTCATGTTGTGGTCACAGTCACCGCCTTACAAAATCCGAAGTTCTCGCAAAATGTGCATTTCGCATGGTGCAGACATTGTGAGGCACTGTTTTAAAATAATATTGAGGACATTGCAATCTTGTGTGAATCACAAGGAAAATGGGGGTGTCAAAGAAACATTCCAGCCCTTCTTGCAATCCACATGGAAATAAGTGTGTCAATGATTTGGGGCTCTTCCAGCAGTCACAAAGCACTGAAAGATTACGAGCTGCTCTTCTCAGTCAGTAACCATTCACTTAGTGTAAGTTTGCCCTTAAGCAACAGCTCCACAGTGCAATTTTCAGGAATGGGCAAAAAAGGGTATCTAGAGGACATGCATTCCACAGAGCATGCTTCTCTGATGCGACCTTTGTAAAAAGACTCTTTTTTGCCATTAAAACAGCTTCAGAACTGGTAATCATGGACTGCTGTCCCACACATGCCTCAATTTCTGAGTTCACGGATGGTCACAAGGATTCATAGATGGGATCCTGCTTCATGAATACTGATGATTCAGAATTTCTGTGAATCCTTACTGCTAGTCTCTTTCACTATACCAAACTGACACACCCACCACTGCGCAAAAAATAAGGAAGATCACATTGCGGATGATGTGCAAACGCTGTCCTGTGATGCGACTTGGCCAGACTAGCATTTTGCTTCACATGCTATCTGAAGAAAATGGATGGAGATGGTTCAATAGAAGCACAATCAGCGTTTTGGGTCAACTGAGTCAGTGACTGTTGTACTTTATCCACTGTTAGACTCTCGATCTCTGACCAGGCCAGAACTACTGACCCAGTTTATCCAGTACAATCCAGTCCAATCCAATCCTGGCCCACTTTAAATGCAAAGAGACTTTTTAAAATTGTCAAATAAAAATCACTTTGCAAAATGAGCCAATATTATTTATACAGCTTCAAATGCACAAATGAAGTCTTGAAAAGTAAGCTCGATCATTGGATTTCCCTCTGAATGTGTGTACAGATTGAACCCACATATATTTTTTGGATGAGGTCAACTATCAATATATATGAAGGGGCACTTCCAAGGCCTACATTCGGAGGCTATCCAGCAGTTCCCATGAATATGCAGCTTGCCACCTTATTGCACAAGACAAACCCTTTTCAGACAAAATGGATTACTTTGCCATGGTCATCCATAAGAAGACATAGCAGTCTAATTGCACTCTAGAAGTAGCAATGCAAGGATGTGCTCTTAAACTGGCTATGGAATTAGAAAATTACACACAGGCTTAGTTCATAGATAATTTCGGTATATGACAGTGCAAAGCCCCTTGCTTTGGTGTGGGCATGGCTTGAATAGCGACAAATGCTTATTAAACATGTCTTTAGCCTTATGGCACTCATGGAAGCTAAAATATAATGTGCGTGCTTTATAGTATTATTATGATTATTATTATTATTATTATTATTATTATTATTATTATTATTGCTGTCGTTGTTTGTGTTGTTCTCTTGTCGATGTTGTCATTATTATTACTACTATTGTTATTATTTGTATTAGTATTAACAATAAAAAGACTACTACTATTACTGATAATAAAAATAATAATAATAATAATAATAATAATAGCTACTATCATTATAAATACTAGTATTTTACTCCTTTTTCTTATTGTTTTTGTACATAACACCAACTACCACAGATGTTGCCTTGTCACTGAACTTTAACTAACAGGTATTTCTATGAACTGACTTAGTGGTGTAAATTTTATCAACTCTGGAAGAGGAAGATAAGGGTGACGTGCTGTTTTAATAAAACGGTGAAACGATTCTCTGCAATATCACAATGCATTGTGAAATTTCCTGGAAGATAAAAAATAAATCTATATATTGTGTTTCAGATTAACCAATTTGTCCAATAAAATTTTTATTTGTTTATTTTCCAGGTTGGCTGTCAAACTATTATGGTCTTTCTTCACTACTGTGCAATGGCAAACTTCTACTGGTTATTAGTTGAAGGACTTTACCTGCATACACTCCTTGTGGTTATATTTTCTCCTAACAGACACCTCATGCTATACCTTTTCATTGGATGGGGTAAGATATTTAACATGTTTTTGACACACACACACACACACACACGTATATATATATATATATATTTTTTTTTTTTTAAGTTGTGTTAACAACATCTTGTACCTAGTGGTGTGGAGTGCTTGGTTATCTTTGAAATTGGTTTAGATTTTGAAATTTGTAATAGTGTCCTGAGATTGTTTGAAACAGCAAAGAAAGACATCCTGATGAATTTGGCACTAACTTACTCTGAAAACAACACCTCTAAAATAACACTTCGCAGTTAATAGTTCTAAAAATGGTGAAGTTTCCAAACTGTGTGTTCACAAAATATATTTAAGTGTGGGCAGTGTGAAGCTATAATTGCTCTATGTGTTAAGGGTGTGCTGCACAGAGGTTATTATTTGGGGGTTGTGGGGTTAGGAGTTAAAGACTGAAATCGGAATATAGTTTAATAGTATACGGTTAAATTACATTGGGTAGGAGTTAAGGATGATTGCATGGTCCAGAGGCTTAAGAGTTTGAGTTAAGCTTGTTTGGTATAGGTTTGGGGTCATGGTGTTGGTATGGAAGTTAAGAAATTATGGTTAAGGAGATTGTGGCTGAAATTATAGTGTTATGGTTATAGGGTGTGGGGTCTAAAGGCTAGATGATGAGTGTAGGGTATATGGTTAGGAACATTTGGTTAAAGATTTAAAGGATCGGGATAAGCATTTTGTGTATATGAATGACTAATGATTTCAAGTTTAGGGGCTTATGATATAGGGTTACCCTGTTCATTACATTGTTTTAGTATCACAGCTCGAAATTAGATTTTTTAAGGTGTGTTGATGAGAGTTAGTTAATAAAGCCCTATGTGCACAGGAAAGAAAATGTGAAGTTGTGCTTTTCACAGTAACACTGCACTTAATTTATTTAAATGATGCACACTTCACTTTAGAAGTGATGCATTTAGGAGTGCTGAAAACAACTCAATGTTATTTCTCAGTAAAAAAGATGAATTGAGGGTCTGGCTATGATGAGGCTTTGGTGAGACATGTCTCCCATTCCTCTGTAATAGTATGCCCATCCTGAGGGCTTTTTCCTCTGGAGAACTCCTGGGGGTTTGTATGAAAGTTGTGCAGTGGAAAGCGCAGCACCTACTACAATCGCAAAAAGAGATTGAAGCTGAAGTGAAAGAATTTGAGTGAAATTTCTGACTACAGGCACCTCTCAGTGGTGTGAAGAGATGGCTACAAAGCTGTCCAAGATGTGGCAGAGTTCTGTAGAGCATTGGGCCAGGGTCTGTAGGGCTTCTTTTCTGGAAGGTCCTAATGAGTCTGTTGTGTTAAGCGGGACCAAAATCAGTCCATTGGGAGAGGGTTTCCCTATGCTGTAGGACAGCTCTAGTCCCACCCCCAAAAAAAATCTATTAACGTGTGCTGGCTGAGGCCCTATCATGAAGACATTTATGAAGGATTTTAAGAGATCTTTGGGATGACCTAATTGCTTTCAAGTCTGAACTTAGATAGGAGGTCCAAGATATCAAAAGGGACAGTAGAAGAAAGTGTATTTTCCCTCAAAGAAGTGGAGGCCAACAGGTATGAGGAGCTAAAAATAACTAAAAGGGGGATCATCACCATAAAAGACCAGATAATGGAGAACAACACTTGGAGGAACAATATAAGCATATGGGAGGTTCTGTGGCGTACAGAGTAAAGACATAGAAGCATATGTACAAATGTTATTCGGTATTACCTTGGGCCCTGATGCAGGCACAGTCATTGAGCTAGACCAGACACAAAGGATGCTGGATTTGTTCCTGATGAGAAATGCCCCTCCGAATGGACTCACAAAGGTGCATCAGTTTCAGGTCCAAGAACAGATCCTGAAGACAGCCAAGAAGAAAATGGACATAATTTTTTTTTGTCCAAAGGGCCCGTTGTTCCAAGAACTATCAACAATTACACTGCAAAAATAGGTGCTCCTTCCAGCAAGTCAGACTTTCCCAGGTCGCAAGATGTGGTGTACATGAGAGGCTAACAATATCACATGAAATCTTTGTCTGAGATGAGTGGAATCCTGAATATCACAGCAGATGTGTCCACTCTGCAAAACAGGACAGAAAAGGCTCTGTTGAGAATGTCCCCAAGACTACAGCGAGGAATGTGGAACCTGCTGACAGGAGGTAAGTGGGAGGCAAGGCTGTCATTGGAAGCTATGACCAAAGAAAGCAAGGAAACTATTGCTCATCTATATGAGAAATAAGTCCTGGCAACGTCCACACACAGGCACTGCTATTAGCAGTGGGGAACCCTGAAATGTGAGCTAGATATACATGGAAGGTAAATAGGTGACAGTCCTAAAAATTTGCGATGTATGTTGATGACAATCTTTTCACAAAGCTCTATAATCACTCTTTTAACCGAGCTAACAGAATATCGCAGTATCTCACACCTCAAAAAGTCACAGATATTGAAAATTTGTACACATGCTGATCAGATGGCAGCCCTCAGACAGCAGTTCCCATTTCAGATTAGTTCTAGTACTTAATTGGGAATTTAGTTAGCCTCAATCCTACAGCAGACCATGCATATAAATTATAAATCTTGATACAGACACGTAAACATGACTTGCATTCATAGCATGTGGGTGATTAGTCCTGGTGTCACAAAATTGTAGCAGTCAAAATGACCTTCCTCCACTTGATTATTTCCTTTTCCAAACCCCAAATGAGGTACGCATATACTTGTTGAAGATCTCCTCTAAACTATAGACATATTGGAAGTCAGTACTGTGCTCCACTGATAAAAAATTTAATATCACAATATGATATCCCTGGTCTTGCCAAAGAACAAGTGCCCCCATTCGACTCTCATAAAGGACGAGTAATGCCATTAGCGCTATGGAGTGCAAATCAGTCCATCATCGCATTATGAGGAAAAAAACACCACCCGAACAAAGCGAATGGTTCTACTGACTAGCATTTATTGGACACTGGGAAATATTCACATATATCAGGGCAATTACTAAAATCCTTATTAGACTGGGTCCCATTTTAGGAATATCTCTGTACTAAATTTAACGAGATACTTTTATGTGTTAGAATCACAGCCACTACCAACATGGATGGGCACTCCGGTAGCAGAAGGTAGCGATGGCGCTAATTGCATCAGCACTCATTGCACATTCCAGATCATACACTAATGCGATTTAGCTGGATTTGGTCTCCCTGTATGCGAGTGTGAGACTTGGGAGAAGGGAGAGAAGGTCTGCAGATGTAGACTAAGGTAGGGTCTTGCTAGGTACAAATAAAACACATTTTAAGCCTTAAGAAGTGGAATTTAAATGATACAGTAATTGAATTTACCTTGGTTAGCGCTCATCATCCACATAGGGGTATATATTTGTGCATTTTCACACGAGAATTAGGGGTTTCTGCCAAATTGGAATGAAGTTTAAAGTTGTATGTATAACCTTTAAAGATTAATACACATTTGTTCTCATATTTCATGAATCTTCCTGCTTTTCACCTTTTCAGTAAGAGCATGAGTAGTAGAAAGTTGATTACCTTTTGCAATATTCTTCAAGCATATTCATGTAGTTTTTAGACAGTGGCCAGTAGACGCAAAGGACCGGAAAAACATTCTGCAAATACTTTTCAGGCTTTTCAGACTCTAAAGCTCCCGTTTCAGTAAAAATACTGACTTCCAAGATTGACAAGTTTTGACTCTACTGGGCGTTAGCACACCTCCATATAACGAGACTCGCCTCTCCCACCTGTTTTGAGATGGTGACCCTACTGTTTGAGATTTCTGATTGGTCAGCACTCAGGCACTGATTTAAGAGGGCCTAGCCCCACTTTAGCACTGCCTTAGCATCATTTTTGTATGCTAAGGCGGCGCCAAGGTGGCCTTTTCCCTGCACCATATTTATAAAATAGCGCAATTCATGCATTGCACCACTTTGTAACCCTTTGTGCTACATTATTCCTGTGGCAGGCATAATATATGCAAAGGGTGCATCCCCCAGTTAGGGGGGGGCAAAAAAATGGCACAAGGAAATCTAAGAGATTTCTTTCATCATTTTTTTGGCACTTTTAACACCTGCACAGAGCAGGCGTTAAAAGAGGGCACACTAAAGTTTACAATGGGCCCCTATGTACTGTTCAGAGTTAGCACCAAATATTGGTGCTAACCCTGAACAGTAAATCAATAGTGTCAGAAATTCTGATGCTATTGTCCCCTACCCTGCACCATATTAAATACAGCACATACATGGTGGCGGTATGGGGGGAGAGAAAGGGGCTGCAGGAAAAGTGGTGCTACATGTAATGTAGCACCACTTTTCATAAACCTGGCCCTTAGTTTTATGCAGGGAGCTCTAGTTACCACCTAGCAGTAGCCCTTTTCTGTTTATGTGCCCAGGTCTCTCAGGTTACACAGCAACTGCCCTCACAGCAGTGCTCAATTTAACCAGCGGTTCCCCTTGAGGTCAAAGCACTTATTTAGGGGACTGTCACGTATTATTCACTTCGGATTTCTACCAAGAAAATAAGGGTGAAAATCACTATAATTGGAAAGACGGAGGAAGAGAAAGATGAAAAACCATCAAAAAGTAAAAAGCAGGGACCTGAAAAAATGAGGTAAACGGACAGGGAGTGTCCGGCTGTTATTTAAAGAGGCATGAGGTGGGTGTTTTAAGACTACAGACTGGGTTTCCGGCTAGCCGATGTGCAATTTGTGGTGCTGCAAGCTTTTGAGCAGGGCTTCGTGCACCGGCAGATCTTTCTTTCTTTCATAAATTAAGCACTTCCTCACTGTAATATTTTAGTTTCTATTCTATGGAAAAACAAAAATGACATGGAAATATGTATAAGGTACCAACATGGGACAACGATTGCTACATGTAAGGTGCTTATTTTTCCTAGATTTAGGTCCAGATGTACGACTGCTCATTTTGTAACTCTCAATTTGCAACTCATTTGCGAGTCGCAAATTGTGAATCGCAGAAACAAATGCACAGCAATGTAACTCACACTGTTTGCTACTCTGAAAGGGGTCGCAAATGACCTACCTCATTAATATTCATGAAGTAGGTCGCAATTTGCAACCCCTTTGGGAATGGCTGCACTCACTGGGATGGTGGCCTGCTGGGGACAACAGAACACCATGCCTGTGACTGTTTTTTAAATGAAGCAGCTTTTTTTTTTTTTTTTTTTTTTTTTTAATGCAGCCTGTTTTCCTTAAAGGAAAATGGGATGCATTTCAAACAAAACTTTTTCAGAGTAGACAGTGGCCAGTGGGATTACTGCCTGCTCTGAAAAAATATTGTCACATCCATTCACAAAGGGGAAGGAGTCCCCTAGGGAACCCTTCCTGTTTGTGAATGGGATACCACTAATTTGAAATTGGTGACAACTGCGTTTGTTTTGCAACCACAGTTGTGGTCACAAAACAATCATACATCCCCCTGCGACTCACAATTAGGGTGGGAAGCCCTTGGCTTGCCCCTTCTTGATTGCGAGCCGCAATCCCTATTTTGCAAGTCAGCCTTTGCTTGCCAACTCACAAAATACGGATTGTGCATTTGGAAAGGCCATAATGCAGTCGCAAAAGGTGAAATTCGCCTTTCGTGACTGCATAATCGCGTTGGGACTGCTGTATCATTATTTCCAATACCGATTACCTAATTGCGATTTTTTGTGAATGGCAATTAAGTAATCTCTATTGAATGTTTGAAACTCCAGGAGTTTCATATAGCGATTCGTAAGGGCTCGCAAATGGACATACCTCATCAATATTAATGAGGTAGGTCGCAATTTGTGACCTCTTGCAAATGGCTACAATCACAGGGATGGTGGCCTGCTGAGCTCAGCAGACCACCATATCTGTGATTGCTTTTAAATGAAAGCAACCCATTTTCCTTAAAGGAAAACACGATGTGTTTAAAAAAGAAAAATGAAAAGTTATCTTTTCATTTCTTAAGATTAGGAGTGTTCTGTGGGACCACTGCCTGCTCTTAAAAATGTTTTTGTATGCTTTCACAATTTGCGAATGGGTTACCACCAATTTGAAATTGGTATCAACTGAGATTGTTTTGCGACCGTATTTACGGTCACAAAACAATCATACATACCTCTGCAATTCGGTATTAGGAAGGCACGTCCTTGACACGCCCCTTCCTAATTCCTAATTGGTATGTAGTCGTAAATCCAATTTGCGATTCAGTAACAAGTTACCGAATCTCAAATTGGATTTGATACATACCAAAATGCATTTTTGCGATGGCAAACGGCCCAAAATGTTTGATACATCTGGCCCTTAGTCCTTTGTAGATTTAAATACTTTTCTGAAAGAGTAAATTGCAATTAAATGCGTCAGGAAAAGGACGTTAACACGATCATCTAGTTAAAGTGTATTTTGATAATAATTTGGCTAACTTGAGAATCCGATTCACAGTCAGAATGCAAGGAGGAGCATTTACAAAATGCTGCTTTGCCACTAACAGCAATATGTATTTTGCTCCAAAGTGCTGTGTCAGGAGACAAATCTTGGGTCAACTCTGGGAATAACTTCTTTGGGACAATAAACATTCTGATTACCACAGCTTACTTGGGAATTTCCTGCTGTGGGAGAGCTGTACATTTCGTTTTTCATGCCAGGTAGCATACTCACGCACTATTCATCAGATCACCCATCTATACTCACAGCTTTTTTTTGTTTTTCACAAAAATCGGCTGCCTCCTATATTGACCGGCTTTAGATATCATTACTTGCAACAGCTATACCATTCTAGCAAAGAAAAATCGGACTATACAAGACTAGGGGGAACAATCTATAATCGAACAGTGATCGCAGACTTGATTCAGAATTGAACTGACGACTATCACCTCCCTCAAAGCCCTCATCTATGCACCGTCAAAGAGAGGCAACACGTTTATTAATGCTTTCATCACACTTGCAACCACCCTTTCCCTCCACACAAAACAATATCTTTCTGAAGGTCGTCAGCCTCCTACGTTGCTCTGCAATTGATTTTACAATGAAAACATACTCAACTTACATGACACACTGAACCTCATTCAACACTGGATCGACCTAATCCACAAGAAAGACATTATTCAGAGCTTTGTCTCTTCATCTCTACTATGCTAAAATATGATAAATTATTTTGGTGCTAAAGCAGTGCTAACTTTACTCCACATTTACAGTTTGATGTTAGACCCTTATACACTCTTCCCACCCACCTGCGTCAGACACAGGACCTACTTACCATCAGGAGACATCTCAAGATATGGCTGTTCGAGCAGTAGCAGCCCCTCTCAGCACCTTGAGACCCTCACGGGTGAGTAGTGCGCTTAACAAATACTCTGATTGATTGATTGTATATCAGCAAAATATTGGAGTTAGCACCATTTTGAGGATGCGCGAACCCACCTTGCATCAATGAGATGCAAGGTAACCGCTCCCGTCCTAAAAATGACGTTAGCCCCCCAGCGCCATATTTAACTCTTGGTGCAGAAATGTAGTGCGGGTGGGAAGCACACCTAAATAATGGCGCTAAGCCCACTTAGCACCATTATTTATTGCCTGGTCAGACCAGGCGTTAAAGTACAGGTTGATCCATTTCTATGAATATGGTTTGGACGATGTGTGGCTTCAGTTGAATTTTAAAAAAGCTCCTGCCTCCCTATTAGATTGAAAAAAAATATTTGTTTAAATTTATATTTGTTTGCAAATTAAATAAAATGTTTTATCATGTGTGTGTGTTTTTGATGAATGCGGTTCAAATCATTGACGGGGTCCCGGGATTTCAGTAATGACTCAGTGGGGGGTCTCCAGATTCCTGTAATGATTCAGTGGGGGTCCCAGGGTTCCAGTAATGATACAATGGAGGTCCACAGAAGCCAAAAGGTTAAGAACCATTGGCCTATAGGATTTTATCTCATTGAGGCAACTAGGTTGTAACTTTGGTCCTCATTATGACATTGGTGGTAAATCCCACTTACCGCCATGCCGACTGCTGCCAACATACCGTGGCGGGTATCCGCTTACCATATTATGACACACACATACCAATCCGTCACTATGCAGCCACACACAAAAGTCCGCCAGCCCAGAGGTCAGTGATAAACTGGCGGTATCAAAGCCCACACTGTTAGGCCAACAGAACAACACCAACAACATTATGACTCACAAATCACCACAGCGGACATTCAATGGCAGTAAACCATGGGCAGTACATACCGCTGTGCTCAAAATACACACACATATATACAAAACAACATCACATTGGTCAATTCAAACTACACACACCTGACACCCATACACACACCACACCCACACACCACTATAAAACACAGACCCACATTACCCACAACCCCTTACGACTACAAACTATTGGCACGAGACTGACACCACGACCACAGACAAGAACAGCGGCATACACCACCATCACCTATACACCACCCATGTACCCCACATCACACACCCCAACACATCACCCTACACACCCTCACCCACACCACTCACACTACGCTCATGGCACCACAACGACACCCCAGGTTCTCTGTGGAGGAGCTAAGGGTCATGGTGGAGGAAATCATCTGGTTAGAGCCACAGCTATTTGGATCACAGGTGCAGCAGATATCCATTGCAAGGAAGATGGAGCTATGGCGGAGGATCGTGGACAGGGTCAACGCCGTGGGACAGCACCCCGGAACAAGGGACGACATCAGGAAGAGGTGGAACGACCTACGGGGGAACGTGCGCTCCATTGTAGCAAGACACCAACTGGCTGTACAGAGGACTGGCGGTGGATCCCGCCTCCTCTCTCACAATTAACAACATGGGAGGAGGAAGTCTTGGCAATCATGCATCCTTAGGGCCTGGCAGGAGTAGGAAGAGTACTGGACTCTAGTAAGTCAACTCTTTGCTACCTACACCCCCCTACCTGCATGCAATGACATACCCCCACCCTTGCCCTCACTCCCATCACTCCACCACCTCCATCACACCCCACCATCACATATCACTCATCCCAATGCCAAGCCCTGCATGCACCACCAAAGCATGGACACCACTCACAAACCTGCATGGACACCTATCACTAAAGCATGGACACTAGAGACAATCAGCTAGCCCACCAAATAACAACTCACACAAGGCAAAGCTGCCAGGGCAATAACAACCATAGAGGGCAACACACCCGTGCACAAGATATCACACACAGAAACAATAACATTGCATTTACATCCCCACAGGTAACCCAGCCAATGTCACTGGTGAAGAGGTGCCAGCAACATCCACCCCCCCAGAAGAGGCCCACAATGATGACAGCAGCTCTGGACACCTGGATCTGGTTGACCAACTTGGCCCATCAGGGACCTCCGGACAGTCGGTTACCCGGGCACACTCTCACACCATCACAGAGCCTCCCCCCTCAGCAAACACCACCACAGCACCCACCCAGTGGGCCCATACCTATGTCCTCAGGACACGTCAATCAGCAATGTGTTCACCACTACAGGGACCCCAGGCAACCCCAAAAACACAGGACAATCAGGAACCTGGGATCAGTGGCAGTGGGCACAAGGTTCAGGGGACAGAGGCACAGGACAACAGGGAAGCTGGGAAGACTGCTCTGCGACATGGGGAGGACAGGCCCAGGGAACCGACCCTCCAGGAGGCGCTCACCGCGATCCTGGGAGCATATCAACATTCCCAGGATACTCTGGGCCAGATCATGGACAAGATGCAGGAGAACATGCGACTGCTGGAGGGACAGTACCTAGGGCTCATGGAGGACTTGAAGGACATTAACACCACCCTGGTCTCCATTGCAGGGGTGCTGGCAGACATGGTCAACAGTATGAGGGAGGCAGTGGCACACCAGCGGGCCCCTGACACTAGCCAAACTACTGAACAGCCCTCCAGCTCCACTGCTGCTATCGGACAGGAGGCCCTGTCACAGGACCAACAGGCCACCAGCACCCCTCCCCCTGCAGAAGGAGAACCACCCCGCAAATGTTCCCTGCGATCTAGGCAGAAGCCAGAGACTATTGCCAAGACCCCCACCAGGAAATAAGACTCTCCTGATTGGCACCCTTGTGTCCCACTCTGTCACCCTGTCCACCTTGAACTGCCATTGCTCCCCTTCCTATGCCCCCTTGGACACTGCACCTGCGATACAAATAGACTGGACTCCAACCTGGACTTTCCTCCAACATCACCCCAGCCCATTGTACGACTCACTCTTCTTCAGAGCACTCCAATAAACACTCAAATACAATAATGGTGTATGTCAAATGATTTCAAAATTTATTTGTTTAACAAGGTTCAAACATTGCAATTCAACTGTACAGTAATGTTTACATAGGAAAGACCTGTAGTTGGCTGCACTGAACACACCAGGAGCTATAGTGGGGCACCAACATCTGCAAAAAGAGATGCCAAAGGGTACAGTGAGTGGGCATAGAAGCAGCAATCCACAGTCTGCCAGTGACAATGTCACACATCGAACTGTCAATGATATGCGAAGTAACACTGTCTTGCCTGTGTCTCATTGGAAGTATTGACGAATAACTGCACTTCTGTTGTCCTCATCCTCATCCTCTGCCTCCTCATCATCACTGTCCACAGGGTCCACTGTTGCCACACGGCCATCTACAGCCTCCTCCTCCTGCAGAAAGGGCACATGGCAGCGCAAGGCAAGGTTGTGCAACATACAGCATGCCGAAGGGATCTGGCAGACCTTCTTGGGTGAGTAGCACAGCGATCCACATGTTAGATGGAGGCACCGAAACCTGGCCTTCGGGAGGCCAAAGGTCCCTTCTATAATCCTTTGTGTTCGCACATGTGCCTCACTGTAACGTTCCTCTGCCCTTGTCCTGGGATTCCTCACAGGGGTCAATAGCCATGAGAGGTTGGGGTAACCAGAGTCACCTGCAAATATCGAGGGACAATTGTTAGCCACACACTCACCCTTAGGACCCACAACATACCCATACACCAACATCCAAAGGGTGGGAACCAGGGCTCACCTATCAGCCACACCCGGTGCCTCTGGAGTTGGGCCATCACATTTGGGATGCTGCTATTCCTCAGGATAAAGGCATGATGCACAGACCCAGGATACTTAGCATTGACGTGGGAGATGTACTGGTCCGCCAGGCACACTATCTAGACATTCATGGAGTGAAAACTCTTTCGATTTCTGAACACCTGTTCATTTCTCCGGGGGGGGGGGACAAATGCAATATGTGTTCCATGTATTGCCGCAATAATGTTGGGGATATGTCCCATTGCATAGAAGTCAGCTTTCACTGTGGCCAAATCCTCCACCTGGGGGAAAACAATGTAGCTGCACATGTGTTTAATCAGGGCAGACAACACTCTGGTCAGCACTATTGAGAACATTGGCTGTGACATTCCTGCTGCCAAGCCCACTGTCACTTGGAAAGAACCAGTTGCAAGGAAATGGAGCACAGATAGCACTTGCACTAGAGGGGGGATCCCAGTGGGGTGACGGATAGCAGATATTAAGTCAGGCTCCAATTGTGCACACAGCTCAGTGATTGTGGCCCTGTCAAGTCTATAGGTGAGGATAATGTGCCTGTCGTCCATTGTTGCCAAGTCCACAAGGGGTCTGTACAAGGGTGGATTTCTCCATCTCCTATTCAACCGCAGCAGTTGTAATCTATGGGGCAAAAGAGTGAGCAGCTGGTCATTAGCTCTTCATTCTAACCATTACAGTGCAATGCATATTGTGATTGTAACATGATTGTGGTGGGATATGTCCATAATGTAAATTTGTGTACTGTGATGCAGTTAGGATCCATGGCCTGCACCCCCCCTGAAATGGCGTCCGCCTGTCCTGTATGGAGAGACATGTGGCAATGAGGCAATTCCACTGACGTTGTGTGCCGTTGCGGGAGGCGGCCAAGAACCACTGTGCAACTCCTCATTGGTTGTCATTGGGCCCTATGGGGTACAGTGGCCAATGGTGATATATGCCGGTGGTGACGGTACGCAATGCCGAGGACGTGACCACCATTTTGTATCTGTTCACTCACTTACTACTTGACCTTCAACAGGAGAGGACTTAAACTGCATGTGCTGCTGTAACTTGTGTCTCGAACCGAACATGGCTCGTGTTACTGGGGAAAGGGCCCCTGCCTTCAC
This sequence comes from Pleurodeles waltl, assembly GCF_031143425.1. Classification (NCBI taxonomy): domain Eukaryota; kingdom Metazoa; phylum Chordata; class Amphibia; order Caudata; family Salamandridae; genus Pleurodeles; species Pleurodeles waltl. The sequence continues at coordinate 669,772,491 of NC_090449.1, read as the reverse complement.
CTCGGCGGAGTTGGTGGATAGGTTCCTACCCCAGTACCGACTGCAGTATGAGCCTGCAGACCAACAGGTGAGTACACCGTGAGTGCGATGCATGGGGCGTGAATGCATGGAGTGCTGTGTGTGAAGGCCTCATGTGGGGGGGATGGTGGATGGTCCTTGGGCAGCATGTATGCTGAGCCATGTCTGTGCTAATGGGGATGAGATAGGGCATGGTGGGCCATAAGTGTAACAAGCAGGATGGTCGGACTAATACCTTTCCCTGTGTGTATTTCTCTGCAGGTCAGCGACCATCAAAAGAAGGGAATATGACCTACCATTGCCAAGGACGTGCGGACCCTGGAGGTCTACGGCAGGCGGAGCACCCACTGTCGGAAACGGTGGGTGGACCTGAGACGCTGGGCACGGAAGACGGTGGAGGCCCAGCTGGGGATGGCCTCCCAATGAGGAAGGGGTGCCCGTCGAACCCTGACCCCCCTGATAGCCCACATACTGGCAGTGGCCTATCCAGAGCTGGATGGGCACTTGGGGGCATCACAGCAGCAACAAGGGGGTGAGTACAGTGCCCTTCATTACTAATTATGCCTGGTGGGGTGGTATCCGGGGGGGGGATGTGGGCCTGTGGGTGCCCATAGGCCAGGCCTGACATTGCAGAGTAGGTCCCATGTTGGAGAGGGTTCCGATGTGAAAGTCCTCCAACCAAGCTAGTAGGAATCCACTACTGGGCAGGGGTCTGTGGGTCTCAGGTCTGCTGCAATTGGCGTTAGGTGTCACTATCCATGGGTTGGTGACTAGCATTGTGACTGGTAGTGCATTGGCTAATGTGTAGGGCTGTTCCCTGTGTGTGAGTGTGTTGTGTACGCCAACAGTGGTGTTGGTGTCACCATTGACCAAGTGTATCCTTTGTATTCCCCCTTTTTGTTTTGTCACCCTGTCCTTCTGTGCATTAGCATCATCTGGCGGAGGAGCAGAGGCACCGGCGACGGAGGGAGCTGCGTCCCACAGGACCCAGGAGGCTGAATCCACTGATGGTGAGGGCACCAGTGGGACGGAGGGCGAGGAGAGCACCATCGCAGAGACTGGATTGGAGAGTTTGGAAAGTGATACCTCCTCCGATGGAAGCTCCCTGGTGGTGCAAGACACTTCTGTGCCCACCCCAGCTACAGCCGCCACCCCTTACCAGCACTGCCCTCCCAGCAGCCCCTCAGCGAGTTGCCTGTGCCCGTTCACCCAGGTGGGTGGGCATCTCCTTCACCCCTGGCACCTCAGGCCCTGCCCCAGTTAGCTCTGCTGCTCTGCTGCCTTCAGTGAGGAGGCTATTGACCTCCTGCAATCCGTCTCTGTTGGCCAGTCATCCATTGTGAATGCCATCCAGGGGCTGGCAGACCAAATGCAACAGTCCAATGCATTTATAGAGAGCATTCACACTGACTTGGTGGCCTGTGTGATCCAGGCTCTGGCCTCCTCTCTGATGGCAGCCATTGTCTCTGTTTCCCCCCCCTCCAACTTCCTCTTCCCAATCCCATTCCCCTCAACCCCAACCTATCCCAAGCACACAGGCAGACGAGTAGGCACCCAGGACAACACACACAAGTGGACATGGCAAACACAAGCTCCACACTTCATCCCACATGCACTCACACAAACACCATCCAGATGCAGACATACCAACATCCACTGCCTCCACTGTGCCCCCCTCCTCCTCTTCGTCCACCTCCCTCCCAGCAGCATCTCCACTCACACCTGCATGCACTACATCCTCATCCACTACCACCATCACCAGCACATCTATCAGTACACACCCCTCACTGACAGTCATCGCCCTCACATCCATGCACACGTCCCCTGTGTCCTCTCCCACTATGTCTATGCCCCCTCCTCCCAATGTACAGAAATGAAAGCACTCAGACACCCAACAGCCATCCACCTCACAACAGCATCCAGCCCATGCACCTGCACCCAAACACAGTAAACTGAAACCTGCTACCACAATCCCTCTTCCACCACTCCCAAACCATCGCCCTCTTTCTGCCCCAATGTCCTTAGGAAGCTTTTCCTCACCAACATTGACCTCTTCCCTAGCCCTCCCCCCTCGTCCCTCACATCAGGCCAGGGTGGTCAAAACCCAGGCAAGCACCTCAGCCACCAAGTCCACGGGCACAGTACTGTCCCAAGCAACTCCAGGTGGGAAAGGATCCCGGCCACCAGCCAGCCAGAAGGAAAGGGTGCCTGCCCCAAGTGCTTCAAGGAAGGGCAAGAAGCCAGCCCCAGCTGCAGGAAGGAAGGGCAAGAGGCCAGCCCCAGCTCCAGGAAGGAAGGGTAAGGAGCCAGTCCTAGCTGCAGGACAGAAGGGCAAGGGTCCAGACCCAGCTGCAGGAAGGAAGGGCAAGGAACGAGCCCAAGCTGCAGGAAGGAAGGGCAAGGGGCCTGAAACAGCAGGCAGTAGAGACAAAGGGCCTGGTGCTGGGACTCAGTCAGAGCCACCACCAACAACCATGGTGGTGCAGCCGTCAGAGGCTGCAGGGGATGGGCTGGAGCCTCCCCCCACCACCACTACCAGCTCCACCAACAGCACCACCACCAGCACCACCACCAGCACCACCACCAACACCACCACCAGCAGCAGCAGCACCAGTGGGCAGCCATCTGAGGCTGCAGGGGATGGGTTGGAGCCTACCCTCACCACCAGCTCCACCAGCAGCACCGCCACCAGCACCACCTCCAGCACCACCACCTGCCCTAGTTGGCAGCCGTCCGAGGCTGCAGGGGATGGGCTGGAGCCTCCCCCCACCACTACCAGCTCCCCCAGCAGCACCACCACTGCCACCTCTGAGCAGCCGTCACTGCCGGCAGACAGTGTGTAGTCCTGCATCCATGGGCTGTTGTGCGGCCTGGCCCCTGCAAATCCTGTGGGTATGACATCTATCCGAGAGTCTGTGTCCTTCCACTCCCCAAGATCTGCGTCACTGGGCACGATGCCCCCTCCAGAACCAGTGGAGAAGCCATCCACTCACCCCATCCTACCCAGGATGAAGCTCACTGGGCACGATGCCCCCTCCAGAACCAGTGGAGAAGCCATCCACTCACCCCATCCTCACCAGGATGAAGCTCACTGGGCACAATCCCCCTCCAGAACCAGTGGAGAAGACATCCACTCACCCTATCCTCCCCGGGATGAAGCACGTGGGGCACGATGCCTCCTCCGGAACCAGTCTAGAAGCCAACCACTCACCCCATCCTCCCCAGGATGAAGATCATAGGGCATGTTGCCCCTCCAGAGCCAGTGGGCAAGTCACCCACTTTACAGAGACTGTGGACTTGCACTCCCCAGGACAGAGTAATGGGCATGTTGCCCCCTCCAGAGCATGTGGGCAAGTCACCCACTTGAGAGACTGTGGCCTTGCACTGCCCAGGAAAGAGTAATGGGCTTATTGCCCCCTCCAGTGTCAGTGGGCAAGTCACCCACTTGAGAGACTGTGGCCTTGCACTCACCAGGACAGAGTAATGGGCATGTTATCCCCTCCAGGACCAGTGGCGTTGTACCATCTTCTGGCTGAGGTGCTCCCACGTTCCCCGTCCCCCTGAGGTGCCTGGCTATTTTTGACCTGATGCCCCTTCAGTGTTCTCTCTGTGTGCAGTTATTTCTACTATATTTATCTTATTACACTCTTTTTGCTCTATAGTAGTTGTCCTTGCATTATTCCTGAGGGGTACGGGCTGTATATGTTATGTTACTGCATCTGCTTGTTTGTATGGTGTCGGGGGTGTTGCGTGTTGCGTATGTGTGTGTCACTCTCTTTTTCCTCCCCCATCCCCTGTGTGCTAGGTGGCAGTACTCACCGTGGTCATCTTCGCTGTTGTTGGTGTTCGTAGTGGAGCAGGTTGTAAAACAACATTGGGAATATATGCATCTCGGGCTCCATGGCGGCGTGGCTGTTCCCTGAGTCTCCACAGGTGTGTTGTTTCCCTTCTGTGCAGTGTTTCCCCCAGGCTTTGGATGTCATTGGTACTGCCCCGAAAAAGGTGGCGGATTGGGCTCTCATAATACAGTGGGCGGAACATTGTCTTCCGTCTGGCTGTTGGCGGTTACCGCGTGGTGCATGTTAATTCCGCGTTGGCGGTTGGTGTGTTAAAGTTGATGTCTCTCTGAGCTGTTTCTGCTGTGGTCATAATTTCACGGGTATTACCGCTGACCTGTTGGCGGTATTAATGCCACTTTATCACCGACCTCCAAGGTTGTAATAAGGCTTATGTGTGAGTTCCCAACATGAGAATGCTCTTCGGCTGATTATTTAAACTGGCGGGATTGAGTTTTATATCTTGTTCCTAAAACCCTTCTATCAGTTTTGGACTAGCCTTTTGTGCATTCTGGCCACCTGGCACTGCCAAATGGGTAAGTTTATTAGAGTCAGTGTGTGGGTCGTTTTTTTATATTGGTTTGATGAGTCGTGATGGTAACAAAGAAAACAGCCCACACACTGGTTCTTTCAAGCTGACAAATTTGAAGATGTGGTAGTGGCCGACAAATTCTGCCTACTCTAATTAAAGTATAACATAAGAACTCAACTATGCAAAATTTAATAAAGCAGCAGAGAGCAGGGATTTTGTCCGTTTTTGTTCTAAATTCATTTTTATTAGCCAGCACATATCTGATAGAAAATTCAAAGCCAGTGTTCGTTCGTTTAGATAATGGTTATCGAACAGTTCACATATCCTCTTAGAAAGGCGAAGTCGTTTCTTTTTTTTTTTTTTTTATCTATGCCTGTTTTTTCACTTCTTTACCAGTAAAACCGTATCTCTGTATAGGTTTCACTTCCATTGTCGAATGTATATTTAGGTTGAAGGGTCGTCCTTTTCTTTCGATGGTAGGGGTTTGGACAGACTTAACTAAAGCAAGAAGGGTGTGTGGGCTCCTTGGCAATAGTAACACAATATGGTTTAATCACGAGTTTCACGCTCTCCGTGGCTTCCATGGCTTATGACTTAATCGTATCCAGTCATTTTTATGTGGCCGATATGTAACAATTGACCATACATGGCATATGATTTATGAAGCCTTGTATAACCTATGTTCTCATCAAGTGCTACATTAGTTAAGCTTTTGAACATAATCGAATTGTTTGGGTCATGTTTTACTGACGTTTTATTGTTTTTGTTTACTCTTTGTATGGGTTTGCTAAACTGATAACAAACCCATCTGCACAACAAGTATTTCTAGCAAGCGCATGGCAATATAGATTCACAAGTGTGACCAAGTTAGTGTACCCTTTATTTGATTTGAATATGTGACATCACAGGGTACATTTGGCAGAAGTGCATTATAACATTCTGCCTGATTTTACTTTGGCTAGTGCCCCCAGAGATTTTATGTGGTGCCCTCGGGTTTGTGTGCAGTCTGTCAGAAAAGTTGCCATCTTAGAGCACCGGAACACATTTTCTTGCATAACTCATATAAAAATATATGATTGTCCAGATCATTATTAAATTTCAATGAAGTTTTAATTTATATGACATTCCAGAGAATACATTAAGTTATATGTGAACCGCGCTAATAAATGTAAAACTATGCAAAACAAGTAATTTAAGAGTCGTTATAAATAAAGACTGTCATTTTTTTACTACTGAATTACTTCTTCTTTGCTGACTCTTCAAACAATGTAGTGTAAGTGAGACATCTAATGAAAGTAGAGGGAGGAAAAATGATGTTGGGGTGGAATTAATGAGCAGTGTGAGAAATGGGTTCGCTGGTTGGCAGTCAGCTTGCACTCTGTCTCAGCAGGGACCCTCACTCTAGTCAGGGTAGGGGGATACGAACCTAGGATAACCCCTGCTCACCCCCTTGGGATGCCCTCCCTCCAGGCTGGTCAGAGTTACCCAACACAACATCATGTATGCCCTACACCTCCTCATCCACATTCTCCTCCTCTGTGTGCCTCTCATTCTCTTTAGCTGCCAACCAGGCTCCCAGCGCCTTCTGCAGCTCCTCCTTCCTAACGGGCCCTTTGATTGGACCGGAAAGTTCTTTGCAAAATTGTTTGAGCTGAGCCACTGTATACTCCTCCAGTTTCTCCAACTCAAACACAACTTATGTAGTAACAGCTGGTGCATCCCCAGTTTGAGACATGCTTGTGGGTGAGGTTCAATAAAGATGTAAGAGTTCCAAAAAGACAGAGTGATCCCAAGGAAAAAGGAACAAAAATGAAGCTGAAAAAATCCACAGAGAAAAAAACAAGTAGTATGTGGTCATGTAATGGTCTGCACTGAAAACAGTAGTGTTCACCAACCACTGTATGCCAAGTACAAATACAAGTTCTATCCCAAGCACTGATCACCAATGTTAGAAATGGGGTCTCTGGTTGGCAGTCAGTTTGCACTCTGTCCAGCAGGGACACTCTGTCTAGTCCGGGTAGGATACACACCTAGGATACCCCCTGCTCACCCCCTTGGTAGCTTAGCACAATCAATCAGACTTTTCTCAAAAGCAATGTGTAACGTATTTGTACCAACACACACAGTAACACAATGACGAATACGACAAAAATCCAACATACATAAGAAAAGTTATGAATTTTTAAATTAAAAAAAGTCTTAATCCCTAGAAAATAGAAATCAGTGGATACATTTTTTTTTACACAAAGTACCTGGTTTGTGTTAAAAATGAAGCTGCACCAGCGAGCGTGTGTCGAGAAAGTCATCGATAAGTCGATTCCTTACTCGCAAGTGAGGACGTGCATCAATTGTTCTCCAGTCGGGCAGATAATGCATCGTTTTTATCTCCCGCAGAAGAACAATGCATCGATATCTGGACAGGCAACATTGGGTCCGCGCTGGTTCACTGTAGTTTTGACATCAGGGACGATGCAAGTAAAATTCTGGCGCACTGTGATGAAGAGCCGCGCTGTGTGCGCGGTGCATCAATTTTAGCAGCCGCACACCGGTGTTGCACTGATTTCTCAGTCGCGATGCAGGTGGTGCATAGATTTTTCAGCTGCAAAACAGGTGCTGCCTAGATTGTTTTCCCGCACGGTTCCTCTGCATGGATTTCAGTCTTGGTTTTTCAACAGCTTCTACTTTCAAGGGTCCAGGGACTGGATTGGGCACCACTTGGAAGGGTAGGAGTCTCAGCAAGAGAGTCCAGGTGCTGGCAGAGTAAGTCTCTAATGGACCTGAGACTACAGAATGGGGGGCACGCTCAGTCCAAGCCCTTGGAGTCACTTCACGAGCAGGAAAACACAGCAAAGTCCAGTCTTTGTCCTCTCAAAGGCAGAAGCAGCAACTGCAGACCAACCCAGCAGACCAAACTCACTGGCAAAGGGGAAGTACTCCTCCTCAAGCTCTTCTACTTGGCAGAGTTCTAAAAGACAACTTTACCAAAAGATGTATTTTCAAATTGTGAGTTCATAGACCCCAAACTCCAAATATCTATCTGCCCCTAATGGGAAACTGCACTTAAAAGATATTTAAGGCAGTCCCCATGTTAACCTACGAGAGTGATAGGCCTTGCCTCACTGAAAACCAAATGTGGCAGTATTTACTGTCAGGACATGTAAAACACACGATTACATGTCCTACCTTTATCATACACTTCACACTGTCCCTGGGCCTACCTAGGACCTACCTTAGGGATGCCTTACATGTACAAATAGGGCAGATTTGGGCCCTGCAAGTGGGTATTCTTGCAAGGTTGAATTGGCAGTTTTGAAACTGCACAGACAGACACTGTAGTGGCAGGTCTGAGTCATGTTTACAGGGCTACTCAGGTGAGTGGCACAGTCAGTATTGCAGGCCCACTAGTAGCATTTGATTTACAGGCCCCGGGGCACCTCTAGTGCACTTTACTAGGGACGTACTAGTAAATCAAGGATGCCAATCATGGAAAAGCCAATTACACATATAGTTTACGCAGAAAGCACTTGAACTTTAGCACTGGTCAGCAGTGATAAAGTGCCCAGAGAGGACCAAAAACAGGCAAAACAAAGTCCAGCACACAGTCAAAACACAGGAAGCAGAGGCAAAAAGACTAGGGAAACCACAACAAGGATTCCAGGTCTAACAAGCAGTGATGAGCAACACACATGTGAAAGAGGTTGGAGGCAGATGAACGAGGAGTGACACATAGGTGAGGGGTGGAAGCAAACCGGAGTGCGCAAATCAGAAGTGATGGCAGGGGCAAGAACAAGTGAGAGGCATGTCAAGTGATGGTGAAAATGAGAAATGAGGAGCTGACACAGAGGACTGTCCTCATCAGGTATGAGAGCTGTACACCATGAGCTGAGCCAAAGTGTGAATAAATAAGGCCCTCATTACAACCCCGGAGGTCAGTGATAAAGCGGTGGTAATACCACCAACAAGCCAGCAGTAAGAAAAATTGAATTATGACCACAGCGAAAATCGTCCACACAGGCAGCCACTTCAACACACCGACCGCCACAGTGGTAGCAACAAGCACCTCGGCGGTAACCGCCAAAATCCAGGCGGAAGACAATTTACCACCCACAGTATTACAAGAGGCCTATCTTCCACCTTTCCCGGTGTAGTACCAACAATATCAAAAGCATGGCGGGAACAGAACATAAAAGGGAAACAACTCACCTCTGGACACTCAGGGAAGAACCACACCGCCATGGAGCCCGAACTGCAGGTGTTCCCCATGCTGGTCTACCTCCTCCTACACCAGGAATACCAACGCCGGCGAAGATGACCACGGTGAGTACTGCCGCCTAGCACACAGGGGAAGGGGGAGGAAAACGAGAGTGACACACAGACGCAACACCCCACCCCCAACACCATACACACAACCAGATGCAACAACATTACACATCCACCCCCACCCATCAGGAATAATGCAAGGACAAAAGGAATTGATTGAAGTGAGTGTAGTAAGATAAAATACTAGAAATACATCCTCAAAAATCAAAACAGTATTTACATATATACAAATGGAGGGACACTGCCCAGTCCATAATGTCCGTGGGCCACAGGGCCACATCACATAGGCCAAGGCCTCACCTTACTCCTGCATCAACACAGAGAGAACACTGCAGGGGCATCAGGTCGAAAATACACAGGCACATCAGGGGGACGGGGAACAGGGGGACACCTCAGCCCAAAGATGGTACAACACCACTTGTCCTGGAGGGGGCAACATGCCCTTTGCTTGGTCCTGGGGAGTGCAAAGCCACAGTCTCTCAAGAGGGTGGTTTGCCCACTGCTTGGTCCTGGGGAGTGCAAGGCCACAGTCTCTCAAGTGGGTGGTTTGCCCACTGCTTGGTCCTGGGTAGTGCAAGGCCACAGCCTCTCAAGTGGGTGGCTCCTCCACTGGTTCTGGAGGGGGCTTTGTGCCCAGCGTGTTTCATCCTGGCAAGAAGGGGGTAAGTGGATGCCTTCTTCCACTGGTTCTAGAGGGGGCCTTGTGCCCAGTGTGCTTCATCCTGGAAAGCAGGGGGTGAGTGGATGCCTTCTTCCACTGGTTCTGGAGGGGGCCTTGTGCTCAGTGTGCGTCATCCTGGCAAGGAGGGGGTAAGTGGATGCCTTCTTCCACTGGTTCTAGAGGGGGCCTTGTGCCCAGTGTGCTTCATCCTGGCAAGCAGGGGGTGACTGGATGCCTTCTTCCACTGGTTCTGGAGGGGGCTTTGTGCCCAGTGTGTTTCATCCTGGCAAGGAGGGGGTGAGTGGATGCCTTCTTCCACTGGTTCTGGAAGGGGCTTTGTGCCCAGTGTGCTTCATCCTGGCAAGGAGGGGGTGAGTGGATGCCTTCTTTCACCGGTTCTGGATGGGGCTGTGTGCCCTGTGATTCAGATCTTGGGGAGTGCAAGGTCACAGTCTCTTACCTGGGTGTCAGACCCACACGATTTGCAGGGGTCAGGATGCATTACAGTCCATGGAGGCAGGACTACACACTGCCCGCCGGCGGCAACGGCTGCTCAGTGGTGGCAGTGCTGGCGTTGGGGCTGGCAGTGGTGAGGAAAGGCTCCAGCCCATCCCCTGCAGCCTCAGCTGGCTGCCCACTGGGGCTGCTGCTGCTTGCGACGGTGCTTGTGTCTGTGCTGCCAGTGGTGAGGGGGAGGCTCCAGCCCTTCCCCTGCAGCCATGGATGCCTGCCCACTGGTGCTGCTGCTGCTGGCAGCGGTGCTGGTGTCAGTGCTGCAAGTGGTGGGGGAGGCTCCAGCCCTTCCCCTGCATCCTAGGACGGCTGCCCACTGGGGCTGCTCCTGCTGGCGGTGTTGCTGTTATTGGTGCTGCCAGTGGTGGGGGGAGGCTCCAGCTCTTCCTCTGCAGCCTCGGACGGCTGCCCACTAGGGCTGCTGCTGCTGGCAGCAGTGCTGGTGACTGTGCAGGTGCCGGTGCAGGTGCCGGTGCTGGTGGCGGTGCTGCCAGTGGTGGGGGGAGGCTCCAACCCTTCCCCTGCAGCCTTGGACGGCTGCCCACAGGGGCTGCTGCTGCTGGTGGTGGTGCTGGTGGCGGTGCTGGTGGCGGTGCTGGTGTTGGTGCTGCCAGTGGTGGGGGAGGCTCCAGCCTTTCTCCTGCCGCCTCGGACGGCTGAAGTGCCATGGTTGGTGTTGAGGCCTAGAATCAGTCCCAGCACCAGGCCTCCTGTCCTTCCTACCTGCAGGGCCAGGCCCTTTGCCCTTCCCCTTGTAAGCTGGTGGTGCCTTCTTGCCCTTGCCATCTGGTGGTGCCTCCTTGCCCTTCCCCTTGCCATCTGGTGGTGCCTCCTTGCCCTTCCCCTTGGCAGCTGGTGGTGCCTCTTTGCCCTTACCCTTGGCAGCTGGTGGTGCCTCCTTGCCCTTGCCAACTGGTGGTGCACCCTTGCCCTTCCCCTTGGCAGCTGGTGCAGGCACGCTGCCAGGGCTGATGGGTGTTTCCTTGGAGCCTGTCACACCTGCAGTAGCTGACGAAACTACTGTGGCCATGGACTGGGTGGCTTAGGTGCTAGCCTGGGTTCTGACCACCTTGGCCCGATGTGAAGGACGGGAGGGGGGGGGAGGGAAGAGGTCAACTTCAGAGAGGAAAAGCTTCCTAGGGACACTGGGGCCAAAAGAGGGTGAAGGTTTGGGAGTGGAGGAAGAGGGAGTGGTTGTTGGAGGTGTCTGTCTGCTGTGTTTTGGTGCAGGTGCATGGGCTGGATGCTGTTGTGAGGTGGATGGCTGTTGGGTGTCTGAGTGCTTGCGTTTGTGTACTTTGGGAGGAGGGGGCACAGACACAATGAGAGAGGACACAGGGGATGTGTGCATGGATGTGGGGATGGTGACTGCCAGTGAAGGGATTGTAGTGATAGGTGTGATGGTGATGGAGGCAGTTGATGTGGATGTAGTGCATGCAGGTGTGAGTGGAGATGCTACTGGGAGGGAGGTGGGCGAGGAGGAGGAGGGGGACACATTGGAGGCAGTGGATGTTGGTGTGTCTGCATCTGGATGGTGTTTGTGTGAGTGCCTGTGGGATGATGTGTGGTGCTTGTGTTTGCCTGAGCCACTCCTGTGTGTTGTCTTGGGTGCATGCTGGTCTGAATGTGTGCTTGGGATAGGTTAGGGTTGAGGGGAATGGGACTCGGCAAAGTAAGTTGGAGGGGGGAGGCTAGAGACAGGAACAATGGCTGCCATCAGGTAGGAGACCAGAGCCTGGATTGATCTCTGTTGGGCCGCCATGCCAGAGTGAATGCCCTCCAGGAATGCATTTGTGTGTTGCAAATGCCCTGCCAGCCTCTGGATGGCATTCACTATGGTTGACTGCCCAACAGAGATAGATCGCAGGAGGTCAATAGCCTCCTCACTCAGGATAGGAAGGCTAACTGGGGCAGGGTCTGAGGTGCCTGGGGCAAAGGAGATGCCCACCCTCCTGGGTGAGCGGGCACAGGAAACTTGCTGAGGGTCTGCTGGGAAGGCATTGCTGATACGGGGGTTGGCGGCTGTACCTGTAGTTGGGGTAGGCACAGAGCTGTCCGACACCACTAGGGATCTTCCATCAGAGGAGGTATCATTTTCCGAACCGTCCCCTCCTGTCTCTGCCGTGGTGCTCCCCTCGCCCTCCGTCCCACTGGTGCACTCACCATCGGTGGATTCGGCCTCATGGGCCCTGTGGGATGCAGCTCTCTCTGGCGCCGGTGCCTCTGCCCCTCCGCCAGATGATGCTAATGCACATAAGGACAGAATGACAAAACAAAAAGAGGGAAAAGAGACAGAGGATACACTTGGTCATTGGCAACAACAACACCACCATTGGCGTACATGACACACACACACACAGGGAACCTCCCTACACACTAGGCAATGCACTACCAGTCACAATTCTAGTCACCATGCCATGGACAGTAATACCTAACGCCAACTGAAGCATACCTGAGACCCACAGAGACCTGCCCAGTAGTGGATGCCCACTAGCTTGGTTGGAGGTGGAGTTCATCAGCCCCTCCCCAACATGGAACCTACTCTGCAATGTCCGGCCTGGCCTAGGGGAACCAACAGGCCCACATCTCCCACCTCAAGGCCACTCCACCACGCACAAGTGGTATAATGTGAATCTGTACTCACCTCCTTGTGGCTGCTATAATGCCCTCAAGTGCCAATCCAGCTCCGGATAGGCCTCCGCCAGCATGCAGAACATCAGGGGGGGTCAAGTTTCGACTGGCACCCCTTCCTCGTTGGGAGGCCATCCCCAGCTGGGCCTCCGCCGTCTTCCTTGCCCAGCGTTGCAGGTCCTCCCACTGTTTGCGACAGAGGGTGCTCCGTCTGCCGTAGACCCCCAGGGTCCGCACATCCTTGGCGATAGCACGCCATATACCCTTTTTCTGATGGGCACTGACCTGCAGAGAAATACACATAGAAAAAAGTTATCAGTCAGACCGTCCGGACTGTTACACTAATGTCCCACCATATCCCTCCCATCCCCTTACGCACATAGATTGTCCACCATACATGCAGTACGCTGCCTGGACCCCTCAACCACCTCCCCTCACACGAGGCCCTCACATACAGCACTCCATGCATTCATGCCCCATGCATCGTGCTCACAGTGACCTCACCTGTTGGTCTGGAGGCCCATACAGGATTCAGTACTGGGGTAGGACCCCATCCAACAATCTCTGCAGCAGTGAAGGCAGGGGCCCTTTCCCCAGTGACACGAGCCATGGTAGGTTCCAGACACAGGTCACAGCATCACATGCAGTGTAGGTCCTCTCCTGTTGAAGGTCAGGTAGCAAGTTAGTGAACAGATAGAAAATGGAGGCCACGTCCACGGCGGTGTTTACCATCACTGCCGGCATACATCACCATTGGCTACTGAAACCCATAGGGCCCAATGACAACCAATGAGGAGTTGCACTGCGGTACTCGACCACCTCCCGCAACGGCGCACCACATCAGCAGCATTACCTCATTTCCACTTGTCCATCCACACTTGACAGGCGGACGCCATTTCGGGGGGGGCAGGCCATGGCACCTAACTGTGTCACAGCACACGTAGGCACCATTAGGGCCTATACAACAACATACTGTTTCACTCACAACATGCAATGCACTGTACATTTTGGAAATGTTGAATACTGACCAGATGCTCATCATTTTGCCCCCTAGATTACAACCGCTGAGGATGAATAGGAGATGGAGACATCCCCCCGTGTACAGGTGGACTTGGCAACAATGGAGGACAGGCACATTATCCTCACCTACATACTTGACAGGGCCACAGTCACAGAGCTGTGTGCCCAATCGGAACCAGACCTGATCTCTGCTATCCATCCCTCCACTGGGATGCCCCCTCCTGTGCAAGTCCTATCCGTGCTCCATTTCTTGGCAAGCGGTTCTTTCCAAGTGACAATGGGCTTGGCAGCAGGAATGTCACAGCCAATGTTCTCAATTGTGCTAACAAGAGTGTTGTGTGCCCTGATTAAACACATGCGCAGCTACATTGTTTTCCCCCAGGTGGAGGATTTAGCCACAGTGAAAGCTGACTTCTATGCAATGGAACACATCCCCAACATCATTGGGGCAATTGATGGTACACATATTGCATTCCCTCCCCCCGAGAAATGAACAGGTGTTCAGAAATCGAAAGAGCTTTCACTCCAGGAATGTGCAGATAGTGTGCCTGGCGGACCCGTACATCTCCCATGTCAGTGCAAGGTATCCTGGGTCTGTGCATGATGCCTTTATCCTGAGGAATAGCAGCATCCCATATATGATGTCTCAACTCCAGAGGCACCGGGTGTGGGTAATAGGTGAGCCCATGGTCCCCACCCAGTATATGTTGATGTTTGAGTATGGGGTTGGCCCTAAGATTTGGTGTCTGGCTTACAGGTATCCCTCGATATTTGCAGGTGACTCTGGTTACCCCAACCTCTCATGGCTACTGACCCCAGTGAGGAATCCCATGACAAGGGCAGAGGAACATTATAATGAGGCACATGGGCGAACAAGAAGAATAATCGAGAGGACATTCAGCCTCCTGAATGCCAGGTTTCGATGCCTCCATCTAACAGGTGGTTCCCTGTGCTACTCACCCAAGAAGGTCTGCCATATCATTGTGGCATGTTGCACAACCTTGCCTTACGTCACCAGGTGCCTTTTCTGCAGGAGGATGAGGCTGGAGATGGGCGTGTGGCAGCGGTGGAGGCTGTGGACAGTAGAGAATCGAACATCAATCATACGACAGTACTTCCAGTGACACACAGGTAAGACACAGTAACTTCACCTTCCATTGCAGTTATATATTGTAAGTTGTCACTGGCAGGATGATATTCCCGCTACTATGGCCACTTACTGTACCCTTTGACATGTCTATTTACAGATATATGTGCCCCACTCTGGCTCCTGGTATATTGACTGCAGCAAACTACAGGTCATACCTATATATACATTACTGTACAGTTGAATTGCAGTGTCTACAGATTGTTAAACAAATACACAGTTCAATACTTGTATTTTTTACAAGGATGTTTATTTTCGTGCTAATAAGTGGATGGGGTATTGCTGTAGGCTGGGGGGGAGGGTGGTGGATGAGAGTCCAGGTAAGAGTTCCAGTCTATTTGTATCACAGGTGCATTGTCCAAGGTGGCATAGGAATGGGAAAAATAGCAGTTCAAGTTGGACAGGGTGACAGAGTGGGACACAAGGGTGACAATCAGGAGAGTCTTATTTCCTGGCGGGGGTCTTGTCAATGTTCTCTGGCTTTTGCCTGGATCGCAGGGACCGTTTGCGGGATGGTTCTCCTTCTGCAGGGGGTGGGGTTCTGGTGGTGGAGGTGGAGGGCTGTTGATCGGTTTGGCTAGTTGTAGGGGCCTGGTGGTGTGCCACTGCCTCCCTCATAGTGTTGGCCATGTCTGCCAGCATCCCTGCAATGGTGACCAGGGTGGTGTGGATGTCCCTCAGGTCCTCCTTGATCCCCAGGTACTGTCCCTCCTGCAGCTGCTGAGTCTCTTGCAACTTGGCCAGTATCTGGCCCATTGTCTCCTGGAAATGGTGGTATGCTCCCAGGATGTAGGTGAGTGTCTTGTAGAGAGTTGGTTCCCTGGGCCTGTCCTCCCCCTGCTGCACAGTAGTCTTCCCAGCTTCCCTGTTGTCCTGTGCCTCTGTCCCCTGAACCGTGTGCCCACTGCCACTGACCCCAGGTCAGATGGGTGGGGGTTTGTGATGGCATGCAGGTGGGGGGGTGATAGTAAGAGAGATTTGACTTACCAGAGTCCAGTCCTCCTGCTACTCCTGCCAGGCCCTCAGGATGCATGATTGCCAAGACTTGCTCCTCCCATGTTGTTAGTTGTGGGGAAGGAGGTGGGGGTCCACCGGTAGTCCTCTGTACAGCCAGTTGATGTCTTGCTACAACGGAAAGCACCTTCCCCCGTAGGTCGTTCCACCTCTTTCTGATGTCATCCCTGGTTCTGAGGTGCTGTCCCACGACGTTGACCCTGTCCACAATTCTCCGCCATAGCTCCATCTTCCTAGCAATGGATGTCTGCTGCACCTGTGATCCAAGTAGCTGTGGCTCTACCCGGATGATTTCTTCCACCAGAACCTGGGGTGTCTGTGGTGCCACGGGTGTAGTGTGAGTGGTGTGTGTGAGGGTGTGTGGGGTGATGTGTTCTGGTGTGTGCTGTGAGTTGCCTGGATGGTGTATGGGTGATGGAATTCTGTGGCTCTGGTTGTGTGGGTGCTCTTGCTGTATCTCCCTCTAGTGGCAATTCTTACTAGTCGTAAAGGGTTGTGGGTAGTGTGGGTGTGTGTTTTATAGTGGTGTGGGTGTGGTGTGTGTAAGGGTCTCAGGTGTGTGTAATTTGAATTGTCCAATGTGGTGTTGTTTCGTATGTGTGTGTGTAATTTGAGTGCAGCGGTATGTACTGCCAATGGTTTACCGTGGTTGAATGTCCTCTGCGGTGATTCGTGGGTCCTAATGCTGTGGACGTAGTTCTGTTTGCGTAATGGTGTGGGTTTTGCTACCGCCAGTTTATCACTGACCTTTGGGCTGGCGGACTTATGTTTGTGTCTGTATAGTGACAGATTGCTATGTGTGGGTCATAATATGGGCAGCGGTAAACTGCGGCGGTGGCTGTATGTTGGCGGCAGTCGGCATGGCGGTAAGCGGGACTTACCACCAATGTCATAATAATGTCATAATAATGAGAGTCTTGCCAGTGGCTGAAAGAATCTGAGCAAAAACGGTATGCTGAAAAGGGTTGGTCCCAAAGCCCCCTTTAAGGATGTTAAAATTAATTAACCTGTTTGAAAAACCCAGACATAAAAACAAATATTGAAAAACTCACATGCTTTACAGGAATATTTGTCTAAAAATATATCTGATGATCTGAACTATGGTTACAGTTAAAGTCTCTTGTAATGTAGAAAAAGCATAACTAACGTAATGTTGACAGGGCTGATATTTGGATAGCCTCTGTGATGTCAATGGTGTGTCTGAGATTATAATCTTAATACTGTGGATAACGTCAGAAGTTGTTCCGTAAAATTGTTTAAGGATTTTCCCATACTCTGAGGGATGCTCAAACATGAGATACTAGAAAGAACATGATCTGAAATCTGCTTCCCACGCAAAAAGCTTATTCTGACTTACCGCCACTTGACTGTGGAAATGCAGATAGCATCAATAAATAACCCAATAATAGTCAGTAGTAAAGAGTTTAGATTCAACGAATTCATATATATAATTTATTATGATATATGTAAATCGTAATCCTTAGTCTCTTATAGGGGCTGTAAGGAGACATGTACACTTTACAGATTTTAGCTTGAATTACATAATAGGTATGTAGAGTAATACATAACAAATTTTATTTTGTCTTTTTTAATTTTCAGGCACATTAGGATTACAAAAAAGGACCTCACACATATGAGGACCTGTGCCAGTGCTCAGCATTTTCTTTATTAGATACTGTTCTCTGGCAGACATGTAACAGTAAACCCCTAATTCTTAGACCACTTCAGTAGCAGTACAAATGTTATGGTGCAAGTATAGAAGGGCCCTTGTGGAGGCATGGAATGGTCTTGTGGTGTAAGTACTATATAGAAGTATAAGCTGCTTCACCAATGACAGTGCAGGCATTTTAATAAACATTATTAAAGAGTATTCATGTATTCTGAGTAAAGAGTTTGTGTAGAAAATATAATAACGTAGAAAAATAATGCACACATTTGAAAATGTGATTATGATGAGTGGCCGTCAATGTTCACAGAGTACTTATTAATATTCTAATACTATGAAATGTTAAATATATGTTTGTCTAATGTAGTAATATGTTATATTAAGGGTTACGCAGTATGTATTAGCTTTATTAATTGCAGGTCTTAACTTAGCAAAGATCTTGGCCTAGTTGCCAGGCCTCATGTCAAAGCTGTATTTCTTATGTTTAATAAATGGCTGTCCTAGAGAGTTTAACTGTGCTTTTCCATTTGCATTGTTTAAATGTGCTCATAACTTAGAGAACCAACTTCTAGAAGATGCATTTCTTGCTAATGTAACATTTTATGTGTAATGTGTGTGAGACTGACTTTCTCAGGAGGAGAACAATGGAGCGACTGACTGGAGTAGAAGCTGCAACAATATTGTTGCCTGACAAGCCAGTAGATGAGGACATTGCAGGACAACCAATCAACGACATGTGAATGGAGTAATAGTAGAATTAATGGATTTGGAGTTTTTGTTTTATTAGACAAAGTGTGAACATGCGATTAATTGACCAGTAGGGATTTGTGAAATAGTTTAGTAGTTTTAATTTAACTGGACTGCATTGAGGAGAAAGCAGCATTTGCCACACCATCATTGTCCATTTTCTTGCTGGCTGAAAGGTCAATATTTCTTGGGCATCTTGACAAGAGATGTGCTTAACTTTAATGCTTAAAGACTTTGCGTTTCTGAACTTTGATGCTGAATCCTGATGCCTTGCTAATCGACTGATGTCCTGAGGATGAAGAATGACTCTGCCTGCTGATCCACATTGAGGAGCGGTATTATGAATTAGGCTATTGATTATCATTCATATCTGTTTTTCTTTCTAGGTACCAACTGCACTTTTTTGATAGAGCCATAGTTAGATGTTTTTCCAAATTTGTGTTACTAAATTGTTTTGCATGATGCCCAATATGCTGATGCTAATCTGATGCTAGTTAAGGATCCTCAATGATAAAATTGTGCTAATAGGGAGTAATACTTGATGAATTTCTCTGCTGAACTCGAATGTATGTAATCACTTTGACGTAGTTGACTTTGTTATTAATTTGCACCATAACCTTAGAATGTGTTGTAGTTCAAGCTTTGATTAGATTACATTTCTTCCGCCGCTTTGGACAGCCACTATTGTTTCTGTATGTGTTTCATTTGATATTGAGATTAATCTACATGACCTTAGCATTGTTAATATAGGGAAATACATATTCTAACTTTTACTAAAAGGTGTGATTAGTCATGACTGAAAGGTCATGGTGCATGACAATTACTGACTTTATTGATTTTTGCTGTTATTGATTATTGTTGACTTTTGATATTGCATATTGGTTATTGATTATTGATTTGCATGTACTGGAGTTATGATAAGAACATCTTAATTGCATGTCAAAAGGTTCATCAACCTAGTCGCCTCCCCTTGTAAGTTTACTTATTAAGGTCAGACGCGCTAACACCAATATTTTGTGCAGGGCACCAAATTGTTTGGGTAAGCAGGAGCTATGCTTCGACATTAACTGCAATACATACATGAAAACTGTAGGAAAGTCATCCTTTTTGCCCTGATCACCCCAGTTTTTTGACTGGTACTGGTGGTTATTGACTCTGAAAGTGCCCTGGGCTCTGCTAACCAATCCCAGGGTCAGTCCTCTGTCTTTCAAAGTATATGGTAATTGATATAATTCTATTTGGCCAAGACAACTTACCTGTAAGTCCTTAGTAAATGTTATGGCATGTAAGTTAGAGATACCAGTGGACTTCATGCACTTAGGTGTGCCCTCCTGTGGTGTCTACTGTCATTATAATGCCAGGCCTGCCTTGCAGGCTAGTTTTAAAATAAAACTATGCTCATCTTTGAAATTAAAAGTACTTCAGGGCAGGAAGGGGGCTTGGAGAAATAAACTGAACAGCAAAGGTAGAAGCACTGATGTCACAGGATCCAGGCCAGTGCTCAGTTCCCTGATCCCCAGCCAGATGGGAGCTCCCCTAATTACATTTAGGAGAGGGGCTAGATGGGTAGTGCAGGGATACGTTTGCCACACATGACGGTGGGTGAACCAGACCTGCACTCCAAGGAGATAATTTCTCCATTTTGATTTTTGAGTATCTGCACATTCTGGGACAAAATATGCCACACTTCCCTGGAAGTGGTCATCACAAAGGGAGACAACTTGAACCCCATTGGCTGGGATGCACCCCCTTCTCGCCAGCACAGAATGTGGAATAAATATGGGAGATCTGCAGGAGCCCCTCAGATCCCTGACTCAAACATCTAATGAAGCAGGGCTGCCCTGCTGAACACTTGGACTGCACAACAGGGGACTGCACTCAGAATGCCTGCACTTGCTGCACTTTAAAGTATCCACACAATAAGGGATTTGCCTGTCTTGAAGAATGGGGAATATACTTCCTGAACAGCAACAGGTAGAAAAGTGCTGGAAGAAGCCACCTGCAAAATCCACTACATGACAACTCCAGCTCATTTTCCTGGATTGAACATGTGTATTGTGGGAGTTGGAGTCCCAGACCCTCAATAGGCACATCAGATTTTCCTAAACCCTTCTCAGGTGTTATGGACCCTTTCCTTCATCTAGGAACCTTCAGAAAAGAACTTCTGAAAGTTTGGGAAATTTTGACTAAGCTCCAGAAGAAGACTGGCTTGTCGAGAGTCAAGTGGCCATCAAAAAACTGTGACTTGGCCTGATAGAACTGGCTTGTCCAGCTGAAATCTCCATAGCTCCTCGCCATTGATGATGAAGACCTGCAGGAGTTCACCAAAGCATTGCGTTGCAGCAGGCTGCAATCATCCACTTGAAGTCTGCATCCGAAGACCCACTCGCTCAAAGCAGAGAGAAAAAGCTCCAAAAAAGTGAAGGTAAAAAAGGGACTTCCTGTTTACCCCATCTGACATGTGCTCCATCACGGTCAGCCTAAAACTTTGACTTTGTCCCGGTCCAGCGCGACCAGCTAGACACAATTGGCACTTAATGCTTTTTGGTGCTAGTATGCACATTTTTATAATTTAATCTTTGAAAATTCATATCTCTGGTTCCCTACATTAGATTTTCCTCATTGTGGTGTCCTTCTAAGGATAAAAGCAGTCCCTATTTTTATAAATTGGTGTTGGATTTCTATTGTGTTGTGTCTTCTACTTATTTACTGTTTTGGTGATATGAATGCTTTACACTTGCCTGTCTCCTAAATTAAGCTGGACTGTTCATTGCCAAGCTACCAAGGGTTGAGAAAGGATTAATTGAGACTTGACTGTACATTATTAGTAATTGTGGTATTATTACTAGCTGAAGGTGCATACCTCTACCTGCTAATAACCCACCTTCCTACAAAAACCCTCTGGTGAAGTAGAAGCTATGGTGTGACATTACCATTAATACAGTATTGAAGACCCTATACTGCCCAAGAGAAACTGGCTGAGGTCCAATGCCCACAAGAGACCAGGACAATTATTTGAGAAAGTCTATATATGCCACAATAAGAATGGGGGTTAGTCAGATGGTGCAATAGTGGCACACCCAGGTTGGAGGCAGTTCCCTGTGGACTGGATAATAATGAGTCCTGCCAAATGGTATATGACCCAGACAAGGAAGCAGGAGGTCAGGCCCAACTTATTGGGCACCGCCCTATTGAACTGGGATCATTCTAGGTCTAGAGTTTGTATTACAAAAAGTAATTGGTTTAAAACAAATGCAACCCAAAACAATGCTCTTTACTACCCCAGAACCAGGTATCAAATCCTCAATCTTGTAACCCTCTAACTTGGATTCCCTGTTGCTCACCACAACACTGAGCCAAATGTTTACTTACCTGCAGCCTTCATGATACTTGAAGTGGAGCATAAATGTAAATCATAATATGTGGGTGAAATATCTTGAAATTTTGCATTATGCAATTTTGTGTGATGTTTTGCATGCTGGAGTCTCGCATTTGCAAAAAAATATCTCATTGAGAGACAAATTCTGTTTAAACCACTCTTCTTCTATCTCTTAAATTATTTTTACATAAAGCGTGCTCTAGAAAAAAAAGTCACTTCAAGTACCCACAAGCCATGTTTCACACTAAAAAATCCAATTCTCTGCACTTTTTAATGGAATTTTGGAAAATGTCATGAAAAAGTTTGGAGGATTTGTACAACCCTTTGCTGTAATCTTATTTATGTCATGTGGGTATCCTGAAAGTCTGGCTTTGATATAGGCATTGTGGAAACCCGTTAGACAATACCTGATTATGGTTAATAGGAGCAGTGAACAACATCAATAGTTCACAACTTACCAAATTAATTAACCCATGATGCTTACCTTTCTAGAGAAAGTGTAACAGAAAGCAGATGGAGGGTAAAACCAAAAAGGAGAAGAGTGATATCTAAAGAAAATAAACAGAAAGTGGTATTTTAGATCTTAATAGAATCAGTCCCACCTTCAGTTTTCCTTTGGATAGTTCATCCTCTGACTTGGCGACTTAGATACGTGCAGGACCATAGACGATAGACCGCCCAAGTCCCATCAAGTCCACCAGAACTTTACACTCACATCGACTGCCCCGTAGGAAATAGTGGCTGGCAGTGGGATGCCAGCCAGTTTTACCACCAAGCCAATCATGATGTGCCTTCCCTCCAAGGCATGTGTGACGGGGAAACCTCCACACCTGAGTTGGCAGATTGGAAGGGGAATGAGGTAAAATCCTACCTTCTTTCCTTTTTCCACTTTCGTTTCTGAAGTGGAACCTGACTGGAGAAGTCCTTGATCACGAAGAAAAACCACCCTGTTGTCACCAGACTCAAAGGTTAACATTCAATATTACTAGTTAACATTGAATTGTCACTAAACATTAGCTCGGGACCCATACATTTATATACATGTCCTATAACTATCTTGAAAACACTTGTGTAATGCATATGTTTGGAAAATAGTTGTGTCAGACATTAATTGACACACACCCGTAACAATGCCTATTGATACCTTACAAAACTTTTCATTTGGTGTAAGTATTCATTACCAAACTGAATGCTTGCACCAAAATCTAAAAATCCATTACAAATGTAAGCAATGTCTATATGTGAACTCTGCAATTGGAATGTATTTCTAGTTGTGAATGTGAGTCAGAACATGTATCTCACTGTAACATCAATTCCATTCCTTTAACACAATGAATTGGACAGCAATACACAGTGTGGGACAAACTTTATGAAAGTTGAACGCAAGTAATCATTCATGTAAAACTTCTCTCATGTACAAATTTGGGCAATGTAACACATATATGACAGTGAACAATGTTTGGAAGATACAATTTCTCCTGGTTCTGTTTCCCTTAACTTGTCTCCTGCCTATACTCCAGGCGTAAACTCCTCATTAGGGGTCCTCTTTTGGGGACATATCTGACATATCAAGGTTTTTACTTGGGGGGGTGGGATTAGGTGTCGTAGGTATCAAGGTAAGGTAAATGTAGAATTGGAAAGGGGGAGTAAGGGTGGGAGGGGTGGGAGTTGATTGGCTGGTTGAGGCAGAGAGAGCTGGAGTGGGTGATGTGGTTCTGTCTGTATGTGTGGCAGTTGCATGTGGGTCTGGTGTTTGTTGTTTATGTTTGGTTGTGTGACCTTTTCTATGTGTAAAATTCAGGTGAGTGTGGTTATTTGGTTCTGGTTCTGGTTGGTGTTGTGATGTGTGTATGTGTGATTTTGTATGGATTTGATTTCTTGTGCTGTTGTGGTGGTTGGTGTGGTTCTATTGTGTGTAGGTGTAGCCTCAGCTGTGTTTTCTGATATATAACATTGTGTGTTTCCTGCAGGAAAATGTGGTCATGGAAAGGCAAAGGATACTGGTGTGAATTGAGTGCATTGTGTAGTGTGGTATGCGAGTGGACTTATATAGCAACAGTACATCAGGTGTGTGCTGCTGGCAATCATTTCATAGCCACAGGCATAGCACAGTGTTAAACACCTCCCACAACAGACTCTGTCTGTTAGAAAACCGCCGCCAGAACAACACCAGTACAACTGTGAAACCTAAATATGGTTGACGGTAACCCGCCAGCCTGATGGTGATGAAGTAATGTTAGCCAGCATAGGTGTCCACCGCGCCATAGGCGAGGCAGCCCTCGATAACACTCCATTGCGGCAGTCCGAGGTTCAGCCACCATACATCTAAATATCGAGGTCGAAACTCTGTCAGCTTGATGGACTATTTGAAACTGCCACCACAGAAGAATGGCAAGACTTCCATCAAGATCTAAATCAGGCCCATAGTATTGATGCTAAGTCAGAACAAAGCAGCCAGAAATGAATACAGAATAGTAAAAGGGCACAAAACACTGATTCTGGCCAGCATAAAGGAGACGTGAAGAGGAAAATAGATTCTAGGTCATAGATAGTGAGAGAGGTATAGTTATTTTAAATAAATAGGTACTAGAGTATAGAAGGGGCAAGGGTAATAGGGCAGGGACAGAGTTTGAAGCACATATCAATATGAATGGGTATAGGTATTATGATAAAGGTAGTGACAGAATTAAAAAGGGTCTGGCATAATGGAGAGATGAAGAGGGAGAATCGATTCTAGAATATATGTCGCAGAAAAGGTGCTAGTTTATTGATATTGATAGAGGTACTAAGTACTAAGTAGATGTACTGAGGGAAGAGTAATAGACAGGGACAAAGATTAAAATACCTAAGCATATGTATGAGTAGAGTCACTAATTCATAGGTACTGGCAGACTTACTGGTATGCATGGATGTAGTAGTATTAGTACATAGTCAGGGATAGAGGTACAAAGTTATAGAAAGGGTTTGACGTACCAGGGCATAGATAGGGGTGGGGTTACTAGGGTATAGATAGAGGTAGATGTACTCAAGTATAGTTAGTAGTATAGTTGCAGGTATTTTAGGCAGGTTTAGAGATAATAGGTTAATTAAGGGGGACGTGAATTATGTAGATGCAGAGGCAGCAACACCAGTGTAATATCAGGGAGGAAGGTGCCAGGGTTTCAGAATTGGTAGAGGACCTAGGGTTGAAGTCAAGGTAGGAGTATCAATGTATAGTTAGGAATAACTACTACCATATCCATAGTCAAAGAGTTACTACAGAACAGGTAGAGCTACTAGGTTAAGTTCAAAATAGATTTACAAGAGCATAGGCAGAGCTGGAGATATAGCAATTGAAGTGAAGAAGGTGGCAAAACTAGCCTGGGGATCAAAAAGGGAGGGAGAAATTAAAAATGGAGGAATGTGTGGGATGTTTCTCTCTGAAAGAAGACAAGTCGAAACACAGATGTAAACTAATGTGGTGTGGGGCTTTTCCCAACAAAATTGAAATAAGAGAGTTATGTGATCCTGGAAAATAACACTGCAGGTTTTTTTTTATAGATACAAAGGACATTAATTAGGATAAAGTAACACCCTTAGAAACATATTTGCTTAGAAACGGGTTTCTGGAAAAAACAATTGTGTGGAAGAGCTTTGCTTGAATGTGTTTTCCTAGAAAAATGGAAATTACACCATACCATATTCATATATAAAATCACATTTCAATGTAAAATTATAGAGTTGAAAATAATGAATTTATTCTGAGTTATGTGATTAAATTATAAAATAATGACTTTCACTTCCAAAACTTAAATTATTTTGTAGCCAAGAAGAAATTTTCCAACCACTATGTGGACTTCCTCCCCTCTACCTAAATTGCACACACCAGGCACTGTATCAGCTTAGAGACGGTCAGCCACAATTGCAATTTTCAGAAGCATTCACTCAACAAAACATGTTTCAAAAATGTTCATTTGATCAACAAAAGTTGTCATTCCAAAACTGTGATTACTGCTGACTGAGACACCATTAGTTTTCCTTTAGGTTTGACATTTGGTTCTTTGACTTTTAGGCAAAAAAAGAAGTATAGATATAAACACAATGAAAGAACACATTAAATCTGAACCAAGTTACTTCACCTCATCCATGTTTGGTGAAAACCCATCCCATAGATTTTGCAGCAGGTGCTACATATTTTTCTATATGGAAAATACAGGCAGGAAGTTCACTTCGAGACTCCACCACTATCCTATTTATTATGCCTAACGTGAAGGACCTTTATGAATCTCTAAAAAATGAAATGTTTGAAGATGAGTCAAACTTTTTAAAACTTTTCTGCAGTTTTCTCAAATAGTGCTAAATTTATTGAAGACTCAAAAAATACATTTGAGAGCCCAATGTAGGCATAACTACTCTGTTGGCAGTAGCATATCATTTCACTTCTGGATAGGAACAGACTGACAAATTTGTCACTTCCCAATGTAGAGAGTGCTGCCTTTATTAGCTTGAATCAGTATTTCATTGAAATAATTGCTTTGCTCTCCCTTCAGCCAAATAGCAGTAAGTTAAGTGTTGAAGAAGGTGCAGAGAGAAAAAGGACCAGTGGGCTTCAGTAGAAGCAGGCTGTTATTACATCAGAAATTCTAAATATTTTTCATTTCTTTTACTGGGTAGTAACCAATTGCGAGTGTGGACAACAAATTGCTCTTTCACTTGACATTCTCCCAGTTTGTGGACGTCAGATTGTCTGGTTATACTTTCTAGTACAATTGATGGTATCATGCTTCGTAGCAAGAGGTTTCATTAAATGCGAATCTATCTTGTGCATAGAGACCCAATTGATATTTCAAAAACAGCTGCTGAGGATATCATTCATGAATAATTCTGAAAAATCAGGAATCTACTCACCATTCATTTACATCTACAATGTGAACAGATTATAATTTTTTGAAAGAATTTAAGAGCATCCTGTAGTACCTTGAGCAAGAGATCTACATCTTCTGGGGGTAATGCAGGACATGGATATGATTTGTAAGATGCAAGAGGGGCTAGTTCTGGACAACAACTAAGAAAGATACAGATCTAACTGTAAATAGAGCGTTTTGCAAATAAGGATACTATTTTTAACACCATTTTGCAACATTATATTAGCGACTGAGGATAAAAGCCAATTTACACCGCTTCTGCACTTTTGAAAGAGGTAATGAGGATCGGATATCTACAGATATTGCTGAACTGAACCTTTATTGCAGGGGTGCCTGGCATATAGGGGCCAAAGGAGTGGTGCCCCATTATTCATGGAAGAGGAGAGAAGGGTGTGCATACACAAGCAGCTCAGTAAAGAGAAAAGATCGGTCATGCTTTTTATTTATTTTTTCAGAGGTGAAATGCAGTGTAGCTGCTTATGTGCTGGGTAAGGTATCCCTCACCCTTGATGCACATGCCAGAGCAGTTATGTCAGCAGTGGGTGAATGCCTGCCTTCCGTAGCATTAATACAATCTGCACATGAGCATTGATAGCAGTGGCACAGGGCGGAGTTAGCAAATCTCCATTGTTTCTAATGAGCAGGGGATAGGGCAAACCAGTGAAGTTATCCTAGCTATTACCTCAAATTAAATAGTGGATTTCGCGCCTTAGGCCAATGGATTGACACAACATTGATTTGAGAGGATGTCAAGGATGTATGTCATAATAAACATCAATAAACAATAAATCAATAATCTAATCACTATACAATAAACACACCAGTTTATTAAGAAGGATTATAAATTGATTTCCCTATGTTAACAATGTTAAAGTCACGAAAATAATTCTCAAATATAAATGATATGCATATAGGATCATCAACGGTTGATTAGAATGCCTTATATATGTGAGTTTAATCAATGCAAGTAAACAAGTTAACTCAAGTATTATATCACAACTTAAAACTCCAATATTTGTAACAGTGAAATAGAATACATTTGAGCAATAGATCAAAGAATGTCAATATAAATCATGAGCATGTAAAGATGAATTCCCTCACTAACCACTAATTAGCATTAACATGTTCGGCTTCATGTAAAAGATTTAGAAACACAAATTTAGTAAAATGTACTAACTCTGGTTATAACAATAACAATGTAATTATGCAGCATTTAATTTGTGATTTGCAGCTGGTACTTGTAAAACAAAAGACACATATAACAATACACCATTTATACATTACCCATAGAACAACAATCAGAAGATTACTTCAGCAAGGGGACAGCATCAGTAGGATGATCTCTAAATCCCTCAAGCCTACATGACTATAAAACTCCCCATTAATCTAACTCTGAAATTATCACTGGGAAATCTCGAAAAGTCTAGTCTGTCTCTCTCTTCAACCAACAAAAAGCTCCCAAGAATAGGTGACAGAACATTACATTAACTTTCACAAAACTCATGATTGGTTAAGACATGGGGTGTTATACAATTCAGCCAATAAAACTAAAGTTAGATAACTAAAAGTTACACATTCATAATACACTGAATGTTCATTTGTCAACATTTCATTTACGTAATCATTAGCTAGTCTCAATTTATAACAGTTTCTTCTTCTCTTCCGTCTCGTCTGTGGATCCATTGTTCCATCTTGTCCGAATTTTAGGTTCAGGAAGAAACATCTAATACAGTTGCCATCTATTCCCACCCTCGAGGAACAACACAAGTTAGTGACAATTTTCTAAACAATGGGACAGTCAAACTCAAGCAATGACCTAATAAATCTGACTTTGTAAGACATAACACAAAATCCCTCTAGGGGGAGCTGTCTACACGTCTATAAGCTATTAATCACACTCTTTTAGGAAAGCGTTGAGCAATGAAAAACAACGGCAAATTGAGCTAAAGTTAGCCTAAGCCGAAAACAAAATGGATTATGGTGGCCATTTACAAAAGTCACCCATTTTCATGTATTAGTTCATCAATGATCAGTACATTTTTAATTAATAAAATAATCAGTAACATTTCTGCTCCTGTAAAGTCAAGGTGAGAGAGGGTGGCCCTAGGCTGGATAGAGAGACTGAGCTTCACCCACCTTTAATGTTTTGTTGATTGGTTGTTAAATTTGCGTGAGGCTGTGTCCAGTAGCAGACGGACTTCTGGGAGTGCAATGCACGTGTTTATTTGCCTGCAAGTTCATATTACTTTAATTTTATACATTGCCATTTGTTCTTCAACAACTGCTGTTTTTCAACTTTGTAGAACTCAGTCGTAACCATCACTGAGATGTTTATACTCGGTAAGTGAGTGCTTCCCTTTATGTGAGCTTCTGTTCAGCTTTGCTCTTGGCCTGTGGAAGAGTTATTTTTTGGAGTTTTTCTTCAAGCTAAGTCCTCATTGCTTCATAGGAATAGAATGACACACGCATACGTTTCCTGCTGGTAGGATATACATGCATGTCTGTGAAGTGTACTTGTTTTCGGATGTCACACCCAGTACAGACTTCACGAGCTGCAGCTAAGGCTGGGCCCATGCCTTTCTGTGGCCTGTTTGCATGATGATGCCCTTCAGCCCAGGATCAGACAATGAACTGGCTCATAGTTGTTTTCTGGGGAAGCCCTGTGGGGCGACGATATGCAACAACATACAGGTAAGTGAGTGAAAGCAGTGCAGTGGGAGATTGGGCCTAGATGTATTATCTGTGTGCTGTCTGAACATATGTATTATCGATCCCAATAAATGTTTATGTGCTGGCATGCAAGTGTGCATATTTTGGGCCAAAAGTTAAACCACAATGTCTGATTACTGGCAATGCACCAAATGCTACGTGGTCTGTGACTTTAAACGGATCCTAAAATCCATATAATCAAAATTGGTGATTGCCATCACTACCCTAGGTGGTAACTTTTGCCAAAACAACATAAAATTGAAAAAGGACATTGCCAAAGCTACAAAACAATATCCAAGGTCAAGCAGGAGTTTGTTAATTCCCCTATTTAGTTTACTCCATCCAAATCTTTGATTTGACTGTTACACATAAAGGGGTAAGTGTTAGAACTGAAAGCCTTAGGGTGGTCACCCTCAACATTTTGCCTGCGCCCCTCCACATTTTGCCACTGTTTTTGCTGTTTTTAGGACTCTGCGCACCTTACTACTGCTAACTAGTGCTAATGTGCATATGCTCTCTCCCTTAAAACATGGTGACATTGGCTCATACCGAATTGGCTTATTGAAGTTGCTTATAAGTCCCTACTAAAAGTGCACTACATGTGCCCAGGGCCTGTAGAATAAATGCTAGTAGTGGGCCTGCAGCACTAATTGTGCCACCTACATAAGTATCCCCCTAACCACGTCTCAGGCCTGCCATTGCAAGGCCCATGTGTGCAGTTTTGCTGCCAATTCGACCTGACATTTAAAAGTACTTGCCAAGCCCTAAACTCCCCTTTTTCTACATATAAGTCATCCCTAAGGTAGGCCATGCGTAACCTATAGGGCAGGGTGCTATGTAGGGAAAAAGCAGGACATGTATCTGAGTAGTTTATATGTCCTGGTAGTTTAAAACTCCTAAGTTCATTTTACACTGCTGTGAGGCCTGCACTTACATTTTTCTGTGCCTTACAATCCAGGTCTGGCTGGGTTAGTAGACAGCTCCCTTGGGCATTTTACTCAGACAACCCCAAACACAGGATGCTCAGTCACACCTGCACACATCTGCACACTTAATGGATCTTCCTGGTCTGGGAGGGTGGAAGGCCTGGCACTTACACGTCAAAGGACAGTGGCCTGCCCTCACACAAACGCCCTACTGGGACACTGGCAAACAGGTTGAAACTGAAAGGGGACCGTGTGCACTTCTAAGCCACTCTTTGAAGTCTCCCCCACTTCAAAGGCACATTTGGGTATTTAAACAGGGCCTCTGACCCTACCAACTCAGACACTTCTGGACATGATACCTACTGGAGAAGAAACTCTGAACCAGAACATGCAACTTGCCAAGAGAAGCTGCCTGGCTGCCCAAAGGACTCACCTGACTGCTTTGCTGAAAAGGACTGCTGCCTTGCTGTTGCCCTCCTGCCTTGCTGCCCTCTGGCTCTGCTGAGAAGTGCTCTCCAAGGGCTTGGATTGAGCTTGCCTCCTGTTTTCTGGAGTCTCAGGGCCAAAAAGACTTAGGCCCTCATTTAGACAGTGGTGGTAAAAACCGCCTACTGTGGCTGTGACGGCCGTCAAAAGACCGCTGCCGCGGCTACCATCCGTCTGCCATAAAATGTCCACAGCCAGATTTCCCCCAAAAGGAAGGTGGAAATCCAGCTGTGGCCATACTGGCGGATGGCAGTAAGGTGGCACTGCTACCACCAGCAGCGTCCCGTCTCGTCCCCTGCCAGAAGACACCCTGGATCCAGGTAAGTCAGGTCTCGGACAGGGTAGGGGGCTGGGGGTGTTGAGTGTGTGTGGGGGGGTGTGCATGTATTGGTGAGTGTGTGCGTGAATGCAAGTGTGTGTTTAGTATTATTTGTATGTGTGTATGAATGTGTGTGAGTGCTTGTATGAATGTGTGTTAGTGCGTGTATGTATGGAAATGTGAATGCGTGCCTGTGTGTATGTTTCGATGTGTGTGCAGATGTGTGCTTGAATGGATGAACGCATGCGTGTATGTATGTGTGGATGAGTGTGTGTCTGCGTGTGTGTGTGAATGGGGACGTGGATGTAGAGAGGGGTGAGGGGTGTTTGGAGAGGTTTGGGGGGAGGGGGCCTCCTATCAGTGATAGGACCTACCTCCATGGCAGTAGGCAGGGTCATAATACCCCCCAGCGGCACAATGGCGGCTGCCGGGCTAGAGATTCATATCTCCAGCCTTGCAGCTGCTACCGCCATGGTGGTCACATTGCCAATGTCATAATGTGGTGGTAAGTACAGCCAGCCTGTTGGCGGTAGTACCGCAACATTAGCTCCGACCGCTGGGGTCATAACGAACCCCTTAATCTCTGCAAAGAACTTCTTTTGCAGTGACAAATCAATGCACTGCCTGCCAGAATCGATGCAGAGCCTGCATTGCGGTGAGAAAATCACCACACGCCGAAACGGAATGACGCAGCCCAGCTCCCCAAGTGGAGAACGACTCAGCACAAGCATTGCAACAGAAAATTAGACGCACTGCCCACTGGATCGACGCATTGCTGAGCCAGAACAACAGAGACTGACTTCCTGCAAAGAGGAATCAATGCAGCACATACCGTGCAACAGAAACTTCCCTGCATCAACCTCCGGATCGACGCAGTTCCTGTGACTTCGTCCCGCATGCCCAGGATTTCTCCGCATCATCCCCGGGGCATCCAAATACCCCGCAACCCAAAGAGGATCCAAGTCCGTGCGTTGGAAATTGACGCAAGGCCCTTGCTGTGTGGAAAATATTGACGCCTCATCTGTATGCGCCTGGAGAAACCAATGCATACCTCCCAGTTTTCTACGCATCTCCTCCTCTGCGGTCCCTTGCGGAGAATTTAGATGCAAACCAGGTACTTTGTTCTTGCAAGAGATACTTATTGCTTTTTTTAAGAACTAAAGACTCTATTTTTCATTACAAAAGTGATATCTCAACTTCTATTTATCAAATCTTGATAGTTTTGACCTTATTCTACTCAGATAAATATTCAATATTTTTCTAAACTTCTGTGGTGTATTTTTGTGCTGTTTATATTGTGTTATTGCATGATTTATTGCACAAATATTTTACACATTGCTTTCTAAGTTAAGCCTGACTGCTCAGTGT
This sequence comes from Pleurodeles waltl, assembly GCF_031143425.1. NCBI lineage: Eukaryota > Metazoa > Chordata > Amphibia > Caudata > Salamandridae > Pleurodeles > Pleurodeles waltl. The sequence continues at coordinate 669,740,295 of NC_090449.1, read as the reverse complement.
CAAGCTACCAGAGGGTGGGCACAGGATAATTTGGATTGTGTGTGACTTACCCTGACTAGAGTGAGGGTTTTTGCATGGACAGGGGGTAACCTGACTGCCAACCAAAGACCCAATTTCTAACAGTAAGCATATATATACCCTCTAGGGCCTAGGCTATACAATGAACAAAGGAGCAAAAGGGGGCTCTAGTGGGATAGATTCAACAATGTCATTATCGTTCAATAAATTTCTAATTGCTCTGGGAACATTAAAATATATTGGAAAAGTAATATCTGAGATTTTAATGGCAGCCAACACTTCAACCAGGAAGTGTTGGACGCCAAAAATGCAAAAAAAGGAAAAAGACGGTAGGGTAGGAATACCCTAAACCCCTAACCTTGGTCCAACGGTCCCCTGGGAGCCCACCATGGAAAAAAGCACTTTTTAAATAATTCACAGAAAGTCTGCTAATATTCGCAAATTTTAATGTGAATTTTTTAAAAAATCAAGCGCATCCTTCCACGCCCCCTCTTAATTTTCTAAAGCTCACATTCCCCCGGGTAGGCCCGGTCCTATATATATATATACATTATATACTATATATATTTCTTAGTGACTGTCGCCATTAGTTAGCTATAGTTAGGACCTAGTTTCTATATAAAAACCATTTTTTTCTTGCCCATATATCTTTGGTGCCGCTTGACTTATCTTCATGAAACTTTCCCAAAAATTTGACAGTCACGTCAGCTGCAGTCTGGAAAGGTTCAGGGTGTTCCGTCCGGGGGGGGGGGAATCTGGGCGGGGGAGGCAAGAAAAAGAGGGAATCCCAAAACACTTTTTCCCACATTCATAAAAATTGAACAGCGATATCGCCGAAACTAGTGGCGGAATTACACCAAATTTGCCATAAAGGTAGGTCCTGGTCCGGAAATCACCCTGTTTTGATGTAAATCCATTCAGTATTTTTAGAGAAATAAAGAAAATCCAAATTTGTATATCTAGGGATGCGAAGGATTCACAACCCCTTTGGATCTCGCGCTGAGATCGGATTGGCTGACAACACTTCAACAAGGAAGCTGTTGAAGTGTTGTCAGCCATCTTGGGACTCAGCTGGAGTAGAGTGCCAGAAAGAAAAGAATAAAAACTACAAAATGGCCTAGGGTTGAACACCCTGACCTCTTAGCTCTGGTGCTTGGGTCCCAAAGGGATCCCTAATGGCAAAAAAGTATTTTCTTTTACTTTTCACAGCAATTTGCGGCGGATCAGCGGATCTCGCGAAAATTGAAAAAACAATTCAGCGGGGACTCCAGCGCTTCAATTTTTTCAAGCCCCCAGGTGGACCAAGTCTGAGGGGCAATGTTGATTTTGATTGGGGGGGTGCCTGGCCCCCCTCCCGCAGCCCCCAGGACCACCACCTCCCTGCGACTTTTAGGAATTATTATGCTGGGAGCGCCCAGCCCCTCTGCAGCCCTGGGGACCACCACCTCCCCTGGGCTATATTTAAATTAAGTGGGGGAGGCACAGCACCAGGAATCACCACCTCCCTAGGGCTTTTCAGAATTAATTCACTGGGCACCTCCCCCTCTGCAGCTCCGGGGACCATCCCCTCCACAGGGCAAACTGAAAAAAATTGAAAGAGGGTCTGTTTTGCACCTCCGTAGCCCCAAAGATCACAACCTCCCTGGGGTTTCTAACACATTGGAGGGGGGCGGTGAGGCCCTCCTCATGGAGACACAGATGGCCCTGGGGACAGCCACCCCCCACAACAAGCTCCTGCTATGTCCTGAGGTGCCCCCCCCCGGGACTAAGCTGTTTGCTGTGCTTTGGCTGCAGCTGTCAAGTCACAGCAAACACTCCCCTTGTTGGCAGCAGGACCTGTCAAACAGGTCCACTGTCAAAAAGCAGAGTTTTCATCTCTTTTCCCTGGACACAGGTATCTTTCTATAGTTTTGTATGTTTAAAACGTGACCCTAACTATAACATCCCTGTAAGCTTTGTTTTTCAGTGAATTTCTAGGTTTTTGATGATGGAGTTGAGACTCCACAACTGTGGAAAAAAAGAGTTTCAAACCATTTCAAACTCATAAGGGATCCCTCAGTCACTCACTGGGTCAGACTACCTCTACCCTAACCCCCTTTATTATTTACAGCCCCTATTTCCAGTACCTGGAGCCGTGCACAAATTTCTCCAAAGGTTGAGTCCAGCCAATCAGACTGGTTTCTTCTGTTGTGTAAAGCTATGATGCTTCGCGTTGGATTTGAGACGGACCCGCGTCCCTATATATACAAATTTGGATTTCCTTTAATTTCTCAAAAACTACTGTAAGGATTTACACCAATTAAAGAAAGGGCTCTTTCTGGACCAAGAGCTATCTTTCTGCCAACTTTGGTGTAATTCTGTCCAGTAGTTTTGGCTCTAGTGCTGTTTAAAATCCCTATGGGAAAATGCATTTTCAGACCCCCCCATTTTCTTTGCCCCCCCGATTGGATCACCCCCAAACTTTCCAGACAGCTGCTGATGTGAACATGAAAGTTTTTTGTCAAGTGGCTCCAACGTTATTAGCAAAACAAAAAAATGCTTTTTCTATAGAAACCAGATCCTAACTATAAATAACTAGTGGTGACTGCCAGTAGGTCCTATATATATATATATATATATATGTATATATATATATATATATATATATATGTACTCCATGGAATTCCGCAGAGTTACGTAAAAACTGTGAGATTTTGCAGAGTTCCACCCACCTTAAATCATTTATACCTGCTCCCATTTAAAGAGTTAATTTGAGGCTCATCTCTGCTTCCTAAAAGGCAGTTATGGCATTTTGGACCATGACAGGTGGTTTACACCCAAGAAAAGGTGATTATGTAAAGGGATTATTTGGAACTGCGGGAGACCAGTCTGAGACCAGCACAATAATGGCTGCTGGTTTTTTATCAGACAGAGTAGTAGCCATTATGGAGGCTGGAGGAAGTGGAAGTTGTACACAGAGGCAGGCCAGGGGCCTACAGAACAAAGGAGGATGTGTTGCCTTTGAGCCCCCATGCTTAGGGCCCAGGTCCAATGGAAGCCGCAGTTTATTTCGTAGAGGTATAACTGCAGGCCTCTATAGTGGCCAGGTGTTCTGGGTTGTCTGCAAGTAGTATTTCCTGCAACAAATCTTATGACCTTAGACAAGAGCAAAGAGGCTTCAGTCTTTAGGGTGAGCACCATCACACTCAACAGATTAACAAAAACACTATAGGCCCATGCATGAAACCCACAGTGAAGGTAAAGAAAAGTAGCTTCAACGACCTCCAATTAGAAGAACATTTATTTGTACCCTTTCTCCAGCATGTACCACAGCTGTAAACTAATCTAGGACTCTAAAGATCTCAAAGCTGCAAATGTGGGCCAGTCGAAAGCAGGCAAAAACGCTGAACAAAACTATGCATCTAGCATATACAGTGACTGTAGCAGAATAGTTGCTGCATTCATATATAAAAGATGTTGTTAGGTTCAAATCACAAGAGATTTGTTAATACTAGATTTAGCGTCTTGATATATTGTAAAGGCTGTTTGCGACTGTCTACAAGCTACATCTGTTCCAAAGCATTGCAGTTAATATACATTCTGCCCCTTTAATTAAGAAATCCCACTCCCCGTTAATATCCAAATAATGCAACCCTCACAGTAATAACCAACAATGCCCATCATGGTCCACCCTCTTCCCTGCAGCAACAGCTTGACCCTCTCGTTTGTTGCCACAACAGTCTTCGAGATGGCTGCAGCCACTCCATCGACCATGAAGTACTTGGCAAAGGAAATAGTGGTGTTGGTCATGGTGATGGTTGGTGGTGTTACTAGGGTGCACGGAAGAACACTTTGTTCTACCCTGGGTGGTGCGGGTTTCACAGGTCCAATGGCTGGGAAGACAACTGGTGAAATGGCCGACTCAGTCAGCAGAGAAACTTTCAACCAGGTGGTGGTAACAACGTACTCTGACCTCCTTGAAATCTGATTGGCCAAGAACGGAGGGGGCCGGTCTAGGTGAGGTTGCGTTGACTCAGGTATTGACACAGAAAAGCTACTACAGTGACCATGGTCACCATTGGGGTTTGAGAGCCTCTTGAGTCCTGTGTGCCTGACTATGGAATTCATTTCCACTGGAAATGCAGACTGAATCTGGCCTTGGCAAGTTTCAAGAAGCTGTGAAAACTTAGTTGTTTCCTACATAGGCAGATTGTAAGTTGTGCACTGATAATTAGGGCTATTTCATTAGGGCCAAGAGAGTCTAGTTGAAGGGAAAGTGTGCTTTGTAGGGGTGGCTGCAGGTAATCTCCACCACGCAGGGTGGCCGCTTGCAGAGCAAAGTTTAATGCTCACCCCTAATATATATTCAGAGAATATAATGTGTGTTTGTAAATTGCACAATTCATCCGTTAGGACATCATGGTGCTGTATTATAAGAGATGTTTATTGTTACTCATTTTATCAACCTAAGAATGATGAAAGGTTGATTGGTATAGCCCACATTTGAACATGTGTCCCAGTTAAAGCAAGTGGGAAGCATTTCAAATGTTGGGAGGGTTGAAATTATTCCAAAGTCAGTAATACCTTGCAAAATGGGGTAAGTTCAGAGGTATACTGAAGGTCTATTGCCTCTAAATAGTCAGGTGTACTGGTCCAGAGTTGGCACCAGCTGCTCTGAAAGACTAGCAGACTGAAGCAAGAATTTGTCACATGGGTCATTGCACTGTAGTGGAGAGCAAGTAGGGATACGGAGCAGCAGTTATGCATCAATAAAATCATTAGCGGTGCTGAGGGAAAATTCAATCAGAACACATAAGGAGGGTCATTACTATAAAGCACACCTTGAACAAGTATTGGTAGATTTCATAAGTCCCCCCTGAAAATGGTCTGGAGCACTTCTAAAACTTTGAAAACTGTATCAGAAAACGTACCGGTTGGTTCCATACTTTTCATTATGTTCTTGGGAGATAGTCCTAAAAACCCATTGGAGAACTCAAGGGTGCTCGCTTTTCTAGATCACTTGGTGAAATTAGCAGCAGCTGTTGCACCTCACTACTTTCTAATTTCACCAGCCGCCACTGCTTTATTGTTCATTATGTTTGCTAAACCAAAGAGTGTGCTGTTTTAATTGCTGATTACGTATTTCATGATATGTAATGAAAAATTAATGTGAAGAGTATCACACACTCTGAAAATATCTCAGCACTATCAATTGTATGAAAACACAATGTATTGTTTAATTCTGGAAGGCAGTTGGTCATCCATCCGCTTATAGATTTGTTATTCTGTAGAGCATGTCAAAGTTTATCAGTTAACAGTGCTCTGTTTTGAAATTGTTCCAGAGTGCTGACATACTTAGTGACAGAGGAGCACAACAGAAAACAAACTCAACAGATAGCAAACCCTAATTTCACTGTGTGATCATAGGATTTACTGAGGAAATAGGTTGTTTGGTTTGTGCATGTGTTCATGGTGTGATGCATTCACTTTACTGAGGGCAGAGTCAAAAGAGCTGCGTCCATTGTTTGGTTGCATTCATTTAATTTATTGCAAAAATAAAGGAAAATAATTCACGTTTATCAACATAGACGCTAGATTGGCTTGAAAGACACTTAGGGCCTTCATTACCATTTTGGCGGGAGGCGGAGGTCTCCCGCTAAACATGTAAGGAGGGAAGACCACCATTTCAGTCTTCAACCTGCTGGCCTGCTGGGCCAGCGGGCGGAGACAGAGTTTCTGCCCCCTGACCTAGCGAGTAACTACCCACAACATTGATGCCGGCTTGTAATCAAGCCGGCAGCAATGTTGCGGTGCGTCAGGTTCACTACCTGTAATTCACACAGTTAAAAGAGCGACAGGGCTGCCCATGGGGGCCCTTGCACTGCCCAATCCAAGTGCATTCACAGTGCAGGGCCCCCATGGGACCCCCAGCACCCCGTCTCCCCCAGCCTTTGCATGGTGGTTGAACAGCCATGCAAAAGCTGCAGCGCTGCCCTGGCGGATTAAGACTGTGGCACTGCCAGGCTGCTGGATGGCATAAAATTGGCAGTGCCAGCAGTCGGACCATGGTGCTTTTGCCACGTTCATAATGTAGCTGTCCGACTGCCGCATTGGTGGCAGTCCAACCGCCACTGCGAGTCTGGCGGTCTTAGGACTGACAGACTTGTAATGAGGGCCTTTTTTCTTTCATTTTAATGGAAAATGCACATTTTTATCAAAACTATAAAAGCTAGAATTCAAAGCTGGATTTGCATTGGCCAACCAAGACTGTATTCTGTTGAGAAACTGGATTGGCCAATCATCTAACTCTAGAAGAAAAGATTTTATTATCTGGTTTCTTTCTTGTTTTTTATAGCATAGGGGACATAACTCATCTGCTTCCAAGTTGGTGCAGCTTAATATCTTCAACATATTAATTTAAACAATTAAAGAAGGAGAGTGATAAAGAATAGCTGCATTTCATTTTGGTTGTATTTTGAGTGAGAACTGTTGTTTTCTCTCGTTTTGTATTTTTCTTCTTTTGTTTATCGTTTTACATTTTGCTTTTATAACCTATATTTTTCCTAGTGAGGGCGGGTCAGGCGGGTGCCAGAGATTACACACAGTATTATAAAACTGTGTAATGTGTAATATTGATATTGATAACGCAAAATATAGGTCCTCCTCTGTTTTTTAACAATGCCCAGAGAACCTAACTTGAGGTGGGAAAAATAGAACAATTAATTTACAAGGTATAACAGAGGGAAAATCCTTATTGTAGAATGATGTTTGGGACCACAAAGCCAAGGCATTTTTGATCATTTGAATGAACTCTCAAATAAAAAATGTAATAGATTAAGGGGCATATTTAGGAGCCCCTAGCACCACCGAAGCTTCACTTTTCATGACACTCCGGTGTCACTAAGTACTGGTCCATGTTTACAAAGTGTGACGCCACTTTTTTTGTGTTGTTATGCCTCCTTGTAAATATAAGCCCCTCTGACGCAGTTTTCTACGACAGAGGGGTGTGCAATGGGTGTTGCTGTGGGCATTCTACTGCAACACCCATTGCTTTTGATACTGCCCGAGATTTACGAGTTGTCAAAAACCCGAGGCAGCGCCAACAACTAACACCACTCCAAGGGTGGTATTAGCATGGCAAAACGAGGAGGAATGGTTTTATTCCTCCTCATTTTTTGCATTCTGCAGCACACATAGAAGAAGCAAAATGCCATGGACAATTGTTTACATGCAGGAAGGGACACCTTCCTGCACATAAACAATCTATCCCCTCAACTCAGACACGCTTGCACTATGGTGTTTTATGTTGCATTGAAAGCAGATGCAATAATTGGTTTTCATCAAATAGATCTTGCACAGTGTGAGATCCCAATACTGATCCTTTAAAAGTTTTGAAAGAAAAAGAAGATGGTGAGATGAAGTTTCAGAAAGAATTTGTGGAAGTATTCTATGGAGGGTAGTTGTGTTTGAAATTATACGCCCATAAAATCAAGTTGAAGTAAAGAGAGGTGAGTAAAGTGAGAAACATAGCTGATAAAGGTGGAACAATTGGGTGCGATAGAGAGAGTAGAGGCTACAGAATGGTTGGCTCCTGTTGAATGTAGATCTTAGAGGACTGAATAAATGAATGGTGGTTGACAGATTTCCCATTCCCTGCATAAATAACTTGCAAAAATATGTTAGGTGATGCAAAGTATTTTTCGGAGCTCGACCTAATGCTGGTGTACCACCAAATTCAATTACAAAAATAAACAATTGACTATACAGCAATTGTGACCCCTGGTGGCATTTTCAGATTTAGAAGGATGTCATTCAGGTTAATATCTGCTGCCTCTAACTTTCAGATGACAATGTCTGAAATATTAAATGAAATGAAAGATGTCGGGATATATCAGGACTCGGTTAATATGTGGTTCATCAATTGAAGAATATGATACTAGGGAGAAGGTTTCACCAAAGAAAGTGGAAAAATGCAAATTAACATGAGAAGAACTAGAAATTTTGGGTCGTATACTTTCTAAAGATAGAGTGAAGCTAAAGCAAGAGCTCATTGAGACCATAACAGCCATGCCTGTTCTCAAGAATAAAAAGAAACTATCATAATCTTTAGGATTACTTGTATATTACAGTAAATTAATTTCCAGATAATGGCAGGAATCAGGAATTTACAAAAAAAGCGCCTAGAATATACATGGGATGAAGCATGTGGAAAAAATGTGGTGAAACGAAGAAGAAACGTAAGGCATTCAAATGGTGCACATTTATTTCCTGATTACAATAGTATCCCATGGACTGAAGCCAGTAAAAAAGGTTTGGGGGTGGTGCTATTGTAATTGCATGGTAATTGTTAGAAATGGGGTTTCTGGTTGGCTACGGTATGCACCTCAGCCAGGCAGAACCCACCTACTCTAGTCAGGGCGAGGGAGTTGCACGTCCAAGATAACCCCTGCTGACCCCCTTGGTAGCTTGGCACGAGCAGTCAGGCCTATCCCAGAGGCAATGTGTAAAGCATTTGCACAACACACACAACGCATGTGACACACTATCCCAACCACAAAGGAAACACAACAGCCAGTTATATGAAAATATACTGTATTGTACACAATGCAATTATTAGACCAAACATTACATATCAGTAGTATCCTGCTACCTTAGCATTTGTCAGAACGTTACACATTAGTTACTCTGCAAACTAGCAGTAGTCACATATAACACACAGGTTACTCAGTGTTCTGCAACATAAGCAGTAGTCAGGAGACAAGTTATTACACCAAAGCACTTGTCATAAGGATATCATAAATGCCCATAGTAGGAACATTATAAAACATATGGCAAGTCAGAAAAACATATTAGCATGGTATGCCCATAATAGGAACATTTACATACATATATGAAGGCATCATAAACAGGTAGGCAATATATGCATCAACAAAGTCTCTAGAAGAACCGATGATATATATTGTCCCTTTAAAAGTACCTGGTTTGATGATGAAGGCACCTCCAGTGCTGGGAGAACGAAAACATGGAGCCCCCGGAGCTCCTCTGCACCAAACGGGGGCTTCTGATAAACTCTGAGGCAGAGGGGGGCGGCATGCACTCCCTCTGCACTACTGATGGGCCCCTCTGGGGGCCTGTGATCGCTGGGGGCACCACCCTGGGCCGCAACCAGCCCTCGTGAGGGGGGCCAAAGTCCCCAAAGGAGTTAGGGGGGCACCACGCACCCCCTCTGATTTGTAACGGGCCCCTCCTGGGGCCCACGATATCTATGGATCCCCCCTGGGCCAGCACTGGCCCTCCAATGCAGGGGGGAAACCACCAAAATGGCACTGGCCCACAAGGGGGCCAAACAAGGGACCCACGGTGCAGGGGAGCCTCCGACAAGGTTACTGCCCCGCCCGTGATCCGACAAAGAGCCCTTTTTGGCTCGACAGGGCAAGGAGCGGCTTCCTCCTCTCTCGCCTGCCTCTGGCGTCATCTGGGCCCGACTAAGGGCCTTCTGGTGCCCCGGGGCACTCCACGGAGCAAACCTTGCCCCTGGGGCACCAATAGGAGCACGCTTTCTCCAGACTCCAGAAAAAGTATTTCCTTTGTGCCCCGGGGGCACTGTGAAGCGCGCTGCACTCGCTCTTTGGTCGTACAGCCTCCTCGGGGTGCGGCGGTGATTACGGGCACAGCAACGCACTCTTTTAAAGTACCTAGGGCATTATCCTAAGTCCGGGTCACGTCAGTGATTCCTTGCCACAGGCTGAAAAATCGCTTTTCAAGTGCTACCAGCACTACAGAAGCAGCGCTTTCCACAGTGCTAGTTACAGACACATGTTGAGGCACTCTTCGTGCCCTAAGATCGTCATAAGGGTCAGAGGCCACAGCACCCTGCCCATGGGGGACAAGAGTCAGAGAAAAATGCCCACAAGGGGAGGGGCCCAGCAACAGGCCAGCACAGGGGATGCAAGCAGGTGGCAAGTCCTTTACAGTGACCAAGCAGATCACAGGTAGGCACAGCAGCAGCAGTCCATGGCGGTTCCTGGTGAGTCCTTCCAGTCCTTTGTGCCCAGTTCCAAGATGATTCCAAGAGTCTCCAAATTGTGGGACTAATTCCCCTGTACTTATACTCAATCTTTACAGTTTTTGCAATGATGGGGAGAGGAGTTTCCAACCAGTTACAACTGTTTCTGGGAGTGCCTCCTCTCTCCTCCAGCACAGGCTCCAAACATTAGTGGGGGGTAAGTGACCCTATTGTGTGAGGCCAGGGCACAGCCTTTACAAATGCCTCTCCCTTCTCCCACCCCAGGAAGACTATTCAGTATGCAGATGCACCTCTGTGACACCTCCACCCTCCCTGTGAACAGGCTGTCTAAAAATTATGCACAAAGCCCCAACTGTTACTCTGCCCAGACGTGGATTGGAGTCAAGCTGCAAAACACCAGAGTTATAAGCACAGAGAAATGTGCACTTTCTAGAAGAGGCATTTCTGTAATAGTAATAAATAATACACCTACACCAGTAAGCAGCATTTATTATCACCATCACAACCATACCAAACATGCCTACACTACCCCTCATAAATCAGACAATACCCCTTAAACTTAAGGCAGGGCATTTTTAATGCAATCCTCTGAGAAGGCAGCACTCACAGCAGTGAGACACCAAGTTGGGCTGTTTGTCACTACCAGGACCGGCCATGCAACCTGGCACATGTCCTGCCTTCTACATGCATGGCACCCTGGCCATAGGGCTAGCTGGGGCGTACCTTAGGGGTGACTTACATGTAGTAAAAGGGGATTTCTGGGCCTGGCAAGTGAATTTAGATGCCAGGTCCCTGTGACAGAAAACTGCGCACACAGGCCCTGTGCTAGCAGGCCTGAGACAGGTTTGAAAGTCTACTTCAGTAGGTGGCTCAAGCAGCGCTGCAGTCCGACTAGTAGCATTTAATTTACAGGCCCTGGGAATAGAGATACCACTGTTACAAGGGACTTATAGCTAAATTAAATATGCCAATTAGGTATAAGTCAATCATGCCAACTTTAGATGGGAGAGCACCTGCACTTTAGCACTGGTCAGCAGTGATAAAGTGCTCAGAGTCGTAGAGCCAACAGCGACAGGTCAGAAAAAATAGGAGGCAGGAGGCAAAAAGACTGGGGATGACCCTGCATAAGGAAAAAAGTCCAACAGTAATGTTGAAAAATACTGTAACATTCATCTCGCTACTTTAAGGACACAGAAAATAAATATTCTGTTACAGATAAAGAGGCAATGCCTGTGTTCTGAACCATCAAAAATGAAAATGTTTTGTCTGGGGGAAAAACACAGATCACAAGTCACTCAAACATTTTGTATTTACAAAAAGAAATTGATAATGTTTCGAGTAGAATAAGCAAAGGGGTATGCACCTGGGGAAAGCAATGTAGCGGCCAATTGTTGTTCAGGATTAATAGATAAGGATGTTGTAGTGGATGTAGAGAATGATAAAGAAAATAAATAAGTATGTTTCATTAGTGATGGAGTGGTGGACCATTTTAAATGAAAAAATGAGTTAGCAAAGGATGCTTCTTTTCAAAGATGAAAAGATTTGTTAGGAAAGGGTAGAGGTCAAAACAGGAATGTAAGTACAAAAAAAAATCAGTATATTGGAATGTGAGAGATGAGTTTTCAGAGAGTCAGGAGTTGACCTATGAGGGAAGTAGACTAATTCCATCTAATTTAGATAGGGAAAAGTTGCTGAAAATGACACATGAAGGACACCAAGGGATAAGCAGGATAAGCAGTGACCGGGAATAGGCAAACAGGTGGAGAAAGTTGTGAGGGAATACATGGAGTGCTCTCAAAGTAACAAGATTTACAAGACAGCAACCCATGATTATAAGGCAATTTCCTCAAAAGGCGTGGGATGAGTAATGAAGCTCAGGGGATTTGTATTGTAGAGTTGGTAGATATGTTTTCAAGATGGCCTGAAAATGTAATAGTGGATGAGATAAATAGGAGAAGTATCATAAACTTTCTTTTGGAAAATTTTAGCATGGAATATCTTCCTAAGACATTTCTTATTGACATGGAGTACAATGTACTTCTGAGGAAATGTTATAGTTTTTAGGGAAGGAGATATTTCCCAAAAGAGATGAAAATGGATTGAAGCTTATAGGGTCACACCTCATAGCACCACAGGTCGTGCTCCTTTCAAGTTATTTACAGGAAGAAAGACTAACACAATGTTGTGTTCTGCATGGACAAATATTGGTAAGGATGTGGGTAAGGTGAGTAAAAGAGGAGAGTGGAGAATGAGAGAAAAAGATAAGTTGAAGGCAAAGGAAGAATGTGTTGATTACAAGAAAGCTGTAGGAAAACTCATAGATTTAGTGAGAGTTAAGAGTCAAAGTTCCAATAAGTCATGTTATACTGTTAATATTTAGTAAACCTTTAAGGGTGGTAAAGTTATTTAAAAATGCTGCCAAGACCAATAATTCTCACATTTGGAATCTCAACAGTGTGGTGAAATGCAAAATGTAAAAGTGTAGTTCAAGAAGATAATGAAAGACATTTGGTCAGTCAAAGTACAGTGTCTGAAAAAGTCACAGAGTTGGTTGAGAAGGTCTGACAGAAATATAAAGAGACCTGGGAAATATAAAGATTGTGTTATGTTTCAGTAATATGTTATCATTTGTTCTTAATAACGTGGCTGTCATTTTAATATTATGAGAAGGGTGGTATATGGTATCTTCAGTAGAGTTGAACATTCTACACGTTCTATGCGTAATGTGGATAGGATTTGTAAGATACTAAAGGGGTTAGTGCTGGACAATGTCTAAGAAAGATACACACCTTACTGTGGAGCATTTTGTGAATAGAAATATGTTCTTCTTAATACCATTTTCAATGTGTGGTGCATCATTATAGATCCCCCTAGAGTATGAATACAAATATAGCCAAGTTGCAGAGATCCACTTGTATTTTTGCTCATTAATGCATAGGACTTCTGTCATCTGCACAGTGGACAATCCACTGAAATTGATCAACAAGGAATTAGTTTTCATATTTTTATTGCATGTTTTTCTCCACTGAAATATTGCATTTCTGTGGATAAACTAATTCCTCATGTCCCTAGCTCATAGGGCGGCATTTCCTCCCTCTTCCAAGAAGCAGAGTATGAAGTGGTTCCAGGATGGAAAAAGCTTCAAGATTCAAGTATTTGTGGCTGCTAACTACATTTTGAAAACCCCTCTCACAAAACCTTCTTTCGCTCCCCTGCATTTGACAGTTCTATGGACAATCTACTGTACCAAAGGGATTGCCCTCTTTACAAAAATGAATCTAAAAATGTGCATGTCGGCTGTTCTGATCTAGATTCTGTGATTCAAGTTCAGGGTAGTGATGCTTAAAGATGATTGTTTTGCTCATGAAGGGCCCGACTCACAAAGAACCTGTTGTGTTACTGTTGTAGTACTCTTGGCTTAATTGTGAAATTAATCCCGGGGTACTGCAAAAGTAAGTTACACATACTCATGAAAATTCTTTGTGAACTGGACCCTTCAAGTTTTATTATGGTGCACATCATTGACTATGAGTTAGACTGTATTATCAGTTAATGATAAACATCATTTGGTATCATCTAAAATCACCATATGAAGGAGTGTTTTTCTCATGTTTTAAAGTATGTAGTAGTTTCTATTTTGTTTTTTAGTAATTAATATTTCCAAGATCATATGACAGTTTCTGTTTTACAGGAATCCCAACTATATTCACAAGCATATGGATAGTGACAAGAGTGTATCTAGAGGACAATGGGTAAGAAGAATTGCAAGTGTACGTGTCTCTACCTGCTCAGAAGCTTTACTGTATGTCACCTTATAATGTATATTTTATTAGGTTATTTTTGAGTTTTTTTTATGATGCTGATGAATAGTATTTTATTCACATAATTATTTGTGGCCATAGTTTTAACCATTATATGAATATGGGTGAGACATTCTTTCCTAACAACATTTCCAATGGGATGCCAAATGATATTTCCCAGTTGCAAAGACTCTTAATTAAATTTGTTAATTGCTGGTAGCATACACCACTATCACATTGTTAATTTCTTTTGGGATTATGAAAAACACTGGAGTAGCACTTTTCTCTTTGACAACCTGATCAAAAAAATCTTTTTTCGAATGTTCAACATTATATCTGATTTCCTGATGAAGACATCAAACGTTGACACAATTTTGAGTGGACTTTTATTTTCTGGGTTTACAGTCTACCTTTTGTTTTTTTCTGGTTTATTGCAAGCAAGCCTAACTTATTAGTGAATTGGCCTGAACACAAATGGACAAAATCACAAAGATTGTGATGTGCCTTACTCTCACAGTACTCCCAGCTTACTTGTTACTCTGGATTTCAGAAGTACACCATAATTGTCACAAGAGCGAGTAACTCTACTCATTGCAACCTTTAGTGGATCAAAGCCAAATTGATGATTCTCTGTTCAATAATCAGCCTTATATAGTTTTCTTGACTTTAACTGTATCCACATTTTCCTTTAACACTGACCTCAAGATTTCTTTGTCAACATTAAATGTGTCATATTTGAGCCAAGATAGAAACAAAAGGCTTGATTTACAAATATTTTGATATGATTTACTGTTACGTCAATTCACTAAAAAGCTATGTTTGCTCCAACTTAGTTGGACAAAGAAGATATATTACATCTTGCATGAAGAATGCTGCCTATCTAGTATGAGAAAACAAATGTGTCTACCTCCAGACAATAAGTACAAAAACAGAGAAAATGTTTTTATTGAGTAAAAGGCTTCTCTGTGAGATCCTGTGGAAATAAGTACAGGTGTTGTCTATGGGAATTCATTCAGTAAAAGTCTAGATGGTCCATTTGCTGCACAAAACTGGAATAGGTGTGGAACTTGACAGATGGATGGCAGGAGGAAGGGGTGGAGTCAACAAAATACATCAGGTGGGGGCAACAAGGTCCAACAGAATCCTGAGTGCAACAAAATTAGAACAAAATAATGAACCTAAGCATGTTTCAACTAGCAAAACACTAATCTACAGAGATAGCACACTAGCAACAACAAGCAAAGAGGAATAATAATCAGTAGTGGAGTTGAGGAAAATATTTAGAACACATTCAATATGATAGCTAAGGGTTTTTAGACCTCAGAACACTAATTATTGTTTGTAAGACTATAGAGAGCAAGGAATGAGAGATGTTCCCAGGTTACCATTAGCGGTTAGAACTGGCTTAACAAGAATGACAATGAATTCCTACATGCTGATTCAAAAAGGTGACTTATACATTTGAGTAAGTTTACACTTTTGAGAAAGTTTGCTACTTTTCAGCATTCACAAACTACAAGTGTAAGCTACTACTAAAAACAGCAGTATGTCCAGCACTATATATGACTAACCATTGGTACTGAAACACCATCCCATAAAAAAAATTGAGGTAGGTACTTAAGATAACATAACAGAGGAAATAATGTTGAATGAAATTAAATGATTTTAAATAGTTAAATTGTTAAATAAATAGGTATTAATGTTACAAAATATAAACATAGTACCTATTTATTGTTTACCAAAAGTCTTGTAATAACATATTTTGAATTTATAAACTGATGTAACAATAAATGTTATTAAAATAATTACATTAACAGTAATTAAGTCTACAGATCACAAATAATAATTATTAATACATATAAACAATTTTCCAGTGGAAGTTTATTTAATTTAAATATGAGAAAAAAGACTTTTAGTTCAATTTGATATATTTCCATCTATTAAACTTTTAATTCAAAATGTTTTCAATAGTGTTGTAGCATTTGTGTAATTTTGTTCTGCATTTAAAGTAAATGAATACAATTCCATTACATTTTAACATGAAAATGATTTGTCGCTCTTTCCCATAACTCGAGTGGTCACGTACTAGACTTACACAATGTTGAACTGTTTGATTGGCTGCTCGGGGATCAAAGACTCTATGATGCGTTTTTGTATCTTTTGACTCTAGAGGGAAATTTGAAAGCCATAAAAGTTAGGCCTTCTCCCTGTTTTCAGTTTGGTGGTGGAAGGGAATAGCCTCTGCTGAGTGCTGGCTACAATTTGCAGTGAGATACAGTTGGGATCCATTATCAAGTTTTAGGGTCTTACTAGTACAGGACTTGAACTGTTGAAGTTTTGTTAATTGGTGACAAAGGGGCAGGAATAAAAGGACACATGAACTTCTTCTGTGAAAGGATGGCTCTGTATGTTGTGTTGAGGGTTTTATTGAACGTACTGGATGGAAGAGGGATAGTTTGATGTTTGATGCTATGATTTATGCACACATTTGAAGCAGAAGACTGGCAGAAAGAAAATAAATATTTGTTAGATGACACAGGTAATCTGAATACTAAAACACATTAATGTGGTACACAATTACATAATTTATGAAGATGGAGGTTTAATGAACTACCTAGATAGATTAAAACAATAAAAACAATATGTGAAACACTGCAAATTAGTTACACGAATTATTCATTTTATTATTTTTGCAGAATCTTCATGTTGTGGTGATGTTTTTAGTCTTTTATCTTTTGTTCGCTCTGCTTTGAAAATGTTTTCATTTTTTAGCACAACATTTTCACTCAGTGCTGTGCTTAAGGCTTTAAACGATAATGTTGTTGGTACAATGTAGAACACTGGATTCCCTGTCACTTCATGGAAACATGCATGTTTTTACATTAGGGCAGTTCTCTAAGAACACCAGGGGGCCTGTTTACAAGCCCATTATGCCACCGGAACGTCACTTTTAGCTACGCTGCGGTGGTGAAATGTCCCATCACATATTTACAAGGTGGTGTTAAGCCACTTTTTTCAGCTTAACACCGCCTTGTAAATACAGCCCCTTTACACACATGACTTATCATGAAAGGGATGTGCAATGGGTTTTGCTGTGGGTGTTCCACTGCAACACCCATTGCATTTTGACGCTGTCCCCAGATTTATGACCCCAGGGGTGGTGTTAGCATGGTGCAACAAGGAGAAATACTTTTACTTCTCCTTGTTTTTGCTCTATCTCTGTGTGCTGCAGGATGCAGCACACATAGAAAGAGCAAAGTGCCATGAATTATTGTTTAAGTGCAGGAAGGTGTTCTTAGGGTCTCTAAGTTAAGCCAGACTGCTTTTGTGCCATGCTACCAAAGAGTGAAGCACAATGCAATACATGTGAAAACAATGAAAATTGGCAATGTATCAGATGATATTCATTAGATCGAAACAATAATGGAATCGTTTCATTTTAGCTCTGAAAGGTGTATACGTTAGCATCAAAATCTTGTCTTAAAAAGGTCTGCAACACCCATATCTGCTCATACGTCAATGTTTTCTCAGTCTGAAGTGTAGGTCAAAGAGGCAAGGCTAATCTCTATTGAAGTTATATCTCTGTTCGTTCTTATGAGAATATAACTGTGTAGCAGGCTCCTGAATTCTTCAGCCATTTTCCACAAGTGTCCCGATCTTTAAAAAAGGAGCTAGAAGGCCCCCCAAATGGTATTGGCTGATCGCCCTCATCAATAGTTTAGTGAAGATCCTAGGGAGGGTTATTTGTAACTGTCTACAGACCTGGGTTAGCGGCAATAACATTCTGGTCCCTCCTGTCAGTACGGCTTTCGACATGGGCTAGGTACAGTGGAGCAGTGCCTGAACGTGCTTTTGATTGTGAGTAAAACTACCATTGATAGATGTTGCTGTAGTATTGTGTTTATTTCTAGAACTATATTGTAGGTAGTGTTTTGTTGTAGTATTTTTGTTTTTGGGGTATCTGTATTGTGTGGGATTTATTTGGTATATTCCAGCTTCACCTGCGGCATTTAGTATCTTTCTCAGCTGGTCAGCATTCCATGCTGGACAGTTGAAGGTGCTGGAGGTTTTATTGAAGGCTGGAGTTCCTGTTATTTTACTTGAGAAACTTGTACTGAATAAAAGGCTGTTATCAACATCATCTGCGTGGACCTGTTCTCATCACCATCATTGATACCACATTTTGGCGACAAGCTGGCGAACCTTAGTCCTGAAACAGGAACTCTAGTCTATTTTTGGCTCTGGTATTGTAGATCACCTAATCTTACTTTTTATGCTTCTATTTGTATTCATTTTCTCTTAACTATCTGTTTTACTCGTTTTTTTCTTCACATATTTCTTCTTTTTCTCTTGCTAATTTTCCCCTTTTTGCTGTTCTCTTATTCAGTTTTCTTTTCTTTCATTCTTGCTATTTCAACTTGCCTGTTCTCTTTATTCGCCTTCTTGCCTTCTAATTACCTTTCCTCCTCAATCTTAACTCTGTCGCTAATTTGTTTCCTTTTAATATCGTTTACTTTCATCCACGCTGCTCGACCGCGTGCGCGCTGTTTCCAGGCAACGAGGAAAGCGTTGTTTCTTCACTGCTTGTATTACGTGCGCGCAGTTTTCAGGCAGCGAGGAAAGCTTTTTTCCTTCGCGCGGCGAGAGAAAGCCTCTCGTTGCTTGCCCGCACATGCGGTTACCAGGCAACGAGGAACGATTTCATTTAATTTTATGCCGCAGCTTGTTTTGCCGCTAGAGTTACTATTTAAACACGCTGACTTGTATTCTCTCGTTTTTGTGTGTATACACCTGTTTTTTCTAGTTGTGTGCGCTTCCGCATATAGTCAGTGTTCTTTTAATATTAAGGAAGATCGTATCTGTGCTTATGTGGCCAGTGTTTCATTTCTAGTTCGCATATTTTGGCATATTAGTAATCTTACTCCTGCACTTTCGGTTCTATTGTTTTGCAAATCGTATATTTTGCATAAATTGTTACATTATTTGTGACAATTAATCTGCATACATTGTTCTCACTCCTTCTTTTCACCTCTTCTTTTCCTTGTTCATTTTTACTTGTTAATTTCTTTCATAGCATTACAACTTTCCTTTTCTTTGAATTTCAGTTTGGTACGGTTTTCTCTTTCTCTCTTTATTTCTTTTTTTCTTCAGTTCTGTTATTCCTACACTGACTTTCTTTCATCTTTATTTTCTGATTTTCTATACTGCAGAACATTTCTCCTCCTCCTTTTTTCTTATCTTCTCCTGGTGATCCGACAATTCCTTGGCCAAAATGGAAAAAAGTTTTTTTAACATACTTAAAGGTTTGTGGAACCAATTTCTCTATTGAAAAGAAGACATCACTTCTACAACATTGCTTAGGTGCAGAAGGGCAAGAAATATTAGACACTTTACCTGCAGTGTCAAATTTGGACGGAGCAGTTGGTGATGCTCCTTTAAATGATTTTGATGAAACTCTTCTTCGCCTTGACAGACATTTCTTACCTAAAGTATCAATTCTCCTACAAAGGTTTTATTTTGGCAAAAGTAAACAGATGGATGAAGAATCTATAGAAGATTATATAACGAAACTTCGTGAACTAGCTTCTCTTTGCAATTTTGGTACTACTATTGAAGAACGCATTAGAGACCAATTTATGTTAGAATGCAAGTGTGATAAAATTAGGGAAGCTCTATGGTCCAAGAGTGATCCTTCTCTTGATGAGGTGTTGAAAGTTGCCAAACAAATTAAACATTCTCAAGCTTGTATTGAAACCTTAAAGAATTCCAAAGCTTCTTCTTCTTTAAACAAAATTGATGTAAAGCTTAAAAACTCCATTAACTTAAAGAACAAAACTAAAACATTTTGCTTTAGATGTGGGTCACCTTCTCATCTAGCGAACTTCAAAGACTGTCCAGCTAATCATGTCGTCTGCAACAAATGCAACAAAAAAGGTCATTTCGCTAAGTGCTGTAAATCCTCTAATAAAGTCAACGTAAATATAATGAAGTGTCAGATGATAATGATAATCAACCTTTCATCTTACAAATAGTAAATGATGTTAACTGCATTTCCACTGTTCGTTGTGAGTATCCAAGAGACCTTGTTATGATAAATGAATATCCTATCACAATGATGATGGATTCTGGTGCCAAACTATCTCTTGTGTCAGTGGAAGATTATAAGACGTCCTTTGAAGGTAAAGTTGATCTGCTGTCACCTGATGTTTTGACCTTTTCATATGGTGGCAAACCTATTGAATTGAAAGGATACTTTAATGCAAAGATTAATTTCAAAGGAAATGAAATAACAGGGAAAATTTACGTTCCTATGGTTGGAGATACCATTTTAAGATGGCTTCATCAGAAGGAATTGGGAATTGTTTTGAACCCTAATGCAGTGCCACAGGTTACGGTGCTACAGTTGTCAGATCTTGAGCGGCAATTATGGAATGAATATCCTGATGTATTTAGTGCCAAAGTAGGTTGCATAAAAGGCTACAAACATCGGATTGTTTAGAGAAAAGATGCACAACCCATAGTTTCAAAAGTACTAAACATTCCTATAAGTTTAAAAGGAAAGATGAAGGAAGAACTTGAAAGACTTAAAGACAGTGGAATTATCCAGGAAGTAGGAGCAGCACAATGGATAGCTCCCATAGTGGTTGCGACCAAACATTCTGGAGACATTAGACTGTGTATTGATCTTCGCAACCTGAACAAGCAAGTGGTTGAAGACAGATTTTCATTACCGAACATCAATGAAATGATAAGTTCATTAGGAGATGCAAACGTTTTTTCTACCCTTGACTTAACTTTTGCGTATCACCAAGTGCAACTGACTGAAGATTCTAAACTTCTCACCTCTTTTATTACTCCCTTTGGTGTTTTCAAATTTAATCGTATGCCATTTGGTTTATGTTCAGCAGCAGCTGTATTTCGGAGACTAATGCAAGATGTTTTAGGGGGGTTGGGGGGTGTGTGTTTTTTCCAAGACGATGTTCTTGTGTTCACCAACACTCATGAAGAACATATCAAGAAATTGATAAGTGTTCTTTCACTGTTCAGAGCCAAGGGCATCACACTGAAAAAAGAAAAGTGTAAATTTGGTCAGTCTCAAATAACGTATTTAGGACATATTATTTCAGGTGATGGTGTTAAGCCGAAAGATGATTTAGTACATACTATTGCAGATTTGTCTACTCCGAGTTGTAAGAAAGATATTCAGATCTTTTTAGGCATGGCAGAATTCTATGCTAGCTACATTCCCAACTTTGCTAAAAGATCAAACTCCATTAGATTTTTAAATCAAGAAGAGGAGTGAGTTTGTTTGGTCAAAGGATTGTGAGATGGAGTTTCAGGATCTTAAAGAAGCACTCTCTTCTGCCCAATCTCTTAGTAGCTTCCAACCTGGTCTTCCGTGTCACCTTATCACTGATGCATCTGATAAGGGGTTGGGATGTGTATGGAAGCAACTGAGAAAGGGATTTGAAACCACAGTTGCGTTTGCATCTCGCACTTTACGTGATGCAGAATTTAATTATTCTACTATTGAGAAAGAAGCTCTCGCAATTTATTGGGCCATTAAGAAATTTAGACAGTTTCTTTGGGGAACTTCTTTTGAAGTACTATCCGATCATAAACCTTTGCAACAAATATTTGGGAAGAAGGGTTTAGATAATGTGTCTTCTCGCATTTGTAAGTGGATAGTGGGGCTCCAAGATTATACTTTTAAGGTGAAATATGTTCCAGGATGTGACAACAAGACGGCGGATTGCTTGTCTAGGTTAGTGTCTGATGATGTTATTGATGAGTGTGATAACATGTCGTGGTGGACGGATGAAGAGGTGCGAGTTTGTACTATAACAGATGGGTGTGTTTTAGAAGGTGAATGGCGTGAAGAGTTAAGTAAGGATGAAGATCTTTCTAATGGGATAAATTTACTGGAGACAGGGAAACTGAAGGATTATCGTGGCACTTCAATTTTACCTTACAAGAAAGTGTGGGATGAGTTGTGGTTACATGAAGGTTTGTTGCTAAGGGGTAACAAACTTGTTCCTCCGTTATCTTTACGTAACCGGCTTCTTGCCCTCTCACATTCTGGTCATCCTGGCATAAGCAAAACTAAGGAAAGAATGAAAACTTCATATTGGTGGCCAGGAATGGATATTGCTTTAGAAAGGAAAGTACGTGATTGCGTTGAATGCTGTTTGGCAGACAAGATACTTAAGGTGAGAACTCAACCATTAGTACTTAAAGAAATTCCAAATGAGGTATGGATCGAAGTTGCTATTGACATTATGGCACCTGTGTCCTCTAGGTGTAGTTCTAAGTATATCATCGTACTAATGGATATGCTTTCTCGTTGGCCAGAAGTGTGCATTGTTTCTGAGATCACTTCAAAGGTTGTTGTGGATTTTCTCTCCAAAGTTTTCAGCAGGGAGGGGAATCCTGGTGCGATTCTGTCAGATAATGGTGTTCAATTCACCTCGAAATTTATGAGAGATTTTCTGGTATCTAGGGGTATTGTTCACAGAAACTGTGCACTTTATCATCATAAAACCAATGGTATTGTTGAATGTGTTTCAATAGAACTTTGAAAGAAACCATCCAATTAGCTAAAATAAATGGAGTTGGTTGGGAGAGTTGGGTGGAGAATACGGTGGAAGAGTACAGGTTCACTCCACATTCCAGCACTGGTCAGACTCCTTTCTTATTGTTTAAGAAGTGTGTGCCACACACCAAAATTAATCCTCCCTGGTTTAGGAGACATCTTTCTTGTGTGGTGGAGAAAGAATCTATTGAAAGCAGTGCTAACGAAAAAGATGAATATTAACGACTAAGAAGAAAGGAAATCTATGATGTTCGTAAATCTGTGAGAAAAAGTGTTGTATGTATTGGTGACAAGGTTAAGGTTAAATTACCAGGAACTAACAGTTCTAGTTCATCTAAGTTCAATCCTATACATGTGGTTGTTAAAGTGTTTAAAGGGGCTGTCAAACTTGATGATGGACGGATTTGGAATTTGAATCGAATTGTTGTAATTTAATTTATATAGGGTGGGGGGTGGTGTAGTATTGTGTTTATTTCTAGAACTATATTGTAGGTAGTGTTTTGTTGTAGTATTTCTATGTTTTTGGGGTATCTGTATTGTGTGGGATTTATTTGGTATATTCCAGCTTCACCTGCGGCATTTAGAATCTTCCTCAGCTGGTCAGCATTCTGTGCTGGACAGTTGAAGGTGCTGGAGGTTTTATTGAAGGCTGGAGCTCCTGTTATTTTACTTGAGAAACTTGTACTGAATAAAAGGCTGTTATCAACATCATCTGCGTGGACCTGTTCTCATCATCATCGTTGATACCACAGTTGCCCACTGTACTTGGCAATTATGGACCTATCTTCTGCATTCTACTACATGAACAGGGCCAAGCTTTGGATGACTGATTTAGCGTTATGGTATAAGTTCCTTAGGAAAGAATTTTGCACTCCATACACAAAAATCTAGGGGCTAGGATGCATTATGGCTGAACAGGAGACATTTCTGGTGTTTTTCCCTTAGAGAGTGGGGTGCATCAGTGGTCTGTGTTGGCTCCCCTGCTTTTTAATATTTATATAAATGATCTAAGCACCCACTTAATCCTTTACTACGAGGGATGTACTGAAAAGTGGCAATACACTTCTATCCGCATTATTACATGATGATGATGAAGTTTTAATGGCAAAGACACCCATGCCTTGCTGACATGAAAACTAACTTCTGGAAATCACACTTAATGGTCTCTGGACAAGATAGGAGAAATCTGACGTTAAGCTGCAAGCCATTCTCTGAGCGCTCTACAGAATTTTTGCTAGTTGGGTTATATTTGATGCCTCTAACTCCTGGCAACCCCAAGTGAATGCAGCATGCATGAAAATGAGAAGGGCGGCCAGGCCACTATTTAATCTTTTTCAGAGAGAAGGCAGGGGGGCCATTTGCCCTTATAACAAGATTTTTAATCTCCAGTGTGTACCTACAGCTACATATGGAGCAGGGGTCAGGGGGCTTCCCCCATGTAGGTGGAGAAAAACAGGCTTTCAATATGGTTGTTGAGTCTTCCGCCAACTTGTCCCCACTTTACTCTTCATTCTGAACTCAATCTTGAATATGTTTCACATAGAATCAAACTGGCCTCACTTCCACTTTGAGTGAGTGTGTGGACAAACACAGAGGGAAGCTTTAATAGAGAAGTTATTTGAGATTATTTCAGCTCAGACAATGGTCGCTCTATTCCCTGGCTGAAATATGCTACAAAAGTGTTTCACTGGCATTGGCTTTTCCAAGATGTTTATCCTGATACACTAAGCAAACACAGCATGTGGCTGGTAAAGTGTTGTTACACAGAGTTCAGCATCTCCCAAAGAATGGAGGAGCTTTTTAACTTGTACTCTATTTTGTTACATGAGCTACAGGAGATTTGCCCAACTATTTAACATTGGAGCTCTCACAGTGGGAGAGGTCTCTGCTTTCTAGATTCAGGGCAAGCACCGTGTGGCGTCCGCTGTGTTTTTCTGATGGGGCAAAAATGTGGGGCAGCAACTTGCCAGCATGTCCCTGCAATGGAGCGTCAGAGCAATTCTTACTACATTTGGGCCCTCATTACAACCCTGGTGGTTGGCAGAGAAGCGGCGGTCTTACCGCCAACAGGCTGGCGGTAAAAAAAATGGAATCATGACCATGGCCAAATCCTGTCCAGATTCCTGGATGCCTAGGTTCAACACTTCAAACATATGTCCCGTTTCCCCAACGGGCTGAACTCCCAGGCATCACATCTGGATTTTATGCCTTTGCCAATATCCCCCATGTGATTGGTGCCATTGATGGAACTCACATACCTCTCATACCCCAAAGAGAGATTGAACAGGTGTATAGGAATCATAAGAGCTATCACTCCATGAATGTACAATTGGTGTGTACTGCTGATCAGTAGATATCACATGTCAATGCCAGGTTCCCAGGCTCAGTCAATGATTCATTTGTCCTGAGAAACAGCAGTGTGCCACCCATGATGGAACAACTACAAGTGGAGAGAGGTTGGCTCATAGGTGAGTGTGTATGACACTGGTTAGTACATTGCTGACATCCAGGCTGTATGCAAGTAAAGGCAGTTTGTTCAAGTTCTCTTTTGACCACTTCTGCAGGTAATTCTGCCTACCCCAACATGCAATGGCTCCTGACACCATTGAGGAATCCCAGAACAGTAACAGAGAGGAAGTAAAATGAGGCCAATGGACGTACTAGGAGGGTGATTGAGCACACAATAGGTCTCCTGAAGGTTAGATTTTGTTGCCTTCATCTCGCTGGGGATCCCTGTGCTATGTCCCTGACAAGGTGTGTAGGATAGTGGTGGTCTGCTGTATTGCTGCACAACTTGGCTGGAAGAGGAGGGTGCTGTCCAAACAGCCCTGCAACCTCAGAGAGAGAGGAGGAGAAGATGAGAGGATGGTGAGGGAGAAGAAGGGGAAGATCTCAACTCCAGGACCCAACTAATACGTCTATACTTCCAGTGACTCTAAGGTTCTGTTCAATGATGCTGATGTCTTCACTGCACACTTACAGTCTGACTCATGTAATAAGTACTGTGGTGTCTTTTGTCTGTGACAATGCTAAATGATGACTGAAGTGGCAAGTGCCAGGGAACTCAATATTAGGTACAGTGTGACATACTTCAGACACTACAGTCTGTTGAATCCCCTCCTGCAATAAAGGTGTGATTATTATATTAACTGGCAAATGCATACACACTCACAATTCATATCTCATATTGATGAGAGGCATACAATTTGGGTGCACAGGTGTATTTATGGAATGGCAAAATATGCATAAGTATTGGGACAGTGACAGAGAGTGGGCCTATAGTGCAAATACATGCTCAGCTGTTGGTAGCACTGTGTTTTAGTTCATGTGCCCATTGGAAGATGGTGTGATGGCAGTGGCATGTCAACATGGTAGCTCAGTTGCATACAAGGAAGACAGTTCAGGTCAGAGTCACTTCCTGGCGCTGGTCTTGGTCTTGGCTGGTGTTTCAGTGGTATGTCTGAGGGCACATTTGCGAAGGTGCAGCTGGGCTGCAGGGGTAGGGGTGCTGGTTTCCTGTGTGTCCTCTGGCAGTGCCACCAGTCCAGTAGCTGCTGCAGATGTAGATGGCAGGGCAGTGTCCTGGCTAGTGGTCGAGGCTTGCAGGTGGGTGGAGGACTCAGGCTGGCTGTGGTACTGGTGCTGCAGCACCCCTGCAATGGGGGCCAAGGTGACATTGAGCTGTTTCAATTGCTCCATGGCTTCCTGGTGTTGTGCTATCTGCAGCCTCTGAATGTGCTTCAGGGTGGCCAGGATCTGGCCCATCCTGTCCTGGGTATGGTGGTATGCTCCCAGGACTTCAGATATCACCTCCTGGGCTGCAGCAGCCCTCCTTTGGCCACCCCGTGGGCCACTGATGCCCTTCCACTGGCCCTAGCCCCCTGTGTCTGTGCCTCCTGCACAGGTCTGGCAGTCCCACTTGCAGTTGGCCCTTCATCATCCTGCCTGTTGTTGGGTGGAGACTCTGGCCTCTGTATATGTGGTCTGTCAGTCCGTGGCTGGGAGACACTGGTGTGGGGTCTGTTGGCCAGAGCTGATGATGGTGGCTGGGTGGTAGGGGTGTCAGTGATGTCCTGGGTGGGGCTTCTGGAGGATGACAGTCCAGGACTGTGTGATGGGCAAGGGAGTTCCTCTATTTCAATACATCTCTCTGCAGTCTCCTGAGTGGGGCCTCTATCTTCAGGTGGAGGGCTGGCACTCGTTGACATCTCCATCTGGGTGGCATGGGTGGTGGTGCCTGTGTGTGGGGGAATAGGCAGGTGGGTGTCAGGAACTTTATTGGCATTTGCTGCACTGCACTGCTCTGCACTATTTGATGGTTATATTCCCCTGTCATAGCATGCAAGGTCCCTTCGTGTACATTTAGTTGCATTTTATGTGAGGGTGGAGGTGCATTGTGGGTGCTGTAGTGGCACTGGGATTCCATGCAGGGGTAAGTGACTGTGCACAGGGGACTGGATGGAGATCTGTTTGTGGGATTGTGGTCATGCTGGGACCTAGGATGTGGTAGGGGATGTGGTCCTGGTGGTAGTGAGGGGATGGGGTAATACATGCATTACAGGTGTGGTGACTGTTAAGGTATTGCCGTTGACTTACCGGAGTCCAGTCCTCCTGTGAGTCCAGTGAGGCCCTACGGGTCAAGGATAGCCAGGACTTTCTCCTACCAGTCAGTGTGTTTGGATGGAGTAGTTGGGGGACCACCACCAGTCTTTTATATGGCGATGTTGTGCCTGGATGCCATTGACTGAACCTTCCCGCGCAGGTTGTTCCATCTCTTCTGGATGTTGTCCCTTGTGCGTGGATGGTTTCCCACTGCGTTGACCTTGTTGACTATCTGCTGCCATAACTCCATCTCCCTGGCCACGGGTATCTGCGGCACCTGTGCCCCTAATAGCTGTGGCTCGACCCTGAATATTTCGTCCACCATGGTCATTAGCTCCCTGTCTGTGAAGCGGAGGTGCTTAGGGGGTGCCATTGTGTGTGTTGTGGGTGATGTGTTGTGGGTGTATTGGTGAGGGTGCTGTTGTGTGGTTGTGTGTGGGGCTTGTGATGGTGTTTGGGGTATGTATGTGTTTTGGTGGTGTATTTGTGTGTGTGACTTGAGTGATGCTGGGTTCAGTGTATGCGTGTTGTGTTGTCAAACTCAGTCATGCTCTTGCCAATGCAAAGGATTGTGGGTGTGTATGTGAGTGTTTTATAGTGTTTTGAATGTGTGTCAGGTGTGTGGGTTTCAGACTTGCAAATGTGTGCATTTGTTGTTGGTGGGTCCCATTGCTGGCTGTGGCGGTCCGTGCCGGCAATAGTCGTTTGGCATTCACTATCCGCCACGCTGATTTGTGCAGCATTATTTGGTGGGTGGAGGGTTTGTCTGCATGGCGGTGGCAGGGTGCGGTGTACTGCCTTTCCGCCGTTGTATGCCCTGGCCGTGGGTGGAGGTTGCAGGATTTTTGGAGGTTTAACCTTTTTGCATCATTTTTCGGCGGTGTGCAGTCCACCGCCACTGGTGGTCTTCTGTTCACCGTCTCCACAGCGGTCGGCGGTGATTACCCCCGAGTTCATAATGACGGCCATAGTTTCCTAAATGGATAATATAGTGAGCACATTTGGGGTGAAACATGAAGTGTAACAACACCATTATGAGGACTGTGGTTAAAGTTCCCAGATATTGTATTGCTACCTTGCAACCCAGCTTCTGTCTCGGTCAAGACAGGAAAAAACAGGTCGAATTTTCAGTAGAATAGCCTTTTATGTCACTCAGCATGGGAATGTTTTTTTTCGGTATTTGGGCCTGGATATTCCTGTCTTAGTGAGGTAGGAATCACCTTGTAAGTAATACGTGGGATATGGATGAGCAACGTAGTGGTAACAAACTGGCAGATGAAGGGTGGGCTCACTGTTAAAGCAAACCACATACCCAGTAGGAAAGACTTCTGCTACCTCTTACTATACAGGATATGGTGTGTGAGATAATTATCAACACTTTAAAATACGATCACAGTGTTGGCCAAGAGTGTGGGACACAAGAGGCACAGCTAAGTTTAGATCTGAACAGTTCAATAATTTATTTAAACATTTGATTCCAATATATCTGGATTTAACTACACTGAGAAACCAGAAAAATCAGGCCCGCATCAGGTGTGTCACATCTAGAAAATCTAAAAACATCTGAATGTGTGCTTTGCTCCCAATAGCTGAGGTTTAACTGTTGTATAAATAAGATCTAGTATGATTTTAAAGTGTTGAACTTTTGCATTTGTTGTATTAGTCAATTTATGAGTAGGTAAGATGCTATTCATGATAGCAATGGTAATTACTTCACCCAATTTTTCTGCCTATTTGTTTACTGAACGCATACAGATATCACTTCATTTGTCTAAAAATAAATTGTATAGTTGTCTCATGAATCATTTTCCGTTTTTTTGTGAATAATTCAAACTAGGCAATATGTACAACGATTTAACCTTCTTTACTCAGATGGTACGAGTAATCTCAGAATTAAGGGTCTTTGAAAAAACAAGGATGCAGTCATCCCATATCTATGCTGTGATTCTTTGAACGAAAAAATAACTCCACCTTTGTATAAATGTGCTTAATATTTTTTTCATACCACATATATTTTATAAGTACCGCAAGTGTTTTATATCATGTAGAAGTATAAGGTTCATAAAACATGCTGCTTTGCAGATTGACATACAATGGCTCACGAGTTGCCATACAATTTTCCTCATACCCATAAACTAAGCTGACTACCCCCAAATGTGTCTCATCAATATAATTTTGGGCGTGTAATGGTCCAGCCTCCGTGCCTAGTAGGTTGCTGCACATAATGTAGAACGCCACGTGGTTTATGATACCCCTTTATTAAACTCCTCCATGATGCCTCCACCCTCTCGGAAAAATATCCAGAATAATTAGCGCTAGTGACATGAACAAAAAACAAGAATTGCAGGAGGATGATTAATTTTATAATGTTAACTCAGTGGTTGATATATTCCATTTACACAGAAATGCTACTGATTCTTTATTAAGCAATTTATAGTTCAAGTCTAACACATGTTTGATTGTGTGGTATCTTTACACTAAACTAAGTAGCTAATCTCGCTAGTCTTCGGTCCTGATCTAGCTTCATCTGGTTACAAAGTAGTTGTGTTTTATGAAGTTTAAAATGTTACTAATTCCCTGAACACTATGGTTTCGTCCTTTATTCCAATTAGTGACTGGATGTGTGATAAAAGCAGGAATATATTCAGCACCTGCTATGATTTTACGATCCCCATTCTGTAATGTGATTCGGGTATATCCTCAGTTTTATACAGTTGTGATAATCATGGCTCGAAAAACAAAGCAAACAATAGTAGGGACAAGGGCATTGCTGTTCCATCTGTCGTTTTCCAAGAGTAATATTTAACAAATCTGAAACTGCATTCATACTTATAATGCCTTTAGCATCTCATCAAGGACCTATATTTGGCTGACTTTTCTGCCACAAGCAGCACTTATTCGTTGACTCTACCAATTGATTCATGGCTGTTATCATGATTTCCTAGCACATGGCATTTTGACCATTTTGAAGCGACCCACCTTGTTTCTAGTCCATTACTATTACACTTGATCAGCACGACTGTTGGTGGTCTTTCCCTGGTTCAAATATAATCAGGACCATCCATTATATTGTGCATTACATTACTCTTGGTGGTTTTACTTGTGAAATTACAGCCTTGAAAAAGTTGTCATTGATGAAACACATGTCGATTGCCATCTGCTTGTGAAATAAATAAGTGTTGATATTACGAATGGACTCTTTACTAATAGCTATAACATGCTATTACTCTTCCAAATGTACTATTCAACTGATTGTTATTTTTGATCTATGTTTGTTGTTTGTATTGTATGGTGGTGTGAGAGGTTTCTCCCACACACAATATTGATACTAATGTGGTAGCTTAGAGTCCAACCTGTAAATCATATTACCTATAGCTCTCTCCTACTCACCCTACATTACAAAAGTGGGGTAATTTTTTAATCACAGCTACCACATTTCTGATCACGTTTGGCATTAGCATGTTGAGTAAGATCCCATTTTTCTCAGGTTGGTCAACAGAAAAGGCCAACAGGGCCCTCAAGAATACCATTACTGCACTAGGAAGTATCCCAACTAATAAATATTGTGGTTCTTCATTGAAAATTTATTGTGACTATGTAAGTGTGCACTGTAATATCTATGGATGGAATACATTTTTTTTTTCATCATGTCAAACAAAGTATACGAAACTTTTAGCAATTTTTATTTTTTATACATTTTTATGTCATTTTTATGACTTTATTAATGGTGTACACCATTTTATCATTACAACCCACATTGATTGATATCCCCCCATTGTTTTGGGAAAACCATCAATATTAATTTTGCAGTAGAGGAAGGAGCAGCTACACATCCTCCAAAGGTGTTACTAATTGTCAAGGAACGAGGATTATTATATCCCAAAATGTTTTATAGGCTTCAGAAGGAATGGATTCAGCACCAGGCACTTTGCCATTGGGACGTTATTTATACTAATGACTACATCTTCCATAGAATAGGGTTTCTTTAATTTTATAGCCATTACCTCCCAATACTCCCTTTTCTGTTGAGAACCATTATCCTTCTATTGCCTCTAAAGCACACTGGATAGCCTCCGTATACAAATTTGAATAATAAATACAAAGTGCGTTATTACGAGTGTGGCAATCTATAGACTGTCACACTCACTCACAGTCCTGGTCTGGACCGCTGCCAATGCGGCTGTCCGACTGCCACATGACAACCCTGGTGGTCGGACCACCAGGGAACCACCAGCTCAAACAGGATCTTGGATCCTGTCGCTGCTCTTGGGTTTATAACCACATTCCTCACCAGCAGTTTCATAGCGGTAGCCCCGCCATGAAATGGCTAGTAGAGAACAGGTGGACGGAGCCACGGGGGGCCCCTACTCTGCCCATGCACTTGGCATGGAAAGTGCAGGGTCCTCCCTGACCAGCACCTGCGAAATGCTCAATGTCTGCTTTGCAGACAGTGAACATTGCAAGGGTGCTAGTGCACCCTGCAGCCGACAACATTTCCGCTGGCTCGATTACGAAAACCTAGCAGGAAACCCATAATAGCTCTGGTAAAGGGTTCGCTGCTTAGGTGGCAGCCACCATGATGGGAGTTTGGCGGATGGACTTTTCCATCCGCCAAACTCATTATGGGGTCCAAAGAGTTTCAAGTGTATATTTCATTTTATAGACTTCTGGCCCACTCTGATTGATTAAGCAATTGATATAATTTTTATTATTTTGTTCCCCTATCTTCAGAACTATAATACAACAAAGAAATGTGATATATTCAAAGGTCTTAAGAAGCTGATGCACCTTTGGAGCCTTAAGTCTTATATTTTTTTAAGTTACTTATAGAAAACCCTGATCTTCTTAAATATCTCCATTGCTTTATTTGTGCTATTCTGTTTCATAATTAGTTAACAATGTTCCAACTCTAGCTGAATCAGGGTGACCCTAAATTTGGCAATCTGCTTGAGGAATGACATTTTATCTGTGGCATAACTGAACGTGGCTCCACCTACTGACACCTTGAGTACATCCTAAATTATATTGGGGTGACAAATATCTTGATACCAACTTACTGGATATAGCCTCCTGAATCAATTCACAAAATATAAATTGACTACCATAAAAATGCTGAATTGCATCAGTGAGACATTGTGACACTCTTTAACTGAAATCCAGTATCAATCCAAACACATACACTTCTGGGTTAATGAAGTCGGACCCAGAGTTTCCAGTTAGACATCTATTTTCTCATGAGTTCTTTCACTCTTATTGTTTTGCACAAGACATATTTTTCTTTTGGTTTCTAAAGAAAATTAGCTTTTCAGTAATCACTCCTGATCCATTTGTCCCCATGTTATTTTAATTTTTCTCATAAAATGTGCATCTTCTAAGTTCAAATTTGTTTGAACCACCATGTATTTTATATATTTATCTATATTGTTGTTTGGTTGGTTTTATTACCTTTAACAACACACTTACATTCTAAGAACGAGCTACCACAGGGGTTCAGAGAAAACCCTCGGAAAAAAATATATATCTTTGCGGATCCTTCCAGAACTCATTCACATCATGCATCATGATTGTGATTTCTCATTCTCTAAACTGTCCATCAAATATAGACTATTGGTCATTTTTGGGATTACACTGTTGTGCTTTAAACAACTTTGAAATAGTGGTAAAGACATAAAATGAAATTTTCTAAGCTGGCACCCTGCAGTTTTCTTGCCTGTTCTCAATGCTCAAGGTCTGAAATGGTCATGAAAACTAACTCCCCTCCTCCAATACTCCTCTAGTACCCCATGCATCCTCAGGGCTGCCTCAGAGGCGGAAAACCACTTGTCTGTGTCATCCCTCATCACAGAACCAAGAACCAGGTCTTTTGGTATGTGGACCTCCACCTCTCCAGTGGACACTGAATGTGAGCTGCCACTGTTGTATAGCTACTTCAGCCATATTGTAGACACATTATTTTAGTAAACTAGGCCTGCCGTTGTGCACTTTAGCCCAGCTACATTTTATACAGCCTGGCTTTATTTTTCTTGCAATTGCCATTTGCGGTGTTGTTTTATTTTTCTCTAACTAATTGTTCTTTCGCCTAGGAAAGCATTATGTTCTCAGTAGGACATTCATTTCACTTTGAGCTTTCCTCAAGGCTACAGTTAGATAGG
The DNA here is from genome assembly GCF_031143425.1 of Pleurodeles waltl. NCBI lineage: Eukaryota > Metazoa > Chordata > Amphibia > Caudata > Salamandridae > Pleurodeles > Pleurodeles waltl. The sequence goes on along the minus strand of NC_090449.1, from coordinate 669,707,124 downwards.
GTTGCCGGCAAAAGTGGTACACTGTGTCTCCAACATTGATAGAACCACACATATTCCTACATGGGGACCCTTTCTTAGAATGTCAGCTGTTTTATTATAAAAAACAGGTTGGTGGGACTGTTTTTGTGTTTCACTCTCCTTGTCACAACTTTGCTTTTATTGTATTTTATCATCCTAGTGTTTGCAATACATGCCATTTTATCTAAGATCCGGTTACTTCAATAAATCCTTATTGAATTATATTCTGCCTCTGTTTGTCTTTGCCTGTGTGAGATTAATGCAATTGGGAGAAAAGGATGAGATCTGATCGACTACGATTCCCCTGCAGAGTTTTTTTTGTCATTTGCCCTGTTGCCACAATCATCCCTGTTCTTGGTCAAAGGTGAGGAGCTGCAGTTTCCAGAATACCCGGATTAGGCAGAAAGTGTCACATGGTATGGAATTGTACTTAGTACCCGCAGTCGATGCATTACTATAATGAGAACCTACACCACCATTGCTGTTGAATTCTGCTGCTTGTCTAACTTTAAGGTCCAACTCTCTCAGGCTCAAGAAGATCTTTATATTTCCAAGGCTGTCTTAGCCTTTTTTTCCTCTGCCAAATCCTCCTCCAGCATCAGTTTCCTTTTCTCAGGGGTCCTCTTAACAGCAACCTCTTCCTTGGCTGCCTTCAAGTTTAATTTAACCAGCTGCAGCTTCAACTCTTTCTCAGCCCTTCTGTCTTCCGGCTCCACTGAGTTCAGCTGCAGTGTAGCACTCCAGGTTATCAAGCTCAAACTCTGTACCAGCAGGTAGAGTCATACCTAGGCACAGACAGTCACGTTCAATGGCAGTGAATTTGGAAAAAGCAAAAATTCCCAGTTGAGGAGAATTTGAAAAAGAAATCCAATTGGTACAATATTATTTGTAACAAGATTAGTAGTGGGAGTTACACTATTCACTGCATGGTACTTGACAAACACAAATACTGGAATCCACCACTGAGCACCAATGAGAGAAATTGAATTGTTGGTTGAGGGTGTGAATCCCTAATCAAGCAATAGCCACAATCCTTGTCAGGGTGAACTGTAAAAATTCACTAAATTAACCTGTGCTTAACTTTCTGATAGCTTGGCAACAAAACCACTCAGGCTTTACATAGGGAAAATGTGTAAAGTACACTTGCAGCACTTAAACAGTCATTAATAAGTGAAAACACAACACAAGAAAATTCCCATGAGACTGGGGCAAAGTTGAGTTATTGCTGACTGTGATGGAGTGCCGTTTGGATACCTGAAGTGGATTTTGCCCGGTCCCAGCTTGCCTTTAGACTAGGAAGAATTTTTTTAAGAAAAATGTCTGAGAAGGTGAATTTTACCGGGGCAAGGCAGCTAACGGTGCCAGAGGAGACGGTATTGTCATCAGAGAATCACTGGAAGAGGTAACGGTGAAGATTTCTTCATTCAAACATATTCTCTTTTTGGGAAGTCAAAGATCTCCAGCAGGACAAATCTACAGGCTGTAGCCAATGAGGGATCCAGAAGGGCGGATACATCTTCTGCGAGGAGCCACTACACAGGATTTGCTACTGCAAGAATGTAACAGGATCTGCCGTTTAGGGCGAACACAGATGCACTTTGGGCGGATCGGCTAGTTGGTATGTCCCAGTTACCTGTCGGTTCTCAGACCACATTTTGGCAGAAAATTCCAAAGTCTTTGCTTTGGGCTAGCTGGGCACATTGAGCACCAATTCCAAGGGTCCAGGAATGAAAGGCCACCACTTAGAGGGACCGGACTGGCGTAGTCTGAGTCCAGGTGTGGGTTCAAGACGGTTGGACCCTTTTCTGTCCTTGAGGCTCTGATCAGGAGGCCATCTAACTATCCATTGGAATCACAGTGGAAGTCTTGGACTAAAGCAGGAAAGCAGGTCCGAGCACCAGGGCTGTCCTCTGAGGACACAAGACAGACTTCAGGAGGCAGGGCAGTCCTTTGACATTCACAGCAGGCCACAGGCAGCAGGCCAGTACTCTGAAAGACCTTCCTCAGGTCCAGAAGTGAACTGAAGAGAGGGTCTGAGGGTTGTAGTTTTGCATATGGTGCCATCTTTGAAGTGTAAGAAACGTCCAGAGTATACCCCCACAGAGGTGTATAGAATTTCCTGCTTCTCTGCCCTGGTCCAAGGATGGCTGGGTACACAACAGGCTAGTGAGAATTATTTGTGTGTGTGCTGAGGCAGTGTCTTCGAAGTGCAGACCTTCACACCCCCATCCTGATGGGATAGCTCACCCTGACAACATTTAAGCCCTCATTACGAGGCTGGCGGTCTTGAGACCCCCAGCGCCGCTGTGACAGTTGGACCGACGCACTCCAGGGGGTCTGACCGCCACAAGACAGGGACCGTTGTAACTGCTGGTGACTTGGTTCCTGACCGGCTGATGGCAGACAGACTTGTGGTCAGCCACGACAGAGCTGCGTGATCACAACTCCTGTTTCCACCTGCCTTTCCATTACAGAGACCCTGCCATTGAAAGGCTGGTGGAAACACAGTGCATGGGGCCACAGGGGCATGGGCAGTGCAGGGCTCCCTCTGCCTAGCACCCTCAGAATGAGCAGTGTCTATTTTGTAGACAGTGGGCATTCTGAGGGTGCTGCTGTGCTACATTATTGGCCTCTGCTCCCTTAAGGGATCCAAGGCTGATACCGTAGCACTGTTCCTGCTGGTCTGACCAGCGATAACATCGTAATGCGATGCTCCTGCCGGTCAGCACGGGGGGAACATCGTCGTACGACTGGGGGGAAGTAGCCGGTATGACGGCTGCCTCCTCCCCACGGCTTTGGGGATCAGAGTTTTCAAAGGCCTGTCTTTGAAGTCTCCCTCATTTCAAAGGCACCACTAGGTATAAGAACTGGACCTCAGACACCGGCACTTCAGTGCATTTCTGGACCTTTCAATACTCTGTCAGGAAGAAGGACTGCTGTGCTGCTGAAGGACTGCCACTTTCCTGGACTTCTGCTTTGCTAGATTCCTGCCTTGCTGTGCTGCCCTGCTGCCTGCTATTTCCCTGCCTGGGTGGAAAGGACTGGACCTGCATCATTTGACTCCAGGGTGACTCCAAGGGATAGATGGCTGGCCTCCTGAATTGAAGTCTCAGGAACATAAAAGACTACCAACCACCCTGCGCTTGCAGCTGGACTCCTCCAACTAAAAGTCTACCCTGCCAAATGGTACCACTCAAGTGCTAGTAACTTGGGAATGCTCCCTGCATCTCCCGTCAACTGCAGCCTTGATGTCAATATCACAACTCTGTATCCCAGCTTCACCATTCATCAAAACCGACATATCATTTCACTGCGCAACACATCTTTCACACCGAGCTTTACACTGCAAGCCCCATCAACTGGATCCTCAACGTTGAATCAACAGGACCTCACACCGCAGCCTTGACGCATCTCAGAACCATCGTCTTGCTCAGCTCTGCGCAACACATCTATGAAGTGGATCCATGCTATGCTTGTGCTTTACCCTGACTAGGATTGTGACTGCTGCTTGACCAGGGCTTACACCCGAATCAACCAACAACAGCATTTCTAATATATATATATATATATATATATATATATATATATATATATATATATATATATATATATATATACATGTATATGTAAATATATATATATATATACATATATTGTTTAGATATAAACAATTAAATTCCAAAACATTATATGTAACTTTTTTTTAAATGATTTTAAATAATTTTACTTATTTCTTACTTGTCCCAATTTGACAGTTCAGAGTAAACCCTTAAATACCTGAACAACACCCTGTTGCAGGTCACCCCCCTTCTTTCCTTCAGGGATCTCAAAAACCTGAAGGTTGTTGTGATGCTACCGATTCTCCAGGTCTTCAATCTTAGACTGGACCAGAGCAAGCTCACCCTCATGCTCTCCGATGGCCCTTGCAGAAGCTGATCCAACCTATTCCGTATCAGTCACTCTTTGCTGTAGCTCTGAGACCGGAGATGTGAGTGCTGATACCTTCCCTGCTATCACAGCTAATGATTTCAGCACCTGCAAGTTTTCTGCTTGTGGTTGTGCATTATTTTGAGGTGTCTCAGAGCATTGGACTTGCACCAGTTGGATTATTGTTGATAACGTGGTGTGAAAAGCTGGGATAGCTGCAGGGTTATTATTTAATGCACCAGTATCCCCTGTCACAGCCGCTGCTGGACCTTTGCTAAGCAATAGTAGCTCAGGGTTATTTTTTGGCAGATTAGCTATGATAAGGGCTGTCACTGTATTTCCCTCAGAGTTAACAAGAATTTCCATGTATCCAAGTTGTGAATCAGCAAATTGTGCTGTGCTGATTTTTGCTGGAAGATTTGAGCTCTTTTTCAGTTTGGCGGTAACCCACTTCAACAAGAGACTGCCCTTAGAGTGGACCACAGCTAGTTTGTTCTCACTTAAGTTCTGGTGCTTATGCTTAGCATCAGTTCTGCGGTTGCCAGCACAGTAGGAACCCCCTGTCTTCCCATACTGAGACCCCCACTAGGGTAGTTTTGATAGAGGAGCCGGCCCTTGCGCCAGGTGCTGTGCTTCCCAAAGGGGCCACATGGGCACTTCTATGGAGTAAGACAGTGTGATTAATTGCCTCGAGCCCGCATTTGAGAGTGGCCTGCGCCTCCTTTTTGCTAGTGTTGAAATTACTTATGTTAGACAAAATGAAAGTTGTGGTGCCAGAGTGCTGCCAAATCACTGGTGGTGCTCAGTGAGGGGCTCTGCCACGCACCTTAACATTAGCACTACCCCTCCCAAAACAAAGAGAAAACCAACACTCCAGCTCAAGAACAATGGGGGTCATTACAACCCTGGCAGACGGTGGTAAAGCTGCGGTAATACCGCAAACAGGCCGGCGGAACAAAAAAGCAAATTATGACCCTGGCGGAAACCGCCAACAAAGACAGCCACTTTAACACACCGCCCGCCAGGGCGGTACAGACAAGCAGCGCGGCGGTCACCGCCAACAGACAGGCGGAAGACAATGTACCGCCCATAGTATCACAACCCGCCAATCCGCCACCTTTTCCGTGGCGGATTCACTGTGGATAAAAACACGGCGGAAACAGTTGCTGCAATGGGAAAATGCTCACCTGAACACATCCCACGAGGAACGAGGACTCCATGGAGCCGGAACTCCAAATACTCCCTGCGCTTGTCTTTCTGCTCCTCTACGACCACCATCTACGTAGGCGCCAAAGACAATGGTGAGTACTGCACCTACGACATGGGGGAGGGGGGAAGCAAAAGTTAGGGGGACACCCACGAAACACCCCCACCCCCACCCTCACATATTACAACATACACACCAATGCATCCACAAAAATCACAGTAACAACCCACAATCCCCCCGGAAGAATGCAAAGACAAAGCGAAATCCGTTCAGACATTGTAATGTATCAATATACATGTCTTGCAAAAATATACAGATATATACGAAAATCAGGCAGAAATATATACATTACGAGAAGTAGTGCAGATATGTACATATCAATGTCCGTGCACCACTAGCCCGAAAATGCATGGGCGAGGCCCACAAAAGATACCTGACCACAATTGGAGAGAACACTGCCGGGGCATCAGATAGAAATACTACAGGCACCTCAGGGGGAAGGGAAGGGGGGGCACCTCAGCCGGATGACTGAAAAGCCAGATCCACGACGGGGCTCCATGCCCACTGTGGCATCCTGGGGAGTGCAAAGCCACAGTCTCTCAAGTCTCTACAGTGGGTGGTTTGCCCACTGTACCATCCTGGGGAGTGCAAAGCCACAGTCTCTCAAGTCTCTACAGTGGGTGGCTTGCCCACTGGACCATCCTGGGGAGTGCAAAGCCACAGTCTCTAAAGTCTCTACAGTGGGTGGTTTGCCCACTGGACCATCCTGGGGAGTGCAAAGCCACAGTCTCTCAAGTCTCTACAGTGGGTGGCTTTCCCACTGGACCATCCTGGGGAGTGCAAAGCCACAGTCTCTCAAGTCTCTACAGTGGGTGGCTTGCCCACTGGACCATCCTGGGGAGTGCAAAGCCACAGTCTCTCAGGTCTATACAGTGGGTGGCTTGCCCACTGGACCATCCTGGGGAGTGCAAAGCCACAGTCTCTCAAGTCTCTACAGTGGGTGGCTTGCCCACTGGACCATTCTGGGGAGTGCAAAGCCACAGTCTCTCAAGTCTATACAGTGGGTGGGTTGCCATGGCGGTCTTTGCCCTGTTCAGCGGTGATTTGCCATTGCAGTCTTTTGCCTGTTCAGCGGTGCTTTGCCATGGCGGTCTTTGGCCTGTTCAGCGGTGCTTTGCCATGGCGGTCTTTGCCCTGTTCAGCGGTGATTTGCCATGGCGGTCTTTGGCCTGTTCAGCGGTGCTTTGCCATGGCGGTTCTGGACTGTTCAGTGGTGCTTTGCCATGGCGGTCTTTGCCCTGTTCAGCGGTGATTTGCCATGGCGGTTCTGGACTGTTCAGCGGTGCTTTGCCATGGCGGTCTTTGCCCTGTTCAGTGGTGCTTTGCCATGGCGGTTTTTGCCCTGTTCAGCGGTGCTTTGCCATGGTGGTTCTGGACTGTTCAGAGGTGCTTTGCCATGGTGGTCTTTGGCCTGTTCAGCGGTGCTTTGCCATGGCGGTTCTGGACTGTTCAGCGGTGCTTTGCCATGGCGGTCTTTGCCCTGTTCAGCAGTGCTTTGCCATGGCGGTCTTTGGCCTGTTCAGCTGTGCTTTGCCATGGCGGTTCTGGACTGTTCAGCGGTGCTTTGCTATCGCGGTTCTGGTACGGACATTGGTGTGTGGCATGACGTTCACTAGACTGGGCATTGGTGTGTGGCAGGACGTTCCCTCATAGCCCACCTGGGCTGTGGCAGCCGGGGCCCTCCTGGGCACTGACTCCGGCGGTGGCGGTGGTCTCCTGACCAGTGCCGATACTTGGGCCCTCCTGGGCTATGACTCCGGCGGTGGTCTCCTGACCAGTGACGATACTTAGGCCCTCCTGGGCTATGACTCCGGCGGTGGCGGTGGTCTCCTGACCAGTGACTATACTTGGGCCCTCCTGGGCTATGACAGTGCGGTGGTCTCCTGACCAGTGACGATACTTGGGCCCTCCTGGGATATGACTCCGGCGGTGGCGGTGGTCTCCTGACCAGTGACGATATTGGGCCCTCCTGGGCTATGACGGTGGTGGTGGTCTCCTGACCAGTGATGATACTTGGGCCCTCCTGGGCTATGACTCCGGCGGTGATACTCACAACAGGCTGGGCAGACTTCCTCTGGCCCTTCCCCACCTTTGGTGGAGTCACAGCTGACTCTCCAATCCCCATGGAACACATGTGAGTTGTTTTCCCACCAGGAGTCTTCACACGGTCCCGTCGTCCACTCTCCAATTTCAGAGCCTTTACAGGGGGTGGGCTGCCAGTGCCTTGGCTCCGGGTCACACTGCCTGCCCTCGTGGCCGGTGCACTCCACATTCCTTGTACAGGCACCACTGGTATTGGAGGCTTTTTGGCTGAGGCGCTACGACGGGACTGATGAATTGGAGGGGGGGCAAAAAGGTCAAATTTACAGAGGGACAGTTTCTGACGAACACTGGGATGGGTAGTTTGAGGGGGTCTGGGAGTGGAGGAAGAGGAGGTGGTTGTAGGAGGTGTCACTTTAGGTGTTTTGGGTGCAGGTGCAGGTACTGGAGGCTGTGGTGAGGTGGATGGACGTTGGGTGTGTGGTTGCCGGCGTTTGTGTACTTTGGGAGGGGGCATCACAGACACACTGGGAGAGGACACAGGGGACGTGTAAATGGGAGTGGAGGTGGTGAGTGCAGGTGAGCGGCTTGGGGTGCTGGGTGTCCTTGTGCGATTCATGGTGCCTGTAGATGTGGTGCATGCAGGAGTGTGTGTGTAGACGAGACTGGGAGGGAGGAGGGAGATGAGGAGGAGGGGGACACAGTGGAGGCAGTGGATGTTGCTGGGTCTGTATGTGGGTGAGGCTTGCGTGAGTGCCTGTGGGTTGTGTGGTGCCTATGTTTGCTTGAGCTACTTGTGTGTGCTGACTTGTGTGCATGCTGGTCTGTAGGTGTGCTTGGGATGGGCTGGGGTACAGGGGATTGGGTCTAGGTGGAGGAGGTTGGAGGGGGGAAGCTAGACACAGAGACAATGGCTGCCATCAGTGCTGAGGCCAGAGATTGCAGGGTTCGCTGAAGGACAGCATGACCAGAATGAATGCCCTCCAGGAATGCATTACTGTGTTGCAACTCTCGTTCTACACCCTGGATGGCATTCACAATGGTAGACTGCCCAACAGTGAGTGACCTGAGGAGGTCAATGGCCTCCTCACTGAGGGCAGCAGGGGTGACTGGGGCAGGGACTGAGGTGCCTGGGGCGAAGGTGATGCCCACCCTCCTGGGTGAGCGGGCACGGGGCAAACGCTGAGGGGCTGCTGGGAGGGCGGTGCTGGTAGGGAAGGTGGCGGCTGTACCTGTAGAAGTGGGGCGCACAGATGGTGCCGCCACCATAAGCGAGCCCCCATCGGCGGATGAGTCTGTGTCGCTGGTTGGTGATCCGGTGGCCGACGTGAAGCTTCCCTCGCCCTCCGTCCCACTGGTGCATTCAGAGTCCGTGGTATGGCCCTCCATGGCCCTGTAGGATGCAGCTCCCTCGTGCTCCGGTGCCACTGTACCTCCGCCTGATGATGCTGATGTACAAAAGAACAGGGAGAGCAGAAAAAGGGGGGGGACAGAAGAAAGACAGGTTGAGTGCATGGCATACCGCTACCGTTGGCGGACAAGACAGACACAGCAGCCCCCTGTATTACGCTGTGCTCCTGCCCTCTGCATATGCAATTTCTGGGATATAGCCTACATTGCAATGGTGGACATCTGCACACATGGATACCACCGGGGCAACTATACCTCGACTTGGCACTATACTGAGGTGTGGTAGAGTACCACATGGGCTGCATTACAGAGGGGCCAAGTCTTCGTGTTTCTGGCTGGCCTAGGTACACCCACAGGCCTCCTCCCCCACCCAGACCCCTCTACTGCGCGCAAAGGCCGCAGAATGAGGTTGTACTCACCCCCTTGTGTCTGCTGTGATGCCCTCAAGCGCCCATCCAACTCCGGGTAGGCCACCGCCAGGATCCGGAACATCAGGGGGGTCATGGTGCGATGGGCACCCCTCCCACATTGGGAGGCCATCCCCAGCTGAGCCTCCGCCGTCTTCTTGCTGCAGCGGCGAATGTCCTCCCATCTTTTCCGGCAGTGGGTGCCCCGTCTCTGGTGGGCCCCCAGGGTCCGGACCTCCTTGGCGATGGCACGCCAAATGTCCCTCTTCTGGTGGGCGCTGACCTACATGACATGCACAAGGGAAGAGGAACAGTCATTACCAACTGCACCGTCGATGTGAGTGGCCCCCTCCCTACTCTGGCCATGTGGCCCATTCATTCACATGCAATAATGTTCTATGAACTCTGCCCCCTTCCCTCTTACAACCAGCCCTCTCCACCCAGGCCTAGCCCATACAACGTGCTCCCTGTGTACTAACCTGTTGGTCTGGAGGACCGTAGAGTAGCGTGTACTGGGGGAGGACCCCGTCTACCAGTTTCTCCAACTCCTGAGCAGTGAAGGCAGGGGCCCTTTCCCCAGACGCAGCAGCCATCGTCGCTTCCAGACCGAGGTCACAGCAGCACTTGCAGTGTAGGTCCTCTCCTGTCGAAGGTCAGGTATCTAGTGATTGAACAGATAGAAAATGGCAGTGACTTCCGCGGCGGTGCGCATCATCGGCGCCAGCGCACCTGTTCATTGGCTCCTGGGACCCATAGGGTCCAATGTTAACCAATGCAGCATTGCGCCGCGGTCTACGACCGCCTACCGCGATGGTGTGCAACGCCAGCGCTGTTACCCCACAATCCCATTGTGCCAGTTTAGAAGTCAGGCAGCCGCCATTTCAGTGGCCCACATGGCTTCATTTACCTCTGCGTCACACATAGCTAGGCCTACACTCAACACACATACAGGAAGGGTTTTGTGATTGGTGTAGTCTTGTGTGTAACTGTGGGTACATACCTGGAGGAAAAATTACTGATTCGTCGCTGTTGTCCTTCGTAGGCACCGTCAGCTGGGACATGTGAGAAGATGGCGGAATCCTCCGGTGTACCGACCTCTGGTGGACCTGTTGACAATGGAAGAGCAACATGTCATCGTCACCTACCCGTTTGACCGTGCCACAATCCAGGAACTATGCACCCAGTTGGAGCCAGACCTGATGTCACCAATCCGCCATCCCACTGGAATCCCCCCTGACATGCAGGTGCTGTCAGTGCTCCATTTCCTTGCAAGTGGGTCATTCCAGACAACAGTGGCCATGGCATCAGGGATGTCCCACCCGATGTTTTCCAACGTTTTGTCCAGAGTGTTGTCTGCCCTGCTGAAACATGTAAGGAGATACATCATTTTCCCTGAGGTAGAAGATTTGCCTACAGTGAAAGGTGACTTCTATGCCCTTGGACATATCCCCAACGTCATAGGTGCCATTGATGTGACCCATGTAGCTCTGGTCTCCCCCCACAGGAGTGAACAGGTGTACAGAAACAGGAAGACTTATCATTCCATGAATGTTCAGATGGTCTGTTTGGCAGACCAGTACATCTCCCAGGTAAATGCTATGGTCTCTGGCTCAGTGTATGACGCCTACATCCTGCGGAATAGCAGCATCCCTGATATATGGCTCAACTCCAGAGGCACCGTGTATGGCTATTGGGGGACTCTGGTTACCCCAACCTGTCATGGCTATTGACCCCAGTGAGGAATCCCAGGATCAGGGCAGAGGAACGGTACAATGAGGCCCATGGGCGGACTAGGAGGGTGATCGAACGCACCTTCGGCCTCCTGAAGGCCAGGTTCAGGTGCCTCCATATGACAGGTGGTTCCCTATTCTACTCACCGAAGAAGGTGTGCGAGATCATCGTCGCCTGCTCGATGCTTCATAATTTGGCTTTGCGACGCCAGGTGCCTTTTCTGCAGGAGGATGGTCCAGATGACGGTGTTTTGGCAGCTGTGGAGCCTGTGGACAGTGATGAGGAGAAAGCTGAGGAAGAAGACAACGACAACAGGGAGTCAGTCATACAACAATATTTCCAGTGAGACACAGATGAGAACATTTTCATTTTTACCATTACATTAACTTTCACACGTCTACCTCTATCCTGTCTGTCGATTTCAACCAGTATTTGGCTACTAAGTTGTACCTTTCCATTATGGTTTCACAGGTGTGGTTACCAACGTGTGTCATCTGCTTGCATCCTTCAAGGACTTGTGATGTGTGACATAGGTATGTTGGCTTTACAATGGGAAACGCATTATGACTCTGTCATTGATAATACATATTTACAATATCACAGACTGTCTCCAGATTGTTTTGTGTTTCAAGGGTGTCTATTGAAGTGCTCAGAAATGGGAGGGGGTTGTAAAATGAGGATGGGTGATGGCGGAGGAATGTCCATGGCAGAGTCCAGTCTATTAGTCTCACAGGTGCACTGCCCATCTGGGCATAGGAAGTGGAGCTGGGGCAGTTCAAGTATGGACAGGGTAACAAAGTGGGTCAGTGGGAGGACAATCAGGGTGGTCTCATTTCCTGGCGGGGGTCTTGCCATCTTGCTCTGTCCTGTTCCTGGCTCTCAGGGGCCGCTTGTGTGGTGGTTGTCCGTCTGCAGGGGGTGGGGTGCTGGTGTGGTGGTCCTGTGGCGGGACGTCATGTCCACTAGCGCCGGCGGAGGAGCTGGGCAGTTCATCGTCCTGGCTAGTGTCAGGGGCCCCTTGGAGTGCCAGGGTGTCCCTCAGGGTATGCTGTATGTCCTTCAGCACCCCTACGATGGTGCCCAGGGCGGAGCTGATGGTCCTGAGCTCCTCCCTGAACCCCAAATAATGGTCCTCCTGCAGGCACTGGGTCTCCTGAAACTTGGCCAGGACCGTAGCCATCGTCTCCTGGGAATGGTGGTATGCTCCCATGATGGAGGAGAGGGCCTCGTGGAGAGTGGGTTCCCTTGGCCTGTCCGCCCCCTGTCGCACAGCAGCCCTCCCAGTTCCCCTGTGTTCCTGGGCCTCCGTCCCCTGGACTGTGTGCTCACTACCAATGCCCCCAGGTCCCTGTTGTTGTTGGGGTGGTGGGTTATCCTGGGTTCCCTGTAGTGGTGGACACACCACTGATTGACCTGTCCTGGGTAGTGAGGTTTGGGCCCGCTGGGTGGGTGCTGTGCTGGTGTTACCAGAGGGTGGAAGGTCAGTGTTGGGCTGTGCCTGTGCAAGGGGAACCGACTGTCCCGAGACCCACGATGGTCCGGGCTGGTCATCAGGATCCAGTAGGGCAGAGCTGCTATTGTCACTGTGGGCCTCTTCTGGGGGTGGAGTGGTGTTGTCTGGACCCTCTGGTGTCGTGACGGTCCTTCGGGTTCCTGCAGGGGCATAAGAGCATGATTAGTGCATTTGTGTGTGTGATGGTGTGCAATGGGTGGGTTTCTGTGTACCCCAGTGCAGGCATTCCTGAGTGGGGGCTTGTGTGATGATGGTTAGGAGGTTGTTCTGGCTATGTGCAGTGGGCATGCTTTAGTGCTGGGTGTCCATGCTTAGTTGTGTCATGCAGGGCTTGGTGTTGGGATGGGTGGTTTGTGTTATTAGTACATTAGTGAGGATTGTGGGTGATAGGGGTGGGGATGAAGATGGGGGTGTGTGATGGCATGCAGGTAGGGTGGGGGATATGATAGTTAAGATTTGACTTACCAGTGTCAATTCCTCCACCGACTCCTCCGAGGCCCTCTGGATGCATGATGGTCAAGACTTGCTCCTCCCATGTTGTTAGTTGTGGGGGAGGAGGTGGGGGTCCGCCGCCAGTCCGCTGAACCGCTATGTTGTGCCTGGAGACCGTTGAACGCACCTTCCCCCGTAGGTCGTCCCACCTCTTCCTGATGTCCTCCCTATTTTTTGGATGCTGTCCCACAGCGTTGGCCCTGTCCACGATTCTTCGCCATAGCTCCATCTTCCTGGCTATGGAGGTGTGCTGTACCTGTGAGCCAAATAGCTGTGGCTCTACCCGGATGATTTCCTCCACCATGACCCTGAGCTCCTCCTCGGAGAAGCGGGGGTGTCTTTGGCGTGACATGGGGTGGTGTGTGTGATGTGTGGGGCGGAGTGAGTGTTGATACGTGTGGTGATGTGTAGTGGTGTGTGGTGTTTTGTGCGTGGATGTGGTGTGGGTGATGGTGTTGTGTGCCTCTGTATGGTGGTGTTGTCTTGGCTGTGCTGTCTCTCTGGCCTTCGTCCGTGAATTTTGGTCGTAGGGGTTTGTGGGTGATGTGGGTGTGTGTTTTATATTGAGTTGGGTGTGTGGGAGTGTTGTTTGTATGTGTATCAGGTGTGTGTATTTTGAATTGTCCAATGTGGCGGTGTTTTGGAGATGTGTGTGTATTTTGAGCGCGGTGGTGTGTACCGCCAATAGAATACCGCGGTTGAAAGACCGCCGCGTGGATTTGTGGGTCGTAATAGCATGGGCGTGTTTCTGTTGGCGTGGAGGTGGAGGTTTTGTTTTCGACACTTTAACTCTGACCTTTGGTGTGGCGGAGTTGTGTGGGTGTCTGTATTTCGGCGGATTCCAAAATGTGTGTCATAAAAGCTGTGGCGGGCTACCACCGCCGCCGTGGTGTATTGGCAGTCTTCTGCACGGCGGTAAGCGCCTTTTACCGCCAATGTTGTAATGACCCCCAATGTCTTTTATTAAAAGCACCAGGCTTGACCTCTGTACTCAGGACATGGTCCTACTTTGTAATCAGCCTTTATCAACTGAAGTATAACACCACAATTGAATGTCACCAGCGATTTGGCAGCACTCTGGTACCACAACTTTCAATGTGTGTACTAAAGTCAGAGAGCCTCTGGAGTTGAGATTTGAATGAGATGTAATTGGATTTCTAGAGCTGGGCACAACGTAACAGCAGAGTGGTGAAGCAAGAGACAAACCTAAGAAACACAAGATGAAAGATCGCAGAGGCTGCAAAAGTTTAACTTTACTATCGTGGATGGACAGCAAAAAATATTAGAGAATGCCGTGAAGGAACTATTTTACTATGATATTATTTGATACACATGAGGGACATTCAATTGCGGTGTTCTGCTTCAGTTGATAAAGGCTTATTACACAACTGAAACGCATCCTGAGTACAGAGGTCAAGGCTGCTGCTTGGAATAAAAGACAGTGTTATTGAGCTGGAGTGCCTGTTTTCTCTTTATTTTGAGAGGAATAGTGTTAATGTTAAGGAGCTGGCTGAGCACCTCACTGAGCACCACAAGCAATTTGGCAGCCCTCTGGCACTATAACTTTTAGTGTGTGTACTAAAGTCAGAGAGCACCCTGCATTGAGACTTGAATGGGATGTAATTGGATTTTCGAGCTGGGCCCGTGTAATAGCAGAGTGGTGAAACAAGAGACAAACTTATGTTAAAGCAGCGCTTGATGAAAAATCGCAGGTTCGAATACGTCTTACTTTTGTATTATAAATGGACACCAAACAATATTTGAGAATGCCATGATGGAAATATTTTACTATGATATTATTTGATACACGTAAGAGGCATTCAATTACAGTGTTCTGCTTCAGTTGATAAAGGCTGATTGCACAGCCGAAGTGCATCCTAGGTACAGAGGTCAAGACTGCTGCATGGAATAAAATATATTGTTCTCAAGCTGGAGTGCCAATTTTCTCTTTATTTTGAGAGTAGTATATATGAATATAAATATATATATATATATATATATATATATATTACATGAAACATAAAAAAGTATTAATTTATTTTTAGAACGTTATACAAATTACTAAACAAAAAAATAAACACAAATAAAAATTTAGAAACAAATAAAAATACAGTATAACAAATACTATAAAATTAAAATTAGAAACAAATACTAATAATAATAATTGCATGTAAACAATATAAGGAACTGTATTTAAGTCTGGAAAAATACATACACTATGTCCACTCCAGTTAATGCAACAGTATAGAAAGTATGTAGCTTCAGAGGGGTTAAATATATTATTCCTGTTCCAAACACTGCAACAGTAGGGAAAGCATTGGACTTCAGAGGGGATACATTTACAATTCCTACTCCAGTCTATGCAACAGTAGGGAAGGTGTTGGACTTCAGAGGGGTAAAGTTTATTATTCCCACTCCAGTCTATGCAACAGTAGGGAAAGTGTTGGGCTTCGGAGGGGTTAAAATTACTATTTACACTCCAGCTCGCGCAACAGTAGGGAAATCGCTGGTCTTAGGAGGGGTAAGCAACATACAAAACAGGCAAAGTGTTGGACCTCGGAGGGGTAAGATTTACTATTCCTACTCCTTATTGTGCAGCAGTAGAGAAAGGATTGAGCTTCATAGGGGTACAATTTACTATTCCCAGGCCGCACTAGCCTGTGTAACAGTAGCAAAACTGTTACACTTTGGAGGGGTAAAATGTATTATTCCCACTCTCGTCTGTGCAACATTTTGGAAAAGATTGGACTTTGGAGGGGTTAAAATTACTATTCAACAGTAGGGAAAGCGTTGGACTTCAAAGGGTTAAGATTTGCTATTCCCACTCTAATCTAAGCAACAGTAAGTAAACAACTTTACTTCAAACACATTACATGTTTGCATAACTGTATTCATTTAGAAAAAATACAAAACTCTAATATAAACATTATAACTTAATATTACTATACATATATATATATTTTATATATATATACATATATATGTATATATATATATATATACATATATATATATACATATGTACAACAAAAAAACTATTTACCAACCTATATTGTTCATAAACAATATAATTTATTTTCAATTGTAAAATGTGGCTTTTTAATTATTACTTAATTGACGTGCCACCCTATACCCCTACAAGCCAAGCAACCCATATATAAAATGATTATAACAAAACGTACATATTTGATAATCAATTAAATACCTAATTAACAATTATTAATTAATTATTAATTTCTTAATTAACTTTACACCCAACTCTACAAACGCAGAAGCCCACACTTAGAAAATAATCAATATATATATGTAATTATTACAAAATTGACATAATTATTGATCAATTAAATATTTGATGATTATTATTTATGAAATATTACTTAATCATCTTCCCACTCTATACCCCTAAAAAACCTAGCATCCAGCAACTAAAATATAGCTAATATAATTCAGTGTTACATTATGTACATAATTAATAATCACTCAAAAAATTAATAATACAGTAAAATTACTTTATTAGCTTTCTACTCTATCCCTACAAATATAGCAAACACACACTTAAAAATATAATCAATTAAATAAATATACGTAATTAATATCAATCATATACATACTTTAAAATTATTCATTAATTAAAATATAATTATTACGTAATTAACTTGCAAACCAAAAACCTGCTACAACACTATATTACTATTAACAATTAAATGAAAAATTTTAAACTGCTTAAAATTACAAACTATATTTAAAACAATTATATAAACAATAATATCTTAAATGTAATATATGAACTAAAACACATTAAAATAATTAATGAATGGTTCTTCACAACCACATTTTTTAAAACGATATTATCAAAGATATTCTTCATAATGATATTACTTATCTGAAAAAATATATATTCTTGACAATGCTATTTCTGCATCACAATATTTTTATATTGCAATATTTTGTGTCTAATGTTTGTAAATTCTGATATTAAAAACTCAATATTTTGTGCAAATACCACACAATGAGCAACAGTCCTCCTATTTTTAAACCACACCTCTGTATTCAATTTCTGATGCAGTATTTGCTTATTATGTAGTTTGGTGGAACTTTATTACATGATTTAATGCTTTGTAGCTCAGGATGTCTGCCCTGCCTTTAGAAGAGTGTTCTGAGTCATGTCCATAGGAAGAGATCTCAGGAAACTCAGGGTGAGGATTGCAAGGCAAGTAAACCACGCAGTAGTGAAGCATTTAGGCGAGTTTTGCCTCGCTACTGGAGAGCTCCCTAGAATGGGCATTGGAGGTGCAACCTCTGACATGAAAAACGTTAATATGTGGCAAGTGATTAAGGATCCCCCTTAGGCAGAGAAGGAAATAGGTGCTACCAACGAGAACCTGTGCCCAGAGACAGCCTTTGGAAGTTCAGGGGTGCTCAAGGAAATGATAAAACGCATGATAGAGCTTCTGAGTTGTATGTAGTGAGGGTAGAAACTGTAGGAGGCTGAGGAGCCATCCCCACCCAGAGGTGGCACGGAGACATGATAGAATTCAACATTTCCCACTGACACTTAATCATCAGTGTAGAGATTTGTCTGCACGTTCCCAATGTAACCACCAAATGACCCAACTGTACCAGGACACTGGAGCATGGCCTCTCAGATGCTGAAGCTGAGTGATGGTTGGTTTCCCGGTTGGAAAAGCCTGATCTTGTGCTACCACTTTTGAAGTTGTAAGCTTTAACTTAAGCACTGAGTTGAGGATTTTGAAACCCAATTGATGGCCTCTGACAGTGACTTTCTGTACAGTTACTTCACATACGATGTGGGTAGTACTGTGACCCCCCCCCTCAACTGAAGGTGGGAAGCCTAGACATATTGTTGTACTGCAGGATCCTTCAATGGAGCCAATGAATAGAGGAGCATGTGGAATCTTAGACTGTGTGCTTCCCTCTTGTCTAATGACTTAGGGCCTCATTGACCTTTGACCGCCAGGACGAAGGTAGCGTTAGTACCGCCAACAGGCTGGCGGTACTAAAGCCCGCATTATGACCGTGGTGGATTCACCACAGTCATAACGCCGGGACTGCCAGGCTACCACCATAGCAGTCCAGGCGGTTGTAATCCGCCAAAACAGCGCTGCAAGCAGGCCTGCCCTGGGATTACAAGTCCCCAACTGCCATCCGTTCCATGGCGGTAAATACTGCCATGGAATAGCTGGCGGAATGGGTGACTCGGGGGGCCCTGGGGTCCCCTGCACGGCCCATGCACAGCCCCATCGCTCAATCCACTGCCCGAATTACGGGCAGTGGATTGCGCGACGGGTGCTGCTGCACCCGCCACACCACCACATTGCCACCAGCTGCAAAGTTATGGCCGTACTCGCCCGCCGGGCCAGGTGGGATGTCAAATTATGGCTGGCGGATTTCAGGCCGCATTGGTGGTACAATATTGGCGGGCGGGCTCTGCCGCCCGCCAATGTTGTAATGAGGGCCTTAGTGCTGAGAAGTGTGGTTTTCACAGTACTGAATGGTCCCAAAGACTTGAACTATATTGAGATGGTCCCAGGAATAAGTAGGTAACCCCTCATCTCCAAATGCATGGGAGTGCTGCCATAGATAAAATATTGACTAACTTAAACTCCATAATCTTACTGTATTAGTCTGTTATGAAAATCCTGGTCAGACTTCCTACTGATTAAAACAGATTTTGAAGAAGACCTGTGCAAAATTTGTATTATTTTCATAAATTTGTGCAATACATGGAGTATGCTGCACAATTTTTTTAAAATTCTGGACATTTTACGTCCGTGAAATTTTGCAGAAGTTTGTTCCGTTTTAAACATTTTGAGCTGAAATCTTGTAGGGGCATGAGACATGCTCTGCTCCCACCACTTCCTATGCCAGTATGTTGTGTGACTTATGAATGCAAGGCATTCCACAAAGTTAAGTCTGCACATGCCATACTGTGACATTTTGGGTCAGTATAATTTCATGCAATTTGTGAAACTAAATTTCACAGACTGGTGTGAGCATTTTCTTGACTTAAAAGCAAACAAAACCATTTTCATAGCAGGGTTGCTTTCACCTATTTACAGGCCATATCTGGCATAGATCATCATTCTAATTTATTAGAATACTTAAAAAAAATGCAAAAGATTAGCTAAAGTATGCACACTGTAACACGTTTCTACATTACCAGAGAAATTTCAGACCAGAGGGAGACCACTTCTGATCCAGTAGCCACAGTTCTATGTACAGGTGATGATTGGATAAATGCAAATGAAGAGAAAAGCATAATGATGGCAGTACTGTCTACAAATGAAAAACTTTACATTTGTTCAACTCATGTAACTGTTGTGTTCAAAATTAGAACTTTTATTCCGATTTGTATTTTTGGCTCTTTGACCATGTGTCTTCTTTCCAATATTTTGTACTTTCACCAAACTTATTCAGCAATTCAGGTACTGCACTTATACTGAAGTCCTGTAACACGTTATTCATATTTCCAAATACAAAAAGTGTGTTCTATTTATGATTTTTTTTTATTTTTCCTGCAGTTGCTGGGATGAGAATGACAACAGTGTCCCATGGTGGGTTTTGAAGTTGCCCATTTTAATTTCAATAATAGTAAGTGACATAAAATCTTGGATTGCATGTGCCATAATAGCAGTTTTGCAATATTTGTGTGTATTTTATCTGTCATAGTATGCAAATGTTATAGAACTAAGGGCATTTGTATCTTTGTGAGGCGTATTCATCAGGTGCATGACTTTAGAGTAACTATGGGCCTTATTAAGAAATTTTAAGATTGGATAGCCTGTCCGGCAAACTCCCGACAGGGTGGCTGCGGCTGTAGTAGCGGCCACCTCGAGGGACCTATTAGGTGTTTCCTGCAAGGCTGATGGGCAGAAAACGAGGTTTCCGCCTGTCAGCCTAGTGGCAAACAGGCACCAGCATTATCTCGGCTCAAAATCGAGCCGGAGGCAATGCTGCTGCCGCAGGGTAAACCAGCACCTTCACAATGTTCTCTGTCTGCACAGCAGATAGTGAAAATTGGGATGGTGCTGGGTAGCGGGATCTCTGAACTGCCAATGCCAAGTGCATGGGCAAAGCGGGGGGGCACTGTAGCCATCTGTACCTTTTCTCCTCCAGCCTTTTCATAGTGGTAAAACTGCCATGGAAAGGCTGGTGGAGAACAAGGTCGTAATCAGCAGGGCGGCGCTGCATGCAGCGCCGCTCTGCTTGATTACGATCTCTGCCACGGCCAGTCCATCGGGCTCATGGATTCCAGCAGTGCTGGTGTTAATATGGCAGTCGGACCACCATGGCAGCGGCAGTCCTCTCTGCCACCATAAGGCTGGCGGTCTTAAGACTGCCAGTCTCGTAATGAGGCCCTAAGTGTCGCAATCACTGTCCCATGTTGCAGCCTGCAACCCTTATCCCCTTTGCAACCTATGTGATTTATTTGATCTGGGTACTTATATTTTAAATGTAAGTATGCATTTAGTTTTTGCCAGCATTGTTTGAGCCATCGATTTGTGCTTATCAACATGCTGCAATAAACATTACTCCTCTACTGAATGTAAACTTGAAACTCTTCTCCAGTCCCTGCTTTTTCTGAACTAGTTAACTGTGAGTAGCAAGGGAGTCCTCTCCTGCTTCGCCTACCTGTCCCAATAAGGAAATTGTGCTTGAACTGTAAATATAATAGGTATAGCTCAGTAGTGCCAACCTAAAGGTCCTCCTACTCATAAAAATGATCTTAAATTGTGTGCCCAGTGGACCACCAAAAGGAAAATGTATATTAATTTAGATTGCATCAAACAAATGTAACAAATATTTTGTTGAATTGAAATGTCTGGAATAATCATGAATAGTGCATATTGTAGTTCCAAATGTATATATATCAAAGCTAGTTTATTACTTAAAACATATTACAATATAGGAATGTTGAGAGCTTCATTGAATACAAAGTAGTGGGTCAGGGCTATTGATGGCTTGTATAAGCCTTCTGCTCCACTATTCCAATGCTAATCTTTTTGTTTTTCCCTTTTTAATTTCGAACATTCTACCCTTAGGGGGTGGAATGTTCTAATAACATGATTGCCCTTCTCCTTAGAAGGCTATATTATTCAACATCCATCTAGATTGAAAATATTTAAGCTGACATGTTTCATCCCCATGTCAATAGGGCTTTTTCAAGTCTCTTATTAGTACTAAATAGGAAGAAGCAATACTGCACGATTTTTCCTTGCAATGGTAGACTCTTAGAAATATAAGTCAACTGACACATTGTTTTTGTATCTACTACAAGATTGAACACTTAAAACGTTAGTAAATATCCTCCTCAGTACCAATATGGTGTTTGCCAAAACATATGTTTGTAAAGCATGAAAATGTGTTGAAGGTGGACAGAGGGTTTTGGCTTTGTTTTCATGATTCTAAATAGAGAAAGATGAAATCTCGATTCACTCTCTTTAAATTCTAAACTTACAAGGAATAAGTTCTACTCGATGTATCAGTAGAATTATACCCTAGTCCATCAGATGATAATCTTTATTGTAAAGCTGGTACCACATTTCATGAATGTGACAGAGGAATTTGGAGTGGGATATTATTCCAATTAAGTAAGACTTGCAATGCAAGATCCTGACCCAGCCACAGCCACAGTCTTGCGCTTGTGCTACTCTGGTGGCTTTTCATTAGTTCCTTATTTCCGATATCCAATATTTTCCAGCTCCCTTGTGGGTCTTGTAATGATTACACAACCTTGGAGAGCAGAGTAGTTCCCCTTCCCCAGTGTTAAATGGTACTGTGGAACATTATCACGGACAGGCATGTCTGAAGCTTTTCTGAAGCCCAGGTCAAAAAACGACTTGAGGTTCTACCGTTCCAGTCATCTTAAAAATAAATTGTGATAACTTGTGCACTTTCACTCATATTTGACAAATAGAACCATTCACAATATTACTATTGTAGTTCACTATTGAAGGACTTCTTAGTCTAAAAATCTTGAAAAAATATGGTCTTCACAAAATATTGGGTCACTACCACCTGACACATGTAATGGGATTAGACTGCACCATAATGTGGAATTGTGGCTTTCCCCCACAAGTTAACATTTGCATAGAGCATTTGAGGCTAAAATATTTGGACACATTTTCACATGATCTGAAGATCACTTTTACAGAATAATGTAGGATTTCCTAAAATAGAATTTCAGGAGAAATAAGCATTAAATGGAACACGTTTGGTTAAGCCATTAATGGAAGGTGCATTAGTTAAACAAAATTCTAAGGGGGGATGGAGGTATAAATAATGTTTGGGATTGGTACACATCGTGCCAGTTCTAAGATTAGATCTTTTAACCCTGGTAGTATCATACAAGAACCACTAACTATGGCTACGACTCCTGGAGCCAGCAGAGCGTGAGTCAGTTTAGGGTCACGTCACTGTGACTGACAACGTCCAAATGCAGCATCCTCTGAAGGCATCTCTCTTTCAAGCAATCTCTGCTACTATAATCTGGAACACCCGGCAGCAAGAGATCAGTTTTAAATGAGTTATGTGGTGGGTACTAGAAAAATGTCTAAGAAATAAACACAAACAAAAAGTAGGCATAGACAACACCATAATTTCAGTCTCCTCCTGAACGTGAAAAACACACTACATTCAATAAATACCACACTGCGCAAAAACAACAAAAGTTTGCTTCTGCACAATTAAGATATCCTTTTTTCCAGGGATGTTGCTGATATGCACTTTTAATCTTCTAGGTCAGAGCCCACAACTGGCAAAAATGTCTTTTGAGCTATATTCTTTGGGAGATGTTGAGGGTTACTTTAATATTTAGCAAAACATTTATTTGACATCTGCCATAAGGAAACAAAGAAATATCACTTTTAAAAGCAAAGGCGTAATTTTTACTGAACTACATTAGGTAGCCTAAATTCTAGATGCAAAAGTTATTTAAGGTAGTTGCGCATGTGGGAGACACTCTGAGATGATTCACAAATGTATAGAATCAATCTAGCTAGCTTAGATCCAACAAAGTGCATTTTATGCATAGTGATATTTGTTAAATTAATGTGTACATATACAAAATATGCAATAAAATATGGTGTGTAATAGCATCTTCTCCCCTGCAGAATTTTCAAGGCTGGGCATGTCTAGGGGTGTGGGGCACCTTCCGTTCTTCCAAGGCATATTGGGCAAGTGCATGGTTGCTGAATAACTGCTGCTGCTGGCAAGTGACATGGTTGCCAAACACAAGTATACTACTGACTATCCACACCAACAATTTTTTGACATACTTATACTTATACTGAGGACAGAATAAAGAAAAGTAGATGCATATAAGGAAGTATAGATTTACTATTCCTACCACCACATCTATATATTGAAAATATATGCACTGTACAGTTACATATATGTTCAGGGGCGTAGCTTCAGGGGAGGTATTTGCAGCGTTACATACCCCCCCTCTAATAAGTGTACTCTCTAGTAATTAGTTGAGTACAGATGCTGTCATTCTGGAATGTGTGTCAGATTTCATCCATCATTTTTATATAACATACTGACAAAACCCATACACACATTCTCTCGTCTTTGTTTTGAAGGTCTTAAAAATGTTGGTTGGCCTACAAAATATTGAGGCAGGTTTATGAAACATGGCACTGCACCTAGTGTAGTGCCATTTTTCCTGGCCCTTTGCGCCCCCTAATGCCACCATGTGTACACTATATTTAAAATAGGGTGCACCATGACAGTAGTTAGGGAACTAGTGTCATCATTTTTTACACATAATTTGCGCTTTGCAGGACTAGCGTCAAATCTGTTGACACTAATCTGCAAAGCACCCAGGACCCATTGAAACCAACGGGAGTCTCCTTTTAACACCTGCACTGAGCAGGCGTTAAAAATCCCAGAAAAAATGACGCAAAGAAAGATTTCTCTGTGCCATTTCCCCCAACCCCCCCCCCCCCAGTGCTGGAATGCCCCATGCATACATTATGCCTGGAGAGGCATAATGTGGCGCAAGGGATTGCAAAGAGGCGTAATGCATGTAAATATGGCTACGCGTTTTTGGCCTTCCAACGCCACAGTAGCATGAAAAAATGACGCTAATGTGGGGTTGGAATGGCACTAGGCCCCCTTAAATCTGTGCCATTGTGTTTAAGTACCCCTAACAATCAGCACTCCTCTCACCTTCCACTTTCTCCCAAGCCCCATTTATGGACTGCTTCTCCTATAGAATAACATGATATGCTAGCAAGATTGTTGGAAAATTTGAAGTTAACACCTCACCAATATTACTGACCAAGTTATGCCCCTGTATATGGGGAGTTAGGTACAAAAAAAGATAGACTTTCCTGTCTATATTTTTTTGCTATTCTGCCCTCAATATTCTGTTCAATTGATATTGCACACATATGTTTGGCCGGCTGTCTCCGGCCGGCCATACACACAAGAAGTAGTCTGTTGCCCGGCTGGAGAGAGCAGGCACAGGCTCACAATCTGCCTGGAAGTGCCTTGGCTGGGCGCTCCCAGGCAATCCTAAACCTGCTCTGAGCAGTGTCAGAATTGGCCGCAGGCCAGGCTGGGAGTTTGTGCCTGCAGCCTGTCTGTAGCCTAGGAGAGGAGCAGTGCGGTGGTGACGGCGGCGGCACAGGTAAGTTATTTTTTTTAATGAATTAGCCTGCCACCTACCTCCCACCACCTGAGTGCGTGCTTGCCCATCCCTGTTTACCACTGTGAGCCGCTCCTGAGAGTGGCTACTCCACTGCTCACAAAATGCTTGAGGAGTAAAGTATAGTTGTAAAATTCCAACCCTTTACTTTGGGGTTCATATGTCATGGAACGATCCAATAGCTTGATATTTTGGCTAAATCAGCTGAATTTCCGCTAAGAAAAGTTTTGAATTTTCATGAACAAATAAATCATTGATTTGTATGAAATTATCGTGTTCATGTTTAATAAACACGGGTTAGGTCTTCAAACAGCTTGTCATTTTAGCAGAAGTGCATTCTGGAACCCGTGGTCTTTAATTTATTATCCCATGAGCAAAAATACAAGCACACTATTGCAAATTTCAAAGCTGGACTGGGCAGCCTGCCCACGCAATGTGTTTAGAAACCTGAGAGCTGTGATGTCATATTATGTGATAATCTGTGGGCCAATTCTGTGAATATTTCCAAATTTGCATTTTTTGGCTCTATATGAAACGCTACAATATCACAGCAGAGAAAGCAGCATAACTATGTTTTCTTGGCTATTATTTTTCACTGTCAAACTTAGAATTTGCCTTGAATGTCTAGGATTGATTGACAGTGTTTGTATTCCACAGACCGCGCTGCCCAATTTAGCTTACTTTACAAAAAACGGGAAAGCAGATAGTTGTATTAAGCAACTGAGAACATGTTAAGAGATAACAATATTAGGCTTTTATGGCTTGAATCTATCGTTTAAAATAAGAAATTTGAATTTTCGCAGGTAAACTTCTTCCTCTTTATCAATATCATACGAATTTTACTTCAAAAACTGATGTCACCCGATATTGGAGGCAATGAACAATCTCAATATAAGTAAGTACTATTACTATGTGAACTAAATATGTTTTCAACATAACACAACTTATTAATACGATAATACTGTTTTAAAGTTAATTACTTACCCAAAGCAGAAGATAGTGGGCATTGCATATGAAATGTAAACAGAAATTAGGCTTGTGTGTAAGATGAGTCTATTGATAAATGCTGATTCTATTAACATAGTACTATATTTCACTGTCTATTCATATTTGCATTATGTGGGTGTCTCAATGGATGTGATGGTAAACATGTGGGACCACTCAAAAATTAGGCGCTATTGTGCAGAGAAAGGGTGCACTGAACACTAATGTGCAGATGTCCTCCGCCAGTCAGGAAGTACTGTCTACAATTGGCCTAACCAGCCAGTATTGTGCGAGTGCATCCACTAAAGTAACTAGCTCACTCTCAACCAGTACTGTGTGCTTGGACCAGCCTCTGCTCTCATCTGCCACCATTGTACAAATACACCACATTGGACAGTAATATACAGTGTGACTTCTTAGGCTATAAATAACAAGGTTCCAACATAGGAGCAATACCACTGACCTGGTCAGTGCACTGCTCTACTTCCTGTGGCTCCACCTGGTAAGTAGAACCTGGTAAGTGGAGAAGTGTGGCTCAATGGTTAGAGCGGCAGACCCTGAAGCAGAGATCTGGCTCAAGACCAGGGTTCAAGCCCCGCTTCGGCAGGTCTTGGGCTCAATTCCCCTTGACCAGATAATTCTCGCCTCGGTGCCTAATCTAATTCATGGGTCCCACTGTGCAACTCTGGGCAATAGCTTGCTTAATCTCCACAACGGCCCCAACAGCGCTTGGATGCCTGGCTTCACCCTGGGGGTGCTCAGGAGTGGGTGCCTCACAGGGAAAAGCCAGGAGGGGTTCCATAGCGGTATCAGTACAGCGCCTTGAGACCCTAACGGGTGAGTAGTGCGCTATACAAGTGCTAATTTACATTTTACCCCTCGCTCCTCTGAACTCCTGACTCCTGTCAGGAGTTCGAGGCCCTCCTCCACCCGCAGGCTTCTGCCTGTGCCTTATCCCTGGTGTCTAGAGGGAGAGCTCTGCTTTCCCACTAGGCTGCCCTCTGCCTCTCTCCTCCTTTGGTCTGCTTGCCCTCCGTTCTGCTGCACTTCTGTGTCTGTCCCTGCTGTTTTCCATTTGCCCTCTGCCTCTCTCCTCCTATTTTCTGCTTTGCCCTCCGTTCCGCTCTCACCTCTGTCTGTCTGTCCCTTTTTGTACTCCTTTTTCTTGCGCTCACTCTTCCCTGTTTTTCTCTCACTCCGCTCTCTCTCACTTCACTTTTCCCCCTCTATCTCCCCTGCCGCTGCTGCCCCGTGGCCCTGCCCCCTTTTTCACCCACACTCCTGCCTCCCAGCTGTCCTCTTCTCCCACCCACCTCCCTACTTAATGGTGCCCCTGGCTCTCGTCCCACCCACCTCCTCCATGCACATCTTCACTAGGACGCCGCCACCCACGATGCCCTCAACACCAGCTGCTCTCCCGCCTGCCTTCAAGACTCCCCGTTGACCACCCGCGGACCCTTCTTCTGCCGGAACTACACCTTCACCAAACTCCACACCAACGACCCACCCACTAAGGCAGGACGCAACCAACTTAGATGTATCCTCCTCAAAACTCGCTCTGTCCAAAAGCATGCAGTAGAGCTATGGTATCTACTCGACTCAGCCTCCCCAGATGTCACCTTCCTGACTGAGACCTGGATAAACCCCTCCACAGTCCCTGACATCATCGTAGCCATCCCGGAAGGCTACAAGATCACCCGCAGGGACAGCCCCAACAAACCAGGAGGAGGCATCCCCATCATCCACAAGAACACCCTCAGGATCACGACCAGCACTGAAGGCACCCTCAACACCGCCGAACACCTGTGCTTCCAGATCCACACCGACCCAAACTCCACCCTCCGAGGGACCCTTGTCTACAGGCCACCCAGCCCCAGACAGCAGTTCAGTGACTCCATCACTGACGTCATCAGCACGCACGCTCTTGCATCCACTGACTACATACTCCTCGAGGACTTAAACTTCCACCTAGAGAACATCAATGACTACAACACCACCACCCTGCTCAACAACCTCTCCAACCATGGCCACAAACAACTCATCATGACACCAAGCCATTCCACAGGGGACACACTCAACCCTATTTTTTCTGTCAGCAATCACGTCTCCTTCAGCCACACCACTGAACTTGACTGGACAGATCACGCTGCATCCACTTCTCCTTCAAGAAACCCACAACACACCACCACCCACAGTGGATCCCCCACCGCAAATTGAACAAGGTCACCGAAGAGCAACTCATTGCAACCCTCTCCTAGAACCCACCGTCGACACCACCAACACTGATGCAGCTGCCCGCAACTTCAGGCAATGGACCGACACCTGTGCCAGTTCTCTCACCCGATCAAGAATCCTTCCAACAGATGCACTGACAGAGGGGCCTTCTGGTTTACCGCCGACCTCCTCGAATCTAAGCAAACCTTCCACAGACTTGAAAGAAAGTGCCAAGAGCAGACTCTGGACAACCACACAGCCTTCAAAAACGCCATCTACACACACCAGCAACTCATCCGAACCACCAAGAGAACTGCCTTCAAAGACCAAATCAACAACGATGCACATAGCCACAAGGAACTCTTCAACATCGTGAAGGAACTCTCCAACCCCAGCACCGATGCCAATGTCATCCCGCCTTCTCAAGACCTCTGCGACTCCCTAGCCTCCTACTTCCACCGCAAGATTGCAGACATCCACGACAGCTTCAGCACCCAGAACCCCCAGCAACCACTAACACCACAGATTCACCTCCGACCAACCTCCTGCTCTCATGGACCCCCATCAACGACAACTACACCATCGAAATCATGATCACCATCTACTCTGGCTCACCATCTGACCCCTGCCCTCACCATATCCTCAACAAAGCAAGCTCTGTCATCGTACCCCAACTACGGAAGATCATTAGCAGCTCTTTTTTGTCCCGGAGAGCTGGAAACATGCTGGCATCAACACCCTTCTCAAAGGCAGACCCAAAGGACCTCAAGAACGTCTGCCCTATCTCCCTGTTCCCCTTCCCGGCAAAAGTCATTGAGAAGGCCATCAACAGACAACTAACCCGCTTCCTCTAGGAGAACTGCACCCTGGACCCTTCCCAATCCGGATTGCGCAGCAACCACAGTACCGAAACTGCCCTCATCACTGCCACTGACGACATCAGAACCAAACTGGACAATGGCGAAACCGTGGCCCTCATTCTCCTGGACCTCTCGACTGCATTTGACACCATCTGCCACCACACCCTACACTCACGCCTCAGCAATGCAGGAATCCACAACATAACCCTGGACTGGGTCACCTCCTTTCTCACCAGCAGGACCCAGAGAGTCTGCCTCCCCCCATTCCACTTGGAGGCCACCAAAATCATCTGCGGCGTTCCCCAGGGTTCGTCTGTCAGCCCAACCCTCTTCAACGTCTACATGGCCCCGCTCGCTAACGCCGCCCGATCCCACAACCTCAACACCATCTCATCCACCGACAACACCCAGCTGATCCTTTCCCTCACCAAGGACTCCGCCAAGACCAACCTCCACGAAGGAATGAAGGCCATCGCCAAATGGATGAAAAACAGCTGCCTCAAACTCAATTCCGACAAAATCGGAAGTCCTCATCTTCGGCTCCATTCCCTCCACATGGGATGACTCCTGTTGGCCTGCCTGTCTTAGAGCCACTCCGACTCCTACCGACCACGCAGGCAACCTAGGATTCATCTTGGATTCCTAATTATCCATGACCCAGCGTGTCAGCGCGATCTCCTCCTCCTGCTTCAACACCCTCTGCATGCTCTGAAAGATCTACAAATGGATCCCTACCGAAACCAGAAGAACAGTCACCCAAGCCCTCGTAAGCAGAAAACTGGACTACGACAATGCCCTCTACGCAGGAACCATGGCCAAAGTCCAGAAGACACTGCAACACATCCAGAGCGCCTCAGCACGCCGGATCCTGGACATCCCCTGCCACTGCCACATCACAGGCCATCTGAGAGACCTGCACTGGCTTCCAGTCAACAAGAGAATCACCTTGAAACTCCTCACCCACGCTTACAAAGCATTGCACAACACCTGACCAGAATACCTCAACAGACGGCTCTCTTTCTACACCTAGACCTGGCATCTCCGCTCCGCCGACCTCGCCCTCGCAACTGTCACCCGTGTTCATAGAACTACAACCGGTGGCAGATCATTCTCGCACCTCGCCACCAAGATGTGGAACACACTTCCCACCCACCTGCGTCAGACCAAAGACTTCCTTACCTTCAGGAAACTTCTCAATACCTGGCAGTTCGAGCAGTAGCAGCACCTCCCCTCCTCCCCCCACCTCAACACCTCATGTGTGAGTAGTGCGCTTTACAAATTTCTAATTGATTGATTGATTGAATCCTCAGAGGACCATATCTCTCTAGACTGTAACATGCTTTGGCCCACAGGAATATGCAGGATGCCCATTTCATATAGTTAATCCTTGTACTTCTGATATCTAATTACTTGAACTCCTGGGAACTTACCTGTCTTATGTCATAGACATTAAGGATCCCCATCAGCTGAGGCTGGACATCACCAAATGCTGCTGTGCATCCCATTCTAATTAGCCCTCCAAAAGCCACTATGACCCCAGTTCCCCTAAAGCACCCCTTGATGAACAACAGAGGACATATCTGTCAGATATGAAGGCGTGTCTGGCGATTCCTGAGACCTAATTGCCAGCCCATTGCCCGCTTCCTTTGATTGTTAATCACTGTCTCTAATAGTCAAAGGCATGCAATGAAGTTCACAAAAAACACAAGGCTGGCTCAAAATACATCAAAACATTGCATGTCTGCTCAGTGGATAAAACAAGCCTTTGGTCTGCTGCATCACCACAGGTTGTGTGTTCTGCCAGTTTTCCTGTCGATTTCCACTGGGCCTCACTTACTGATAGATGATGTGGAATGTGTCTCTTGGTTCTCAATGAAGCCCAGAACCATCAAAACTCTCTTGTGTTTCTGGAACAATCCTCAATGCCTCTCATCAACATCACCTATATTCAGACTGGCAAAGAACTGGTCCTATATTGTATATGTGAACCCTGCCTCCTCTGGCTCTTTGTTCCTGTGATGAAACACCGGGGGAACAGTTCATTTGCAGGATGGTGCGTCTCCTTTCAAATAAGATCCCTTGGGGACAATGGCACTATGCTGCCAAAAGCGGTGGAGGGTTGTGGGTAAGGGACTTTAACTTGTTCACTCCATCCTCTTCTGTTATGGGTCTGTGCTACTGCTGGAAGAAGCATTCTGAATTTGCCAG
The DNA here is from genome assembly GCF_031143425.1 of Pleurodeles waltl. Taxonomy (NCBI): domain Eukaryota; kingdom Metazoa; phylum Chordata; class Amphibia; order Caudata; family Salamandridae; genus Pleurodeles; species Pleurodeles waltl. The sequence goes on along the minus strand of NC_090449.1, from coordinate 669,676,379 downwards.
TGCTACCAAAGCTGTCATTATGTGAAGGGGTCGCATGGATTTGTTAAATGCAACTTTTTCTAGTTGATATTAAGTATGATGGTGGTGTACAAACATAATGATAGAATTGACTGATAAATTATGTTAAAGAGTAAATACAGCCAAAAATGTCAGTTCATTGTTTGAGGACAATTTAGCACATCGGAAATGATGTATGTAAATGTTGGATAATCTGCAGCATTTGTCTAATGCATTGAGTTGTATCCAGTCCATATCCATCGGTGCCACATTTTGGGGCACCACTCCAGGTACAAAATGTACGTAAATAGTAAGAACAAGCCGTGTTGCTGAGCTTCAGGTATGGTCGGATTATAGTTTTTTTTTATTGCCGTGGGATGGTTGGCCGGGAGGCATCTGGCGGGTTCTGAAAAAATAACAGCTAAAACCACTTCTTGTGCTGAACGTCAACAGAAAAAGTGTTTAAGTGGTGAGTTTTTCTTAAACACAGCACGCCTTCCTTGTTTGCTTATCTAAATACCACTTCAGCTTTTTTTAGCCACCTGCTTGTGGAAAAGGGAAGGCGTGGAAGGGGTTTTATCAAACATAAGAGGCTCAGTGACTCTTCTATTAAAAATATAAGAAAACATGAGCAGCTGTGGGTTGCTGCTTTCAGCCAAGCCTCTCCAGTCATGAAGAGGAATGCTCCTGCCACTTGTAGCCCAAAGGAAGATTCCACCCCATACTTGCCTCCGATCACCACTGACATTAAATAAAGATTTTATCAGAGCGCTTGGGTGAAGACAGTCAGTGACCCAGCTGGAGGGCTCTTTACTGAAGCACGGCACTTCCTTCCACCCCTCCCCCGCCCACAGCAACCAGATAGTGCCTGCTGTAGTAACAAGGCTGCAAAGGGAAGTGCTTAGGTAAAGCGCTAAAATAACTCTGAGTCGAATTTAGGGTATATAAATGAGCAAACTGCTTTAAAAATAAAATACAAATACAGAAGAGAGACATGAGGAGGCTGGGAGCAGCAAAATCAGATGGGAGGCAGTCTGAGGGAGGTGTGGGGAAGGGAGGAGGGAAGGAGAGTGGGGCATGAGAGTGACTGCAGACATGCACTGTTGGGGGTGCTTAGATAAAGCACTCCAATACTTCTGAGTGGAATGAGCACTACATTAAAAATTAACAAAGTCCCAAAAATAAAAAACAAAGCCAAAACACAAGAGAGGCCTGGGGAGCAGCAACAACAGCCGGGGCATAGGGCCACCACGAGGAAGGTGCAGAGGAGGGAGGGAGAGACAGGCATGAGACTGAAAGCAGACATGCAGTTTTGGAGAGAGCATGTACAAAAAAAAGTACCTTAAGAAGCTTCCGGCAATAGTGCTTACAAGCATGCATGGAGGCTGGTGCAAGCGAGAAACTGCAGACACATGCTCTCTCAGTAAATGTTCAAAAGTAAATAAAAAAAGGGTATCTGCTGGCCAGTGAAAATGCACTGGCCACTGGAAGCAATACTGGGTCCAATCTCCACCACATGGACGAAGAATTCAAAGAGCTGGATGAAGCTGGAGGCCAGGAGGAGTTGCTGACCGATAGGAAGCAAAGAAACAAGACCCATGTGGGAGCCAGTCAATGGCAAGTAAGGAGGTGCTGACCAATAGAAAGCAAGGAAATGACACCCATGTGGAAACCAGCCAATAGCAAGTAGAGTGATGTGAGAGCCATGTGGGATTAGCCAGTGGTAAGTAGAGGTAAGTAATGGGTCAATTTAAAGCCCCTTTTAAGATGTTTTATATCAAATGCAATAGATTGCACAAGAACAGCACAAGTGCAGTACAGGTGAAACCTAAAAAGCAGACCTCACTTGATGCAGCTATCATGGCCATGCCACTGAGTGGTGCTAAATACTCTGTTTACTCTTTGCCCAGTGAACATTTTTTCCAACTTCAAGGTTCTCCTTAGATTCCAAATCTAAAATGGGGAGCGCAAGAATGTTCGCTCAGGTCCTTACAAAAGCTTGAGACAAGCCTGGTTTTGCTATAGTTCATGGCTGCTGCAGGCACGTTTAAGTGTTGAAATCAAAAGTTAGCAAGTATTTTCCTATTTTTTAATTTACAATACATGATTTAGAGGTTTTGTATATAAATGTTGCACAGGTGTGCAGAAAGAATGTTCAAAATGCCCTGTATCATGTCAAAGGCACATTTAATCACTCTTCACCTCAGTACGACCTTGTTCTAATCACTTTAATTAGACACAGCTCTCAACAGATCAAAGTCTAGCTTTGGAGAACCCTTGTAAACTCACATTTCTATTTGCACAGTTCACACTAGAGATTAGATATGAATCATTGGATTGTTTTTGTATGTCGATTTGCAGCTAGTTGGTTGTTCTGTATCAGTCTCCTGATTCCAGAGCTGCACTGGATCAAACTGACAGGTTCTTTGTACAACAGCGTCAGGGTTCTGCCAAATATCTTTATTGTACAACTTCTACAGCTCTCCAAACTTATTTTAACAGATCATAAAGCTTTAACCCTCCCCATAACCTGTCTACAAGAAATCAAAATAAATGGTGCACTATTTAGCATGAAAATGCCAGGTAGATTCATAATATAGAAAAGTTTGTTCAGTTGTATACTAGTATGGATGATGTCTACTAACTATTTTGGGACAGCTTCCTTACCATTTATGACTAGTGTAGTCTAAACATAGAACATGAGGGTTTCTCTACTATATGTGTACTTTTCTTGACTAGTATTTCTTAATGGTTATTTCTATGTCATCTTCTGATAAATATAGATGGAATCGATAGATAGATAGATAAATAGATAGATAGATAGATAGATAGATAGATAGATAGATAGATAGATAGATAGATAGATAGATAGATAGATAGAATAAACCAAAGTTAAAGCTTATTTGTAGTGTTACAGTTAGGGAAACATATTTTCCCTATACAAACCAAGTTTAACTTACACAAACTTTACAAATTCTAGAGTTATAGTTATAACTTTCATTTAGAATTCATCCATCAACTTCAAATTATTATAAGTAGCGAACCTCATTATATCCTCTTTTCAGCTCGCTAACCAGACAACACTAACTATAACTTGCCACTCTTCCATGCACTGTGTTGTGACAAATAATGTTATTTCAGCAGTTATAAGTGTTGTTATGAATGCTATGATTTCACAAGCTATACGTGATGTAGTATGCAGGGGTATAAACAGTGCAAGGAAAAGGCATGAGTTATATTTAACGTAGTGTGGAGAGAGTGTTCAAAGGTGTATGGCATAGTAATTTCAAGAAGGTGCATACATTATAAATTGAAATTATAATTATAACTTAATAATTTTTAATGTTTGTGCATTTTAAGTTGGATTTGTATAGAAAGAATAAACAAACATATTTCTAACTATAAATTATCCTTAACCTTTGCTTTTTTCATTGTATATTGATGGTTATTATTTTTTAGTAAAAAAAATGTGTTTCGAATTGCAGTGTGGATTGTCATTGACTGCAGTGTCATAAAGTGCAGTGTTGTACAGTACAGTACAGCACAGAGTGTTATAAAGTCTAGTGTCACAAAATGGAGTACTGTAGAGTGGAACAGAGTGGAGTTGAGTAGATTGGAGTGATGTAGCGTACAGTGGAGTAATGTGTTATACAGTGGAGTGGCGTTGTGTGTCGCATTGTGGCGTGGAATATTATAGAGTGGAGCAGCATGTTGTAGTGTAGTGGCATGTCAAACTGTAGAGCCGAGTTTTGTAAAGTGGAGTGTTGTCGACTGGAGTGTACAAAATGGATTGTGGTTGAGCGGAGTGTCATCAAGTAGTGTGGCTTTGAGTGTAACAGAGTGCTGTAGAGTGTAGTGGCATAGAGTGGAGTAGAGTGTTGTGTAGTTCAGTTTTGTTGAGTGTAGTGTTGTGCAGTAGAGTGACAGAGAGTCCATACAGCGTAGTGTTGTATTGTGGAGTATAATATAATTATTAGTGATAACACAGTGCATGGTAGTGTGGAGAGTTCTAGTTAGAGTTGTCTGGTTAGCTGTGAAAAACAGTGTGTAACAAGGTCCACTACTTAGAACAATTTCAAGGTGGTGGATAAATTGTAAATGAAAGGTATATCTATAACTTTAGAAGAGGGGTATCCAACCTTTTCTGTAGTGTCAGTAAAAATCATCATGAGCTACTGAAGGTCAAGCAACTTGCACATTTTTCTGAGAGACACCCCCATGCCTAGCTTTATTGACTTTCAGCCAAATTTCATCGGAGCCCATACTGTGATTTGAACAAAATACTTAAAGTTCCCTTAGAAACCCTGATAGGAATGACTTTGGATTTATGTTGTCACCAAGCTTCAAGACCTTTCAATTAATAGCTGTCACTGCATTAGTCATTGTGATGAAGCGCAATTAACAAATACACAAGAAAATAAATCATACCTTCAATGTGGAACTGTGTGATGTCCGCTAGTATTGTGTATTCTGGGAGGGTAACTCTGAGGAAATTATAGTACTCACAGTGTGTGGTATTCAACTGGTGCAAAGCTTTGCTGAATCACAAATATAAATGGATTCAAAGAGTAATTACCCTTCAATTGCAGCTGTGACAATATTGCTGTGTTTTTCAATGTCCTCGTGCTCACAGTGTACTCAACTGTTGGTCTAGAGGACCATACAGCATTCGGTACTGGGGTAGCACCCCATCCACCAGTCTCTCCAACTCCGCTAAGGTGAAGGCAGGGGTCCTTTCCTCAGTCACACGAGCCATGGTCGGTTCCACACACAGGTCACAGCAGCACATGCAGTGCAGGTCCTCTCCTGTTGAAGGTCAGGAAGCAAGTGAGGGAACAGATAGAAAATGGCGGTCACGTCTGCGGCGGGGTGTACCATCACTGCCTACGTACATCACCATTGGCCACTGTACCCCATAGGGACCAATAATAACCAATGAGGAGTTGCACAGCGGTTCTCGACCGCCTCCCGCAACGGTGTACAACGTCATCGGAATTACCTAATTTCCACATATCCCTCTCTACAAGACAGACAGGCGCTATTTCGGGGGGGGGGGCAGGCCATGGCACCTAACTGCATCACAGTACACATAAGCACCATTTGAACTTCTCCAACAATATACTGTTACAATCATATCATGCAATGCAGTGTAGTGGTTGGAAATTTGAGATACTGACCAGCTGCTCACCGTTTTGCCCCATGGCTTGCAACCGCTGCAGATGAATAGGAGATGGAGACATCCTCCCGTGTACAGAACCTTGGTTGACTTGGCAACAATGGAGGACAGGCACACCATTCTCACCTATAGACTTGACAGGGCCACAATCACAGAGCTGAGTGCCCAATTGGTGCCTGACCTGATATATGCTATCCATCAACCCACTGCGATCCCCCCTCTTGAGCAAGTCCTATCTGTGCTCCATTTCCTGGCAAATGGCTCCTTCCAAGTGACAGCGGGCTTGGCAGCAGGAATTTCTCAGCCAGTGTTCTCAATAGTGTTAACCAAAGTGTTGGCTGCCCTGATTAAACACATGTGCAGCTACATTGTTTTCCCCCAGGTGGATGATTTGGCCACAGTGAAAGCTGATTGCTATGCAATGGGACATATCCCCAACATCATTGAGGCAACTGATGATACACATATTGCATTTGTGCCCCCCCCGGAGAAATGAACAGGTGTTTAGAAATCGAAAAGAGCTTTCACTCAATGAATGTGCAGATAGTATGCCTTGCGGACCAGTACATCTCCCATGTAAGTATCCTGGGTCTGTGCATGATGCCTTTATCCTGAGGAATGGCAGGAATAGCATGTGGTGGCTCAACTCCAGAGGCAGAGGGGGTGGCTAATAGGTGAGCCCTGGTTACCATCCAGTGGATGTTGGTGTATGGGTATGGTGTGGGCCCTAAGGGTTAATGTGTGTCTAACAATTGTCCCTCGATATTTGCAGGTGACTCTGGTTACTCCAGCCTCTCATGGCTACTGACCCCTGTGAGGAATCCTAGGACAAGGGCAGAGGAACGTTACAGTGAGGCACATGGGTGAACAAGAAGAATTATAGAGAGGACATTCTGCCTCCTGAAGGCCAGGTTTTGATGCCTCCATCTGACAGGTGGTTCACTGTTCTACTCACTCAAGAAGGTCTGCCAGATCATCGTGGCATGCTTTATGTTGCACAACCTTGTCTTATGTGCCAGGTGCCTTTTCTGCAGGAGAATGAAGCTGGAGATGGCCGTGTGGAGGATGAGGACAACAGAAGTGCAATCATACGTTAATACTTCCAATGACACACAGGTAAGACAGTGTAACTTAAGACTTAATTGACAGTTTTGTGTTTGACATTATCTCTGGCAGGATGATTTTCCAAATTCTATGGTCACTCACTGTATGTTTTGGCATCTCTATTTGCAGATATGTGTGCCCTACTTTCGCTCCTGGTGTGTTGACTGCAGCAAACTACAGGTCTTTCCTATATATACATTACTGTACAGTTGAATTGCAATGTTTAAACCCTGTTAAATGAATACATACTTAAATCATTTGACATACTCCATACTTGTATTTTTTCAAAGGGTGTTTATTTAAATGCTAAGAAGTAGAGGGGGATGTGCAATGGGCTGGGGTGATGGTGGAGGAAAGTCCAGGATAGAGTCCAGTCTATGTGGATCACAGGTGCATTGTCCAAGGGGGCATAGGAAGGGGAACAATGGCAGTTCAAGGTGGACAGGTTGACAAGGTGGGACACAAGAGTGACATTCAGGAGAGTCTTATTTCCTGGCGGGGTCTTGGCAATAGTCTGTGGCCTCTGCCTCTGGATCTCAGGGAATGTTTGCGGGGTGGGTCTCCTTCCGCAGGGGGAGGTGTGGTGGTGGCCTGTTGGTCCTGTGGCGGGCCTCCTGTCCACTAGCGGCAGCGGAGGTGGAGGGCTGTTCATCGGTTTGGCTAGTGGTAGGGGCCGGGTGATGTGCCACTGCCTCCCTCATCGTGTTGGCCATGTCTGCCAGCACCCCTTCAATGGTGACCAGGGTGGTGTCCTTCAAGTCCTCCCTGATCCCCAGGTACTGTAGGAATCATGCACAGATCCTGGATACTTGGCTGTGACTTGTGAGATGTACTGGTCCGCAAGACACACCACCTGTACATTGATTGAGTGGTAATTCTTCCTGTTCCTATACACCTGTTCATTGGCACTGGGAGGAACTAGAGCTATACAGGTACCATCAATTGCTCCTACCACATGAGTAATGTGTACCATCTCATAAAAGCCTTCCTTCACATAGGCCAAATCCGCTCATTGGGGAAACCTGATGTAGCTGTCTAGGTGTTTCAACAATGCACACAGTACATCCTTCAAAACCATACTGAACATGGGCTAAACCATCCCTGCTCTTAAGGTATTCTGATAGGAGCCTGTGGCCAAGAAGTGTAGCACTGACAAGACTTGAACGATGGGAGATATGCCAAAGGGTTGTGAATTGCAGGCAGTACAAATATCCATGATGGTCTGACAATTCAGACAATGGATGACATGCCTTTCCTCCATGGTGTCTAGGTCTACTAGTGGATGGCACACTGGTGGTAGTCTCACTCTCCTCATGGCAGGATAACTGTTGAGAGAAGTGAAAAACCAATGAAGTTTGCAGTATGCACACATCATGAACACTTTGTATATTACCTCACACCTAACATCTGTAGAGGATGCCTAGCACTTGAGACATATACAGTAGAGCCCACAGATGTGCTCAGAATACACCCTCATTTCTGCACATTGGCAAACATGCAAATGGGATTGTACATAGGAAATTAATGGGCGGGTATGTGTGTGTAAGACTTAGCTGCCCTGCACCATTCACACACATCTTTTGGAATTGAACAGTAACTACCTATGGGCTATGAACCTCTGAGTAGCATTACATAGTTTTCACCATATATACTCCCTCAACGTGTCACTTTGTAATGTTTTAGACAATCTGTTGCACAAACATGATGCCACTACTTACAGATATACAGCATTTTGGGGGAGTAAGTGAATGATGCAGATTAGTAAACACATCTATCAATGAAATGTGCCCAAAATGGCAAGTGTCTGACCTACTGTAGTGGACAGTTGGAAGTGACATAAATCCGCCGCCGGAAGTCGTCATGGCGATAGGCAGTCACAACCGCAGTGAAACTTGCTGTTGGTTAACATTGCTGACTTTGGTGGACTTGGGCCAATGGCAATGACCACTGGCAGTGACGGTCCTGTGTGTGCCGGCCGTGACCGCAAATTTCTATAGTATTGCTCACTTGACCCCTGACACTGTTGCCAGCAGACCACAGTGACGTGAGCTGCTTTGTACTGCCTCTGGGAGCCATCATGCCACATCTTGCAGGTGACACGCCACTGTCTTCACTCCAGAAGAACTTGAAAGACTGGTGGAGGAGGTCCTACCCCTGTATGAATAGCTATATGGGGCACCAGAGGTGCAGGTGAGTCCAATGGGCTAGCCATGTGTGATAGGTGTTGTGTGTGATGTTGCCTCAGGCATGTGAACTTGTGAGGGTGTAGATGCATGGTGATGGCTTATTGTGAAGGCTTTTGTGCAGAGAGGATGGATATGTGTGCCTACTTGCTGTGACTGATGTGCATCATCAGACAATATCAGATCCCAGCACCCATTGCCGAAAGCGGTGGGAGCACCTGAGATGCTGGGCCCAGAAGACCATGGAGGCCCAGCTGGGGATGACCTCCTAATGAGGGAGGGGTGCCTGTCGGACCCTGAACCCCCCTAATGGCCCACATTTTGGCTGTGGCCTACCCTGAGGTAGATGGGTGTCTGAGGGCAGCACAGTATCCACAAGAGGGCAAGTACTGACTGTATCCTTGTACTTAGCTCCATAGTTTGGTGTTTTCTGTCACACTTTAGTAGCTATGACAATGTAGTAGGTGCTACATGTATGTTGACTACTGGAAATACATAGTACTGATTTTCCTTGATTAAGAGATGGAGATCTGGCCTTAGGCCTGCACATGTGTAGGTTTAGATTACCTATGTCAAGGTACATCTATGACTGCATGTTTAGGTGCACAGTGCCACATGTGTGACTCCATCCAGCCATATATATGTATGTAAGATGCTGTAGCATCCTACCCATCTAATATTTCCAGGTCCAAATTTCAGAATATTTCAATATGTAGCTCTGAGGTCAAACAACTCTCATCTATGGAGATCAGCTATATTTGCTACAGAGTGCCTGACATATTTGGTACAGGGCCTAGTTACCTTTGGTCCTGGTACAGATATTGAATCCATGTGAGTCTGGCATCTCAATCAGTCAACAGATATTGGCAGTATTGGACTGTACATTTGGGTTTGTGGAGGTGTCACCATTGTCCCTTCATATGCATACTATGGAGAATATGAAGGTTGTTATGGAAGGACATCCAACTATGGGTGTCTGACATTGTCTATTTGGCTTATAATGCATTTCCATGCCATTGAAGTGTAGACGATTCACTATTATCCCAATGCGATTGTTTTAGAGGAGGTAAGTGTTTAGGCTGTCCTACCCTTTGACAATGTGCAATGTCCATTCAGTATATGGAAATCGTGTACCAATACGAAAGTAACATAAGCTATTAGTCGCCTGCATCATGCCACAATGGTTATGTGGGGCAGATATTGTTGAGTGAGACAATCATTGCTTCCCTTAGCTTAGCTGATGTGGACAGGTTTAAGACAGCCATTGTTTTTGGGTCACCTCATAATTCGAGATGTCATAGTTGGCTGTACCACTATTTGTCATACAGGTGTTGTTGTGGGATATGTTGTAAGTGCAATAGGAGTCGTGTAGGTCCATGTGTACATGTATTTTCAGTGGGATAAATGCGTTGTCTGGGCACAGGAATAGGTAATCACATGTCAGGATTGGTGTGAGTGATGTTAGTCTACTCATGTTGTCATGTCGTGGCTCTGCATCCACATGTCAGGTGGAATGTCCTGTGCCCTATTAGGAATTAGTTGGATGTCCTTTGTTTAGCTGTTGTTACACCGCTCTGTGATTGTCAGTGGATGCCTCATGTGTGCTAGGAAGGCCACTGTTGCGGTAAATGCATGTATGGTGTGATGTTGAGTATCTGTGTTTTGTGACTGCAGCTATTCTTCTAACATTTGGTACATGGTACATGTAGTGACATAGCTGTTCTCCAGATATGGATTCTGTAAATCAGATGGCACCTGTATGGGACTGCCACATTGTGTCTTCATCCGGGATTGTGCCCTTAGAGTTGTATTTATTTGCATGGAACATATGATAGGAGTATGGAGAGATATTTCCAGGATTTGCACAGAATATCAGCTTTATCTAGAGCATGATGTGCATACTGACATAGATTTACAGGTGAATTGCTGGAAAGCTCCAGTAGTGCTACCTTACATGGATTATGATGTCAGTGAGAGACATGACATGAAGAGGTGGATAGAAGTAACATGTTGTGACATGGTGTAGGATATGTGGTATACTATAAGGGATTCCCTAGTCAGGGGATGTATACCTACAGTTGTGCCTATTGTAATGTGTCTTTCTGTTTGTGTGCATCAGCATCGGCAGGCAAAGGAACGGGGCACAGGCGAATGGGGATGCTGCCGGCCACGGGACCCGCCCTGCTGACACCACCAACAGCGAGGGACTAAGTGGCCCTGAGGGCAAGGAGAGTGCCATGGGGGAGACCGGATCTTCCACTTCATAATCTTCCGAATCCTCCTCCAGTGGACACTCCCTGGTGTTGGCAGACCCTTCTGAGACCACTCCAGTGCAATCTTTGTCTACCACCCCCTTACTACCACTTCCCTCCTTGTAGCTCTCCACCCAGTTGTACGTGCCTGCTCACCCAAGAGGATGGGCATCTCCTTCAGCGCAGGCACCTCTGCCTCAGTCAGCCCTGCTGTCGTCAGTGAGTAGGCTTTTGCCCTCCTGAGGTCGATCTCTCTGGGTCAGTCGACCATCATGAATGCCATCCAGGGAGTGGCAACTCAAGTCCAGCATAGTAATGCGGTCCTAGAGGGCATGCATAGTGCACTGGCTGGCCTATAGAGATCCTTTCAGGCTCTGTGCTCCACACTGATGGCAGACAGTTACCCTTTGTCTTCTGTCACCCCTCCACCTTCCTCTTCCCAATACCAAACCCCTCTTCCCCGACCCAGCCATAGCACACAAACAGACAAGCATGCATCCACATCAACATCTAAGGGTAGCGCTAACAAACACAAGCACCACAGGACACACCACCGGTATGCACACAAACAACACCCAGCTGCATACACACCAACAGTCACTACCTGAACTGACACTCCCACGACCCCAGCATCACAGACACACCTGACACACCTGCAGTCTTGACTACAACATTCACCGATACAACCACAACACCTATCCTACCCACAATCAGCACAATAGAAGAACCTCAGACATCCACCCCAGTCACCACATCTGCAGCCGCCACAGACACGCCTACATGCAGCACATCCACCATGCCTGCAGTCACCACCCCAACAGATAGTGACCCATCTATCACAGCATCTCCGGGCACCTCCACCCCCTTCCTCCTAGGCCACACTCACTCACCCAACAGACACTCACAAGCACACCTCGCACACACATGCAGCAAAGACATCCACCAAACCACCTCAGACGACCACTCCCTCTGCGTCCACACCCAAACCCTTTTGCCATGATTGTCCCTATGTGTCTATGAAATCTTTCCTCTCTGAGTTGAACCTTTTCCCATCTCCACTCCCATCATGTGTGACCCCCCCAGCCCTCCCCTAAGCCTTGACCTAAGCCCCCCAAGCCCAAAGGTTCCCCTTCCATCCCTGACACCAAACCTGCCCTTCTGCCCCCCCCACCCCTGAGGTGCCTGCCTGCCCTCTTGATGCCCCTACCTGTGGATCTACATGGCAGTCAGGAGTCAAGCTGGAGCACTTACCAGTGCCTTATGTGCATGTTGCACATATCTGTTTACAATGGCCTATGGCCTTTATTTTTGTACAAATTTATGTATGTATTTTTAATTTCATAATTTATATAAATCTGGGCCAACCAGTTGTTGGTTTGAAGGTTACATCTTTGTCCTGCCTTTATTTTCTTAGGGCTGTTTTGGTCTTGGATGATTTTGTTCGTGTGTAAGTCAATTTTGTGTGAGTGGTGGTTGTGCTACCTGTTGTGTCTGGGCAGCATGTTTGGTTGTGTGCTTTGCTTTTGTCCCACAGTGATGGGTGTGTATTGTGTGATGGGCATGTGTATCTTGGGGGCATGCAATTGTGTTGGAAATGTGTGGTGTTAGTGTTGACATGAGTTATTTCCATTGTTGTGTGCCTTTGTGTGGTTGTACTATGAGCATGAGTGTATGTGGGGATTGGTATGTCAGATCCGTTGTGATGTGTATTTGCGGGCTATGAGATATGCCTCGCTGTTAGAATGTGTGATTATGTGTGTTTGTCTTCTGGTGTTGTTACATTGTGTTGTATATATGATTTGTCAAGTGGAGGTGTGAAATGTAGGTGCTTAACAGTGCTTTTGCAGTGTTGTGGTTGTGGTGTACTTGTGTCGTGTTGTGTGTTGTTGTGTGTGACTGTGCCGGTGCTGTGTATCTGGGGGTTGGTATGTGTTCCAGCCATGTGTGTGAGATGGCCGTAGTGTGTGTACTATGTATGTGTGTATGTGGCTGTGTGTGTTTCAATGTGAGGTTACATGTGTGTTTTACTCTCACCGCCCGTTCCCAATGTGTATGTTGTGTGTGGGCAGGTACTTTGGCTTTCTGCAACAGTGATGGGTGTGATAGGTGTGTGTACTCACGGTTGCTGTCATTGTTGCTGGTTCCAGAGTTGTTGGGCGTGCAGGAGCAGCGGGAAGACATGTGGTTCAGGTATAATGGCAGCTCTGGATGGGTATGGCTTTCTGAAGGTGAGTGTTGCTTTTTATACTGTTGATTTCTGACAGGGTTTCCGTGGTGGTGTGACCGCGATGGAAACCTTAGTGGTGTGCACCCTTGTATTAGGTCAGACGGAAACATGGTATCTGCTGGCATGCAGGTGGCTACCATCGACCTTGGCATCCTGACTGCACTGGCGGTGGTTTAGCTATATTCTGTTAGGAATACCACCATGGTCATAATTTGGCAGTCTTATCCACCAGCCTGTTGGCTGTACGACTGCCATTGCCAACATGGCAGTCGTACCGCCCACCAAACTCGTAATGACCCCTTTAGTGTTGCCACCTGTTTTTCTACTTGTAACACCAGTATTTTAATGTCCAAGCCAGTGCATCACCTAAAGCCGGCATTTTTTGCCCTTTGTACATACTTCAAACAGCAAAAATAAAAAGCAAGCTTTTAAAAGTGTTATGTAATAAGTGAATACATACGATTTTCTTTCATGTCCAAGCCTTTGCAGACTACTAAAACACTATTTGGAAAGGTGGCAAGACTACTTTCACTATGTGCATTATTTGTAATTACAATGAATGCTAATGCAAAGCGGTCATGGAACCAACCCTGATCCTTGATTTAGCTCTCTCAGTTAGTGTAAGCCACATTTACAACAGAATCAACACATAGGTATACAGATACTTTTTTAATTGGCTAAAAGTAAGGCCAAGTGTTAAATGATTTTTGTGCCATAAAGTTAAAACTTAATTTTACATTTTTCCCATAATCTCAGCATTTTCATCTCTGTTTTTAAGTTCAACCTTGGACACAAACCGGGACCAGGAATTTCATTTTACATTTCTCCCACTATGAAAACGTTCTTGGCTCTAATCTGCAACTTTGCAGCAAGAAACACCAGCTAGTTCAGTTAGATGCTGCTGTTTATTGTTAAAAAAAGAGTCGGAAAAAACACTTTATTTCAATGTCAACATTAAAATATGGCAGAGTTTCACACTGTTTTTTTAAAGGTTTCATGTGACCTGGAATAAAATCTGCATACTAACTGAGACATCGTGCCTATGCAGCTATTAGGTCAAGGCAGAGGCTCACTATAAGTATGCAGTGCTACTAATTAGGGCTTGATTAATAGTGCTTAGAAAACTTTAGGGTTTCATATGAGTAAAATCTGCTTACTAACTGTGCTACCTCACCAATGTGGCTATTAGGGCAGGGCAGGGGCTCACTCCATACTCATAGTGAGCCCCTGCCCTGGCCAGGCTGCAGGGCAGGGGCTCACTATGAGTATGTAGCGCTACATATGCAGGAGTGCCGTTTCATACAGGAGACTGGAGTGCTGTGTCATACAGTGCTGGAAACGTTTGTAATGTACTGTATAATAGAGTGTGCAAGCATAGAGTTGAGTGCAAATTTGTACAGGAAGTGTACTGGGATAGAGTGAGTAGAGTCTAGTAGGGTGGCATAGAGTGTAGTAAAGTTTTGTACAGTGAAGTTAGTTAGAGTGGAGAACAGTACAGTGAAGTGGCCTAGGTGGGGCAACATACAGTGGAGTGGCATACAGTGCAATAGCATTGAGTGGAGTAGCATAGACTGGAGTGGCATACAATGGAGTACCATAGACTGTAACAGGGTTTAGTGGAGTTGCGTACAGTCTAATAGTGTATAGGGAAGTAACCTGCAGTGAAGTGGCATACAATGACGTGGTTTACACTGGAGTGGTGTATTGTGGGGTTGGGTAGAGTGTAATAATATACACTAGAGTGACATACAGCAAAGTGGGGTAGAGTGGAATACCATACAGTAGAGAGGTAAGGATTGAAATTGCGTAGAGTGTACTAGTATAGAATGGAGTGGCATACAGTAGAACAGCATAGAATGGAGTAGAGTCAATTAGGGTAGAGTAGCGTAGAGTGAAATAGCTTAGAGTACAATAGTGTAGAATGAAGTGACGTACAGTGGAGTGGTGTAGATTGGAGTAGTGAACATTGGACTGGAGTACAATGGTGTGGTACCCAATTGACTACCATCAAAAGTAGTGGCATATAATGGAGTGGTGTGTACTTGAGTGGTGAAGAGTGGAGTTGCATATAGTGGAGTGGTCTACAGTGGAATAGTGGAGAGTGGAGTGGTGTACAGGAAAGTGAAATAGATGGGAATAGCATACCGTGGAGTAGTCTACAGTGCAGTGGGGTACAGTGAAGTGTTGTGGAGAGGAGTGGTGTACACTGGAATGGGGTAGAGTGTAATAGCATACAGCAGAGTGACGTCCAATGGAATAGCTTTGAATAAAGTGGGTTAGAGTGGAGTGCAATACACTGAAGTAGTGGAGTGGAGTAGCATACAGTGGAGGGCACCCAGTGAAATAGTGGAATAGCATAGAGTGGAGCGGA
Organism: Pleurodeles waltl; assembly: GCF_031143425.1. Taxonomy (NCBI): domain Eukaryota; kingdom Metazoa; phylum Chordata; class Amphibia; order Caudata; family Salamandridae; genus Pleurodeles; species Pleurodeles waltl. Next base: position 669,661,069 of record NC_090449.1, on the reverse strand, counting down.
ATACAGTAGAATGGCATACCATTGAATAACACATACTGGAGTAGCGTATAGCAGAGTTGCGTACAGTGAAGTGGGGTACACTAAAGAGTGGGGTTGCATACGGTGTAACAGCATAGAGTGGATTGGTGCAGAGTGGAGATGTGTACAATTAAAAAAGCATAGAGTGGAGGAGAGTAGAGTGGAGTGTTGTACTTTGCAGTGGTGTAGAATGTAATGGTCTACAGAAGAATAACATATAGTGAAGTGATATATATAATGGAGTGCTGTAGACTGGAGTGGCGAACAGTGGCGTGGAGTAGAGTGTAACAGCATACAGTGGAATGTCATACATTGGAGTGGGGTCCAATAGAATAGCTTAGAATGAAGTGCTATAGAGTGGAGTGCCATACACTGGAGTGGCATAGAGTGAAGTAGCATACAGTGGAGTGGCATACAGTGGAACAGCATACAGTGGAGTATTGTATAGTGGAGGAGTATACAGTAGAATAGAGAAGAGTAGAATGGCATACACTAAAATGACGTAGAGTGGAATAGCATATGGCGGAGTTGCATCTAGTGAGTGATGTACAGTGGATTGAAGTAGACTGGAATGGCATACATGGTGCTGTGTACAGTGTAATAGCATATATTGGAGTGGCATAGAGTGGAGGGATGCATAGAGGGAAATAATGTATAGTGGAGTGACTTCAGTGCAGTGGCATACAGATATATATCAGAAATTTAGCAGCAATGCAGATTATTGTGTGCAGAATAACGCAAACAGCACATTGCACTGCCTTGCAGTTCTCCATATTTACCTATGAACGCAGGACCACACATGGTGACTTACGTCTTGCATAGGCCATGAAACACCATGAGTGATGCAAGGGTACCACAATCCAATAATGCAACAAGGCCTTAGCTATAGTTTGGGCCATGGTTTATCATGATAACTCAGCAGTACCGTGGTACATGACAATGACAAGCTAGTATATAATTGGCTGTTTTTTTTAAATGAAAGGGCAGCCATATTGTTTTACTACACTTTGGCTGTGTTCCACGTTAGGGCCTCAGATACAGGTAAGTAGTAGGTCACTATTACCACTTAATTAAAGTGATAATAGGTAGGGACATATATTTATATATATTTTTTATATTTTAAATAAGTTTAAGCCTTATAACTTATAGCATCCTCTCTGCACCATAATGAATGATCCTGACGAATTTCAGGTAAATATATTCCGTCTTTTTCATGCTACATCAAATACAATAGTCTATGGAAAATGCATTGGTGCAATAACAAGTTTTGGAACCCCTTCAGTCTTTGCACCCCCTTAATTATTCACCACAAAAAATGTACATCATCTAAAAATATAGAAAATGCTATAGGTCTGGAAATGTTTGTGGTGATTTGTCAAACAGATAAAAAGCTATTAGGGAGGTAATATCACAGGAATTCTTATCTTTGGGAATACTAACTATAACTACAGAGGGGCAATCAGATTTAATGTGATTTCTTTCTTTTTATCTATTGTCTTTGTTATGTATTTGTTTATTGGTTTATTTAAACGTGTGACTATAAAGGTGTCTTTCAGTTGTTCATATAGTAATTCTGAAACTTTACATATAAAGTCTAGTTTATGTTTTAGGCTTCCTTGCTAATTTTTGCAGGATTGTCCTACATATGACGCCCAAAGTAAATGAAAGCCAACCACTGTTGTTAGAAACATTAGATTTATTAATATTTCCTAAAGGGCAGTTATCATGTCCTCAATTTAGTAGTTTGTGTAGCTCCATGCTTGGTGTCTTGTCCATTTTGGTGCAGAAAAGTACAGAACACATACAGAAGATGTTTTTTTTTTGGGGCTTGCTGGGCAAAGTTTTAATTTGTGAGCCAGAGAGCAGGCAGAGAAATGTATGTAGATTAAGATGTATTCTGTTAGTTATGTATTTGTTGATAGTTTTCCATTAGCAGGTGACCATAAATGGGTCTTTCAATTGTTCATGTAGAAAATCTGAATCTACATATGCAGTCAAGTTTATTTTTTAGGGTTCTTTGCTACTTTTAGTGGGATTGTGCTACATATAAAGGCAAAAGTGAATGAAAAGCAAACATTATTATTGTTATAAAAATAGAGATTATCATTTTTTTCATAGTGGTCAATTATCATACCCTAAAAAAATTAGTAGTTTGTGTGGATCACTGCTAGATCAATTCTTCATTTTATTCCACTGAGGTGCATAGGAAAGATGTTTTTTGTTTGGGCTATGTGGCCCTTCTTCCCGAACCTCCTTAGGCCCTGGGGACCCCATTCTCCAGGGCCATACATATACATTGAAAGGGTAGGAGGGCCACGCGCCCCACCCCCCTTCCTCAGCCTCTTTAGGCCCTGGAGACCACATCCCCCAGAAACGTGTATTTTTTAAGAGAAGAGGGGGATATACAGACCCCTCCCCAAGCCGTGATCGGCCTTGGGGAACAAATGCCTCAAGTCCATTTCCCTTGTTAGGCCCTTGGACCATTTATTTAAATAAAGGTGAAGGGGCCATGAGTGGCCCCATCCCCGGGCTAATTTCAGGCTTGGGGACCCCATTTCTTGGGGTGTGAAGTTACTTTGAGGTGAGGGCACATGTGGCCACCCTCCATGGGCCGATTTTAGCCCAGCAGGACTCCATTCCCCTGAGGCCCATGTGATTTTTAGGTCAAGAGGGTGTACCAGTCCCTCCTCCTCACACCTATTTTAGCCACGGGGACCCTATCCCCCTGGGCTAGCTTTATTTTTGTGGGGAGAGGGTGCTTGTGGCCCCCATGGTCAATCTTGTCCCTGGGACCCCCAGAGCCCAGTGACATTTAGAGGATGAGGGGGCAGAAGTGTCCCCCTCCTTGGGCCAATTTTGGCCCTGGGGACATTCGTGCGGGGAGAATGGCATGTGGCACCCCACCCTGGGCCAATTTCAGCCCCAGGTACCCCATCCACCTGGGACCTGCAACATAGAGGTGGATGTCACAGTGCCCCCCAGGGCACCCACCATAGTGTTGTAAGGTGCAGCGGGGGAGTCCCAAAGGCCCCTGCAGCCCCAGCCAGCTCTCTGTGTCCAACAGGAGTCAGCATTGTTCCAGGCCGCAGGGAGCAGCTCCTAATGCTGCACCCTATGGGCCTGACCAATATTTTCATCTGTTTTCCTGCCTGCATTAATGCAGGCAGGGAAACAGATGAAAAGTCTGCTCATAGAGAGTGGGGGCATTTTTCAAACTTCTGAGCAGGCAGGAAAACCACTGTGACCCAGACAGTGGGCTCCAAAGGACACTTGCCTGTGAGCCACCCTCAGCAAATGGTGTCCCAGGGGCCATTAATGGCTCAATGATGGCTCTTATTACTTTGCATAATCGGCCCAAGCAGTAGGCTCCCTGGGGTCTTTTAAAACTCTGGGGGGGGGGGCCACATGGCCCCCTTTCCCATTTTCAACAGTCAGCTCTGGCCGCTGGCAGCCAATCAGAGCACTTGCTCTCACAGGAGTCTGACTCTCCTTGCTCCCAACCGAATTTGGAGTAATTTTGCTCATCAGTTTTTACTGTAGCCCATTTAAAAGAAGTCTATGGAAAATGTATGGGGATTTTGCATTTTGAGATGTCCTTTTTTTCTCTGCCTTTGCTTGATGGATCAATTCAAAACATTCCAGGAAGGAGCTGAGGTTGATGAACCTTTTTATTTGGAAGGTTTTGTGAAGATTCATCAAACGATGCCAAAATTATGAGCAAACTAAAAATCGCACTTTTTATGGAAAAGCAGACATATCTTTAACTACCTAGCGGTGACCACCACTATATATTCAGCAGATATAGTTATACTTATGTTAGGAAACTATAACTTGTTGCCGAAAGTTACTTATTGCCACAAGTTATAGATAAATATCACTATGGGGGTCATTCTGACCCCGTCGGTCATGGACAGGTCAGGGTTGGCGGGAGCACCGCCAACAGGCTGGCGGTGCCCCGCAGGGCATTCTGACCGCAGCGGTTTGGCCGCGGTCAGAAGTGGAAAACCGGCGGTCTCCCGCCGGTTTTCCGCTGCCCAAAAGAATCCTCCATGGCGGCGCAGCGAGGGATTCTGACACCCCATACCGCCATCCTGTTCCTGGCGGCAATGGCATGGGCACTGCAGGGGCCCCCGTAAGAGGGCCCCACAAAGAATTTCAGTGTCTGCTCAGCAGACACTGAAATTGGCGACGGGTGCAACTGCACCCGTCGCACCTTCCCACTCCGCCGTCTCCATTCAGAGCCGGCGTCCTCGTGGGAAGGTTGTTTTCCACTGGGCTAGCGGGCGGCCTTTTGGCGGTCGCCCGCCAGCCCAGGAAAACCCAGAATCACCGCAGCGGTCTTACGACCGCGGTGCGGTATTCTGGAGGGGGGAACTCTGGCGGGCGGCCTCCGCCGCCCTCCAGAGTTAGAATCACCCCCTATATGTATAACTAAAACTGATGGTTTTGTATGGGCAAAACATCAACCTAACTGTAACGCCCCTGTAACCATTGTGCTTGTCAGTGAATTTCTATGTTTTGTTTTGTATTAAGTAATATCTAATTACTTCACGTTATTACAAACTGTGCTGCGCCCTGTGGCAAACCCCTCTGCAGGCATCCAACCTATGTCACACACAGCCTTTGGTTGTGTGCAACGGGTTTTGTTGTGTTAGTGGGTGTATTTTGTTTTCATTTATTTGGGATCCATGGATCCTCTGCGAGTTTACACTAGGGTGGGGGACACACTGAGCACCAGAGTGGATCCACAAATCATTAAAAAAAAATATTTAGAGAAGTTTTGCCAATTAGGGCTCCCTCGGGGATGCCTCCCTCTAGCAGGATACCTTCATCCTGGCCCCTTATGCTAGTTTTTATCCTTTTCTCCTCGCCTCGACCCATGCAAGAAAGAAAATGGTGGCCACATCTTTCCTCTCAGGTTGTGGGCAGCCAATCAAGGTCTTGCTTTTCTCCTTCATCTGTGGATCCTTCTAGATGTGGATAAGCAAAGGGTTTGAGTCCCTAGATATACAAATTTCTTTTCCCTTAATTACATCCAAAACTTCTGAAGGTATTTAAACCAAATAACAAATAGAGAGCTTTCTAGACAAAGCTCTAGCTTTCCTCCAAATTTGGTGTAACTCTGTTCAGCCGTTTGGGCTGTAGTCATGTTCAAATTCCCCATGGGAATTGCATGGGGTAAACACATTTTGGGACCCCCTTTTTTTCAGCCCCTTCTTAACGAATCACCCCAAAACTTTGCACGTGGCAGCTGAACTAATTAGTGTACCAGTTTTGAAATGTTCATGACGATTTGTCAAGCGGCACCAAACGCATGGTCTATGGGAGATATGTATTAACTATAACTACATTTAAACATCTAGCTATATATATATATATATATATATATATATATATATATATATATATATATATATAGACACATGTAAAGAGCATTTTTAGTTTTGCTAATAACTTTGGCGCCATTTGATGAGTCTTCACAACATTTTCAAATTTAGTGTGACATTCACTTCAGCTGCTGATTGGAATTTTTCAGGGTGATTTGTCAAGCGAGGTGGGGGCCAAGAAAAAGGGGTGGGTGCCAAAACGTATTTTGCTCATGCAATTTCCCATCGGTATTGTAGGCATGACTACAGCCGAAGCAACCTACTCACAGACCCACAAAACCATTCACACATACACTCACACACCACACACTCATAAATCCACTCACACACCCATTAACACCCATACAGCCATTCACACACCCACTCACAGACCCACAAAACCACACACATACCCATACAATCACTCATATCCCTACTCATGCAACCACACAACTGCTCCCACTCACAGACCTACAGTCAGTCACATACACTCACACACCCACCACACACTCACACAACCATTACACACAAGCACTCACACCCCCACTCTCACACCTATATAGCCACTCACACACCCACTCATACACCTACTTACACACCCACACAACCACTCACACACCCACTCACAGACCCAAAAAACAACTCATACACCAACTCATAGACACACACAGCACTCGAACACCAACTCACTCACCCGCTTACACACCCACACAACCATTCACACACCTCACCAACCCATTCAGAGACCCACACAGCCAGCCACACATGCACTCACACACCCACTACACACTCACACACACTCACACACCCACACAACCACTTACACACCCACTCACACACCCAGGTTACAGGGATGTTATAGTTAGGAAATAGCATTAAAAAAAGAAATTCACAAAAAAACCAAAGGTTATAGGGATGTTATATTTAGGAAATAAAATGTAAACAAACATAGGATGTCACTGAAAAAAACAAAAGGCTGCAGGAATCTTATAGGTTCGGATTTTACACACACAAAACCATAGAAATTCAGTAGGTATAGTTATCTCAAGTAACTATAATTCGTACCCTAAGGCAACTATACCAGTCGCCCTCGCCATGCATTGCTAATAACCCTATATACTACATCACTCATGACTTCCTCTATGACTTAATTGATAACAGTACTGCAACATCTGCAGTGACATTTTTGATGAGAACAGTTTGCATGGTGGGGGCACGAGTTACAGTTACTTGAGATAATTGTGATTATAACTGCTTAATTTCTATGCTTTTGTGTGTATAATGTCTAAAACTAATTATAATTTCCCTTTAAACTTAATTTTCTTTCAGTGTATATCTGTGTGTGTGTGTGCTCTGCTTCTCATATTTAACAAAGTGGTTTGATGGTCTTCTGTGTTGTGCCTCTTGAAATTCAGAAAGTAGTAACAAATTAGCTCACATTTCCTTGCAAGAGTTTGTATCTCAGCACCAGATGTTTTTATTCAGAAGATCTGGAATCCTGAGGCTCTGTAAAAGAAGTATGAACGTTTTGTTATGCCTCTGGCTTCAATTCTCTAAATGAGGGTTACATTTTATTTTTAATTATGGCACAGGCTAGTGCATGTAAATTCTGAAGCTGTTAGCACAAATAATTAAATCCTTCTGTCTGTGCAGTGGTAAGTTTGGTGAGGAGTCAGTTTACTTAATTAATATGTGCAAGACTGGTGTCTAAACATACAGCTCCTCCATTGTGAAAAAGAGAATGGATTCTCTATTGTCTATATCTTGTACTGATGTGTTTGACAAAGAGACCTCAGTGATTGTTGTAGTAGGACCCAAATGTTATCTTAGAAGTACCTTTAATAGTGCTGTAAACACCACATTGTTCTAAGACAGTGGGAGTGTAAGAGGCAGTAATTGTGGGAGAGATTTTGGGTGAGATGGAGTGTGAATCAATGAGTGTAAGAAAAAGTGACAGACTTTTAGTGAGATAGATCAAACACATGAAAAACACAAAAAAGCTGTGAGTAGCAAAGCCTACCATCAGTTCATTGCACACACAGACCACAGGGGAATCCCATATCTCTAGAAAAATTCCTTTTTTAAATGAAATATGCATACTGTAACATACACTTCTATAAAAACATCATGGTTTGCAAACTCTGGTGACCACTACTCTTCGTCTCTTTCATCGGCAGGCAGCTGCTGAAACAATGACCACTGATTTTTAAAAGTCAGTAAAATACTGGAAAAAAAGACAACTTGAATCCACAATAAAATAAACACTGAAAACATTGATGCTATTAATATAACAGTGGAGTAAATATATCATCTACTTAATTTGCGTGAGAAGGGATGGAACAACTAGACATAATGGGAACATTTGAGATACATATTTCACAGGTACCTGCAAGCTGTCTTGTATTATTTTATCGTTCTAGCATTTCTTTCTGTCTCCAGTGTTAGAAGCATGAGCCAACTTAAAGTGTCATTGGAGGCTATCTGTGAATTTAACTGACCTAACGTATCGGATCATACTATTAGGGAACAATCGTCTTTCTTATTTAGAATGAGGAATCCTAGTGGGACATGTTGGTGTACTTAATAGTGTGTTACCTGTGCACATCTGAAGCTAATCATGCCACAAAACATAATTTGGAATAAAACTTTAGATGTATACATATTATTACACAGTGAAATAATATAGAGAACAAAGAGATCCAAGTCTTAGGGAGAGTGCACACCTGAATGCACATATTCATTTGAAATCACAACAGCTGTGCCATTGTGATGCTGGAGGTGATGGCAGAATGTAAATTCTCTCAAAGTGAGAAATGTCCCACTGCATGTTCCGAGTGCTGTACAAATACTGGTGCTAGTGTTCAGGTTAAAAACAAGCCTAAAGAGACTGCAACAAAATTGGATAAGATTTATTGTTCCACACCAGGTGGACTGGTGGCCAGGGAAAATACTGCCCATCAAGAAGACACTGCAATATGTAAAACCTCAGTGAAATGGAAATTAGAGAGCAAACATAAGACAACCTGACAGTCTTGAACTAGAAAACACAACTATTAAAAAGATTGTGAAGACACTCTTTTCTTCCTTGTCGTCATATAGCTCAGCAGTGCTGGCAATCCTCATAGACAGCCTTTTCTAATGACAAATTTTGCTTCCCTTCACTGGTGAATTATCCCTGAACCACAATCTGACAAAAGAGATGGAGAGAGCACACCTGTTATTAGTTGTGGCAAATGAAACTGCATCTCTCTCTGTACTGAGGAACAAACACCTGTGCACTGACTTCTAAAGACACTAAGGGGCATATATACAAGGGTAGTTGCGTCACTCTTTCACCATAAAACATGATGCAAGCACAGCATAAGCCCAAAATGCGATATGTGAAGCCACGCAAGAGCACCTTTCTGCCCCTAAGCAGCTTCAAAAATCTGGAGTAAAGCAACGCACCACAAAGCGCTGCACCGTGTTACTCTGACCCAGGGAGGCATGCCATAGGTGTTGCATTGGTGTTCTCACTTAATATCCCTAGATTTTGATGCATTCACAGATTTACCAGAAGTGGTAGACCTAGGAATGCACCAAAGGTGCAAGGGTGCCTGCATTCTCGCTCAACAGCCAAAAACACACTAGTGTAGGGACAAACACATGAACAAACTGTATTCTTTTAAATACAGCACTTTCCACACCACAGCAAGGTGACTTGTTGTGCTGCGTCACTCTGCCATTAATATGGCCCTAGGTACTTCACATCGCATGAAAACTTAAGTTCCATTTCTTGCCTTATTTTGCATTGTTTGAATTTTCCATGTGAAAATAATTTTTTACTTTATGTTTCCTTGTGGTTGTATGATCACATTTTGGCACTAGAAAGTGTTACGCAAACACAAACCTCTGGTGTGCTTTCTTTTGTGGTGGTGTTAGTGTGTATTTCTGTAGTTCAATTGGTGCCATATGATATACTGGCACAGCAATGTCCATATTTTTGTAGGCCCAGAAAATTATCTTAACTTTCAGTGTATATATAGACGTTTGAAGGCATGTTTTTGTGCTGTAATCACTGGTACTTGAACACTGAGATGTTGCATTTGCTAGCTTATCGCATTTTTGTTTGTCATTGGATGCTTTGCTCTGAAGTATTTTAGTGAAGAAGCTCATTAGAATCTGTCAAAATACTGTTGGAGCAAGTACCGCTGAATGGATGTTCACTGTCTACATTTTACATTCTAAGTAGTGGCATCTCACCACAATCCTGTTTTTGAAAGTGTTCTACATCTGTGAAACATGTTGTATCTTTTTACTTAAGAAATGGATGTGTATCATTTTCTAAGCTCATTTTCTTTTTCGCCTGTGTATGCCTGCTGCTGCTAAATTTAGGCCCATATTTATACTTTTTTAGTGCTGCATTAGCGCCGTTTTTTGAGGCAAATACGGCACAAACTTACAAAATACAATTGTATTTTGTAAGTTTGCACCGTTTTTGCATCAAAAAGCGGAGCAAATGCGGCGCTAAAACAGTATAAATATGGGCCTTAGTTTCTTAACTATTTATCAGCTGCCATTTTACTGGGGGAATGCTTTTGCTCATCCAACTTCAGCAAAATTAGGGCGTACCACTGCAGCGTTGTTGGTCCAACCGCCATATTACAATGCAGGCATTTGCATAGCCACAAGACCTCCGCTGTCCCGCTGGCACCACCAGCCTGTCAGTCTGGGAATTTCAGCTACCTTACGGCATTGCAGGTAAGAAAAACACTGTCCAGATTACGAAGTGCTTTCCTGTTGACCTGACTGTGGCGGTGAGCACCACCAGCCTTCAGCTGGCGGAATGGAGGGAAATGAGATGTTTGCAATCCCAATCCTTTCTGTTCACGTCAGTCCCTGAAGTGGGCCCCTCTGCCCAGGACCCCCTGTCACATCAGGAACTCCACCCCCAATACAGGCAGGTAAAAGCGTGTGCGTACCTGTCATATTTCCTGCTATTGACTAGAATGAACATGTATGATCCATTCTTCTGCAATGGCATTGGAACATGTTTAAAATATTTTCCATATTATACCAGCAAGAATAACAAACAGGATCTTGACGCCTTAGTCAATGCTAGGATATAGTTCAATAAATTTACAACTGAGCAACCTTATGGCTCACCTCCTAAAATTAATTGAAGATTTTACGGTGGAAACAATAAAGCTGGTTCACTTCACACTCATTATCTAAAATGTAGAAAGGAAAAAACTGTGATCAATCTGTCACTAACCAACATGGCGAAAACACGTTCAGAGAGCATGATATTAAAGCATGTTTTGCCTCGTACTACCAGGAGTTATATACTCCAGACAACACTTACCACTTACTTTTCCAATGTAAAACCGAAAACTATACTACCTACGGAACTATCAGTATTAGAAAAAACACTTCTATTTGAAGAAATACAATCTACACTCTGATCCCTTCCAAAAGGTAAAGCGCCTGGCCCTGATGACAACACAATAGAATTTTACCTTCATTTTGCTCAGCTTCTCCTTAGAACCTTTCCAAATTCTTTAAACTTTTTACCTACTTAATTAAATCAAATTGTGTTTTTGGCTCTTTAACTTTATAGAAGCCACTATATGCTTAATCCTTAAAAAAGATAGCAATCTGACTCAATGTAAGAACTATAGACCAGTCTCTTAATACGGATTGTAAAATGTTTGCCAAAGCATTAGCCCTTCGTTTATTTCCTCTTATGCCCAACCTCATTGATGTTCACTAATCTGATCTCATAACAAATAGGAATGTCACAGATAACTCTCGAACTTTCTGAAACAGCATTAATAAACCCAGAAGATACAGGAATCACTAGCAGCATTATCTCAGGATGCAGAAAAACATTTGACAGAGTAGGCTGGGATTTTTTAATGAGAGCTCTACAATGGCATGGTATTGGGCCATACTTCCTCCAACTTATCCCATTACTTTTTTCCTCTCCTCACTCTTCGGACCTAGTAACATTAGATCCCACTATTTTCCACTCCAAAGCTTTTAGCTTTGGAACCCTTTCTGTATCAATTACGAACTTCTGATGACTTTCCAGGATTTAAATTTAGTAACACTCATATCAAATTTACTGCATATGCAGATGATATCCTTTTGTTTATGTCATGCCCTGAGATCTCTCTTCCTACCTTTCTTCAAAAACTTCATCTATACTCTGCAGTACGAGGATATATATTAAATCTGAACAAAACAGGGTTATCACCGCACAATAAATATTGCACTAAAACTACTTTTGAAGGAACAGGTCTTTTATGGAATCCGAACAAAATTAAATGCCTAAATATTTGGTATGGGCAATCTCTTAAACGTACACTCAAAAGCAATTCAGAGATCTTATCTGACTAACTCCTGAACCTTATTCAGAAATCGTCTCTGTTATACCTCTCTTGGAGGGGTAGACTTGACACCATCAACATTATGCTGCTTACCATTATTAATTCTTATCTTATGGTGCTTCCTATTCGTATACCCACAGGTTTCTTTGACTCAATATATAAAGTTCTTTCTAAATATCTATGGCGTGGCAAGCCCCCCTTCCCTGCCGAAGCTCTCTCTCAAAGTTGAAATTGCCCAAATCTTTAGGAGTAGTTAACTTCCCTGATTTCCTGAATTATCACAAAGCCTTTGGCATTAAGGAATTGTAAACCTACTTATCTTCATCAACTGATGATCCACATAAGCTATGGTTAACTCTAGAACAAGGCATAGCACCCTTTCCATATAAAAATATTCTTTTTATGACAAATCCTCACAAATACTGGTTACCTAATACTGTTTCTCACGCATGTGCCCTTCCGAAACCTTATTACGTTACAACCCTTCCCACCACAGATTAATATTTTAACAGCCCGATTCATTATAACAACTTAATTAAACAAAAAGGAAGAACTGTGTGGAAAAACAGGTATTAACCTAATTTCTCAAATACATCAATCTGGTTCTCCAATTCCTTTTTCTCATTTATCTTCCATGTACAATCTTTCACCTAATATGCACTCTCAGTATCATAAACTTTGTAATTTGAGTGAACATGCAACCACTCAGTAGCTCTCTAACACTCCCTCTTAATCTAGTTCATCTCTTCACCGACTTATTCGAAATTTGTACATATCTATCAGGTTCTGATTGAACCTGACCTGATCAGATCTAAAACTCACATTGAGACATTATGGGAAGATTTTTGGTCTCTGCTGGTCAACCCTTGTCTAGGATAAAATATGGAGGAAAATTCACTTCACAGCATGCACCAATAATCACACACAAACACTGTATTTCTTCTATATTAGACTTTTCTGCACTGCTGCATGACTATACAATCTTAAACTAATACTACATGACACTTGCTGGCGCTGCCACAAATATCCGAGTACAGATTTTCATATATTTTTTTCATGTTCACCTTTGTCCGCATTCTGGGCTTAAATTTGGAATTGCATTACAGACATTACTCAGAACCATTTACCATTTTCATTTGACCTATTGTTTCTAGGCAGTGCACATGTATTTCGGAGTTTGCATAAATTACTTGGAAAATTAATTGACCTCCTCATCTCTATAGCCATATCAGGCATTACCTCCAACTAGAAGTCTAAAGACAATATTAACCTTTTATGCTCATCATCACAGGTTCAACAATTACAAAATTGTCTCGGTGCAGCTATCAATTAAGCGCGCTCAGCTATGGATGCTACTCACTAAACATTTACCATGTTATGCTAAAAAACATGTATTATCTCTTTCTTGACTGTTCACGTGTAAGATGTACATATAATTTTACGACTTGTTTATACTTAATGTTTAACAATGTTAAAAGTTGTTATATGTTTTCACAAGGCCATTAATAAATAATCTCACTATCATTGCTATCTTTACTTTTCTTTTCCCTCTTCTTCTTTTTCTCATACCAAAATGCTTGTTTCTCACATTTATATTGCCTATTTCAACTCTGTATTTTAATTATTTCTCTCTAATATTATCGCACAATGTTATAACTTACCTTAATATTTTGTATTGCAATTTACCTACATACATTATACAGTTCTTGTTCTGCTCAATAAAACCTTTAAAAAATGTACACATATTTTTCCACACGTCATGCATATGTGTATTTTTTACACAAACTTTACACACCTGCATCAACACCTATGGTAATATATTCATTGTTTCCCTGTCCACGTCCTCCGCAGGGCTACCGCCATCATCAACACTGCCGCTGGGCCGGCTGGAACATCGTAATATGGTGGGTGTGGGACTGCCACTGTGGCGGGTTTTCTGAGACCATCGCCACAGTGGTCTGGTGGTCCATTTGCCAAACTTGTAATCAGGCCCTAAACCGTGTTGATTCCTCTTTGTCTACACATTTGATCTACTAGAAATACGAGGGGCATATTCACAAAGACATTTTAAATTAACTAGATTCCCCTGTTGTTTATGTACTTTCCTGAACTCTCCTCAGAACAAATAAAATAGGAATAAAATTTGAATATTTGAGAAATATTCAGGTACAGAGAGTATAGACTGAAAGAACTGTACCCTCCTTACACATTTACTGATACAGAGTTGGAGGTTTCAGGTCTGATTCACAAAGTTATGCAAGAGTTCTTAAATCAGTATTCCTCTAATAGGCACCTTTCGCTCATAAATGCTTTTGTGAAAAAGCCTCTAAACACCACAAAGGGAGGTGGTGAAAAAACAATTTCGGGCAAGATTTCTACTTGATCACTTCATCCAATCTTTCCTTGACTGAGGGCAAAAAAAACAAATTTAGCACTCTTCATTTTCAGAAAATAAAAATAATCTCAATTTAAATGTACATTGTATGTGATTAATAAAGTGTGCCAAATGTTCACGGTATTTTCCTAGGCATGGTGGCTCTAGAAAATGGTGCACGTATAAGCATGGATACCGTATCACTCTTAATAATGTGCTGTTGATGCATTCTGTGTTGTGTTGGCCTTAATAATAAGACATTATTGAATCAAGTATAATTATATCTGCTTCCATGTGTATTTCCTCAAACTGCATAAGGATAGATTGTCACATAAAGGTACCTTGCATGCAAGAGGCATTAAACACTGAATTATACATTCTTGGTATTATACTTTGCTGCAGAAACGGTGTAAGGCACACACTGACTGAAATAGTATTTTATCTTCTCATTTTCCAGGAGACTAGCAAAATCAACGCTGCTCTTGATTCCACTATTCGGAGTCCACTACATAGTATTTGCTGTTCTATCAATCCCAAATTTCAGTCTTTATCAGATATGGTTTGAATTGTGCATAGGATCTTTCCAGGTAACTAGGATGCTAACTTTTCTCACAGCTGAATATAATGATTTATTGTTACATTTTTTTACTAATGAAAAATGTCTTCATGCAGGGGCTGGTTGTTGCTGTTCTCTACTGCTTTTTGAACAGTGAGGTAAGTTATTTCCCCTCCAGCTATGTGTTTTGTTCTATGAATACACTTTTTAAATTGTGTGAGAACATTAGCAGAACAAAACATAAAACATTCAAAGACTTTTTCCTATGAATCCTAACAGTCGAAAGCAATGTGAAAAACTATGGCATGACAACACTATACAAGAATAACACTTACACAGAAGAAAAAATAATAATATGTAAATACAAACTATGAATTACAAACCCTCAAGAGGACATAAAGGGATGGAAAATGTACTTAACCTACTGACAAATTCTGCAGTGATAAAAACATAATTAATCCTACACACTCAGAAAAGTATTTCAGATTTAGCAGAACACTTGTTGCTTGTCAGCTAGATGACAGAAGATCCTTTTATCTTCTGAAAGCCTCTGCATTAACCAATTACCAACATAAACTTTCAGTGCAAATTTCCAATTCTTCAGAAGTATGGAAGCAATATGGCAGATGAAACTTGATTGAGCAAGGCCATGAGTGGATTCAAAATTATGTTCTTGCCCAGGATTTAAGTAAACCTACACAAATGTCTTTCCAGAATGCTTGCACTGCATACCAAATGTATATCTTATGAGAAAGCAATGTTTTTCACAACTGCAATCTCCAGGAGGATAAGATATTTGTTAATTTTAGTTTAGAAATTTTCAAGGTTGTTCTGAACATCCTCAACAGTATATATTATTGAAAACTGTATTAAGTGAAGCGCTAATCACTGGAATCCATTTAAGATAGGTCTCTGAGATTTCATCTGACAGGATGTTCCTAAATATTTTATGCAATATTGTTTTATTTCCTTGAGACTTGACGCACCATTGATCCAAATGCATATATTAGATGAGGATGGCATGTCAAGTAGAGGAGAGGTGAATATAAGTAAGAGATGTGTTATTAAAATAATGTTGGATAAGTTCAAAGATTTAAGTGGTTGGAACACTTGACAAATATTCCAATGTTCCATATATCACTTTTTGGCAGATGAAAAAGAGATTGGAGTTTTGTGAAGGATAAAGTGGTATAATCTTGCAGTACTGCAGAATATACGCCCTTAGTCATTTCAGAAGCTTTGGTGGGACTGAGAGCAAAATAAAAGCATGGGACCCTTATTGTGAGAAAGTCATCTTTTTTTTCCCTGATCAACCCATTTTTTTGAATGATGCTGATGGTTACTGACGCTGACTCATCCCTGGGCTCTGCTAACCAGGCCCAGGGCCAGTGCTTTGTTTAAAAGTTATGTGGTAATTAGGCATAATTATAATTGTCTTGGGCAACCTACCAGTAAGTCGGGTAGGGCATTTAGGTTTAGGGACCATAGTGAAGTCAAGGTACTTATCGGTGCACTGCTGGGTGTCTGCTATCATTTTAAAGGCATTCCTGTCTTGCAGGCTGCATTTATAATAAAATTGAGCCCAAGTTTGACTTTGAAATAAAAAATACTGCCAAAGTCTCATTCATTAAGCTTTATTTCGGTAATAAAAGTACCATAAAAGCTCATTCTACAATACACATTTTAGAATAAAAGAGCCATAATATAAAACACTTTAGCTAAAAAATATTCAAGAAGTTTCTAGAGCAAAATCAGGTATGATAAGAGTCCACCAATATAAAAAGAACAATATAAGGGCCTTCACGCATTAGACTTAATAAACAAAAACAAAAAAAATACAATATAACAATTTTAAAATCAAAAATTAGCTGTAAGCACAGCATATCCAATTTTCTCTACAGACTTAGGCGGTCATTCTGACCCTGGCGGTCAAAGACCGCCAGGGCGGAGGACCGCGGGAGCACCGCCGACAGGCCGGCGGTGCTCCAATGGGGATTCCGACCGCGGCGGTAAAGCCGCGGTCGGACCGGCAACACTGGCGGTCTCCCGCCAGTGTACCGCCGCCCCATTGAATCCTCCAAGGCGGCGCAGCTTGCTGCGCCGCCGAGGGGATTCCGACCCCCCCTACCGCCATCCAGATCCCGGCGGTCCGACCGCCGGGAACCGGATGGCGGTAGGGGGGGTCGCGGGGCCCCTGGGGGCCCCTTCAGTGCCCATGCCACTGGCATGGGCATTGCAGGGGCCCTCATAAGAGGGCCCCTACAAGTATTTCACTGTCTGCTTGGCCGGCTTCATCGTGGAAGCATCTTTCCCGCTGGGCTGGCGGGCGGCCTGAAGGCGGCCGCCCGCCAGCCCAGCGGGAAAGTCAGAATTACCGCGGCGGTCTTTTGACCGCGCAGCGGTATTCTGGCGGCCCCCGACAGGCCGGCGGCGTCCGCCGCCGGTCAAAGTCGGAATGAGGGCCTTAAACTTGATTTGGTGTAAAACATTGCAAGCTGCCCCTTAAATTTTTGGCTCTTATGTGCCAAGTTGCCTCCAGGAATCCAGCCAAAGCACACACCACAACACCATGGGTATTTGTTTTACAAATCCTTAGAGCTAAGTGGCGATAATTAATACCCATGGATCTACAAAGGGGTATGATCCATTTGGTCCGCTGTTTAGCATATGCAGGGCAATAAAATAACACATGGGCAATACATTCAGGTAACCCACAGCCCATTGGGCATAGGTCTTGTTGGTTATTCTGTTTAGGCCATCTGCAAGTAAAAGTGCATAATGGTAATGATCCCAATCTAAACCTAATATAAAGTGCACGTGCTCGAGGGGATAAAATCAAATCCATATATTTTTCAAATTCATAATGGCATTTGATTGTCGTGACCTATCTGTCAAGCTGGACGAAGATACCTCGGCTAGCTTTCTTGTTTTTAAATTAGACCAGTATGCATCCTTAACCACTTGTACCGCATTTTTTTGGAACACCGTAAGGGTCTGACCAAAACTGGGACAACCCTAAATTGGTCAAAGTATTTTCGACCTCATTACACCAGGGAATTTTTCTTGTTATATGTGTGCTCAGCAGGGCATTCAGCCATATTCTGTATGGGCCATAAATATCCGTGGACCAGATCCTGATCCAATACAATATTGGTATTATAGCGACTATATGGGCGATAGAATCTAATTTTAAGTCCAACCGAATAGGCAACGTGAGGGAACTAGTGGGAATGTTTAATAAAACCTTTATAAATGCGTTTTCAGCAAGCTCTAAATTCATCAAATTGCCATGTCCCTATAGCTCTGCACCATACAGAGAGCCCCCTCTAGCTTATATTATGTATATTTCTATTGCGGGGGAGATTACAAATCTAGGAGATCTATAAGCGAATCTCAAGATCCCCCCCCCGAGTTCTGTTTCAGTCTCATATGTGCTTGTGACAAATGGGCCTGCCATTTATGAGTGTCCTCTAGTGTAACTCTCAAATAATCAAAATCGGTAACTCTCTCTAATGCTTCTCCACCCAATAGAATCGTCCTCCTTATTTTATGTTTTTTATCACCAAAATCATGTATTTGTTTTTTGAAGTGTTAACTTCAAGACTATAGTCCTTACAGAAGGACATACACTTCTCAAGTAAATTGGCATGGCCAGGGGCAGTTTAAGATAATAACAAGGTATCATCCGCAAATAGTAAACACGGGGTCTTTATCCCACCTAATCTTGGTGCATCATTATCGCAGGCCGTAAAATAAGGGATACATGCATTAATAAACAACAAAAACAATGTAGGGGTCAGCACGCCAAAGTCTCAATCTACCTTATTTTTACATGTACGTCACCCATAAAGTCTGCCTTAGGTGCCCCAAGGGTATGGTGCCTTGTAATTATAAGCAGGGAAATCATAAATGATGTCCTATAAGCCCAGCCTTGAGAAGGAAACATTGCCAATTTCATAGTACCCTATTGTAATATTTAGCTCCATAGGCTAACATGGGAAGGCTTTATTTAAAACTCATACCGTCTATCTTTTGATAGGAGTGACCTAAACATTTGCGTCACAGTGTCAAAATAATTGTTAAGATAATTCCAACAACTTCCCAGTGTTAAATTTAAAATAACTATTACAGGGAAAGAGGCTTAGAACTATTTCCTAAAGTTACCTAAAGCCAGTCCTGTTGCAGCCTCACCTGATTGGTCAGCCTTTGTCAGGCTGCCAGGCTGCTTTGATGAGGTGTGAAGTTGCCTGGGCTCAGACAAAGGAACCACAGCAGCAGTTGCCAGTGCAGGAAGGGGTTGGGTGGCCAAACCGGTCTTCAAAAGAGGAAAGACAGTTGGGACAGAAACCAGACCTCCCCCATTCCCTGCGCCCCAGCCAGATGGGTGTCCCTTTAATTAGATTGGGAGAGGGGCTGGAAGGGGAGCATAGGGGAATGTCAATTACACCTGTAAGTGGGTTTAGCTAGACCTGAACCTCCAAGAGAGAGTTTCTCCATCTTGAAGTGTTGATAATCAGTGCCTTCTGGGACACAAATGTGTCACACTTTGCAAGAAGTGATCACCGCAGAGGGTGGCACTCTGCACCTTATTGGTCATGGGTGTCCCCCTGCTCGCCAGTCCAGAAACCTGGATAAAAGTAAGAGTGCTGCCCTGCAACTTAGATCCCTGCTGGAAGAAATCAGAAGAAGAAAGACTGCCCTGCTGAACCCCTGGTTTCCACAAAGAAGGATTTCACTCTGACTGCACCTGCTGCACACTCTGTGCTTCACCACATTAAATAACTTTCCCTTGCTCCTAAAGATCCAGGAGTGGACGCCCTGTGTGCAACAGGTTCAAAGGAGCTACCAAGAGTCCCTTGTGTCAACTCCTGTAAGAACAGCCCAGCTGACCAGCGCCCAGTGGACTTTTAAGGATTTGACCAGGTGCATTGTGGGAATTGTAGTCCCGACACTCCAAGGAGCAACTCAGAGCTTCTAGAACATTGGCTGGTGTTGTGGACCCTTCAAGACCACAAAAAGACCTTCTGGAAGAATCCAGAGGTTTAGGGACATTTGGAGCATTTTTGTGATAGAAGCTCTATAAAGTGACCATCCCATCATCAAGAGTCAAGCCAGCGATGTTGAACTGCAACCCGGCCTGAATTTCAGGTGTTCTCACTCAAGCTTCGGAGCTCTTTGCCATCGATGACAAGAACCAAGACCTCCAGGAATTCACTGAGGCCTCACAGTAAAGCAAGCCGCTGTCATCAAACAGTAAGTCGGCCTGCTGGGGAGGTTTGCTCATTGTTGAGGGGAAAAGAACCAGAAAAGAGACTAAGTTTGAAGGTACAATTTTGACTAAGGCCTACCGCTCAGTGTATCCAACTTGAGCTCTATCGTGGTCGGTCTCAAACTTTGACCCAGTCCATCGCGACCAGATATCGGCAGCTAGTACTGTTTGCTTTTAAGCACAACAAAAAAAAAATGATTTATTCTTTAAAAATGTATGTTTTGTCTTTTAGTATCATTTTAAAGATAAAATGATTTCCTATTTTTGTATATCGGTGTTGGATTTTTATTGGGTGCTATGTCTTACTTATTTACTGTTTTGTTGATAATAAATGCTTAACACACCTGTCTCCTAAGTTAAGCCTAAATGTTTGTCGGCCAAGCTACCAAGGGTTGAGCAAGGATTAATTTATTGAGGCCTTGGCTAGACCTTATTTGTGATTGCGGCCTTATTACTAATGGCCTGATTACGACCTTGGCGGATGGGATACTCTGTCACAAACATGACAGATATCCCACCTGCCATATTACAAGTTACAGTATATTCTATGGAACCTGTAAAACAATGGGTGGATATCCATCACGTTTGTGACAGAGTATCCCATCTGCCAAGGACATAATCAGGCCCTAAGTGTAGGTACCTACATGCTCTTACTAATCAACCACTTTTCAACATTTCCCATGAAAGAAGTAGCAGCTAATTTAGGAAACAAGTATAGTAGTGAAATAGAAACAACATTATTTGGTCCCCCTAGTGCTTAGCAGAAATAGCTTTTTCAGGAAGGAATGGGTCTGGCCTCCATTTAATTATGTCAATAAATGTGATACAATCATTAAGATCTAAGTTAGTGGGGGACCTGAAACAAAGAGCTGTGGCTTCCCTCCTCTTGAGATGGCCCTACATGACATCTCTACTGTACAAAGGTCATTACAATTCCAAAAGTTATATAAGACAACCCCTAGTGTGCTGAAGCGCTAATTTTGGAGCACTGTTGAAATACCAGATCTAAGGGAAATAGCTGGACATCATCTATAATGTAAAAAGTTCCCTTTAAATGCAAAATATTCTCCCTTTGAAGCTCTGTAAATCTAATTAATTGCAGATGCTCCAGGTTTTATATTGTAGAACCTATTGGCAACAGCCTTTCGATGAATCAGTACCCATATTGCACAAAAGTACATCAGTTTAATCAAGAGTGAAAAGTAAAGAAGAACAATTCAGAAATAACAATTGAAAAGCGAAGTAAAAAGATCAAATTTCTATATTCAGTCCAAAGTGAACTTCTTGTACAGAATAGATTGACCATTATATGACAGAATATTATTTTTGAGGGGCAGGTGAGCTCTGAGATTTGCTTGCCACCACATCTGATTCTTTTTCCATCCCAGTCTTAACTCTACCGGTTGCATTCCATCCTCCTGTAGCTGAGAGATGATAAATGTGGGAGTTTTTATTTGTTGAACTGTCTAGTAATTGACTAAGAGGATATTTAGCACTCTGCATGTCACCCCATATTTTGAGAACAATTTTCTTTTTCACTTCCTGTGGCTGTGCAACAATTGTAATTAGAGAATAATGTCACTGCTATTCTTAGCTCTCTTCTCAAACATTGATTTCTAACCAGTCATTGACTCCTTTTTCTCAGAATCCGAGCACATGGTCTCTGATCAGATTCCTCTTACCACAGGCTTGATCCTAGATTACTCTTACTCTTTGGTTTGGTTTGAAAACATGGCTTTCTGTTCTGGAACTGTGCTGGTTTTGCTTCTTCGCGGTTGACTCTTTGTACTGTGGCTAGTTGATGGTCACCTCTTGCATGATATTTGGTATGGCTTATCATATAATTGTATTAGCTTGAAACAAATGTTCTCATGGTTAGCTGACAATTCCAGCTGTATTATATGAGACTTTCCCTTGGCAATTGATACGAAATTTGTGTTCCATGTGCCATAAAATAGTCTCTAGATTGCAGGTTAGAAGACCACACTCAGTTTTCTGGCATCTTCATTTGCTATGATAACTTGTAGGCATCACATGGACCAAGATATTTATTATATTTATCTATTTGAATGCCACAGACCATTAACATTGCCAGGCATATTGTATTCAAGGCAGACGCATCCCCATTGGGGGGGCGAAAACATGCCACAAGAAAACCTAAGGGATTTCCTTTCACCATTTATTTTGGCACTTTTAATGTCTGCTCAGATCAGGGGCTAATAGTGGGCATGCCATTTCATACAATAGGCCCCTATGTACTCAGCAGGAGTAGCGCCAAAGTGTTGCGTCATCAATAGTGTCAGGAATTCTGATGCTATTGCCCCTACCCTGTGCCATGATGTACCATATTTTAAATACGGCACACACATATGGTGGTGGTAGGGGGGTGCTTTGGGGCGCAAGAAAAGTGTTGCTGCACTAGATGCAGTGCCACTTTCCTTAAATCAGACCCTAAGGATCTTAAGTCTGCAACAAGTAGCAAGACCAATGTGCTGAGCTTTTCAGTTACTGGCACCACACACCTATTGCAACACATATTTAAAACAATTCTTAACCCAAACCATCTATTCTCCCAGGCAATGTCATAAACTCATGAAGAATCTACCTTAATAAAGATAACCTGATGGACAATATCAAAACTGATGTGTTGTGCCTTTTCTACTTTTTTCCAGTAACTACTGTAAAAAAAGGATGAAAAAGAAAATCTTACAGCAAAACACCTTGAACACAAATAATACAATAAGGCAGGGCAGTATATAATGGGTATATATATTTCATAAACATGTAGCAAGACAGTTAATAATACAACAAACTTTAATCAAATACCATTGTTGGACTTTTGCTTATGCAGGGTCATCCTGAATCTTTTTGCCTCCTGCCTCCTATTTTTTCTGACCTGTCGCTGTTGGCTTTTGAACTCTGAGCACTTTACCACTGCTAACCAGTGCTAAAGTGCATATGCTCTCTGTGTAAATTGTATGTAATTGGTTTATCCATGATTGACCTATTTGATTTACTAGTAAGTCCCTAGTAAGGTGCACCAGAGGTGCCAGGGCCTGTAAATCAAATGCTACTAGTGGGCCTGCAGCACTGGTTGTGCCACCCACATAAGTAGCTCTGTAATCATGTCTCAGACCTGCCACTGCAGTGTCTGTGTGTGTATTTTTTACACTGTAAATTCGACATGGCAAGTGTACCCACTTGCCAGGCCTAAACCTTCCCTTTTCTCACATGTAAGGCACCCCTAAGGTAGGCCCTAGGTAGCCCCAAGTGCAGGGTGCAGTGTATGGATAAGGTAGGACATATAGTAATATGGTTTATATGTCCTGACAGTGAAATACTGCCAACTTCGTTTTTCACTGTTGCAAGGCCTGTCTCTCTCATAGGATAATATGGGGGCTACCTTTAAATATGATTAAAGAGTAGATTCCCCTAGAGAGTAGATGGACATGTGGAGTTTGGGGTCCCTGAACTCACAATAAAAAAAATACTTCTTTTAGTAAAGTTGATTTTAAGATTGTGCGTTTGAAAATGCCACTTTTATAAAGTAAGCATTTTCTTGCATAAACCATTCTGTGACTCTGCCGTGTTTGTGGATTCCCTGTCTGGGTCAGTTTGACAGTTGGGTTGTTTTTCACCTCACACTAGACAGTGACACAAAGGGGGCTGGGGTGTAACCTGCATTTCCTGATTAGCCATCTCTGCTAGGAGGGAGGGGTGGAGTGGTCACTCCCATCTGAAAGGACTGTGCCTGCCTCTGACAATGCCGGCTCCAACCCCCTGGTTTGTGTCTGAGGCCTTGCCTGGGCAAGGCAGGATTTCACAAGCGGGTGTGAGTCCCCTTTGAAGAAAGGTGACTTCAAAGACTAAAATGGCTATAAGAAGGGCACCCAAATCTACAGACTTTAGAAACAGTTCTGGAACCAAGAGGAACCTCTGCCTGGAGAAGAGCTGATAGCTGAGGAAGAAGTGCTGCCCTGCTTGTGACTGTGCTTTGTGGAGCTTTTCTGCAGTGCTGCTTCTGCCAGAGTAAGAGGGCAAAGACTGGACTTTGTGTGTGTGAGAAAACAGGGCTGATTGCAGAGGCCCCCTAACTTTTTGCCCCCATTTTCCACTTTTTGCTGGTGTTTTCCTGACTCTGATGGTGCCCTGGGTACTGCTAACCAGTTCCAGGGCCTGTGCTCTGTGTAAAATCAATATGCAAATTCGGCTAATTATAATTGGCTAAGTTAACCTACCTATAAGTCCCTAGTATATGGTAGGGCATGTAGGTTTAGGGACCACAGCATAGGTGGTGCACACCTAGGTGCACTGCTGAGGTGCCCAGTGTCATTTTAAAGGCAGGCCTGCCTTGCTGGCTGCTTTTAAATTAAAGTTATATGCAAATTCGACTTTGGAATTAAAAGTAGTTCCAAAGTCTTAAACTACCTTATTTTTACATATAAGTCACCCCTAAGGTGTGCCCTATGTGCCCCTAGGGCTGGGTGCCATGTAACTATAAGCAGGGACTTTATAAAAATAGGTTTATAAACCCTGGTGAGGTAAAAACAGCCAAATTCGTTTTTCCCTCATTGAAGTAAATGGCCTGCATAGGCTAGAATGGGGAGACTTTATTTTAAATTTTAAAGTCTCCTTAAATGTTGCATACCAAGAATTTGGTATCAAATTAATTGTTGTAATAAATCCCACAACTTCCAGTTGTGGGATTTAATATAACTTGTTCAGGTAAAGAGTTTTAGACTTTACCTAAAAAGTTGCCAATTTCAGCCCTGCATTGTTTTTGCTGCTGTGCTCTGATTGGCCAGCCTGCAGCAGCTTAGTCAAAGCTGCCTTGATGAGGTGTGAAGTGGCCTGGCTTCACACAAAGGAATGTGCTTGGGGGAGAGAATCTCCACTCAGCAGATGGTGAGGCAGGAAGGGGGAGGGCTGCCAAACTGGTCTTCAAAGGCAGAGAAGGACATTTGGAGCAACCAGCAACACCCCCACATCCTGCAACCCCAGACAACTAGGTGCCCCCTTGATTAGATTAGGAGAGGGCAGGAGAGGGGTGTGTTTACGATTTTTAGCCACACCAGTGGGTGGGCTCAGCCAGATGTAACCTCCAAAAATCAGATTCAGCCATGTTGGATTTTTAGAGAATGTTGCCTTTTGGGATGGATTTTTGCCACACTTCCCAGGAAGTGGTCATCACAGGGGGGCGACCCTGTACCTGATTGGAGAACCAGGACCCCCCTGCTTTTCACCCAGGAGCAAGGATAAAACTGGCAGACCTGCCCCCACACCTCAGATCCCTGCCAGATTTCAAGAAGAAAAGAACTAAAGGAGAAGAAGGACTGCCCTGCTGGACCCCTGGCCTGCACCTGGAACCTGCACTCAGAAGGACTGCACCAGCTGCACACTTGGGCTTCACCACAAGAAGGACTTTGCCTGGCTTCAACTGGTTCAAGGAGGGACTCCCTGTTTGCTACAGGTGAAAAATTGCTATCCAGAGTCCCCCTGCACCAACTCCTGAAAAGTGACCAGCTGACCACTGTCCAGTGGCCAAAAAGGAGTTTGTGCCAGGTGCATTCTGGGAGTTGAAGTCCGCACCCCCCAAGGACCATCACAGAAATTCTGGACCCTTGGGGTGAGCTGTGGACCCCAAAAGAACCTTAAAAGAGCATCTGGGTGAAGCCCCAAAAGTTTGGAGAAGATTGGAGAATTTTTGTAAAAAAGCTCCAGAGAGGGACCGACCCGCCGCGGAAATTCTAGCCGGCTTGCCTCAACCGCGACCCGGCCTGACTTGGTGGTTCGTCCCGGTAAAGAAAAATCTCCGAAAAAGAGACTAAGTCCGAAGGTAAAAAGTTGACCGGGACCTCCCAGCCATCGTATCCGAGAAGGGCTCCACGGACGTCGGATCAAGATCCAGGTTTACCCCGGTCGAAGGATTTTCACCTCGAAAAAACGACTAAGTCCGAAGGTAAAAATCTCCACCGAGGAAACCCACATCGCGTATCCGGACAAGGGCTCCAGGAGGTCGGATTCAACTGGCAGGTTCGTCCCGCTGAAGAAAATCTTCAAAATAAAGACTAAGTCAGAAGGTAACTTTTTAACCGAGGCCTCCCGCGACTTGTAGCCGAGCAGGGCTCCATCGCGGTGGGCCTGAAACTTTGACTTTGCCCCGGTCCTGGTGCAACCAGATGACCCGATTGGCGCTTTTTGTTTCTAAGCGCTAGAAAACTAATAATTCTTTAAAAATTCATATCTCCGGTTCCCTTTATCCGATTTTATTCGTTTTTGTGTCATTTTAAAGATAAAAATATAAACTATTTTTATAAATTGGTTTTGGATTTTTAAGCTGTTTCCTGTGTTTTATTTAATTACTGTTTTGTGATATTTGAATGCTTTACACATTGTCTCCTAAGTTAAGCCTTGATGCTCGTTGCCAAGCTACCAAGGGTTGAGCTGGGGTTAATTTACTGAGACCTAACTGGACCTAAGTGGAGGTTAGTGGCTTGTTGCTAGGTGTAGGTACCTACCTGCCCTTACCAATAACCCATTTTCCAACAGTGTGCCTTCCATCGTGTGAAGAAATCTCCAAGGGCTTGAGTTAGAGCTTGCCTCCTGTTGTTTGAAGTCTCAGGGACAGCAAAGACTTCTCTCTGCCAGCACCTGGAGTCTCTGGAGAGACTCCTGCTCTGACAAGTGGTGCCCTATCCAGTCCCTGGGCCCTTGAAAGGGAAGCTGGTGGAATCCAAGGAAATCGACTTCGGACCAACGCCGCTGCTGAATCCCGTAACGCCGCCTGCACCTGACGCCGTGACCTCCGCTGGAACGCGACGCTCTTCGCAGGCCCGACGCCGCAGCAGCCCCGCTGAAGTCTGCGTCTCCGTGGAAGTCGCCGCACCACGTCGTGACCGACGCCGCTCGAAGTGCACGGATTCAACATTTCGCACAGACGCCGCGTTTCCCGACTACGCACATCGGCTTGTTTTCACTCTTCACCAAAGGTACTGTACTTGGGGGTCTACACGACTCCGTGTCCGGCGCCGCTGGTGTCGGCTTGTTGGGAACGACTCCATCACGACGCCGTGTTAACATCTCATCTAAGCATTTTTGCTTCTAAGCGCTATTTTTGAGTTTAATCTTTAAAAATTCATAACTTGACTTATGTATGTTGGATTTTTGTCGTTTTGGTCTTGTTTTGTTTAGATAAATATTTCCTATTTTTCTAAACTGGTGTTGTGTCATTTTGTAGTGTTTTCATTAAGTTACTGTGTGTGTTGGTACAAATACTTTACACCTAGCACTCTGAAGTTAAGCCTACTGCTCTGCCAAGCTACCAAGGGGGTAAGCAGGGGTTAGCTGAGGGTGATTCTCTTTTACCCTGACTAGAGTGAGGGTCCTTGCTTGAATAGGGGGTAACCTGACTGTCAACTAAAGACCCCATTTCTAACATTGGTGATTAGCGGTTGGGATTTGGACTTGTATTTGTACTTGACATACAGTAATTAGGTGTACACTACAGTTTGAGTTCAGACCACTACGTGACCACATACTACTTGTTTGGTGATCTTCGATTTTTCCTCTTTGGGACTCTTTTTATTCTACTTCCATGATTTTGCTGATCCCTTGACTGATTCTTTTTACTTCATTGGGAACTTATTTTCTGCCTTTGGAAATTTGCACTTGTGATCATCATGTCTCAATCTGGAGATGCAACAACTGGAGCTGTGTTTGAAATAGAGAAACTGAAGGAGTACTCAGTTGCTCAATTGAAAAAGTTCCTTAAAGATCTTGACTGTCCCACTGAGAGCTCCACCAGGGAGGGGGAGCTGCAAAAGGCACAGAGGGCCTCGGTGACAATCAAGAAGGCTGGAGGGCACACAGAGGAGGAGAATGTGGGTGTGGAAGTGCAGAGGATACACAGTGGTGTAGTGGAGGTACCTGTTACGCCTGGGGGGGGGGGGTCCCCAGGAGGGGTAGCATGGTGTCATCCAAGGGTCTGACTCCTGAAGAGTTACAGGACAGACAGGCAGAGAGGGCTCGCCGGTTCAAGGAGTTGAGGATGCAAAGGGAGAAGGAGTTGGAAGAATGGAGGAGGGACTTAGAGATCAAAAAGAGGATTTGGACTTATGAGCTCAAAATGAAGGAGCTGGAAGTCATGAGGGCTGAATCCAGCTGGAATGGTGGCAGCAACAATTTTAAATCTAGTGCTGCTGAAGAAGTGCACATGCCCAGAGATGTGGTGTCCTACTTGAAGGAGGGAGTTAACACACACCAGGAGGTTCAGGGGTATGAGGTAGCTCCAGTGATGCACAGGGTCCGTGAGGTGGATTGGGGAACTGGCATGGGGAATCATATTCCTACTGGTGGGAGGGACACTCTACTGACTCTAGGTAAGAGTGACAGGGAGAGGGGTTCCCCTGCAGGTAGAAGTCCTGGTTATGGAGTGTGAATACATCCCAGAAGAGTGTGGGTTGAGTGTAAGGGACAGTCAGGTACTGTCTCACCAGTCTCAGGAGGGTGATGTGGGGTGCTTTTTCAAAGCAGAGTCACTGAATGGTTGGGTGAAGGATACTTTGGTTAATTCATCTGAGGGGCTGAGTGATGTAATTGCTGGAGAGCATATGTCTAGTCCTTATTTTCCAGAGCTATGCCAACACCAGGTGGAGTGTGAGTTCTCTGACCACAGGGAGATCACAATGGAGGCAGACTTCTGGGTGAGTACCAGAGAGTCTGAAGAGGCATTTGGGGGTGCTCCTGAGAGGAGTGGTCTAGGTAGTTCCCAACCAGGTGAGGTAGGGAAGGATTGTAGTGTCCCAGGTAGGTTCCAGTGTAGTGGGATGGGTTGAGGCCCAAGGTGCCCGAGATCCGGTCCCAGGTCCTGGAGGGTTCCATGAGGGAACACCAGGAGGGGAGCCTAGCCTGTACCATAGGGCCATCTGTTGAGGGAGACCCCACAGTGTCAGGAGAACTTGGGGGGGGCGGCTGTAGCCAGCGTCCCACCAGTTCTGGTGTCTGGCAGTACCACTCCTAGTGAGGGGGTGCAGAAGTCCAAACAGAGGGTTGAGAGGGGGTTGGGGACCCCAGTGGAGAACCTGGAGGGTCAGGGGTCAGCTCTGAGAGCAGAGCCCCCCAGAAATGACCTTGGTGAGATCATTTCTGGGTTGAGGGGAATCCAGACTCTGTCAGATGGGCAGAGGTCAGGGGACCTGCGCCAGCCAGACTATTGTGTGGCCCTTGGGGACAGTGTGTCCCGAGAGGGGGGTAAGTGTGCCCCCTGGAAGTCCTGGTGTGCCAGGCAAAGGTTCAACCGCAGGGTGGTGACTCTGGGTTGAATGATCAGGTTCAGGGGGTAAACTCTGACCTGATGGGGGGTAAGTGTGCTCCCAAGGAAGTCCTGGTGTGCCAGGCAGTGGTTTAACCGCAGGGTGGTGACTCTAGGTTGGATGACCAGGTTCAGAGGGTAAACTATGACGTGGTGGGGGGTAGGTATGCCCCCCAGGAAGTCCTGGGTTGCCAGGCGGTGGTCCAGTCTGTGTGTACAGACCCTGGACTGGAGGATCAGGTTCAGGGTGTCCCCCCTGACCTGGAGGAAGGGGCTACTGCTAACAGTGCCCCTACCATGTTGTCTTCAGAGGGGGCCACTCCTAGTTGGGTGGTTCCGGATCCCAGAAGAGAGGGGGGGGGGAGGGAAGCCTCACCCCTGGCCCTGGTCCAACCTGAAGGTACAGACCCCAGGTTGGAGGATCAGTTGCAGGTTAACATCCCTGCACTAGTGAAAGAATTGTGCAGGACTGCTTCTACAAGCGCCCTGACAATTTTTTATTCTGGGGGTGCCGCTCCTGGAGGGAGGGTACAGAGACCCAGAGGGGAGGACCAGGGTCAGGTTATCTTCTCTGACCTGGTGGAAGGGAGAGTGTCAGGCACCTGGGGCTACTGCCCCCCACTCTCCACAGTCACAGTGCTTGGAGAGGCCTGAGGTCGGGCTCTCATCCCTGACAGTTGTCTGGGGCCACTGTGGCTTGCTGTCCTGGTGGACAGAGTTGCCCCTGGGGGTGGAACGAGAGTCACACATTGGGGGTGGAGTGGGCAACACCACTGTGTTGGCCCTGGTGGTACTATCTGCCCATTGCAATACATCTGTGAGCAAAGTAAAGTTAGGCGCTGCACAGATGGTGTCTGCAGATGTGGAGAAGGGTTCCCCATGGGTTAGCTTAGTGGGCCCTGAGAGTATGGACAGAGGGATCCAACTGGAGTCAGGAAAGCATAGAACTGGAACATGCCCCTGCTGTTGTGGGCCTGGGTCCTTGTTCTATCGCCCCAATCAGGGAAGTACATCAAGGTGTTGATTGTTCTACCCTGGCTTTAGACTGG
The DNA here is from genome assembly GCF_031143425.1 of Pleurodeles waltl. Lineage (NCBI taxonomy): Eukaryota > Metazoa > Chordata > Amphibia > Caudata > Salamandridae > Pleurodeles > Pleurodeles waltl. The sequence goes on along the minus strand of NC_090449.1, from coordinate 669,630,756 downwards.
TAGAGGGTCGTGTTGGACTTTTGCTTATGCAGGGTCATCCCGAATCTTTTTGCCTCCTGCCTCCTATTTTTTCTGACCTGTCGCTGTTGGCTTTTGAACTCTGAGCACTTTACCACTGCTAACCAGTGCTAAAGTGCATATGCTCTCTGTGTAAATTGTATGTAATTGGTTTATCCATGATTGACCTATTTGATTTACTAGTAAGTCCCTAGTAAGGTGCACTAGAGGTGCCAGGGCCTGTTAATCAAATGCTACTAGTGGGCCTGCAGCACTGGTTGTGCCACCCACATAAGTAGCTCTGTAATCATGTCTCAGACCTGCCACTGCAGTGTCTGTGTGTGTATTTTTTACACTGTAAATTCGACTTGGCAAGTGTACCCACTTGCCAGGCCTAAACCTTCCCTTTTCTTACATGTAAGGCACCCCTAAGGTAGGCCCTAGGTAGCCCCAAGGGCAGGGTGCAGTGTATGGATAAGGTAGGACATATAGTAATGTGGTTTATATGTCCTGACAGTGAAATACTGCCAACTTCGTTTTTCACTGTTGCAAGGCCTGTCTCTCTCATAGGATAATATGGGGGCTACCTTTAAATATGATTAAAGAGTAGATTCCCCTAGAGAGTAGATGGACATGTGGAATTTGGGGTGCCTGAACTCACAATTAAAAAAATACATCTTTTAGTAAAGTTGATTTTAAGATTGTGCGTTTGAAAATGCCACTTTTAGAAAGTAAGCATTTTCTTGCTTAAACCATTCTGTGACTCTGCCTTGTTTGTGGATTCCCTGTCTGGGTCAGTTTGACAGTTGGGTTGTTTTTCACCTCGCACTAGACAGTGACACAAAGGGGGCTGCGGTGTAACCTGCATTTCCTGATTAGCCATCTCTGCTAGGAGGGAGGGGTGGAGTGGTCACTCTCATCTGAAAGGACTGTGCCTGCCTCTGACAATGCCGGCTCCAACCCCCTGGTGTGTGTCTGAGGCCTTGCCTGGGCAAGGAAGGATTTCACAAGCGGGTGTGAGTCCCCTTTGAAGAAAGGTGACTTCAAAGACTAAAATGGCTATAAGAAGGGCACCCAAATCTACAGACTTTAGAAACACTTTTGGAACCAAGGGGAACCTCTGCCTGGAGAAGAGCTGATAGCTGAGGAAGAAGTGCTGCCCTGCCTGTGACTATGCTTTGTGGAGCTTTTCTGCAGTGCTGCTTCTGCCAGAGTAAGAGGGCAAAGACTGGATTTTGTGTGCCTTCCATCTTGTGAAGAAATCTCCAAGGGCTTGAGTTAGAGCTTGCCTCCTGTTGTTTGAAGTCTCAGGGACAGCAAAGACTTCTCTCTGCCAGCACCTGGAGTGTCTGGAGAGACTCCTGCTCTGACAAGTGGTGCCCTATCCAGTCCCTGGGCCCTTGAAAGGGAAGCTGGTGGAATCCAAGGAAATCAACTTCGGACCGACGCCGCTGCTGAATCCTGTAACGCCGCCTGCACCTGACGCCGTGACCTCCGCTGGAACGCGACGCTCTTCGCAGATCCGACGCCGCAGCAGCCCCGCTGAAGTCTGCGACTCCGTGGAAGTCGTTTCTAACAACCATCTTCCTACTGACCCTACAAATCTACATAAACCTGTTACTTTCAGTAATGTTCCCTCTAATAGTCATACAGAGTAAAGATGTTACTACAAATAGTGTGGCTTCATAGGAAAGTCATAAATAGTTTTAGTTAACCATCAGATGCTTCTTTTCTGTGTCTGATAAAGAAGCCACCGGGTCGATTTGCCTTGTCTCCGGAAAATCTATTGCCTAAAGCAACAAATGAGTGCTAGACAATGTTATGCTGCCTGTGATGCATTCTGCAATGTCTGTGTGAATTGCCCAATAAAGGAGGCCAAACAGTCAGATCTTCTTCTACACAACTGCAGCTTCAGCATTCCAGGAAAGGCTTCCAAACGTTAGGAGCAAAGTCATTTCACATTGATCTTTATACTTAAATCAAGATGTTATAGAATCCACTGCTTTCTCTTTGTTCCAGGAGATTGGCCAGTCGTACAAAAATTATGATTGAGGCTAAAATTTGAGAACAAAAAAAATATATATCCCATTACTCAGAACCCTCTACTTGTAAGATTTGGCCTTTCATATTTCCTTGTTGAGATAAAACTTGACAACTCAGTAGACTATCAGTTCCCATTGTAGAATTGCCTCTGAAGAGGGAGGGCCTGATTCACAAAGTTGAACTTATACTTTTGTGTAAGTTTATGATTTTTTGCAATGCTCAAAGCAATTTTAAGGGTAGCATCTTTACAAATGCAGAGTCTCTGCACTCGTGGCAGAGACTCAGCACATAAAAAGATAGGCGGTCCTAAGGATACTACTCGTACTCAGAACCCTCTACTTGTAAGATTTGGCATTTCATATTTCCTTGTTGAAATAAAACTTGACAGCTCACTACACTGTCAGTTCCCATTGAAGAATTGCCTCTTAAGACGGAGGGCCTGATTCACAAAGTTGAACTTATACTTTTGGGTAAGTTTATGATTTTTTGCAATTCACAAAGCAATTTTAAGAGTAGCATCTTTATAAATGTGGAGTCTCTGCACTCGTGGCAGAGACTCAGCACATAAAAACATAGGCGTCCTAAGGATACTACTCATAAAATTGCTTTGTGAATTGCAAAAAATCTTAAACTTACACAAAAGTGTACGTTCACCCTTGTGAATCAGGCTCTTTGTAATGCTTGTCATTGTCCATGTCCTATTTAATTTCCACAACAACATTTCACAGTAATTTGAACCTATTACTGTATTACTGTATTGCGTGAAACAAAATAGACAATGTGTGTAGCCCTATGCCCCCAATTTGGGTGAGGCATGTGAGTTATACCTTTGGAGTTAATATACACTCAGATTTTGTTAAAAACCAAAAAGTTGTAAACTTACTCAAAAAGGTAAGTTACCCCTTGTGAAGCAGGTCTATAATCTTTTGAACAAACCTACTGCATTTTAGACGTAATGTTCTATATTTAAACTAGGTCATGAAGTTCTTTCAGGCTACGTATCAGTTAAATATATATAGAAGGAATTGTGTGGTTCAGACATGGCTTTATATTATAATGCATGAACATCTTTTTCTACTGCTCCTTTCTTACAAGAGCTTGAACCCAAATGCGTGTCAAAGTTATATACGCATTATGATTCTATACAACTACAAAATAAGGTTTATAGATTTTTTCTTTGGCATAGAGGTTACATTCACCTCTAATGGAACTTTTATATGGCAAGTCTCACTATTCCAACTGAAAACAAATTTTCTAACAGATTTGCGTATAAAAAAGTGGGGGTGATGACTTGGATAGCTAGGAAATATGGGAGCAAGTCTAAGGCAGATGGGTTCCAGTCACAAGGAGGGGGTGACAAACTAACATATGCTTACCTCCTCATTGTTGAATTCAAAAGCCCTTATGAAAATTATAACTTAGTAGTGGTTTGGATTAGGTCCCTTTGTCAGTTGGAGCATTGCGGGATACTTTTTTCTATTTTTAGTGCACACATCATGAAAAATATCTGAAATCCTGGACTCGTAACAAAGGTGGTGAGGATTACTTGTCCCAGAATGGTATATCTTGCTGAAGGATGACAACAGGAGCTCGGTTAACTGAAGGATGACAATCCTCCTACCCAAATGTGGGCAGGCTTAACATCATTTTGGAAAAGAAGGTTCTTTGTTACGTTTACAATGGAGTACCCTATATGCCAAACAGTAAATTAGGCCATAGTCTTTTTTTTTACAAAGCCTCCTCTATCATTGTTATTTAATTTGCCAAAATGGCCAATGCACCTTTTCAGGTGTGTGTCCTGTCTCTAGAGAATATTTGACTAATGGTGCATATAGTGTTTTGCAGCATATATGTGATGTTGAATAACATGATTCTGACATCTTGAATTGTCATGCCTGCATATGTTTTATCACAAGGTGGTACAATCTACCCCGAACAATGACATTATTTCATTACGAGCACCGTGCTTCAGTTAACACCATTTCTTTAACTTTATCATTCTAAAAATAAATGCTTCATAAAAGAGGGAGAGGCTGCTTGTTCTAGAAAAGGTACATAATGAGCATGGTCCATTATGAAGTTAGAAGTCCTGCATTTCTTCTAATTACCACAGATTACAATATTCAGAAATTATGTTGTTTATCATTATCGTTCCTGATTTCTGGAATTCCCAAAAGCTTGTATTATAGTGGCATGATTTATTTTCTAAGAAGGATCTTTTACAATACACTGTCTCTTTGTGTTCTTACCATGCCTACTTTTAATGATGCAACCTTCCATCACTTGCTTTCACTGAAGCACATTTTCAAATTTGCTATTTATACTTTTTGAAATAACAAGTATCATGGCTTTCGAATTCTGAACCACAAGCACCCTTTTCAAGACTTTCCAAATAAGGGTATTTTCCAGTAGTAGACATTAGATGAAGGAAGGGAATGCTTCTTCTGCATGATAGCACATTTAATTATGTTTAGTGTGACTTGGTGTTAGATAAATGACCATGCAAGAGATCTATGGCCCTTAAGCTCAATGCCTCAATAACTATTTTCTTTTGCACTTTCAACTGATAAGTCTAAGCAGAATGAGGAATTCAGTAGGTTTTGCTAGTAATATGGTTGATAAGGATGGTCCACGTTTCTGCTGAACTTTTCTTGAGATACTCTGTGGAGCGTATTACTGTTCAGTAATAGGAATGTTCTCTACAATGCTATTCCACTTTGTCTTACTAGGTTGGGATCATAGCTGATAGATCGGGCTCCACTAGGAGTGAGGATATCATCAGTCACAATGCTGCACTTGAAGAGATCTGTACTGTGGTAGAAACTCTTTCGGAAGCATTTCTAGTATCAGAGATGCGCAGGATTTAAATGTTTTCATTCAAGGTCAGCCGACATGTGCTGATATGTAGATTGTCATCCTGTGTTTTTTCCACTGCTTATTTTCTGTATCCAGAACCAAATGGGTATGGCCAGCGTACCCTACGAGGCCCAAGCCCGTTTCTTTATTCGGTGCATACCTGATGCTGGATGGAGAGGCCACATTTATCTTGGTACACAGACACGAATTTTAAGGACACTGTGGGCCTGATTATGACCATGGCGGTCACCAGACCTCCAGGGTCAAGGTTGCGGTTGAACCACCATGGTCGTGGCAGTTCAACTGCCACATTTTGACCGCTGACAACGCAAGGTTGCCGCCAGCCTGCAGACTGGTGTTCCCGGCAGTTGTAATCCACCAGGCCAGCACTGCAATCAGCGCTGCCCTGGGGATTACAAGTCCCCATACGCTAGCCTGTCCATGTTGGTTTACACCACCATGGTAAGGATTACAGAAAGGGGGACTTGAGGGCCCCTGCGGGCCCATGCACATGGCATGGCCAGTGCAGGGGCCCCCATGCACAGCCCAAATTATGGGCAGTGGAATGCGCGACAGGTGCTGCTGCACCCGCTGCACCACCATACTGCCGCCGGCTCCATTAGGTGCCGGCTGCAATGCTAAGGCCTTGTTCCCCGCTGGGCCGGCAGGCGGAAACACTGTTTCTGCCCACCAGCCCAGTGGGGATCTCAAATTAGGGCTGGCAAGGTTCAGGCCACATAGGCGGCCTGATGGCGGGATGAGTTTGGCAGGCAGCCTCCACCACCCACCAAACTCATAATGGGGGCTGTGTTCTTTACGGCATCTTCAGAGATCTTTTGTGAGTCCACTTCATCTAACGCACTGTTTCATCTTATTGTACATTTTTCTTGTCTTTTAAGCAACACTTCCCCAACTCAAATGCCTCTCTGATGTACCTTTCACCACAATAATATTGTTGGACAGCAGAGATACTCGCCAAGCAAAGACAATTGTGGCACTTTCTCCTCTACAACTCAGTTCTTATAGTTATACACCTGTGACAGATGCAGCATCACCAAAAACTCCTGCATCAGCATACTTCCTTGAATATCTCCTGTACTTTCTCACTAGAGTATGTTGGCATAATAATAACTTCCTAATATTGACTTACAAAAATATTAATTTGACTATAGACTACCACTAAATTGTCATGGTAAGTATACCATTCTTAACTCCAAATCTACCTCCCTTGATCATATATACATCTTAAAGTTATGTAGATGAGGAGTGAAGAAGAGTAAATCTCTACTTGACCATATATGATTTAGGGAACTCAATATTTTGTATTTCTGATATTGCATCAGTCCTAAACATCCGCCCACAATGTATTCAAAACCTATTTGAGTTACAATATTTCATAAATCACATAATAATAATATGTATTAGGACTTAAGTTGTTTTTATTGTTCCTCATGCAATTTTCTTTATTAGAAGGGAATGCAAATTGAACCGGACCAAGAGCCATAAAGAGACAGAGCATGTTTGATCTTGTCACAGATTTACTGTAACCCAGTTTCTTCATGGCAAGCATACCTAAAGATGTGTACTGTGAGGCCCACATTCTTCCTCAAAAGGCCATTTTATTGGTTCTGGTATTTTTGGGGGAATTGCTATATTCCCATATGCCAGCTCTATATGTTGCAGCAGATACTTGGCTCTGTAAACGTTTATGGCAGAAGGTATGCACATAACACTATGCCAAAATAACACTAGTGGCAAAATAATGTATTCATTCTATTTACTCTACCAGTCTCACTAAAAAGATAAATCATGAAGTGAGACCATTTTAGTTTAGAGTCGAAAAGAACACCAAATATGTGTAGGAATCAACTCTTTCAAATGGTTGATTATTAATACATATTGACTTGAGTGTGATAACGGGTGCAAATAGCTATAACCTTCAAATCTATTAGCTTAGTGATTAGTCCAATAGACCCCATGCAAGACACATACCTGGAAACCAAAGATTGTAAACCATTTGGGGTCTGTTACAGAAAAATGCATCATCTGCATATGAGAAAGGGGAGGTATTTTTCACAACCTTAGGGGGTGTAACTATTTTCACTCAGCAGTTCAAATTTCAATTGGTTAATACAGAGAAAAAAAAACAGAGTGCTAAAATGCCCCCCTAACTTGATACCCTGTCTGAGTTGAAGGATGAAATGCGCTACAATGCAAATGGCAATTTGCGTTGGTTTGTAAATCCCAAAAAGGATTTTGCATTGGGTCGCCATTAAAGACGCAATGCAAAGCCAATTTCAAATCTTTGTAAATCTGGGCCAAACAGAACCTGTGGTTCAATAGCACCATTATCTAGAGGTGGATATAATTAATCCGTCCTAGTATCACCCAACACATATAGTCCAGGTATTCTTTACTATGTGAAAGTATATACACAAATTTTTGAAAAGTATTTAATAAAGTCTCTTAATTCTATCCTTAAATTTAATTTTCACTTGCCCTGCAGGTCCTGAGACCCAAGTCATGGAAGTCTGAATAGGAATTTGCTGTCAGGCATGTTATCAATGTATCTGGTAGGCAGAGTGATACAGTCATAAGGTTTATTCGAACAAGGAGGCAGTGTAATGCATCTCAAAGATCTCTAGACAGCCATCTAGAGTGACTGGCCACACTGGATTTGGCTTTCTTACCAGGAACTGTCTTAGCTTCAGAGTCCAGCCTCTTTAAGTATAGGCCAAGACAAAGATGGTTCCGCCTTTGGATTCACCCTGCCTCAGCTTGGACATACCTGTGCCTGTCCCGCGCAGCAGGAGTTGTTGGTGGACTAAATCTGCTTCAGCAATTTGGCCGACAGGACTTGGATGAGCAGGAAGCGCTGGTCCTGCAAGCCCCCCTGCATGTCCATGTCTGCAATGTAACCCACAATCTACAGAAGTTATAAAAAAAAAAATCATTATTCACCAAACGTTAGGTAGAAAACCTATATTTTTGAATTTCCATACCTTTTGTCGACGTTCTTTCTAAGATCTGCATTCAAATCATGTGCCTTTTTCACATCTATTGCGTCACCTACTCTCAATGAATTGCTTATTCTCACCACAATTGTTTACTTACATATATCGCTCTTGAGTTGCTTTCAGTTTGACGATTCATATTCTTCTTCCTTTGAAGTGATGTCCAAAATGATTTCACTGCAATATACGTTTGACCAGGTCAGCTCCTGAAAGCTGACCCATTGTCCTCGGCTGATAGAAAAATGTAGTTACTTCAGTCATAAGAAAAATCGTGTTAAATGTCACTCAGTCTCTGTCTGACCTTTCCTTACAGGTGCAAGGGGAGTTGAAAAGAAAATGGAGAAGTTTATACTTGAACAGGTATTTGGATCGAGATTACAGACTACACAGCTGTTCAATTTCTCGTAACGGCTCAGAAAGCGTCTCACACTTCCCGCGGAACTCTCGCGCTGAGTCTTTTCTGCAAACAGAAACCACCGTTATATAAAACCTCGTCAGCCCACAAGAGAAAGGTCAACTCCAAAAGGCTGCAATGAACGAGATTGTATGCAATCAACAAGATGTGTGCTTGGCAATGTAATGTTTAGGACAGACAGTTCTATGGACGAGTCAAGGCAAACAGCGGACATCCTGAACTCATCAACTCGGAGTTCACTTTTGCATTCAAAATCTATGTTTAATTGTTATTTTATCAAACGTATCGTAGTTATATATAAATTATTGTACCAATGCAGCTTCCTAATAGTAATTGTTTATGAATTTCAGAGATGCGCTGTTCGCTTAACCTGTATTTTTTTATGTTTGCTGGGTCATTTCTGTTTAGCGAGTAATGTCATGAGTTCTTTCTGTAAATATTAAGGGCAGTTTGCAAAACGGAGTCATTACGCGAGCAATTTTGAGCTTTGAGACTGTGGCCAGAGGATTTTCTTAAGGACGTCATGGATGCCTCACTAAATGAATCTTCAAACTTGTAGATTTGTACTGAAAGCTGTTGCATCCTGTCACGAGCCTAAAAGTGCTCAGAAGGACCTCATCAATATCTCGAGCTCGGTCTGTTGGTCACAGAAGGGCAATAATGTCATGAAAGATTTAGAGCTGCTGAAGCAAGTTGTTGTATCTTCGTTGGAAGCCCCAAGACCCCAAGCTCCTGTAAAATCGCATTCCATCTTTGTATGCAATTTTTTTATTTTGTACATTGATGTTTCTCCAGCGTGGCACACTAAGAATAAAATACAGCAGTGTTCAATCTCAAAATATCAAGGTGGAGCACACATCGTAGCCTTGGTGGGCTTTTAGTGAATGCGTAATTTGTTAAAATCTTATTGAAGGTTCCCTCTTCCAAACTTCACTTTTCGGGATTGGAATGTTTCTGAGATTGTAATTTGTGAAAATATGATTCAACTTAAATATTGATGACATCCAGGGCCATATTTATACTTTTTGACGCAAAACTGCGCCAACACAGTTTTGCGCCAAAAAAATTAGCGCCGGCTAACGCCATTCTAAAGCGCCATGCGGGCGCCATATTTATTGAATGACGTTAGCCGGCGTTAGTCGCCGGCGCTGTCTGGTGTGCGTTAAAAAAAACGACGTACACCAGGCAGCGCCGGCGGGGGAAAATGGCGTATGGGCGTCCACAAATGGTGCAAGTCAGGCTGAGGCAAAAAAATCGCCTGTAGGCCCCTAGTGGCATGTAGGGGGGTACAAATCAGGCCCCCCTATGCCACAATTTTTTTTAAAAAAAATGACTTACCTGAACTTACCTTAATGTCCCTGGGGTGGGTCCCTCCATCCTTGGGTGTCCTCCTGGGGTGGGCAAGGGTGGCAGGGGGTGTCCCTGGGGGCAGGGGAGGGCACCTCTGGGCTCATTCTGAGCCCACAGGTCCCTTAACGCCTGCCCTGACCCAGGCGCTAAAATCCGGCGCTAATGCGGGTTTTTTAGACCCGCCCACTCCCGGGCGTCATTTTTGCCCGGGAGTATAAATACGACGCATATGCATCGGAGTCATTTTTTAAGACGGGAACGCCTACCTTGCATATCATTAACGCAAGGAAGGTTTTCACGCAAAAAAATGACGCTAACTCCATGAACTTTGGCGCTAGGCGCGTCTAACGCCAAAGTATAAATATGGAGTTAGTTTTGCGTCGAATTTGCGTCGAAAAAAACGACGCAAATTCGGCGCAAACGGAGTATAAATATGCCCCCAAGTAGGTATAGCAAGGGCCTTGTTTAAGTATACACCGGGAGGAGACACGATGCTGAAAACATTTAAGTGCCCTTGACACTGTGGTGTCCAAAATACTGAACTGTTAAACATCCCAAACGGCGTACTAAAATAACATTTTTAGCACCGGGAGGATTAATAAACTGTTAGTATATGTTCAAGGTTCCTGGAAGTTTCCATGGTACGTAATGCACAGGTTAATATGGGCCAAAAGGACTGTTCCAGGGACTATGCTTATAGCGTAGACACTCAAGGGAAACACCTTAATATTAAGATACCTTTCATATACTAGATAGGAAGTTCTCCACACAACTATAATATTATAGCTCAGCATAATTTGAATATGAAAGACCCGGCATAGCTAAATCAGAGACAATCAGAATAGCCAGAGTGCACCCTCACACCAGTACCCTTTGTAAATAAAGCCTTCTTCGCTGGTCTACAAATATATCCATAGTACAGCAAGACTTATCTTCAACCGTGTCTCAATGGAAACCAGCCCTGGCTTGAGGTGCAGTAGGGTTAAAAGGTGCCGTGGCCTAGTTCAATAAACACTTGACAAATTACACTGACTACAATACACCTTTGATCAGCACATTCCCATATTTCCTCCCTATGCAGAGCCAAAGAGACCCCTTTAGTGTTATACTTTTTTAGGGCACGCCCTAAGGAATTAATTCCAAGCCTATCCTTGAAGCAACCCGAGGCCTTCGTGTTAATATCAGTGAAAAAAATGCTTTTTCAATTTGTGCTATTCATCCAAGGTTTTCTGAATATTTGAGCCCAAAATAATTAAATACCAATTTATTTCGGCCAAATTGCCATAGATTGTGAATGCTGTGTTAAGAGAATTCCCCCTGCCATTGACCATACCCTTAGTCTTATTCATTGTTAGATCTATGTCACTACAGTACTGAAAGAAGGTATACAATGACTTATGCATAAAAAGTTCAGGCAGAGTAAGTCCTTGAAAATTTCCTCAATGTTATAAATAAAGCAACTGAAAATAGTGGCTGCCAGCACACAACCTTGCTTAACTCCTTCTGAGTTATTAAATTAAGATTTCACAAAAACATACCTCGACCAACATTCCCACATGAGGTTCCTGCAGGATCCCAACTATACCAGATCCTGTTGATCTGTACCTCCCATACCCTTTCAAGACTCAGACTTGGAATCAATTAGAACATCCTCCGTCTCAAACTACTCATAATACCTATTCGTAATACATTTTCCAAATATTTTCCCTGCTGCATCTCGGAGATAAACAGATCTGTAATTTGCAGCATCAATCTTGGGGACTTTCGTATAGAGTGCTGTTAAGAACACAGATTTACATGAGGACTTGATAAAGTGTAATAATTCAGTGACATGGCATTCACCACTTGTAGTAGTAAAGCGTCCTGATTTCCAAACTTCACTTCAAGAACTTAGGAGATATCCAGTCGGGGCCTCACAAAATATTGAGTTTTTGGTCACACATAAGTGATTGAATGTAGATAAAAGTAAACAAAGATACACCAGGATCCAAAGGGTCTAGCTGAGCTACTGAGGAAACGTATTCTCCCATCATCAGTCTTCTAATACAGTTTTGTGAAGAGCTGCACCCATATGTTGGGAATGATATAGTACCTAGTCTCCGCTTCCTCTTTGAAATTTAGATTCAACCAATCTCCTCTTATATTACACTTGGTTTTATCATAAAACGTAGTTCAATTTGAAGTCTTGCAATGGAATCATAGATTTTCATTAATAAACACATTGGTCTCATATATACAGTTGTAATGAATATGGGCCTGATTTAGATATGGGCAGTAATAGTCCCTCTGTCGATTTCTCAATGGAAAATCCATCCACCTACCAGGCGGTCCACCCACCCAATTTAGGTGCTGGCAGTTCCATAGCCAATAACCCAACTGAGTCCCACCGACTGCATCAGAACTGCCCAACCATGTTGACGGTGCTAAGGGAAAAGGAGGCTGATGGTGGGACTCCAGCCACCCTTCATGCCGAGCAGATTTAAATGTGCCTTACCCCAAGCCAACTGTGGCGCTGTTACCTCCACACCTTAGTTGGTGGATTGGGTGGGGGGAAATGAGGTAAAAACCTACCTTTTTCAGGATTCCACTTCTGTTTTCAACTGGACACGACTGGACAAGACCTTCCCCACACCTGAGTTGGTGGACTGGTTGGGTAAAAACCTACCCTTTTTACAGATTCCACTTCTGTTTTTGACTGGACACGACTGGACAAGACCTTCTGTCTCTGCTGTCATTGGACCAAGGAGAAAACACAACCCACCCCCATTGTCAGACTCGAAGGTAGGCAATCTGCATTGCCAGTCTATGTGGTGTGGTCACTCCACATGAGCTTGGGACCACCGCAGTCATATACATGTTAAAGTAAATCTTTTGAAATTACTGTGACATGCGTACGTTGTGACCTTAATTGTGTCGGACATGGATTGGGACACACTGGTACAAGGCACATATCACACACATGTACAGATATCATTTTGGTATCAGCATTCAGTGCCAAATGAATGCTGGCACCATATTGACGTAATATTTACACTTGTCAACCATGTTCATGTGGGCACATGGCAAGGGGACCTGTGATGTTGTGATTCCAGCTGTGTATGTGAGTCAGTATGTGTATGTGTGTGTGCAATTGGCTGGTTGAGTTGGAGGGAGCTGGAGTGGATGATGTTGTAGTGACAGACTGTGTACTATTTGACAATGGGTCTGATGTTGTGTATGTTTGGTTGTGTGTTGTGTTGTGTTGCTGTGTGTAACATGCAAGTGAGTGTCGATGTTGTGTGGTGGTCGTTGTGATGTGTGTAATTGAGCTTTTGTGTGAGTGTGTTTGTGTAGATGGGTGTTTAGTTGTGTTTGGTTGTCGTGGTGGTGTCGTGTGTGGATGTAGTATCAATAGTGCGTGTATGTTGTCTCATTGATGCATGGCAATGTGTGGTTCCGGCATGTACGGGTTGTGGTGGAATGGCACAGAATAAAAGGGTGTATATGGTGTATTATGTAGTGTGTAGTGTACTATAGGGGGACACAAATGGCTAAGGCACATTGTGCATGTGTGACTTATCTCTCTTCCATAGCCACTGCCATTGTACATAGTTCATTGGGTCCCACGATAGCCTTCCTCTGTCAGCAGTCCACCGCTGGAGGAACTGTGTCATCTAAATACAGTCAGTGGGATCGAGCCAGCCTGACAGATAGGAAGAGCACTCCGCCATGGCGGTCAGTGGCTCAGTCACAGTTCATCGAAAAACGTCAGTATGAGCACTGGCTACTTGACGGCACCCTTGTTTCTGCTGCCATGGCAGATTGGCAGTAATGCTGTCAAGATATAAATCAAGTCCTAAGTAATGAATGCAAAACAATGAGGGTAGGGAGAAATGAAAAGGGTTCTCCATGTGAATTAATGTATCCAACTGCTTACCACTGTGCAAATATAATTGATGAAAAGAGTTCTATGTATTAAAAAGATGATATATAGTGTAAGTATGTAAACATATATACATGAATGCATGTATTTATAAAAATGTACATATTGATGAATTGATGTGTGGGTATGGGTGTTTGTATGTATAATGCATTAGAGCTTCTATGTGTGCGTGTGCTCGCAAGAGACCGTGAATGCATGCATGGGAGCATGTACATGCCTGCTTCTGTCTGTGCACAAACCACTAGAAATGACGTTTAAAGGAAGGTTTATGAGTAGGTCATTTCCAGTATAAAAGTGTGTGTGTGTGTGTTTATGTGTGTTTGTGTGTGTGTGTGCAGGCATGCAGGAATGTGTGTATAGCTTAAGAAGACTGTTTCGTTCTGCAGTTCTGCAGCATGATTTAATTATGTATTATTTTTAAATAGGATTTTCCATAACTGTGATTTGTTACATCTTTTAAATCAGAGCCTTTTTTGGGAACCTGATAATAATTAGGCATGTGTAGGGGAGGCACACATCTTTGTCCTGATGGATCAGCCTATTTTTAAAAGAATAAGTTCAAGTGCCCAAAGTTTTGCTCAGAAGCCGGCACCCAGAATTATTGAATGTCAGAATTCCAAATACCAAGGCTGCATATTCTTGATTCCACCTTATGACTCTTCCGCCAACAGGGTTTCCTTCCTTTCTATCTCTGGCAAGTTCTTTTTCATTCTTGCTGCCTCCCATTGTCACTAATTGTATGTCTTCCCCTTCCTCTTTCTTTCCCCTTTTTGTGTTAGGAAAAATAAGCATCCGTCCCCAAAAATGAGTGTCAGTGGGCCGCACATGCGACCACCAGCTCAAATTTCCCTCTCCCTCTCTCTCTTTCTCTCTCTCTCCCCTCTCTCTCTCTTCCTCTTTCACTATCTCTCCCTCTATCTCACCCACTTTCTAACTGTTTCTTTCATCCTTACCCTGTCTCTCTTTTACACTTTTATCTTCTTATCCTTTACTCTCTATGGGCCATATGAAGAAAGCATTTTTGCAGTCCCAAACTGCCCAATTTCCAAAATGCACTGTTTGTGACAGCAAAAATGCTTTTCCAAATGGAAAAACACCCAAACTGCGATTCTTCAGAATCACAGTTTGGGTGTAGAAATCGCTCTTTGCAAGGAGCGTTTTTAGGGTATCCCTTCTAAATAGCGATTTCCAGTGTTATGTACCAAGGCTTTTCAACCGAAATGCGGTTGCAAGACCACTGCTACTCTTAAAAAATGAAACTTCAAAGTTTCATTGTTTTCTTTTTAAACATGTCCGATTTTCCTCTAAGGAAAACGGGCTGCGTTAAAAAAAAAAAATTGCTTTGTTTAAATGCAATCACAGGCATGCTGGTCTACTGATCCCAGAAGGCCACCATCCCTGAGATAGCAGCGATTCCTAATGGGTTGCAAATTGGGACCCACCTCATTATTTCTCATGAAGTAGGTCGATTTGTGACCCACTAGGAATTACAAGTATGAAACAAAATATTTCATACATAAGGAATATGGATTTTCAAATAACAATTCGGATAAAATTGCTATTTGAAAATGGCTATTCCTTCTCTTTGTAGATCTGGCCCTGTATATCTTTCTCACTTTATCTTTATCTTTCTCTCTCTGCCTTTTTCTCTTAGTGCTTCTATTTTCTCTCACTGATGTGTGTTAGCATTTCTCTGGATGTCAGAAGGAGAAGAAACCATCTACAGTGGGACACAATCACATCTTGGAAATTTCAGTTACATGTTGTATATAGTATTTAACTGTTGACAAATTTAGTTTTGGAAATTTACTGATGAAGCTCATAGAAAAACCCATCTATTCTTCTGATCTATTGTTTTCTAATGGTATTTTTATTTCACAAATATAATTGTCTGTTTGTTTTTTAGCACATATACTTCAATTTGGTATATATAGATTTCTAATGGTATTTTTATTTCACAAATAGGGTCCCTGCTTGTTTTGGGTACATATGGTTCATTGTACATAGCCAGTATTCCACACCTGGATACAGTCAAAATCATTTGTGAATGGTCAAATGGTTCAAGAGCATGAACAAGGATTCGCTGAAACATCAAAGGGAGCAAAGTGATGTCTTGTGCCTCTTGACCCTGAAGGTGTTTCAGAAAGCAACATCATGTGACCATTAACGAATGCCATTACCTTAAACTATATCACATGATCTCTAGTACCAATGAGATTATAGAAAGTGATGTGGCAGAAGTTAAACATTCAGGCAGACTGATCCCAGTCTGAGTACATGTTTGATGACAATTAATTTGAAATCTTACCAATGTTCAAAGATTAGAGATTGTGAAATTCCCATTGGTTTAAGTTGCAGAGAGCTTTTGCTTCAATATCTATGTTTTCACTTTCATGTTACCCAATGTTAGACCTTTGTTTAATATACAGTAAACCAAATCTCAATGTCTTGTAGTAGTTGTTTTCTACATAATGGGTCACATTCTGGTGGTGTGGCATATGCGTTTTTGGGTGATTCAGATACATTCACACAGTAGATGGTACACTCTTATTCTTTCTCAAAGCCTTTGCTCTCCATTAGATCTCCGCCCCTTATGTATAACAAGTTCATATAAGACTGTCCAAAGGAAGTCACTCCATTAATTCACCCATATACTAGATGGCATTGGCAATTACAGGGGACATCATTAAACAGTAAAACAAAGTACTGAAATATGTGAATTTAAAGCCATTCATCACCACAGCACAGCACCCTGATACAATTTAGAATATGCCAAGTGAGACCAATTTTCCTCCTTAACTTTGTGAAGTGTTTTAAAAAAAAGCTTGTGTTCTTCATGGGTGTACCAAAGTGTCCACACTGTTAAAATTAAAGAGAACATTTCCACTAAAGGTAGATTTGCTGAACACCACTTGTCGCTGGAGAATTTGCTCGAAAATCAGGTTTTGAGAGAAGACTCTCATAAAATCTTTATGTTGGTGAAAAACATTTCCAGCAATGTTAGGCGGAGTTCAAAAATTGATTAAACACAAAGGTTACAAAGTATGTAAACGTTGTCCTACTAAATGTCACCCACCAACCATCATTTAAAATGTTATTAATTAATTGACACCAGAAAAATCCACATTGCCACTGAGACAGTGTGAATTTTTATAAAACATTCCCTTAAATATCTTGAAAGATGACACTTAGGTGGAATCATTGTGTCAATCTCCGGTCCTAACAATTATATTTTGCCTGGTGTTACAGTACTCAGATTTGACCTGTTGGAAATTCTGGCTGATAAGCTTTGGAGGTGGGTGGAATTACAGCCGAACCTCTTCTCCGTCCCTGCCTGACCCTCAGCTAAGACACAGGGAAAGCATGTAAGGCTCCTCGAACAAGGCAACATGCTGCCCATTCCCTTGAGCAGGCAGTAAATGTTAAATGCCATGGAGTCAGGTATTCCATGTGGATTAAATAGTTCTACAGGCAAGGCAAGACTGGGAATAACAAGCAGCCCTGGCAATTTTGCCAGACCAGCCCTCCGGGGAGGGGTAGGAGTGCAAGTGTGAAGCACTGCTGCTTTTGTTACTGGATGCTGCAACATCGGCCCCCAGTAACAAACAGTCACGGCTCGCGACAACCGTAAGGGGCGGCGCTCGGGGGGAGGGGGGAATAACAATTAAATTTGAAAAAAAATGAAAAAACACTTACCTCCTCCGCCACGCGCCGCTCCGCTCCTCCATCTCCTCGCTGCAGGCACAGGCTCCCAGCCTGCACTGCGGCCAATCCTGACACTGCTTAAAGCAGGATCAGGATTCACTGGGAGCCTGTACAGGCTCTCTCCAACCTGGCAACTGTGTTCAATTCAAATTCTAAACAGCTTAAGTCGCACACAAATTTTACTTCAGTTTCCCTTCTGATTATTTACTCATGTGTTTCTTATGTGTTTCCTTTTTTTGGTCTTTATAATTCCAACAATTAAATTGACATCATGGCACACTGAGTAATTGAGCACTTTATATCTTGAACAATCAGTTAATATTTAACTTTACTTTTTCAGATATAATGGGGCAGATTTATCTAACATGCATGCAGCGTAACGCAGCAAGCCACCTTGCTGAGCTGCACTACTTAAAAGAGAGATGGTAGAAATGCACCATATTTAACATTTTACAGCACATTCCTGCTCTCTTACTGTGCTTGTGCACAATGTGCTGCCTAGCCCCAGTGCAGGCCCCCTTGAACTATGATGCATTACACGACATTGTGGACTTTTACTCTGTCCGTACCTTACACCCTCACACTCAACATCCTTCAAAGGAAGACGAGGAGACAAAATAATTATTTTTTCTTGTTTTCCAACAATAGCCAGCTTGTGTGAGAATTGTGGTCCAAGTGTTGTCCTGCCGACACCTATCTGGAGGAAGGAAGGGACGTTCAGTTGCACCAGTCTATGCCCACAACCCACCAACTCCCAACCATGTTGTTTCTTTCATTTCTGACACTCGTATGCGCCCAATAATCTCTGGTAACAAGCGCTCCAATCTGCTCGTTTATGGCCAAAATGATTTCTCTTTCTTTTCTCATTTTCCATATTTGTAAAAGTGAATTCGGAACATATTTTTCACGGCCTACAACCCTCTGCAAGTGGCTGCTGAAATCACTGTGTACTTAGTAGACAAAATAGATAATAATCATGCCTTAGTTTTAGATTACTTTAATAGCTGGCTTAAATCTCCAAAAACAACTTCCTCAGCCTTCCTTTGTGGCACAGAAGTCTATTGCTTGCTTTTTGTTATTACAGAGCCCACAGATCAAGGTCACCTCCTTGACACTCTGTTCAACTGTAGCTATGTGCTGTGTTCCTAGTTTCTGTGTCCCCTTTATCATCATTTGGGAATTCAATTTAAGATACAAGTTGCCAAACAATTTCAGACTTCATCTCTCAAGTGTACCACCTATGACTGATGTTGGAGTTCTTTCTCCCCCACCAATATAGTAAGCTGTATTCTACTGGCATGCCAAATGTTACATACCTATCATGATGTTTACCATCTCCGTACTATTAATAACTCAAACTGTACTCATTTGTTTTAACAGAATGCTGCCTTTGCGGATATTACCTCGTTCTATTAAACCTGTATTGAGATGTAAACCATTTTTTACTACAAAAGGCCAGTCGTTCAAATGAAACACTAGGAAAGCTGAACAGTTCAGGAGGCTCAACTAATCTCAGGAATCCAAATTGCACCAAGCAGTGGCTTTAGCCAGTTAATAACAACACAAATACTATTCTCAGTTCATCAGTCAGTCATACAACTTAGCTGGAGAACTGTTTAAAGTCACTGAAGATCTATGCGCCCTGTTGGCTAGGCAAATCACCTTCACCAATTCACTTTTATACGTACGCAGGTAACAAACTGTTAATATTCAGGCTCCATCATTCTCACTAGTGGACCTTGCCTGATTATGTTTCTACCAGCAGTTTGCTTAAAAGACAGTTTGTCTTTGGATTGCAATAAGCTTTTTTTACCACTCCTACAGAAACTGAGCTAATGAATACAGAAATGATTGAATAAGTTAAGATTCACCAGGTCAAATTCTACCTCTTGTTAAGTCCAGTCACCATACTCCAGTAGTCATGGCCTTAGACCAGCCCTACCTAGACTCCAGTCATGTTTACTAGCTGATCTCCCTGTTAAACATACCATGCATTTCCCATTGGTGCATGTTAGAAATTGGGTCTCTAGTTGGCAGAGGTGTGCACCCTGTCTAAGTAGAGACCCCAATCTTAGTCAGAGTAAGTCAGATACACAACCTAAATTAACCTGTACTCACCCTCTGGTAGGTTGGCACAGAGCAGGCAGGCTTAACTTAGAAGGCAAATTGTAAAGTATTGTGCAACACTTAATTACAGCAAATCAGTGAAAACACCACCAAAAGAGAACTTTACAGCAAGTTTTACAAAAATACTGAATTTTAGTATGAGTATAGTGAGGCCAAAATGTCAAACATTCAATTATTATAGTGTGTGATACTTCTCAGGTAAAGATGGAAAAAGGAGTGCTGTCAGTTGTCAAAACGCTGAGTTAGGTGAATGTTCTAGTGGTTTCAGGAGCCTGTATGCTTCTGTTCTACTGTTTAGGATGTTAAGAATAGTCCCAGCTGGGAGCTCAGGTTCAAAGTGAAAACAGGACAGAAGTCAGTCTTTACCTTGTCCCATGTGGCATCTTGCCGGTGGTGCCCCAAATCGATCAAGAGGCACGGTCAGCTCTGCTTCTGGGGCCGAGTATACTCTGGTACCGCCTTGCACTCGGGGGCTGGCACTCAGGTGAGTCCTCCCAGACAACCATCCTAGGTACAGAACCCGCTGCCACTCTGGTGTTGGCAGGCTTCCCTCTCTGGCTCGCCTTGCTGGTGGCGAGGCAGGACTTTGGCAGGGTGTGACAGAAATGATATCTGTACTGGCGGGCATTGCACATGTGGCCCGTTCATGGAAAAAGAGATGCACCACTGCCAGGCTAAGGTTGGTGCTGACAGGCTGATGACTGGTGACTTCGGTAATGGTGGGCCTCACACACATGGCCTACAGTTGAGAAATGTGAATTGCACGGTGGAATGGCTCATGTTGTTGCAGGCTGGGCTGGCATGGGACCCAAGTCTCGCAGGGTGGCCTTGCACACGGAGCCCGTGTTCCAAGGAGGGATTGCAGGAACATAGCTAGGGCAAGGAGCCCAGATGTGGGCTGGGACCAACAGTCCTCAGCGCTTCCACCTGATGAGGAGAAGTTTGCATTACGGGCTAACACAGAGGCAGTCCTGATACAGCGGTGCAGGACTCAAATGAAGCATCACACTTGAGTCTTGCCGTTAGTGTCCAGGCACACTCCTGGAGCTGGGAGTGCACAATTGAAGCATGAGCTAATTGATGTCCCAGGGACCTCTGGGAAAAAACAGTGGGCAAGCCAACAAGCCCACAAGCTGCAGGACAGAAGTAGCAAGCAGCATGCCAATACAGCAGAGGAAGCAGCAAAGTGGCAGTCCCCCCTAGAGCAGCAGCATAAGGCCAACACAGCAATGCAGTTGCAGAATGGCAGTCCCTTCTGGCAGCACAGCAGTCCTTCTTCCTGGCAAAGTGTATTTGGTCCCAGCAGAGATCTAATTTTCAGAGGTTTGGGGTCCAGAACTTAGACCCAGAAAAGGCCTTTGAGATAGGGGGACTTCAGAAGAGTTCTTTTAAGTGCACAAGGGGCCCCTGACTGCTAGGCAATCTGTTGAAGGTGATCAGTTTTTTGTGTGGAGATAGGAAACCACCTTTTGAGATGTAAGTGTCAAGCCCTCCCCTTCCCTCTGCCCAGGAAGATCCATCAGTATGCAGATGAATTGAGATGCAGGTGAGTGACCTATGTTTTTGGCTGTCTGGAGAGAATTCACAAAGTATAGCTGTTACCCATCCCATCCCAGATGTGTATTCAGAGATAGGCTCAGGCACAGAATGGTTTATGGTGAGAAAATACCAACTTTCTAAAAGTGCCATTTTCAGACTTAAAATTTAAAATCCAACTTCACCATAAGTTGAGATTTTAAAGTGTAAGTCCAGAGATGCCAAACTCATATCCTTGTCTCTTCCCCAATTGGAAATTACACTCATAAGATGTTTTAAGTTAATGCCAATGCTATCTTATGGGAGACATAGGCCCTCATTATGAACACGGCGGGAAAGACTGCTCTGCCTGCGGTGGCGGTAACTACCGCCAACAGTCAGGAGGTCTGGACCACCAAATAATGAACCACCTGAAAAACAGGCAGCCTGAAAACCACTCACCACCAGCAGAGGAGTGCCGACAACGATGGCAGAGGCCGCCCACAGGCTGATGGAAAGGCCCTACCCGCCCATCAAATAATGAAGCACAACACCGCCATCAGTTCGGGGGCAGGAACCACCTCCACGCAAAGCCAGGCGGAAGCAAACAAAATAAAAGGAAACACTCACCATAGGCTCACACAACACACCCAAGCAGATATGGATAGAGAGTTGCAAATCAGGCATGGCCTGCTCCTTGCCACATACCTCCACGACCGAGACCACTGATGAAGATGACGACGTTAAGTACCACAACCTACAAAACAAGGGAAGAAAGGGCACAGTTACATACCCACCGACCCCACTCACCCAGCAACGCACCCGCAACCCCTCACAACAGCACAAGCCATACACACCTGAACAAGAGGTACTTACCCGACACAAGGCAAATTAAACCTGCCCAAAGTACACACATGTGCACAACACCCCCACACAAAGAAACAATGAACCACGGATCCAGAGTGTGCTAAAACCAACACTGGCCACACAAACTTTAATTAAGCTCCATGAGCAACAGAAGGCCAATGGTAAGTCCATATTTCGAAGTCCCATGGGCCCAAATTGCCCCAACTTGACTGCCAAAAGTGCAAAGGTACTCCACCTCATAGGGGCAACAATGGGGCATCCAGTCACCTCAGGGAACAGGGGGCAGGGAGTGGAGGGGGTGGGAACTTACGACTGGGAGGGGGTGCTTGGCTTTAAATTTGGGAGGGGGCTTGAGTCTGGTCATTGAAGCTGGTGGAGCGGCCTTGGACTGGGGTGCGGCAGATATTCCTGGGCTAGCAAGGAGTCTCTTGCTCACAGGGGAGGTAGCACAGGAATGGGAAGGACGGACAGGGGCGGGCTGTGATGTGGGAGGAGTGGACAGGGCAATGAGGTGGGCACTTTTAGGGACGAGACGGGGTGGGCCAGTGGGTTCGAATAGGTCAACACGGGATAGAAAAAGTTATTAAGGGGCAATCAGGTGGACCTGGAGGAAGGCGTGGGAGTGAAGGTAGAGGGAGTGGTCGTGACAGGAGTAGGTGTGCATGACATGGGTGCAGGTGACTGTACAGTATGCTGAGGTGTAGTGGATGTGTGTTGGGTGGGTGTTTTTGAGCGTTTGAGTGTCCTGGGAAGAGGTGGGTGGACAAAGTAGGACAAGACAGGCTGCCAGTGTAAATGTATGTTGTCTGTGTGTCTGCAAGTTAAGTTAGTGTGCTGCACGTGTCAACCAAAGTCGTTGTCGTGAGTGCAGGTGTGGTGTCTGGGGTGCATGAATGGATGTCTGATTTTGTGGTGATTGTAAGAATGTGCTCAGCAACAGTGAATGAGGGGGCAGTGTGCATGTAGAGGGGACAGACAGGGAGGCAGAAGAGGTGGGCACACTAGGGGAAGTGGATGTTGGTGTGTGTGCCTTTGTATGTTGGCTGTGTGTATGCCAGTGGTGGGAAGTGTGGTGCTTGTGTTTTGCAGTATGCTTCTTGTGTGTTGAGGTGTGAGCATGGCTGTCAGAATGTGTACTTGGGACGGTTGAAGGGTGTGGGGTGCTGGAAGGGGTAGAGGTGGTTGGAGGGGGGACGGAATGACCAGGGACACTGGTTGACGTCAAAGAGGAGGCCAGAGCCTGAAAAGGTCTCTGTAGGCCAGATACGGTACAGTGAATGCCATCCAGGTTGGCATTGGTCTGCTGCACCTCTGATGCTACCCCTTGGATGGCATTGACGATGGTTGTCTGCCCTACAGAGATGGTCCTCAAGAGGTCAATAGCCTCCTCTGTGAGGGCAGCAGGGCTGACTGGGGCAGGGGAGGAGCTGCCTGGGACAAAGGAGACGCCCACCCTTCTGGGTGAGTGGGAACGGGCAACTCGGTGGGCAGCAAATGGGAGGGTGGTGATGGTATGGGGGATGGCAGAAGATGACACAGAATGGGTGGGCCCACTGGGGTCCATCACTGCCAGGGTGCTACCATCGGAGAAGTTATCAGAGTCACTACCTCCAGTGGTAGTTGCCTCCCCTGTGGTACTCCCCTCGCCCACCAAACCACTGGTCCCCTTGGCTTCGGTCGACTCTGCCTCCGTGGAACTGTGGGCCACTGCATCCGCACTCACCGGTGCCTCAGCTCCCTCGCCAGATGATGCTGATGTACACAGACAACACAAGAGAATAGGGATGGGGAGACAAAACAGGAGAGACACTTGTAAATAGCCGAATGGAGGTACAATACTGGTTCACACAAACACCCACCCTGCAAATATTCCACCATGCAGCACCTACCACTATACACATGGCAATGCCCCTGACTAGTGGCCACAGCCCTGCTCTACAGCCATTCCCTACATTACTGAAGGACCTGAAGTACTGCAGACCTGACCCTTACAACCCCACTTTCCATGGGGGCCATTATGTGAAAGGACGTCAGTCAGAGTCCCTGCCACTAGACAGCATACATACCACAGCACAGTCACACAACCATCAAGGAGGCATTCAATGGTTTCTGTACTCACCCCCTTGGGTCTGATGTGCAGCCTTCAAGTGCCCATCCAGACCCGGATACGCCACTGCCAGAATGCGGCACATTAGGGAGGGTCAGTGCCCGACGGGCAGCCCTTCCTTATTGAGAGGATTTCCCCAGCTGGGCTTCGCAGGTCTTCCTCGCCCAGCGTCGAAGTTCCTCCCACTGCTTCCTGCAGTGGGTGCTCTGCCTGTTGTAGACCCCAAGGGTCTGCACCTCCCTGGCTATGGCCTGCCAGAGTCCCCTCTTCTGATGGGCGCTGACCTATGTGGGACACATAGAAAAAGGAACACAGAGGTCAGACTATGCACATTACATACAGCTGGCTATACCTTCCATATGGGACGGACACTCACAACAGCATAACAGGACCTCACACATGCAGCATGTCATGAATCCCACGACTGTACAGTGTCAAACGTGCACACATGTTTACAGCCATCTACCACCATTACACTCATCCATGCCCCCCAATCCACCTACTCACCTGTACCTCTGGTTGTCTGTAGATCTTGGCGTACGGATGCAGGACCCCGTCCACAAGCGAGTCCAGTTCCTGACTTGTGAAGGCCGGGGCCCTTTCCCCTGCCACTCTTGCCATTTCGAGGACCAAAGGCAGGACACAGCAGCACACTCAGTGGAGTGCCTGCATGCACGTAATCCGGGAGTCAAGTGATGTTTGGGTGACGCTAATAAACCCCATTGACAACCATGTTAACCAATGAAAGGTCGCACGGCGGTGAACACCGCCTTCTGCTATTATGACAGCTGGTAGCGGTATGAGGTCACTTGCACTATAACATTTCTGGATTACAGGGGGCAGACATTTTGGCCATTACTACGCAGTTATTAATCCCTCATTAGCCCCATGCAGGTCCTATTTTTCCAAACCCCCATAGGCATGAACAAATATATATTTACTCACCACAACAGTCCTGATGGAATCAGCATGCCATCCCTACTGAAGTGCAGGTGCTCTCTGCACTCCATTTCCTGGCCACAGGCTCATTTCATGTGACAGTGGGCATGAGTGCAGGGTTTTCACAGCCAATGTTTAGCATTATATTGTCCAGATTCCTGAATGCATTTGTATGACACCTGCAGTCCTATGTGAGATTCACCCAAAGTGCTGACCTCCCTGCCATCAATTCAGACTTCTATGCCTGTGCCAACACTTCCCATGTGATAGGTGCCATTGATGGATCCCACGTATCTCTCATCCCCCCAAGAGTAAGTGAACAGGTGCACAGAAACAGGAAGAACTTTCAATCCATGAACATTTAATTGGTGTGTACTGCAGACCAGTACATCTCACATGTGAATGCTATGTTCCCTGGATCAGTCCATGATTCCTTTGTGCTGAGGAACAGCAGTGTCCCACACATAATGGAACAACTACAAGGGGACAGAGGATGGATCATAGGTATTGGGTTTGACACTTTTTGGCACATAGCGGACAGCCAGGCTGTCTGAAAATGAGGGTTGTCAGTGACAGCCCTGTTTTACCCCCTTTTTCAGGTGAATCTGGCTACCCAACATGCGTTGGCTCCTGACACCAGTGAGGAATCCTAGGACAGATGCAGAAAGGAATTACAATGAGGACCCTGGACGTACTAGGAGGGTGATGGAGCACACAATAGGGGTCCTGAAGGCTAGATTCTGTTGCCTCAACATCTCTGGGGGATCTCTGGTATGAGCCTGAAAAGGTGTGTAGAATAGTGGTGGCCTGCTGCATGCTGCACAACGAGGCTGTGAGGAAATCTATTCCCCTCTTGGAGGCGGAGGGGGCTGTATATCCAGACCAGCTTCCTCAGAGAGGGGATGAGAGTGATGATGATGATGAGAAGGGGAAAGATGTACGCTCCAGGAACCAACTGATCCAACTTTACTTGAAGTAACTATGTGGGACTATTTGATGATGTTGCTGTCTGTGCAGCATACTGTCAGTATGCCGTATCCTCTATGGGGGTGTTGGGTCTATAGACATTGTCACTGTGAACAGGTTTGCATGGGACATGTGACATTATGGACAACTTGTTTGACAATTCTATTGGCGCAACCACATGTTATGCGTGGGGTGTCATTCCTGCAATTAAGATATGAATAAATGATTTCAAAGACAATTGCATCCACACTTCCATTTGATTCAACATAATGATAGGGGACATTTATATTGGTGAACAGGTGTTTTTTTTGGTGTCAGGGATGCCATTGTGCACTTTACAGTGATGGGAGTGGGCTACTGGTGGATGTCCATATTGGCTACATGGTCTCAGCATTTGTTAGCAGTGCTGGTATGTCCATCTGTTATTTACAGTTTTTGGTGTCGTTATTGCACGGTGTGTACGGGGTTCAGTGGCACACTTGGAGGACAGTTCTTGTCAGAGTCACTTCTTAGAGGGGGCCTTGGTCTTAGCAGGTGTTCCAGTGCCATATCTGGGCCTGAGGGACTGTTTGGGTGCCTGGTGTTGGCCTGTACAGGTTGAAGTGCAGGTCTCCTGTGTGTGCTGAGATGGTGGCACAAGTCCAGTTTCTGCTGCTGCTGTTGTTGGCCTGTCTGTATCTTGCCCTATAGTAGGGGCTTCCTGGTCTGTGGGGGTCTCAGGCTTGTGTTGGGACAAGGTGCAGCAGCGTCCCTGCAATGGTGGCCATGGTGTCATTGTGCAGTTTCCACTGTTCCATGGTCTCTTGGTGTTGGGCTCTCTGCAGCCTTTGACTCTGCTCCAGGGTATCAACAATCTGGGCCAATCTGTCCTGGGTATGGTGGTATTCTCCCAGAACCTCTGAGATCACATCCTGGGCTGCAGCATCCATCCTGTGGCCTCCCCCCTGGGCCACTGATGCCCTCTCACTGGGCCTAGCCCCCTGTGTCCCCTGCACAGATCTGGGGGTACCACTTGTACTGGGGCCATCATCTTCCTGCCTGTTGGTAGGCGGTGACTGTGGCCTCTGTCCTTGTGTTCCACCAGTCTGTACACAGGTGTGGGGCCAGTTGCCCTGGTCTGATGTTGGAGGCTGGGTGGTAGGGGTGTCAGTGGTGTCCTGGGTGGGGCTGCTGGATGGTGAGAGTCCAGGACTGTATGAGGGGCCAGGGTATTCCTCACTGTCCAGGGTTTTGTCTCCAGTGTCCTGGGTGGCGCCTTTATCTCCATGTGGGGCACTGCCACTCCTTGTCCTGTCTGTCAGGGTGGCATGGCTGGTGGTGCCTGTTGGGGGGAATGGACATGTCTGTTACAGTTGCATAATCAAAGGGGTGCACAGGGCTGGGCTGTTTTGTGCAGGTTTTCCACTGTGGGCCATGCAGGGTGCCTTTGTGAGGTTTCCATTGCATTTTGGTTTAGGATGTGGAGGTGCATTGTGGTTGGTGTAGTGCCTTTGTTATTTCTTGCTGGGGTGGGTGGCTGTGTACAGGGGGAGGGATGTGGGCCTCTTAGCGGATTTGGGGCATGCAGGGTGACTGTATGTAGTGATTGTGGGCTGAGTGGGATAGTGGTCCTGGTGGATGTTGGAGAGGTGGGGTGGTGCATGCATTACAGGTGTGGTGGACAAGGGGTAATTGTATTTGACTTACCCGAGTCCATTCCTCCAGTGAGGCCTTCAGGGTGCAGATGGCCAGTACCTTTTCCTCTCAGTCAGTGAAGTCAGGTGCTGTTGGTGGAGGTACTCTCCCAGTCTTCTGGACTGCATTGTTGTGCCAGGATGCCATGGACCTCACCTTCCCGTGCAGGTCGTTCCATCTCTTGCGGATGTCGTCCCTCGTGCGTGGATGGTGTCCCACTGCATTGACCTTGTTGACAATGGTCTGCCATAACTCCATCTTCCTGGCGGTGGGTGTGTGCTGGACCTGTGCCCCGAATAATTGTGGCTCGACCTTCAGTATCTCATCCACCAGGGTCCTTAGCTCCCTTTCTGTGAAGCGTGAGTATTTGGGGGTGCCATGGTGTGTGCTGTGAGTGGTGTGTTGTGTGAATCTAGATGAGGGTGCTGTTGTGTGGTTGGGTGTATGATTTGTGTATTGTGGCGTTCAGTATCTGCTTGTGGTGTTCTCAATCTCAGTTGTCCTAATGGCATTGCAAAGGATTGTGGGATGTGTCTGTGAGTGTTTTATAGTGTTGTGGATGTGTGTCAGGTGTGTGGGTTTCAAACTTGCCAATGTGTGCAGTTCTTACTGTTGGGTCCCATTGCTGGCGGTCTGTACCGCCAATGGTCGTTTGACTTCCACTGACCGCCGAAATGATTTGTGCATCATTATTTGGAGGGCGGGGAGTTTGTGTGCTCGGCAGTGGTGGGGTGGGATGTCCTGCAGTTCTGCCGACAAGGGCCTGGTGGTGACTGTTTGCTGGGTCTTTTTTGACAGATTCAGATTTTTGCATCTTTATATGGTGGGTTTCTGTTCATCGCCAATGGCGGGATTCTGTTCAGCGTCGCCACAGCGGGGAACGAGGTTTACCACCATGTTCATAATGAACGCCATAGTCCCTGCAATAATGAAAAACTAATTTAAAAGTTTTTCACTATCTGGACATGTTAAACCTAAAAGTACATGTCCAAATCCTTTTATGACACTGCACGCTGCCCTTGGGGTTAACTAGGTGCCTACCTTCGGTGTGACGTAAATGTAATAAAAAGGAAGGTTTGGGCCGGGCAAGAAGGCACACTTGCCAAGTCGAAATGGCAGCTTGAACTGCACACACAGGCTCTGCAGTGGCAGATCTGAGACATATTTGGTAAGTGGGTGGCACAATCAGTGCTGCAGGTCCATTTAAAGTATTCAAATTACAGGCCCATGGCACATGTAGTGCACTTTACTAGGAACGTACAGGTGAATTAAATATGGCAATTGTGGAGAGCCAATGTTACCATGTTTCTGAGTACATAGCACCTGCACTGGTCAGCAGTGGTGAAGTGCACAGACTCCTAAGGGGCAGCAAAAGTGGGTCAGAAAAACAGGAGGTTAGAAAGCAAAACATTAGGAGGAACCAGGCCACGGATGCCAAGTCTAAAAGAACAGCAGATTGCAGCTGATTAACTTAAAGCATCACTCAGCAGGAGAAGTGCAGGGACACAGTGCATAATCATACAAATGTTTTAACTAATGTTGCCATCCAGCACCAGCTCATTCAGTCCCTCTCTTAGATGCCAGGATCCATTTTTGGATTTCGTTGGGTTAGAGCCCTTGAAGATTGCCAAACACCCATTAGGAGTAATGTTAATTTTCTATGCACAGAATATGGTGCGGAAATAATAAGCACTTGTCCAATTATTGTTTGGGTTTCATCTAAGCAGCTTATTTCGGTCATAAACTGTATAGAGAAAAAGAAAAAAGGCGGGTCTAGCGTCCTCGCTCTCTCCAGCTCAACCGATCCAAATCCCGCACAGCGGGGAGAAAGGGCGGGAGTCAGTGAAATTCATGGTTCACCTGTAAAACCAACTCCTACACCTGCAGGATAATCTGCTTTCATCCATAGGAAAACGGACAGCAAGGCATGTTGGTATAAAGCCTATTCTTTTACACAATTATTATTTTCATGGCACTTTGCATACTCGGACTGGAATTTACTAATTAAAGCAAATTAAAACGGTATTAAGGCAGACCCTACCAAGACTTTCTAATTTTCTTTGACGCCCTTACCCTGAAAATTCCGGCCATCATGCATCTTGGTTACTTTCATTGAATATTAGTGATTTACACAATTGCTTAAAGCTGGGGGGTCTGATTATCACAGTTATTAATGAATTTAGAAAACTACAAGCTACCTAGCTACTTAGGTTGTCTACCTTATTTGACTATCTGATGTAAATAGCGAAAAACAAGGGTGCTGCAACCAACCCACAGCAACAAACATGTTGGGTATAGATTTTAAAAAATAATAAAATTTGCAGAATCAATCAATAAAGAATAACCAAGTGCTATAAATCCGGGGGTATAACTTCTGGAATGTTAGTCAGAGGGCCATGAAATTGTGATTTTTTTCTCCATCTCAAAGATTAGATTATAATTTAATTACTTGGAATTTTTATAGAACCGCAAATTTTACTGTGTGTGTTATTCAAGTGATGGCCTTATTCCGGCTAGACTTTCGTCCACAACAAGCCCATTTACCGGATCTGGAAGGTTTTCTCAATTTACACTAATACTTTGAAGCCTGCATAGGAGTGAACTGGGTAATAGGTTAAATTTTAAAATGGTCTGAGAATCCTCCAAATTGGTCTAGCCAGCATATACCACCAACCTCAATTTCTCAAAAAGAACTCAGAGTTTTAGATAAACTGACACATTGAGGTTTGAGGCTGCAAGTTGTGAAACATTCACATTCATTAACAAGTGCCGCTGAGGCTTGGCTCTAATGATTTGAAATTCTAAACACGGATCTTTAGCACTAGAAACATATCAGCAATCTTTCTGAAGAAATTTGAAAACTTTGATGTTCCTGAATCATTTCTGTTTGACTACTTTTTCTCTCTAGGTGTTGTCTCAACTATGTTTTGGCAAAACTGGTACTTTATTGTGTTAGACTAGGTTGTGTTTAGTGTTTTTAACGTACACACAGAGACACCCCACAGCGCCGTACACTTAAGAAAAAATGGACGTGGAGTAGTTAAAGCAGAAATGTTTATTTTAAATTATCAGCTAATTCGATGTAATGCATTATGTAAAAAAGTAACACTATCTATCTATTAGCATTTCCAATAATTTGTATAAATATATTTAAGAAATATATACCCTTTCTTATATTACATGAAACACTGAGAGGGCCGCCTCTAACACCGTTAATAAAAGCGATGAATCTAAACTCATCTCAACTATACCTCATGGCAGTGAACCTTTGAGAGGGAGGGACAGTTTACTGCAACAAAAAAAAAATATTTCTAATATCCTAAGTTATGTGTTCCACTTACCAACGCACGTCTCACGGACGCAGCTTCGGCTTATTTTGGAATTAATAAACATTTCTTAGCTAGATAAGCAGCCTTTGTAAAAATGTGCCCCAAGTTAAAATATACAACAGTAATGCCACTGAACCAGCTAATCTGGACGGAGATGTCAGACGAAGGGGCATATTTACAAGCCCCTGAGGGCCTCCTTCCGCCACATTAGCATTATTTGTTTTCACGATAATGTGGCGTTAGATAGGCATTTCCATTGCGCCATATTTACAAAGTGGCGCAAAGCTTGCGTTGCACCACTTTGTAAACCCTTGCACCACTTTATGCCTGCACCAGGCATAATGTATGCAAGGGGTGCGTTCCAGCGCTAGGAGACCCTAAAAAATGGTGCAGTGAAATCCAGTAGATTTCACAGTGCCATTTTGTGTGTCATTTTTAATGGCTGCCTAGGGCAGGCATTAAAATGTTGCACACATATTAGTCTATGGGCCTCCCTTTACTTTGCAATATTAGTGCCATCATTTTTGGCGCTAATCCTGCAAGGTGCCACATTAGTGTCAACATTTTTGACGCTATTGTTCTAACGTGCCCCATGTTGCGTCATATTGTAAATACGGTGCACACATGGTGTTAGAGTGACGCAGGGCAACACAAGAAAAGTGGAGCATCACTTTCTTGTAAATAAGACCTTAAGGCCCTCATTCTGACCCTGGCGGTCGGCGGAGAGGCGGCGGTCGGACCGCGACCAGACCGGCAGTAAAAAAAATGGCATTCTGACCGCGGCGGTCACCGCCGCGATCGACCGCAACTTCACCACTCCGACCGCCACGGCGGTCATGACCGCCGGGCTGGAGGTTGCGCTCTTCAGCCCGGCGGTCGACCCAAGACCGCCAAGGGTATCATGACCCTGCTTACCGCCGCGGTTTCTGGCGGTCGGGAACCGCCATGCGAACCATGGCGGTAGGCACTATCGGGACCAGGGAATTCCTTCCCTGGCACTGATAGGGGTCTCCCCCACCCCCCACTAGTCCTCCCCCCACACCCTCCACCCCCCTGCCACCCTCAGAGATGTTACAAACCCCCACCCCGACATGCACATACACGCACCCCGACATGCACACACCCCCAACATGCACATATACACACCCCCTACACACACACATACACGACGGGGACACATACCCGCACACATACATGCAGACATGTGCACCTGCCGAACTGCACACATTACCCATTGACACAGCAGCACCCCCCGCCCGCATACACGCACTCACACACCCCCTCTACACACTCACACGCACACCCCCATGCACGCACACATCACACAACACCCCCCCACCCCCTCCCCTCACGGACGATCAACTCACCTTGTGCGTTGGTCCTCCGGGAGGCGATGGGAGCCATAGGGACATGACCGCCAACAGAAGACCGCCAACAGAAGACCGCCACACAGAAATGTGGGTCGTAATTCTGTGGGCGGTGTTCTGCTGTCGTGGTGGTGGAGGTTGACCAGTCTCCACTTTCCCGCCGACCGCCAGTGTGGCTGCTGGCGGTTTTCCGGCGGAACGCTGCCAGCGGTCGGAATACGCGCAGCGGCATACCGCCGCGGCCGGCGGTCTTCACCGCGGCGGTAACTCGGCGGTCTTGCGAAAAGACCGCCAGGGTCAGAATGACCCCCTAAGTCTCCAGCATGCCAATACCTTACTCAGGTATTGACATCCATAGGAGCCAGAGAGCTCTGGGAAACTGCGACAGGTCACCCGGTCTTCAAAAGAATGATCAATAGATCAGGCAACATACAGTCACTCAATAAAGGCATAGCCACCCTAGCTAGCAGGTGGTATGTATAGATGACTTTGAACATTTACATTCTTCAGGAACCCCAGCCATATTTGGAGACAGGCTATTCCATCCACATGAACAAAAAATTCCTAAAGTTTAGGCCTGCCATATTATCATTCTCTGCCCACAGGTTGACTTGGAAAACAGAGTTCAATTCGCCACTTGGTCAGCTCTGCGGGGATGCAAATGAGGACACGACTCAAACCATGTGCCTCTGCCCCAAACTAGCTTATGAGAGACTCCAGCTACTTCGCCAAGGCCTAATTCAATGGGGCATAAGAATCAGGCACCAAGCTATCCTCTCAGGTTTTAGGTCAGATGATGTGGTGTTAAGTTGCTGGCTGGTAAAATTTGTGATACGAGCCAAAAGAACAGTGTGGATCAGAAGGTTCTGCAACTCGGACAGAATGAACAACCTGCTGCAACCAATGAGCTGTGCACGATCTTAGCGACCTTTCACCGTAGTCACACCATGGAGCCTTAGGATTGTGCAACAGCTCCCTGGCTCCCAACTGCATGTAAATAACAAGCCGAAGCCATTAAGACGTTCTGTGGCTCTCAAATGTCCACAAACCTCTAGCCGAAATTCTGAAGAAACATTTTTGCATGCTAGGCCTTGGTTGTCCATTGCAACCACTGAACTGACCTTACAAGGACTATCACTCACATAACATTCACTAAGGTGAGAACAGAGTTAGAAATGGGGCCTCTAGTTGGCAGAGGTATCCACCCTTGTCCAATTAGGGACCACAATCCTAGTCAGGGTAAGTCACACACAATCCAATTTATCCTGTGCCCACCCTCTGGTAGCTTTGCACTGAGCAGTAAGGCTTAATTTAGAAGGCAATGTGTAAAGTATTTGTGCAATAAATAATGCCATAACACATCGAAGACACCACAAAAATACACCACACAGGTTTAGAAAAATATATAAGATATTTTTCTAATTAAGTTAAGGTAAAAAACAAACTAAACAATAGAGACCTAGGCACTCTGTGACGCGTTTGACTGTTACGCGCGCCGGATATTGGCTGAGAGTTTAAGAATGATGGCTCAGTGCAAACGGTTTCTTTGGAGTATCGGCATGCGGAGCTGGTATTTCCAGCTCCGTTTGGTGTGCATGTTTGCATTTGGGAATTCGGTAAGAGATTAGAGTCACTGCTATGTACGTCAGAATGATACTTAATTACATGACACATTCTTAATATAGTGTTATACTAATTGGTTGTACATAACTATTATTGCTGTTATAGGTGTTCTGGATATTTTTTCACTTCTACATATAGTCATGCTTATGACTATGAGCGTGTAGGTGCTCTTTGTCGATGTTTGGTGCAGCACTTGGTTCCAGTATTCTTTTGCTACCTGTCTTTTCTTACACATTTTGTGTGATTTGTTTATAGAGTAGTTGTCGCTAATCTGTCAAGCAACTTGAAGTATTGGTAGTCTTTATTCTGCACCCAATTGAGGTAGGATGCAGTGTGCTCTGGGGGTCACTTATTGGACACTTTGTGATTTTCGTCACACAATAGTGGAACTCTAGTTTTGCATTATTTTGGGATATGGTTCACCGTTTATTTGTGGTTTTGATGGATTTTCACGGATATGCACTGAGTGTGAGTATTAATGTTTGTGTTTTCTATGTAATATATATTATTATTACTAATTTGGATACCTGTTGGTTTATGCCTTGGTCTCCCTCTCTCACTTTTCTCACTGGACTGGGACAATACTAGCATATAATGTCATACGATATTGTCACAATATACTTAACGATTAGTTCCTATTATTATTTTGTTAATGCCAGCCTAACACTAAATAATTGGCAAATTGTTATTTATGTTATTTATTTATATTAACTATGTGGAGTTTTGTAACAGATGTGGACTTTGTTTGGTGATGTATATATCGCATGTTTGATATTTCTTTCAGCCTTGAAAAAGTCACGGGGAGTATCTACTCCCATGACGAAACACGTGTTGGCTGTTTCTGTATCACATTAAAGGATGGATCAGCCAATCAAATTGATTCCTCTTGGATTTTGTTAATTTGCAATTGTTAGTGGATACACATTCAATGATATATATACTTTGTTTAATATTTAATATTGATTTCTATATATTTCTGATGTACACATGAGTGCCTAGGTCTCTATTGTTTAGTTTGTGTATCTGTGTTCTCAAAGTTTAGGGGGTAGGGAAGATTCCTCCGAGGCCGGGAGCACCATTTTTTCCAATATTATTACTCGTTTTTAACTTCATTAGGGGATTGTTGGGAGCGCTTTTTTCCCCTAGTATCTCTTCCCTTTTAGCATATTTTAAGGTAAAAAACGATCAAGATTTGATAAGCACAAGTTGCAATGATGAGTAGAGTCATAAGTTCTTAAAAATCAGCAATTGTCGCTTGTGTGCACAAAGTACCTGGTATGCGTCAAAATTACTTGCACGAAAACCGCAGAGGAGAAGATGCGTGGAAAAAGAAAGGTACGAGTCGGATTTCCTGACACGCACAGATGAGACATCGATTCTTCCCATGCAGAAAGAGGTTTGCGTCAATTTCCAGCATGCAGTCTTGAATCCTCACTGCGATGCGGGGTTCTTTTGATGCCCAGGGACAATGCGTCGAAATCCTGGGTGTGCAGGATGAAGTCAAAGGTGCTGCATCAATCTGGTGGGCGATGCGTTGGAGTTTCTGTCACATGGCAGGGGCTGCATCGATTCCTCATGCAGCAAGTCGAGCTGCGTCGTTCCGGCTCGGCAATGAGTTGATCCATTGGGCTGTGCATCGAAGTTCTGGTCACAATGCTGGTGCTGCGTTGATCTCTACTCGGGGACCCGGGCTGCTTCATTCTGGGTCAACGATGTGGTGATTCTTTCACCTCTAGTGAGGCTGTGCATCGATAACGGCAGGCTATGCGTCAATTTTTGCCACACAAGGAGTTCTTTTGAAGAGAAGAAGGCTTTTTGGCCCTGAGACTTCAGGAACAGGAGGCAAGCTCAATCCAAGTCCTTGAAGAGCACTTCTCACCAGAGCCAGAGGCCAGCAAGGCAAAAGGGTAACAGCAAGGCAGCAGTCCTTCACAGCAAAGCAGTCCAGGTGAGTCCTTTGGGCAGCTAGGCAGCTCCTCTTGGCAGGTTGCAGGATCTGGTTCAGAGTGTCTGTCCCAGGAAGTGTCTGAGTTGGTGGGGTCAGAGACCCAGTTTATATACCCAAAGGAGCCTTTGAAGTGGGGAGTCTTCAAATATTGGTTTTGAAGTGCACAAGCTCCCCTTTCGGTACAACTCTGTCTGCCAGGGTCCCAGTAGGGGGTTTGGCAGTCCATTGCGTGAGGGCAGGCCACTGTCCTTTGAAATGTAAGTGTCAGGCCCGCCACTCTTCCATCCCAGGGAGACCCATTCAGTGTGCAGATGTGTGCAGGTGTAACTGAGCATCCTGTGTTTGTGGTTGTCTGGGTGAAATGCACAAGGGACCTGTCAATCAGCCCAACCAGACTTGGATTGGAGACAGGCTAAAGGTACAGAAGGATTTT
This sequence comes from Pleurodeles waltl, assembly GCF_031143425.1. Taxonomy (NCBI): domain Eukaryota; kingdom Metazoa; phylum Chordata; class Amphibia; order Caudata; family Salamandridae; genus Pleurodeles; species Pleurodeles waltl. The sequence goes on along the minus strand of NC_090449.1, from coordinate 669,594,559 downwards.
AAGTGCAGAGAAATGCTCACCTTTTAAAAGTGGCATTTCTAAAATAGTAATATAAAATCCAACCTCATCAATAAGCAGGATTTTGTATTACCATCCTGGCCATACTAAATATGACCTCTTTACTCCTTTCTGATCTGAATCTACTACTCAAACAATATATGAGGTTAGGCCTAACATTAGCCTTTGAAGGAGCAGGCCTCACAGCAGTAGAAAAATAAGTTAGGTGTTTTCTGCTACCAGGACATGTAAAACACACAGGTATATGTCCTGCCTTTTATCTGCACAGCACCCAGCCCTATGGGTAACCCAGGGCCTACCTTAGGGTAACTTATATGTAGAAAAAGGGAAGTTAAAGGCTTGGCAAGTACTTTTAAATGAGAGGTCGAAGTGGCAGCGAAACTCCACACACAGGCTTAGCAATGGCAGGCCTGAGACATGGTTAAAGGGCTACTTATGTGGGTGGCACAACCAGTGCTGCAGGCCCACTAGTCACATTCCATCTAAAGACCCTGGGCACGTGTAGTGCACTTTACTAGGGACTTACAAGTAGATCAAATATGCCAATTGGGAATGATCCAATGTTACCATGTTTTAAGGGAGAGAGCATATGTACTTTAGCACTGATTATCAGTGGTAAAGTGCGCTGAGTTCTAAAGCCAGCAAAAATTAGGTCCAAAAAAGAGAAGGAGGAAGGAAAAAACTTTGGGGGTGACCCTGCAGAGTGGCCATTTCCAACAAACAGCATTTGCACTTTGTCGTCAAAGGTGGAAATAAGCATGTACAAGTGGTTGCAGCACAGTGGCTTGGAGAGCTGCTCCACTGACATTGGGATGCTTTGCAAAAAACATTGCATTGCATTCTGTCACAAAGCACTTTATAACATAATACTGCCAGGAACCATAACATCCAATATTGGCCACCTCTGAGCCCCTGCATCTGGTTACTTTTTTTTTACTGTGGCTAAGTTCATAGCACTTCGGAACAGAAATGTACCCAGCAATTCAAACTTCACAACCAAGTTCTATGTCACTAACATTGGCAAATCTTTTAACATTATTTAAAAGCAATCTATTGTATATGTCGCTTGGAAATTGGGTCTCTAGTTGGCAGAGGAATGCACTCTGTCCAAATAGAGACCACAATCCTAGTCTGGGTAAGACAGGTACACTCCCTAAATTACCCTGTGCTCACCCACTGGTAGCTTGGTACAGAGCAGTCAGGCTTAAATTAAGAGGGATTTTGTAAGGTATTTGTGCAATATACTTAAAATGCAGTATCTCAATGAAAACACCACAAAAAGACTCCACACAGGCTTAGAACAATAGGGACTATTTATCTGAGAAAAATAAGACCAAAATGACAAAATTCCAAAAAGAAGTCAAGTTATAAATTGTTAAAGATTAAAAGTGAAAACAGTGCTTAAAAGTTAGTGGCGGTCAAAAGGTTACTTGACGTCATGCAGGACCGATGCAAAGACAAAATCCAAGGCCAACTACGATTTAGGGTAGACCAGGTACAGAACCCACGCAGGGTTTGCTGAAACACTAGGGTCCTCCTGCGTGTAACATCTGTATGCTACACTTCACAGCATTTAAGGACATTTAGATATGTGGAACAGACCAATCAATGAGACAATAGCAGTAAGACACAAAATGGGGCAATGCTTTTGAAACCACTTACACCCATCTTCAAAATAGTAAAACAAGTATGAGCTTCAAGTGTTGGAGAGGATACATTGCTTAGTAACCAATTTAGATTCTTCGATTCTGCTCATTCAAGCTTGGTGTACTTTCATCAAATCAGAGGAAGCGGGAGTGATGTCAGAAGCCCCAATAACCTGTGACAGACAACTGCCACCTACCAAACTAGGATAAATGCACTTGCTATAAAAAAAAGTTCAGTGGTTAAGTAGAATAATTATTATTGTTATATCATTCAGTTATATTGCAACAGCACAAAAGGTTGACTTACGCTAAATGATAACTTGATCTACTAGAATGCTAATTACAGTGACATGCATCCTTTTGACACCTGATGACTCATTTGGAAAATGCAGATAATTAAAAGCTCTACTTAACATTTTCCCTGAGTTTTTATTGGAGTGCATAATTGGGAATAATGAAACAGACACCAAACAATAGACACTGGGTCAGAACAGAGAAAGTGCTACGGTTCTGCTAATTTGCACCAAGGTGTTATTCTACAGCCAGCAAAAAAAAGAAAAAAACACAAGCCCATTTACATACAAACTTGTGTTAGTATATTCCGATATTTCCTCTCACATTTTAACATATTCCTGCAGTGCTAGGAAATCACAAATATTGTGTTGTACGTCTGGAAAGCTGCGCAAGTTGCACCTACCCATGGGTACCGGTGGGAAAGCTGCGTGAATTTTTATGACAGCGGATTTCCAACAGTGTGCAATTGTAAGCACAGTAGAAGACCACATTGAAGGTACTCAGTATTGATGTGCAACTGCAACTCACATTTCGCTCTTTTTCCTGTGGGGAAAACATTAACCCCTTCTCCTGCTCCACCTTTGAATTAATTTCGTTCTGTTCTCTTTAACTGCAGCCCACTGACGGAGAAAATCTCCAATCATTTCCAGGACGTGAAAGAATCAGAGAGAAGTTTGTCGACACTCACAAGCACATATACTTGAATTTGTGCAGCAACTCTCAGGGCTAACCATGCCTGAGAAAGCCTACTACTGTCCTCCTGCTTGAGAGTTACTACTGCATAATTATAGTCAGTAGCGGCATGCAATTAGGCAGGAGTAAATGAATGAATATATCTTTATATGTTACAAACTAATTAAAACCTTTACAAAATTAATTTAAAAAGGATGATAAAATGGAGGACAAAGATAGCACGTTATCTCATTTTCCAAATGCAAGATCCAGTCCACAGTAATTTTAACAGCTCACTTAACCAAAGCACAGCCGATAACATAAGGAGTAAATTAATGTGAATACCTAGTAGGCATACATTAAGCCGTTTTCATCCATTAAAGTACATTTTCCACTATTGATTTATAAAACTTTTAGGTCTAAATATTCATACAAGGCAAGCACTAATGTCACCCTCTTTAATGTCTACATGATAATATTTGTATTACTTTTCTACAGATAAACTTAGATGCCTACAACAGCAACGCAGAAATCAAAGAACAAGTCATGGACTGCATGAAAAGCGTCCTATACTACTGTCACCAGAACTACCTGTGCCTCAATGCCACTGAGACCAAGATCTTGTCCTCAAGTCCAAGTGATCCCACTGCACTCCTGTCTGAGTAGAACCTCCCCTTGAACCAGCTACAGTAATGCCCTCACAATATCTGTCTCCTGGGAGCTACCCTGGACAACAGTTTGTCAATAATATAATTGGTAAGTAGCAGAGAAAATTACAATTTACCATCTACAAGACCTTTGAAGAATGCTGCAGGTGTTTCTGCCCAAGGCTTTCCCTTGTGCTGGCCATGGTACTCTCCAGAATTAGCTACCACTCCAGATGCAGGCCCTTCACCAAAAAGCCAGGCTTCGCACAAAAGAGAGCAAAATTACATTGCCTGCCTCATGCCACATCTGTTCGACACTGATGTGATTCCTGAACCTCTTTGACAAACAAAAGTATAGGCCTAAAGACCTTATACTTTGTGCAAAAGGTGCTCATAGGCAGGCAACCTCCTATTGTCCCAATCTGTTGATGCCATGCCGTCAAACCTGACGGCCATGGTCAGACTCCTGAATCTGAGCCAGTGCACACCCAGTGAGATATAAATATTTTTTTTGGGGGGGGGGGATTACTTGTTGCTCCATGCTTACCCACTTGAACCTCCCTTTCTTCACCGCTGTGCCACAAAGATAACTTTTTGAGATTCAGTAAGTCCCAAAAGACACAGCTTTCTGACAGGCATTTGGCCTGCCCCACAGTTGATAACCCCGACCTATGGCTATTACTACCAACAATATTTCTATTTAATATGATTACTTCACCCCTTTCCCTTTCAAAAGTGTTGGTAAACCACATTTTGGGTGCTGTAGTGCTATTAAAAAAATAACAAACAAAATAATAAAGTACATGATTTGCACAAGCCCCCTTCAAAAGTAATCAAATTAAATTTGACATTTTGCAAGTGGTAAATAGTGACTTTTTTGCCTTACCTCAGGCTTCTTAAAAGGTTTGTAAACAGAAAATATTTGAATATTGCGGGACTCAGAGTTCTGTGCCACATGTTGCATGAGACCCTAAAAAGAGGGCCTTATTTAGAGTTCAGTGGATGGGTTAGCCCATCAGAAAGGTGACAGATATCCCGTCTGCTTATTGTAAGTGCATTATATCCAATGGTCTGTGTAATATGGCGGACAGGATATCCGTCACGGAGTAACCCATGCTGTGAACTCCTAAATAAAGCCCCAAGTATTTTTCTAAAGCTCAACTACCTAGTGTGAGCGATAGGATTTATAAGAACTTCTTTGCAATATATTATCCTATACAACATGATAAAGACTAATGTGTCATGCTTTTCCATAATTTTAGGAGCCATTAAGCTAAGGGAAATGCTTGAAAATATGTATTTTTGTTTGCAAGGGAACATGTTAATGTGCACCACGGGTATTAACCCCTTAATCGCCACGGACATAATGGTTACGTCCGTGGCTGTGCCTCTCAGGCGCCACGGACGTAACCATTACGTTCATGTACCGGCCCTCGGGGGAAGAACTATCGCTCCCCGAGGGCCATTCCCTTCCACCTCCGACCAGCCCCGCCCGTGGCGTCTGATGACATCAGCGCACGATCACGTGAGCTGACCTCATCAGAGGCCTGCCCCTCTGTTCTGGAAGCTAGGCTTCCAGCGTCGATCGGAAGAGAAATGCTTTTGCATTTCTCTTCCAATCACTGGAGGGGCAGAGAAAGGCATGAAAGAAGAGGAAAGGCCTTTCCTCTCCTTTCATGTCTCTCAAAGCATTTCTGCTGCCCGATCGCGATGCGATCGGGCAGCAGAAATGCCCAATAGACACCAGGGAATTCTGTTTTGTATTGTAATTGTCCTGTGGGGAGCAGCCCGTTGGGCAAGGGCCACTCCCCAGGGGGCCATTTTTTTTTTTAGCCATTTCTGCCCCTCGTGGTCAGATCAGGATAATATCATTAGGCCGATCTGCCCCCAGGGTAGCGGAAACCACTAGACACCAGGATTTTTGTTTTGTTTTATTCTTACGCATAAGGGGAGTGGCCTCTTGGGCAAGGGCCGCTCCCCAGGAGGGGATAAATATTTTTATGCCATTTGTACCCCCCCGGGGGCAGATCGGCCTAATATAATAATTTTGGAATGCCCATCTGCTCCCAAGGGGGGCAGAAAGCCCACCAGAGACCCTCGAAGATTTCTTTTTCTAAATAAGAGGGTGGGGGTATAGCCATACCCCCACCCCAAATAAATGGGGCCAAAGATGTTCTGCCAGATTGGGCAATTACCCCTGATCCACACCCGGGGGGGGCAGAAAGTTTACTAGATGCCAGGGAATTAAAAAAAACAAAAGTAGTGGGGTGGTGGCTACCAACCAATATGGGCCTGGTTAGGTCCCCACCCCAACTGAAGAGGGTAACAGTCTTTCAGCTCTCCCCCACACACTAAAACATCTTATCCTATGGCAAGCAAGAGGACATTTGATTATTTTCAGTTCTGGTTTTACATTTGGGCCATGAGAGCTTGGCTAACTCTCAAAATCGTCCCACCTGGAATGGTGAGGGCCGCACTTTTTTGACTTTGGGACTCTGCCATGTAGAAAAATCCACAAGACCTAGACAAAACTAAACATCTGGTTGATTCCAGGGTGGTGTGCTTCACATACACCCGCACCATTTTCTTACTCACAATGCCCTGCAGACCTCCAACTTTGCTGGAAATCACACATTTTTCCCACATTTTTGTGATGAAACCTTCCCGGATCTGCAGGACTCCACAAAACTCCTACCACCCAACAGTGTCTCATCTATACCAATAAAATTTCTGCTGCACTTGTCAGCCTAAATTTCTTTTTTTTTTAGACTGCCCTTTTGGACCCGCTTTGGTTCCCCCTCAATTTCAACATGTTTTTGGCTCTTCCCTGTCACAGGCACTTGGCCCACCTACAAAAGTGAGGTATCATTTTTACCGGGAGACTGAGGGGAACATTGGGTGGTAGAAAATGTGTCCCAGTACGGTGATCCCACACAGAAATGGTGGAAAAATTTGATTTCTTAGCTAAATTTGAGGTTTGCTGAGGATTCTGGGTAAGAAAACATTGGGGGATCAACGCAAGTCACACCTCCCTGGACTCCCTCTGGTGTCTAGTCTTCAGAAATCTCTGGGTTTGGTAGGTTTCCCTAGATGGCTGCTGAGCCCAGGACCAAAGACGCAGGTGCCCCCCGCAAAAACAGGTAGTTTCGCATTTGAGCATTTTGATGTGTTCAGATAGTGTTTTTGGGGCATTCCCTGTCTCAAGCACTAGGACTACCCACAGAAATGAGGTACTATTTTTATTGGGAGACTTGGGGGAATGCTGGGTGGAAGGAAATTTGTGGCTCCTCTCAGATTCCAGAATTTTCTGTCACTGAAATGGGAGGAAAAAGTGTTTTTTGGCCAACTTTTGAGGTTTGCAAAGGATTCTGGGTAACAGAACCTGGTGAGAGCCCCACAGTCATCCTATTTTGGATTCCGCTAGGTGTCTAGTATTCAAAACTGCGCAGGTTTGGTAGTTGTCCCTAAGTGCCGGCTGAGCTAGAGGCCAAAATCCACAGCTAGGGACTTTGCAAAAAACAGCTCTGTTTTCTTTGGGAAAATGTGATGTGTCCAATTTGTGTTTTGGGGCATTTCCTGTTGCGGACGTTAGGGCTACCCACACAAGTGAGGTACCATTTTTATTGGGAGACTTGGGGGGGCACTGGGTGAAAAGAAATTTGTGGCTCCTCTCGGATTCCAGAACTTTCTGTCACCAAAATGTGAGGAAAAAGTGTTTTTTTGGCCAATTTGTTTAGGTTTGCAAGGATTCTGCATACCAGAACCTGATGGGAGCCCCACAAGTCATCCCATCTTGGATTCTCCCAGGTGTCTAGTTTCCAAAAATGCGCAGGTTTGGTAGGTTTCCCTAGGTGCAGGCTGAGTTAGAGGCCAAAATCTACAGCTAGGCACTTTGCAAAAAACATGTCAGATTTCAATGTTAAAATGTGATGTGTCCATGTTGTGTTTCTTGTTTCAAGCATTAGGCCTACCCATGAAAGTGAGGTACCATTTTTATTGGGAGACTTGGGGGAACACAGAATAGCAAACCAAGTCTTATTGCCCCTTGTCTTTCTCTACCCTTTTCCTTCCAAATGTAAGACAGTGTGTAAAAAAGACGTCTATTTCAGAAATGCCCTGTAATTCACATGCTAGTGTGGGCACCCCGGAATTCAGAGATGTGCAAATAAACACTGCTTCTCAAAACCTTATCTTGTGACCATTTTGCAAATACAAAATTTTTCTTGATACCTATTTTTCACTCTTTATATTTCAGCAAATAAATTGCTGAATACCCAGTATAGAATGAAAACCGATTGCAAGGTGCAGCTCATTTATTGGCTCTGGGTACCTAGGGTTCTTGATGAACCTACAACCCCTATATATCCCTGCAACCGGAAGAGTCAAGCAGACGTAACAGTATATTGCTTTAAAACATCTGACATCGCAGGAACAAGTTACAGAGTAAAACGTGGAGACAAATGGCTGTTTTTTTTCACCTCAATTTCAATACTTTTTTTTTATTTCAACTGCGTTTTTGTGTAGGAAACCCTTGTAGGATCTACATAAATTACCTCTTGCTAAATTCAGAACATTGTCTACTTTTCAGAGATGTTTCTCTCTCTGGGACCCAGCATTGGTTTCACACCCATTTCTGTCACTAACTGGAAGAAGGCTGAAAGCACAAAAAATAGTAAAAATGGGGTATGTCCCTGTAAAATGCCAAAATTGTGTTGAAAAATGTGGTTTTCTGATTCAAGTCTGCCTGTTCCTGAAAGCTCTGAAGATGGTGATTCTAGCACTGCAAACCTTTTGTTGATGCCATTTTCAGGGAAAAAACACAAGCCTTCTTTTGCAGCCCGTTTTTCCAATTTTTTTGGGAAAAAACGAAAGTTTAGCTGTATTTTGGCTAATTTCTTGGCCTCCTTAAGGGGAACCCACAAGGTCTGGGTACCTCTAGAATCACTAGGATGCTGGAAAAAAGGATGCACATTTGGCGTGGGTGGCTTATGTGGACAAAAAGTTATGAGGACCTAAGCACGAACTGCAGCAAAAAGCCAAAAAAAAGCTTGGCACCTGAGGGGGGGAAAGGCCCGGCAGTGAAGGGGTTAATAATTAAATTAGAGGATGACCTTTGGTCTATTGTTTTAAGTTAAATCCCACTTTGTTGCCTTGAGAAACCACAAGAAGTACTCAAAAGTGGTTTCCCTCTTCCCCATTTTTCTTCGAAAAATATAAAACAAGAACATTCATGATCAGACACTATTTAAAACCTTTCAAATGTTCCTAGCAAAAACTGTATACCCTTATATACTCACAAAAAATACTACTCGTAGAGAATTGCAGATTTAACATTGAAAATTAGTTCAAATGGTACACTGTTGCAGGTTGGTTGGGGCATGATATCTCCTTTGAATTTTACTTGTTTTCCATGCCTAATCCAGTTTCAAAATTTTGCGCTCCCTATGAGGGAGAACACGCTCCTACAGAGTACAGCAGGACGCTTATCTGTGTCATTGGATGGGGTAGGAGGAGATCAGGTGTTCATTGTATCTTGCTCATGTGTTGTGGGTAGATCTTGCCGCAAATATCCCTTAAACTGAATTATAAGCCATACATTCCATCTGTGTTTTACAGTAAATGCATGGTTCACAGCACTTTTGTTTATAAAATATATTTTTTTTAAATAATACAACGTTTAAAAAAAATACAAACATGCTTACACTGCCTTTGTTTCTAATTGCAAGTCTATTAGGCAGATTTGGAGCCTGTTTCTTGCGTTCATAATAAATATAACATACCACAAGATCATGTGTGCACCAAGCGTTACGTGACTGGTGGAACATCATGAACACTCTTCATTATACAAAATCATTAAATGCGGCCTGACAATCACGTTCAGCAATTTTGATACAATGTCTGATAAGTGGGTTTCTGCAAAACATAAAGTCCATGATATAGTCTGGCTGTGACATCTCTAGTCACATAAGCAAGTTACACTACTCGATTGTGAAATATTGTTACAGTCGAGTACTGGAAATGCATTCCTACAGAGAGAGAACCATCTAACAGAGCAAAATATGTAACTCCCTGGGCAGAATAACGGCCACCACTTGAAAAAAATTAAGGAATAACATTTTCTCCTGATTTTGTTCAAGCCTTCCGTGAAGCAGGTGCAAAGGGCACTTTGCCATGTTTGTGCATTTCATTTTCAAAAACATTGCCGTCTTTAAATAGCTTATTATATTTCCAAAAGTGTTCAATATTCCTGTAGAAGATAGATTATAAAGGAGATTCCTCAGCAGAAATGTTTTGGTGGGAAATTTAGTTTACAGTTAAAGTTATGACATGATGATAAACTTTGCAGTTTCAACTTCCATTTCTCAACTTCCCACAAACTCACCAGCACAAGTTTAATGTCACAGACCCTTTATTTGGTTCCCTGAAATTCACAGTCATTGCCATGCAAGAAGATATTTTTGTAATTTGTTGCTGTGATACACTGTGGGAGTTAGGCACAAGAAAGCTGAAATCTAAATACAAGATGCCATACATTTTATATATGAAAGCACGTTTTTAGAAATACATTAAACTGCTTAAACTATTTGTTTGTAACAAACTGTGAGATAAAACTTGATTTATTGATTCCCAAATAACAGTTTTCATGATTCATCAGTGTCCACAAGCAGAACATATTTTACTTCAGAAAAAGCAAAACACAACATTTTGGAGGGGATAAAAAGCAGGTTGATGCTTTTACCATGTAATAAGATATAAAGTACCCCTGCTAATTATGAAGAGGCTATTGGAAATACCACTGAGGTAATGTGAGCTGCCAAAACAACTTGGACTTAGACCTTGTTCCTCTGTTTGATAGCAGACCTCATTGGTGAACTAAAGTGTCCTTACATCCCAACACTCTTATAAAGTTCAGCAGAGGTTACCAATTTTCTTATTTTCAAAGCAATAACCACTACACTTTTTTATATTTAAAATACAGTGCACCATGGCGCAGGGCAGGGGCAACAGCGTTATTTTTTATGACGCTATTGATGTACTCGCCAAAAGTGCTGGAAAAAACGACGCAATCTGTTAGATTTCTTTGTCCCAGCTTTTTGGCTCCTGTAGCGGGGGAACGCCCCTTTGCATACATTGTGCCTGACGCAGGTATAATGTACTGCAAAGGGTTACAAAGTGGTGCAATGCATGCATTGCGCCATTCTGTAAATATGGCGCAGGTACTTTGGCCTCGTTGGGCCACACAAATAATGATGCTTTAGTGGCACAAGGTGGGGCTAGGGGCTCATAAATATGCCCCTACATTAGTTAATAGTTATTTACAGTGCTTAAAGCAGGCGTGACTCCTCTGCTAGGGTGGAGGAGCGTCACACCCCCCCCCCCCCCACCGCCAGCAGCAGCTGCTACAAATCTTTTACCAAAAAACGATAATAAACCATGTTGATTATCATTTTTAGTAAAAGGGGCGGGGCCACCGGGTGACGAGCAGTGAGGAGGAGTGCACAACGCTCTCCCTCAAAGTGCATGTGTGTTTGGCCGGCCGTCTCAGCAGTGTCAGGATTGGTCACACAGCAGGCTGGGTGCCTGCAGCGTGCCTGCATTAGAGGAGCAGTGCGGCGGTGGCAGCGGTGAAGACGGAGATGAGGAAGGTACGTTTAAAAAATAAAAATAAATCACCCCCCCCATGGCCCTTCCTCCACCCACCGCCCCACCCCTGTTAGCACCGCAAACCGCTCCTGGCTTAAAGATGACAGAATTGCAGTATGAAGAGATAAATGCAAGCAGGTTATTAACAATAAAGCTTTACTTTGTTCCTCAGTCATTTTGGGCTGGATCCTAACATCCTAACATTTTGATACTTAAAGATTTTAATGGTAATGGTACTAAATCACTAAGGTCTTAAATCACCTAGTCATTCCTTAGTTTTCTTTATATAAATCAATTCCCTTGGTATCTCTGAAATAAAAGTAATCCAACTTATGCCATTTTATATCGCATCACTAAATTATATGCAATTAATTGTGATTTGAATGCCTTTATATAGCCATTTATAATTATAAATGTCTGACTTTCCACTTTAAGTTACTCCTTTATATTCTCCTTCCTGAAAGGGCCCAGTGAAATTCCTTTTCATCTTTTTGTGCTTACATGCTGCCCGACTAACGTCATTGTCCAGTGTGCTCCTTTTCTCTATTTTAGTTTGCTAGATGTCCATCTACAGTGACTGTTACAACAATAAGGTAAAATAGTTCTCGTATTCCACCAAACATGACAATTTATTTTTCCATCAAACGTAATTACTTCCTTTACATTTTTCCTGTTCCTTTTTTTTTCTTTATTCTTCCTTTAACTGTTTTTATTTATCTTTCTTTTTTCTTGTTTCAAGCTTGACTTTTTTTCTATTCGTTTCTTCACTTGCTTTTCATTGATGCTATTTTAGCTGACATGTTTAAGTTAACACAAAAAATCTGAAATGTGTTGTAATATATGTTGTTTGATTAGGTAAAATATTTTTATACGTTTGGCTATAATCATTCTTTTAGCAGTGTGAGTTTGTGCTATTTTCATTCAGCGGATGGGTCAAAACTCAATTATTCCCCAGAGCTAAAGTGAAGAATGTTAGTATCTGCTGTACATCACATCATTTTAAACATGCCAAAAAATGTATCAGTTTTTGGGCAACAGCCATACTTTTCATTTAGCTTGAGCAGAGCCCAGATACAGTCTAACTTTTTTGATGTGTGAAATGTTATGTCTCATCTGTGGCTATTAGTTCATACATTATAGAATGTGTGCCTGCAAAAATAGATATGTCAACATAACCAAACAGTGCAAACATATATCTTTTCCCTGCGCGTTTTTTTATTTCCCTTCCCCCCTGTGAAAGCATACAACATTTTTATTATCTCTTTGGTAGCGGTATGCTTAAGAGGCTTTTTTAGATCCAAGTTATCCTTTCCTGTGGTGCGCTTGAGGTAAAAACATAATGCAACGAACAAAACTCAAGCAAAAAGGCGATCTTCCTTTAACGACCAAATCAGCACAAACAGGATAAACGGCAGAGGTCACAGCATTTTTGCCGATTAGTACAGTTAAGGTAATACATCTTTAGGTGTCAGACTGGAACAGGGATACTTGGTTGACACTGGTGTACCGCTAGATGAATTTACAACTTTTTTGTACACCTGAATGAGTGGCATAGATATGCATATTTTGACAGTCCGGTTATACATATGTTGATCACATGATGACCAGCTCGTTATTCACGTGCACATACATCAATCCAAAATAACTTAATTTAAGGTCTGCGTGGAAAGATAGTGCTTGGCCCAGATTTAAAAATAAAAATATATATATTTCCAATAATGCAATATTAATTGCATTAATGATTTGGGGTTTATTGAAAGAAAAGTGGATTATGCTGAAGATTTCATATTCTTTTATGTTACATAGACCCAAGAATGTGTATACTAGGACTCAATTCTTTGCATGTTGTTTATATGTAGAAAAATACCTCACTACAAAAAAGGTTTGATTTTTTATTCAATAATTCTATTCTTTATTTAAGAATGGAGTTAAAATATGTGTTGTTTCAAGTATGTGTGGTTTCTATACATATATGGGATATTTATGTACAATTCAACCGTACAAAGCATACAGGTAAAGTTTTATTCAAGCACATATTAATGTCTGCAAAACAGCTTCCAATGTCCTTGTTATAAGGGCTGTCACAAAGTTTGCCTTTGAGTGGGTATCCAGTGAATTTGTATCCAAAAGTAAGGTATTCCATTTCATCCATACATCTATATGAAGAACACTAGGTTAGCATATTCAAATGCTGATACATTTTCAAAAATACACCTTCATTTTAAAAATAACAGAAGTTGGGTAGCGCCCTGAGGTATCAAAATGGCTGAAGTACCTTAGGAGTGCTCCTGCATCTGTGCATCCTGATGGCGGGATATCCAGGGACATCTTTGTTCCCCGGAACACTGAGACCGCCGTTGGCCTGGATCAGAGTGGTGGGTGTGCCGACGCCGATTGCGGACAGCTACTCTTCAACTCGCAGCGTGTACCACGGCATAACATGGCAGGTGGCAATGGTGCGGTCCGGTGGGCCTGAGTCAGGGCTGCGAAGGCCACTGGAGAGCGGAACAGAAAACTGAGGTGGCCGTGCTGTGAAAGGAAAAGCACCGGAGGTGCAGCAGTTGACTTCTCATGGTGGCCCTGTCCCTCGTTACCAGGCCTGCCTCTGAAGGTGTGGGCCTCCCATGAGGAAGAGAGAACGTGCTCAGGGAGGCAGCGCCGGTTGGAGTGTGCAGCACAGAGTCGGGGCTGTGTTTCGGAGTGCTGGGGATGGCACGATGCCTGGGCCCGTGTGCCAATAGAGCGATGATCTAGGGTCCGGCCCCCCTTGTGGAAATCCAGAGATTGGGGCAGTGGGCCTCGGACTACAGTGAAATCAGCACGGCCTGGATGACATCATTGCAGACATCACGTTGTGGGATGAGAAGCTGTGGTGACCCACAGTACATCAGAAGAGAAAGATGAGTGTGGCAGTTAGCCCCCAAATGGGCCCTCCTTGGTCATGGCCAGGCCTGGCCCTAGGATGTGGGCACCCCACAAGGAGGGAGGATTCTAAGTGTGGTAGCAGTGCCGGGCAGTGTTTGGTCCCCAGCAGGAAAAGCCACAAGCAAAATTGTAGACAGTGGAGCGGTGCTTGATCCCCCGGTACCCTGGATATTGGCCCTGAGACCCTCCTGTGAAGCATCTGGGGATCGAGGGGGTGACCATCCCCCGGCATTGACACAACTGGCCCGACCTGGGCAAAGTGGGGACGGGCTGAAGCAAGCGATAAGAGGCAAAGGAGCGATCCGAGGCAAGTCTGACCAAGGGTTTTGATTGGTTGACACTGACTGGAGGGGACGGCCTGGACCAAGGTACCTTTGTCTGCTCAGGGATGGATTGACTGGGCCAGCTACGAGGGGCCCTAGAGGATTCCAATTGGTCGGAGAGCAGCTCGGGTTGTGGGCTGGCCGGGGCCCCGGTGGTGACCTGACTCTGAAAGCAGAGGGGGGCCCAGATGATGGGAACTGAAGCACTGTAAAAAGGAGGGTCCTCAGGGGTGCTAGGAATCTCCTCCTCCTGTGCACATCTACTGGAATCAGCTAGTTCAGACCCCTACACTCGACTGCTCATGCTACCGTGCTTGCAGTAGGTGGGTTGAGGTACTGAGACGAGCCTTGGAGTGGTCACAGAGTGATGTAGGTGGAAGAGACTGAAAGATTGATTAGTCATATTGCTTTTGGCAGTGCAAACAGTGGCAAACCTATAATCACCAACTCAGACAGAGCTCCACTGAGAGTGCTTAACGGGGAATGTCTGGAACCTGGCAGGCTGAGGTGCTTCTGGCATTCAATTGAAGCTGTCTCCTTGTACAAGAGAACCAGAATTACCTTCTGTGTTCAAATGCTCCTGCTGTCATGAGAGGATGACAAGCAGGTTCAGCAGCTGGAATACACCTTTGTGGTGACCTCACCAAGGGCAAAGACAGAGCATACTGCTCCTCAGCAGCCCAGACACATGTGGACAACTTCACTACTGGCCCACTGACAGCCCCCAAAGGGGAAATGAATACAGTGCGACGAATCACCCATTCGAGAAGCTTGCTACAATCCTTCAAGTGATCCAGTCATCAAGAGAGGCTATTGAAACAAAGATTGGGGAGGCCAGGGTGGATGTCGCACTGGTGGGCCAAGACAATCTGATATTGAAGATGAGGTGAAAAGCCTCAAATTCCAGGACTCAACTCTTCTGGCACACAGATCGGAGCTGCACCATTGTGCCGAAGATGCCGAAAACCATTTACGGCATAACAATATATGCATAATTGGCATTCTGGAAGGCATGGAGACCCAACCCATGAATGACTATCTAGAAAGCTAGTTTATAACTTGGATGCCTTCATCTCATCTGTTGCCCTGGTTTGCGATCGAGCGGGCCCACCAGGAGTTTACTATGCGGCCTCCACCTGGGGCCGCACCCAGGCTAGTGGTTGACCATTTTTTCAATTTTCGAGACAGGGATGCAGTCTTATAAGAGTCCAGGACCTGGGAAGATCTCTGGTGTGGAAGTGCTAAACTCTTTCTTTTCCTGGACTATACTAAAGAGGTCCAACAACAGCTCAGGTCATATCTTGAAGTTAAACAGACACTCAGGGCGATGGGACTAACATATCGACTCCTGTTTCCGGAGCGGCTCAGAGTGGTTGATGAGGACAAGACATGTTTTTTTGAGACATCGGCATCTGCATACGAATTGCTTATAGAAGGGCATCAGCTCACCAACCCTGGGCGGAACCCCCTCCTCCCTCTGCCTCAGGATAATACAAACATATTACCTGTATGCTGGCCTACCTCTCTCCGACTAGATTGCACCAGGCTGGGTTCTTTCCGAAACCTGTATGCACTATCTGCGGGACTACTCCTGCGGGAGAAAACTAATGTGACTGCCAGTAAACTGATAATAATTCACTGACTCTGTAGATTGCTATGCCTTACCCTTTTTTGTTTTAAAATTAGTAAAAATTGTTTATAAAAAAAACAGGTTTATAAACTGAAATCAAGTATCACTGGCCTCTCCTGTGTCCAAGGTTCTGTGATCAAAATCGTCATGTACTCACACTCCACCCACCACTATTCTGGGCCATTCCTTTAACACTCAGAGCATAACATATGCATCAGGGGGCTGAGTCTCAAGTTGGATGCTATTTTGCTGCTTTAGTAGCACCATCTCTACAGGACCGTCGGGGCTCAATTCCAACCTATGCTCACCATTACACGCAGATGTCGAAAAAGATAATTACAACTGGTTTTAAATGATGGCACATCTACAAAATCTCAAAATATGGTATGGATTTGATGCATTATGTTACATAGTAGAACACATTTACAAGAGTTTGTGTACTTCTTTTATAATCAATGTTTATTGGCTTTTCAAACTTATTATATCCATATTTGTACTTGGCCAACTACTTGGGTGCACATTTTATATACAATTTTGCAATTCAGTTTATTATTATATTTTATTGGCAGCATTTATATTGTGCTGAACTGGACCTATAGGACAGTGAACTGCTTTTCAAAGAACCCAGCGTGATAGTAACAAATACCGTATAGATGGTTACTGATGCATTATAGCCTTTTACAAAAGACCGCCAGGGTCGTAATCAGGGCTTCAGTGTTAGCACACACAAACAGTCTATGGCCCTCATTCTGACCTTGGCGGGCGGCGGAGGCCGCCCGCCAAAGTCCCGCCGTCAGGTTACCGTTCCGCGGTCGAAAGACCGCGGCGGTAATTCTGACTTTCCCGCTGGGCTGGCGGGCGGTCGCCTTCAGGCCGCCCGCCAGCCCAGCGGGAAAGAGGCTTCCACGATGAAGCCGGCTCGGAATCGAGCCGGCGGAGTGGAAGCTGTGCGACGGGTGCAGTTGCACCCGTCGCGTATTTCACTGTCTGCGCAGCAGACAGTGAAATACATTTAGGGGCCCTCTTACGGGGGCCCCTGCAATGCCCATGCCAGTGGCATGGGCACTGCAGGGGCCCCCAGGGGCCCCGCGACCCCCCCTACCGCCATCCGGATCCCGGCGGTCGGACCGCCGGGATCTGGATGGCGGTAGGGGGGGTCGGAATCCCCTCGGCGGCGCAGCAAGCTGCGCCGCCTTGGAGGATTCAATGGGGCGGCGGTACACTGGCGGGAGCCCGCCAGTGGTGCCGGTCCGACCGCGGCTTTACCGCCGCGGTCGGAATCCCCATTGGAGCACCGCCGGCCTGTCGGCGGTGCTCCCGCGGTCCTCCGCCCTGGCGGTCTGTGACCGCCAGGGTCAGAATGACCGCCTATATGTCAGTCTAACATGATTAGCCCTTATTCTAGACATGCAAAACATATTTAATAACTCTTTAGGCAAATCGGTTTAGTACATGATCACAATGCTTCATGGGAGGGAATATGAAGCCAGGCTAATTAATCTTTGATGACATCATAATTAACAAAGCTTCGATAAAATTATAGCTCATATTATTCAAGACATTACAAAATGTTCAAGATACTTCATAGCTGTGAAAAAACATGGATGTGTTCCTCCAGTCTAACAGTGTACTTTTAGTTCTAGTTATAGGAGTATACCTCTAGCGCAGAACTTAAAGCCTGTGAGAATAAATAGATCTAGTAATTTAAAAAACTATAATTAACATAACTCTTTACATAAAATACAGAACACATTTCAAAAGGAATATTTCGGACTGACAATATGTTTCAGACGCTGAAACATTTGCTGTTTTCACATTATTCACACAACAATAAAATGCAGTCATTTGTTTGCACAACAGTATTTGCAGACGTCCCGAATTAGTCTTTATTTGAATTTACCAAATTTATGCTCAGGCTAATATAGATGTTATTAATACCAACAACTACGGAGCTGTAAGTCATGTAAATATTGTCTTGTACACTAGCTTTTGAGCCACAAAAAGGTCACTATAATTGATCTAGTAAATCCAACATTTTGTGTAAAATAATGTGTATTTTTAATAAAAATGAACACATTTTTATGTTAAAGGTGCAAGTGTGTTTAATAAAGATTTTTAGTTGTATTGTGTCTGAATGTCCTTATTTTAATTTCAATCTCTTAATTGGTACAATTCAGAGAAGACCCCCCAGTTACAAAAACACTGCTATACATTATCACTAATATCCCTCCAATGGCATAGCAATGGTGTCCTCTGCCCTTATATATACTATGAAAATTAGCCTCATTTGGGTAGCTACTAAAACATTCCTATAATTGAAGGGCAGATGGGGCTCACACCTTTGTACCAGCACGTGCATTCTCCTGCTCACCACACATTGTGCTGCCAGTTATCCCAACCCCACCAGTGGTAACAGCCATCTACACCTAGTCAGGGTCCTGTGACTTCCACGTGTGCAGCAATCGGTCATAGGCCTTGTACCCCATGGGCATGTAATTACTCTAGGAACTCTAAGTGCATGGCGTAGTGCAGCGGGCTGCTGTGTTTGTAGTGTCCGCCAACAGTAGTGGTATTGCATGCACTGAACGTGTCTTTCTTCTGTCTTTCCCCCACCCTTTTTGTGGTCTCCCTGTTCTTGTGTGCAATAGCATCTTCAGCCGGAGGAACATCTTTTCTTTAAGATGTTTTCTTTATTCTTTTCTCTGATTTGGATTTGCGGAAACAGCTTCAATCTGTCGAAAGACAGAACATACTACATCAGCCAATCCCTTGCAGCAATCAAGTACCATGTCACCTGTAATATTCACAAGTGCATTTGCTGGAACTTCAGGTCATCTCACTGCTCTACACATTAGGATTTTATGTGGCGGTAAGCCAGTTTTACTGTCAGATGTACTTTGTAGACTCATTCACACCAGAGACAAAGCATAATGCCATTTCAGGGAAGTGGAAGCACAAACTTTTTCCAATTGTGATTGAATTATTCCGCTGAGTTGCTCACAAACTGCAAAGGAGCTTCTATTCAACTTGTAATATTTTTATAATCTCAATGTTAAAGTGAGTACTACAATTTGATTCTGGAGAGAGAGGCACCATGGTACTAACTCCCTCAATAGTTACTTTGCTACAGTAAGACTATAATTTCTCCTTTCTGGGTAAACTTGTACCCATCAGGAGAATATGCAGACAATTACCATAACATATCTCAATTAACTGCAAATGTGCATTTCCATGAAATCTATCTGTATCCGGTTAAGAGGACCTCCTGTTCATTCTGCATGACTTAGTGTAACATACATTCGTTTGCCTACATTCAATTGTTGACATGTCACACATGGATGACACAATTTTTCTGCTTAGGCTCTGAATTTGGGATTACACCAGAATTTCTTAAAGGTGCATATCATTGCATCCCTACCTAACTACCTAAATGAGTCTGGCCATGGAAGTGCCTTGTCACTGGAAATAGTAAACTGTCTGGCAATTCTGGTCTTCAATCCACTAAAGCCCAGACATTCTATTCATCTATTCCACAACCTGCTCTGATCCACTGTGCTTCTCTACCTCTGGTGCATTTTTTTGCATTTGTCTCAATGCATCCCAATTGTCAGCTATTCTCATTATCATGGTAAGAATGTTTCCCCTGCATTTCCATTTGTGAAAGAGTTGTTAAATGTGCAAACCACATTTGCACGCAAACGTGCCACTTCTTCAGCATACCTGTTGCCAATCGTGACATAACCATTGCCACTCCTGTGTGCTGCACATTTTGGCACTGCAACTCCAGGGTAGAGTTGTAGAGCTTCTAGAAGGTTTTTGGCCTGTTTCCCATTTCAAATGGGTGAACCAGAAGAGGTCATGAACCCTCTCCGAGACTACAATTGTCCCAAATCCTGGACAGCACCAAATCCATACTGACTATCTGTAAATATACTCACTCTCAATTTTGCTGTCAAGCTGCTAGCTCTGGTAAGGGCAATTAGTTCTGCAACTTGGACTGAAGAAACCTATTGAAGCCATGAAGCTTCTATCAATTATGGAATTGTGCAGACTGGATATGCTGCTCTTATTAAACCTTAATTTGTTCTCAAGCATGAGCCATCTACAAATAGGATATCATTTGAAAATATTAAATGTTCATATTTTATGTCTGTTTTGGGTTTGCTGCATAAGTCCGTGTCATTAAGGCAATCATGTTCAGAACAATCAGATCCTTCTTCTTTGGGAATAGGCAATGATGTGCTAGGATTCAGTACTTGACATCTTCCCAGCACAACATTGGTTCCCGCCAATATTTGCTGCTTGTAACACTTCAGTCTTGAATTTGTAAGCTGCTGTGTTTTAGTTTCAGTAAGCAATACCTCGAATGAGTGAAGGACCACGACCGTCAATGGATATCCGATCACAATATTCGCACACTTTTAAAGGCTGGCGTTAACTGCCACTTTAGGACAACCAGGTAAGGTGACAGCTACAGGATCAAGAGTTATGGAGAAGTATGCCACAAGCTTTTTGACATCTTCATGAATTCAGCTTAGCATAGACAATTGTAGCCCTCCCTTTCATTGCATACCAGGATGAATATTTTGTATAAGCTGGCATTCCCTGTGCTAGGGTACGACAGAGACTTTCTCTCAGCTCTAGGAACGGTTTCTTGCATTCATCAGCCCATGGAATCGGATCTGGTACATCTTTGTGTGTCAACTTCAGGAAAGGTTTTGCTACCAAGGAAATTTTGGCTATCTATTGTTTACCGTAACCAACCATTCCCCCAAAAATCATTTTTTCTCTCATTTTCAAGATACTTTTGACTCTTTCTCTTGACACCGTTCTCTTTCCTCTTTCAATTATATGTCCCAAATACTGGTCTTCTTTCTCACAAAACTGCAGTTTTTTTGGTGACACTTTGGGGGTTATTCCAACTTTGGAGGAGGTGTTAATCCGTCCCAAAAGTGACGGAAAAGTGACAGATTTACCACCAGCCGTATTACGAGTCCATTATATCCTATGGAACTCGTAATACGGCTGGTGGTATATCCGTCACTTTACCGTCACTTTTGGGACGGATTAACACTCCTCCAAAGTTGGAATAACCCCCTTTGTGTCCATTTTCTGTCAAATGATTCAATAAGGCAGTGGTGTCAACTTTGCAAGATTCTTTGGTCTTGATGCAACAAATAAGTGGTCTGTATATTCCACCAAAACTGAACTTCGAGGCGAGCTCAAGGACTCCAGATTCTTTTTCAAGATATAGTTAATTTAGGAAAGTGGAGTATTATGTGGTGTGGGGGTTGGCCTTCACCATGTAATATGATCACAATACTTCAGAGATGGTCCTTGGATTCACACTAGTAAACCCTCAAATCAATCCTGGTAGTGTGGCAAGAAAAGTCAAGCTTTAATTAGAGGAATGTGTGTTAAGCATTTCACAGCACAAACATGGATGATAAGTAATTGACACGACTCAAAACAAATCCAACATCAATTTATAAAAATAGAGCTTATTTTTATATAATGTTAAACACCAAAATGAACAATATAGGTTCAAGTAAACTGGAGATATCAACTTTAGAAGCAATAGAAAATCGCTGCAGAACTGGCATTTCATTGTTGCATTGAAGTCAATAGGAAAATGTCATATGTTGCAAAAATGTAATTAGAAAGTTAGTTATATAGAGCACCTTGGGGGTTAAGCTAGTACAATCCCTGTGACCAGATCACAACAGTCAGAGCAGTTTTATCCAGCCCAGGGAGTCCGGGTGCAGAGTTGTCTGGGCTGTCCTTGATGTGAACAGGGCTCACATTGAAGTCAATGTGCGAGAAGTCACTCGTGGAGTTTGACCACTTGAAGGTCGAGCTGTGGGAAATCCTTACAGGGATAAGGTGGTGCGGGCCCTGGGCCCAGGCCACAACAGTCCGTTCACTCCTGCTAGGTCTTTGGGGTCCTGGCGTAGAGTTGTCTTGCCTGACCATGAGCAAACATGCCTGGGGGCAGGGGGAGGGCTGCTTCCTCACTGGAGAACAGAACTGATGTGTATCAGAGGCAGTGAAGCCTTTGAAGCTCACTTTCCGGAGGGCTCTACTCACTAGCCCGGCTGAGGGGAGGGAGGTGTGACCCCCTTCCTGCCTCAGCCCTGTGTTCTGACTCCTGGGAGCACCCAGGGCACCTGGAAAGAGATCAGACACCTATCTGTCTTGGTGACAACAAGAATGGGAAGAAGTGCAGGCTTCTCAGCCAGAGCACAAAGGAGGATGATAAACAGTTGGCCCAGCACTAGTGTGCCAGCTAGGTGCATGCTAGCTGTCCCTCGACACAAGAATCAAGTTGGGGGAGAGAAGGCATGTTGTTTGACAACAAACTCAATATATCTACGTGGTACCATCATGGAGCCAGGAGCCCTGGTAAACTGGGGCTTCCATCCCATTTTATCCTATGGACCAGCTTGCACTTATAGTGTACATTAATGGAAAGGATGCGTATGTTTCCGCACCTTAAATATGATGCACTCTGCCTTCTGGGATGCAGAGGCCTGTTTTAGAGGTGTCTGACATGCATAAAAGGCAGTGCATGGAACTGAGCCACTCTTGGTGAGGGCACAGTTGAACTTGAGCAGTTTTCAGCAGTCTGCAATGGCAGGCCTGCCATCAGTACTTTGGGAGGGTCACCTAGGGTGGCACATACTCATGCTGCAGCCAACTTAACAATTCAGCGAGATAGCACAGACACTGGGGCCTGTTTAGCAAGCTTCCAGTGCACTAACAGAGTCATATTAAGGGCAATAAAGGGTGGGTGACCATACACAAAGGGGCTCTTTCATACAGTTAAAGATGGAAGGACTCTCAGTTTACCCTTGTGGGCCACAACACCATTCTAATACTTTCGCTCAGAACACGAAAGAAAACAGACACTGACTGTCTTCGTGCAATTGAATTGAGAAGAAAGGTTGGCAGAGATCAATCATCAAAATATACTCAGGTGTGCATTGAATTTGATAAATATAGTGGCTGGATTTGATCCATCAGGACGACATGCGATTTTGATGACATTCACCTTTCTTAAATCCTAAACTATCCTGAATTTACTATTGGGCTTTCATAATTCCATAATTGGTGAGTTGCATGGACTCCAAATTATTTCCCTCAAAATGGCCTTTTCCAACATGTTATTGATCAAGAGTGTTATGTCCCTTATCACTTCAGGTGTCTTCTGATAAGGTGGTGTCCTGTGGAAAAACTCCATCTGGTTTTACATGTATTTGACTGTCTCAACTCCTTTAATCAATCCAATATATTTTCCTGTGGAATCCCATACTTTTGGATTCACTCCCTCAAATAAGTCTGCAGGTAAATGTTTTCTTGTAAACACTCGGTAGATCCCTACCGTCTTGTGCCGAACAATTTTAATGTCTACATCTTCACCAGGCATCTGGAATTCTACTCCTTGTGGTGTACAATAGATAATGCAATTTACCTTGCATAATAAATCACTCCGTAACAGGTAACAGGACTACTATCACACACAACAAACTGATGATTTTCTTTAATGGAACTTATTTTTTACAGGTACTTCTCTTGAAATCTGAGTAGTAATCTGCCTATTTGTAACTTCCACAACTTGGATGTGCGTAACTGAGAGGGGTAGGTCTGGTACGTCTACTGTTCTCCCAGTGGAAAGGGTAGCTCCTGTCTCTATAGGAAATGATACTTGGTGGCCACTTACCCCACCTTCTACAAATGGTCAACTCTGGTTTACCTATAAGACTGCCCCAGGCACGCAATCTACCTACCCTCCCAGCTACTGTCATTGTGACATTCCTGAGTCCAACATCTAAATGTCATCAATAATGGGAAACCGTTGTACTGCATTTTGATTTTAAACCTGCATCACATTTCGATTAATTTGCGGTAACTGGTTCGGATTTAACCTTGCACTGTTTATATTGGGCTGTACCGTAGGTGCTTGAGGCATAGGTACCACTTGAGATTGATTTTGCATCGTCATTTGTATCTGTCTCATAGTAACATTTGGAATCTGCATTTGATGTACTCTCTGCATCTGAATAGTAACATTCCTATCTGGATTGAGCCTACACTGGAGCTTCCAGTGCCCCACCTTGTTGCACAGGTGACAAGGTGTCATTTTGTTCACCTTCACAACATCAACAGCTGTACTCTGATCAAGTGGAGAACCTCTCCCTCTTCCTTGAGACATTATAATTCCACCCTGCACTCCTTGCATTCCTGATTGAAATTCACCTGCTTGTATCACTCACATCTTGAACTGCACCACCATTTCCAAGGAATGGCTGATTCCGAAACCCTTGTTGCACAATTTTAGGGCCAGATTTATGAAAGTGGTGCTACATTACATGTAGCAGCACTTTTCTTGCGCCCCTTGCACCTCCTACCGCCACCATGTGTGTGCTGTAATTAAAATACGGTACACCATGGCGCAGGGAAGGGGGCGATAGAATCAGAATGTCTGACAATATTGATGTACTGCTCAGGGTTAGTGCCAAAATTTTGGCGCTAACCCTGAACAGTACATAGGGGCCCATTGTAAACAATGGTGTGCCCCTTTTAACGCCTGCTCTAAGCAGGCATTAAAAGTGCCGGAAAAAATGACGCAAAGAGATCTCTTAGATTTCTTTGCAGCATTGTTTCGGTCCCCGCTAATGGAGGAACACCCCTTTTGCACACATTATGCATGTACAGGCATAATGTAGCGCAAAGGGTTACAAAGTGGCGCAATGCATGCGTTGTCTCAACCCAAGCACAAACTGTTTAATGAAAAACCCCTTGCCTGTTGAATCAAGATGCATCTGTCCTTTATGCTGCTGAAATTATTTCATCAACCTTTCATAATACTCATGCAGTCTTCTTAACTTCCTTCTGCACTTGGTTCAATTTTAAATAATTCAATCCTTGGGAGAAATTCTACCGTTCAGAAACATAATTGCCTCATTATATTTAGTCATCAGCACAGGCGAAGGTGCATTTGTAACAGGATCTCTTCCTGGGTCTGTATCTGGCAACTGGACAACAATCCTACATTCTGCCACAAATCACTCAGGACCACGATATCAAAGAACATATTTAAATATTCATTCGAAAAAAAACCTCTCAACCTGTGTACACAACTACATTGGACTTTCTCTCACCTTTGGAAAATTGTTCATGAATGATGCAAGTTCTCCCTGCACCAAGGAACATGTACATATCCTCCACCTGGTATCTCCCTTAAAGGATATGCTGCAGTTGTGTCCCTCTTTTCTAAATGTAATGCTTAATTTCTTTTCTCCTCGACCTCTTTTTTCTGTTTCATTTTCTTTTCATGCTTTTGCGTCCATTTGTTTTCAAATGTATAAAATTTACTCTGCTTGCAGACACATTTAATTAATTCAGTGAGATGAATTTGCATTCCCAGAGAATGCATGTTTACAATTGATTTATCATCTAATTCCACCCTAGAACTTCTCAACCTCATATTAATTTGCCAATTCAGCTAACCTGTAATGGACAGTTGCAACATTTCTTGTATTTCTGTACATAAAAAAATCAATTGCTTATCTTGACATTGTTCAATATGAGCAAGATCCAAACATCCTCTAATAATTTCTCTGATTCGACTTTCAATTTGGGAACATTTAAAGGTCTCTCCCTTTCAGGTGCTGGACTGCTTTCTGAACCTCAATTAGTACTTTTTTTCGGAATCTTCAACATTCACACAATTTCTGGCAGCTTCTTCAAACCAAGGAGGAAATAAATCACCTTCCAAATGTAATCCTCCCGGTTAATTTTGAGTTGTGAAAACAAATCGCCTTCCCTCTCTGAGTTGGGATGGGCTGTGGGGGAGTTCAAACCACAATCTGTGAATTCTGAGATGTTGGGATAAACCTATTTACTGGTACACTCCTTGCTGAACCACTGTTGCTTGAGTTTGAATAATCTGTGCAGGTACTGTTTGCAGTGTAATTAGTTCAGTAATTTGTGCCAGAGGTGTACTCATTGGTACTAGAGCACTTGCAACTGCTTGCTGAGCTAAAGCCTTTGCATTAACAAGCTGTCCAACAATCGGTTGAGTCAATACAGGATCTATATTTCCAAGCTGTACTGTTTGCATAATTTCTGAGACACCTGGGTCTGTTGGATCTGTAGCTACTTTCATATTATTTATTAACTGAACTCCATTATTCAGGTTAGAACCCACATATGGTGTCAGTCATGTAGCCAATAATTCTTCTAACATATCATTGCCCAAAACAGAATTTGAATGAAATGTTGTTTCTGTTTTTGTTTCCTTATCTCCTTTCATCTTTTCCCTTACTGGTTTTTGAGAACCTTTCATTTTTATCCTTTCGTCTTATGTAAGCACAACATTACCTTCCACTATACTTTTCCTCCATAACTGTGTTCAGTCATCACAAAATCTACCAATAGTCCCTATATTAAATGTTCCTGATCTAGGAAAACCCAGTTGCCCCTTCTTGTTCAGTGATCTTGCACCATTGACAAAGGCAGACACATAGAACCCTTCTTCCATCATCATTTGATATGCAGGCATATCCTCTGAAGGTGCTTCCTCACCCTTCCTAAATGGAACCCTCACATTGCCTCTCACTAGACTCCATAAAGTTTTGGAAAACTTCATACTTTCGAATTTTAATTCACCAATTCAATAATCAAATTTACAATGTTCCAAATGTTTTGAAACGTTTCCGTATATGTCAGAACACAGAATCAAGTTATCAAATCACAATACATCTTAGTAATTCAATCAACCAATTAACTCACAGCTCTTGCTGAAATTCAACCAATCACAGTGGAGCTTGCTACAAACTGATCAATACCAGTGCTACACAGTATGGCCTAATAAGTAACTCCTTGCAGCGGTTCACCCTCCTATATAATTTTCTTGTCTTAATTAATAAAAAACAAATTTAATAACTAAGGGCCATATGTACGAACACATTTTCCCATTGACACAGAATGGGAAAAACCCTTTGGTACATCTGGCCCTAAGCAACATAAAATTGCATCAATCTGTGTCTGCATTTTCTAAAGTAAACCGATAGCATAAATCAACAAGTGGAATAGATTTTACACCTTCAGATTCTCAATCAAAAGGAATTTCTCATTCACAGTGCTGAGTTATCGACCTGCAGGAAATCACCTAATCAGTGTTGTGCTACCTTTGCGCATCATGGTTCACAAGCACTAATCACAATTAGTACACTCACAACAGATTATTTTGTTTGTGTCTGTGTGCAAAGTTGACTATGCCTTAGGACTTACACTTCTCCTAGCAGACAAGAAAACCTTATTTTCTACTTTGTATCTGTTTTTATTTCTATCATGGGATCTTAGACTACTCTTAGTCTGATAACCTGTTTATCTTGGTGACAAAGCATATAAAACATAAACCATAGCAATTGCTAGTTAAAACATTATAAAACACCTTGAAATAATTTTATTTCAAATCACAAATCACAATGTGTACAATTCATCACATCAACCCTATTGATACTCACACCCGGCGATTTCACCAATTCTTCAACCATAATCTCCAACCACTCCCAAAACTGTCCCTCCTCAGTCGTCGCAGTTGGGTTCTGGACACTAGATTTGTATCTACCTTTGGGCAATTTGTAACTATTGCAGCTTGTTTCCTTACACATACTATCCTTATCTCTTTTACCAACTTTCTGGGAGAATGGAGAATCCTAAAATTATAAATACTACACACCTCTTAGGGCCCAAGAAGAGGATCTTGGGTACGAATGTAGATGCAAGCTGCAATTCCATAAACGTGTTACAAATACCTTTTTTTCAGGAGTCGATAATGAAAGCTAATTAACATATTTTATCATAAGCTTTTAATTTCTCTTTATCAGTCAATTAAAGTTTACAGAACGTTACATAAAGCATTCCCAAAATCTGTCCCTTTTCTGTTCTTCTAAATCAGTAAAGTAAACATTATAGTCATTGAAAGAACAATTCTAGTAGCAGTTGGGTCTACTAAGCTATTAGTATTCATACAGAATAGTGTAACAGACCTCTAAATAGAGTATAGTCTAGGCGGGAAGCAAATCTGTTGGTATCAAGAGCTCAGAGAGAGAGAGTCTGAGTATTATCTGTTCACAAATCTCTTCTAAAGAAATTCATTTAAACATGGTTGCAACATTCAAGATATTTAACATTCAATCAGGTGCCTTGATTTCCTCGGAAAGGAGTACTTTCTGCTGATTTAACTTTTTGGAACAAAGAACAGTCCTAATATGCGGCGCATCTTGTTTCTTTTAATATTACTCTGGAAACATAAGCATTCTTTCCCATGTGCCTAGCTCTCTGGAAAACAAGGCTCATATGAGTTTTAAATGCATTCTTATTTCGTCATTTCCATTTGGATGCATCTTGACACCATAAGCTTACTCATAAAGAAGCAAGTTTCAGATTAGTTTAGCAAGTTTTGAAATTTCAACACAGCTCAGTTAGATAGAAAGAATAAAATAATATAGCTTTCTTTGTTATAGAAGATGTTTGCGTCATGCATAGGCCATGCAAAGGTCATGATAGAAACATTTCTGCTAAACTAAAATATGTTTTAATTTGTCAGCGTTAGCAAATCAAGCAAGTCAAACAAGCACGGATCATGCACATTTTAGAAAGGGAAATGCACATTTCAAATGCGGTTTCTGGTTAGGCCTAGGTTTGACTCATACAAGTTATTTAATCATTGTTTTTTGCTTTCTAAGCAAAGCTATAGCAGGACCACCGGAGGCTGACTTTGATTTCTGCAGCGCAGCACTGTAAGTAGAAAGCAAGTAATGCAGGCCCCTGACACTTTATTTTACCGCCAACTCCACATATTTGTTACTTACAAGTTTCATTTTGTGTCTGAGTTCTAGTATGGGAAACAGTGTAAATAGAGTTTAATGTGGTTTCCTTTTCTGATAAAATGCAATGGAAAGAAGCCACAAAAACAGAAATATTGCAATTTAAATGTGGGAAAAATCAGGTGGGATGACGGAGAACATAGAATGTTTAACTGCATTTCTGTACAATGATGCTTCTTGGGGCAGCTAACATTGGGGCAGATTAAAGTCTGGAGCACCCACACCATAGGCACAGGAAGGTAAGATCTTGCACCTGTCTATAGTTCAGTTTTCGTGTAGCAGTAATCAGAGATACAAAAGAAAAGGCCCTGCCTAGAAAGATTCTGACCTTTACTAATAGAAGCTGCAGTCCGACCCTTCCCAGTTTCCAGCTTCCTAACAAGGCCAGCATTGGAATTCTAATTGGAGTCCTGTCTGCACCCTTCCTCACTTCAGTGTCTTGCCTCCAACCTCAAGCCCCAGGATTGCAGGCAGCGCACTTCCACAGTTTGGAGAGGGTGATCTCACCCTTTCCTGGGCCATGCTAAAGCAGGGACATCCATAATGGACGCCACCTTTCTTTTCTAATTAATATTGTGACCAAACCTTTGAGGGTAGCAATGATAAAACATCCACTTCTGCATTTGTAAAATCTACTTTTTGATGTTGCAATGTACACCCCTGTATATAATCTTCTGTTGCTACAAACTTGAGGATATTACTTACCTCGACCACAGCCTAAACCTTTCAATAGTTCCCAATTTCTTGGCCAGTCATTACTTTATACTTCCAGCCTCTAAGTAGATCAGCAATTCTTGCTGAATCTGTGACCTAGCATTAACCTAACAGCAGAGAGACTGTTTGTCTGACTCTAGTGCCTATCAATATAGCACTGCCTTGCATGTAAATAATGTTGTTTCTCACTACAGTTTTGCTTGGCCCTTAAAAAAGCCTCCACAATTTTCTTAAAAACCCTACTTGGAAAATTGGCCTTGGCTTAAAACCTCAAATTGTGGACTTCACTGTTTATTTTTTAAATGACTCTCCCTTTACTTTCCATCATCTGTTGTCTCAGAGTGGAGCTTTCTCAAAGTCACATGCTTGTTCACCTTACTCCTTAATATTGTATTTCTGATATTTGCCCACACCTCATCTCAAAGATCACAACCTCTACTTTAAAAGACATCACCTTGCTACCTAAGAATAAACAATCTCCTCTTGCTCTGTAGGTGATCTAATAATATCATCAATCATTTGCACAGATTCACATATCCACCTCCCACTAAAGATTAATTTAATCTACCTCATAGAAACTAGAATAAATGCATGCAATGGCTTTTCTTAAGGGCACAAAACGAATCCCAACAATCCTGAATAACCACTAAAAAATCACTAACTTTGGGTTCCAGAGCAACGTGCTGCCCAGCATAAAGTGCTTCAATGCCTCATCTATGGTTTTAGGCACTATATAAATGTAATTACAATACAATCCAATATTTATCCTCAAGTCCCCTACTAATACCATAACATCCAAGAGGTGCGCCAATATCCAAATTTAAAAAATCATGATATCTTAATCTTTTGACAATGTTTATGATAATTTCAGATTTGGTGATTTTGTTCTTTCAGACACTGTTGTGGTCTACTCCACATGTAAGTCTGCTATGCTAAATACATGCCCTCAACTTTTCACAATCCTGTCCTAAAAAAGTAATCACTATGTTATTTTCTCATACAATATTCTTGCAAGTCAAGTATACTGTTATTTATTGATCGGTAGGAGGTTTTTGGTAAACAGCATTATTATACTGAAATGTTGGGATGGAGAAGGAGCAGGCGATAATTATTCATGCATGACTATCTAATCGGTCCCATATAGCTATGATACCGAAAAGGTTGGAAAGGTAAGGCAGGGCAAAGATTTGAGATACTTAATGTTGAGCACCAAAAAGTGAGTAGCTAAATGCATTTCCAGTACTTACAGTGCACATGAACAGGTGTTACAGTACAGGAAATCGCAAATTTCAGCCTAACATATAATTTTTAAATAGGCATGTATTCCTTTTTAAATTTCATCTCACAAACTCTCATACAACCTTCAACACAAGTGCTCACACATACACCCACTTGCCTCAGTTGCATAACGCAAAATGGTGGGGCCACCTACAGAACGAGATGAGGGGCACTGAGTCTCCAATATCTCACAGAGATTCATTGGCCTTTGGCTGAATAGGGTCTCCTTGAAGGGTTGCTTGACCCTGAATGGCAGGGCCCCCGCGCTGTAGGAGCCTATGCTACGCCCCTGATTTGCCTGCACATAGATATGTTAACATTAGCCCTGAATGAGGTACCCCCCTCTTTCAAGCTCCCTGCCATACACACTGTAAAGACACTGCACTGTAAAGTCACTGAGCATAAAGTCAGACAAATATTTTTTGCACGTGATCCTCACTCAGTGCTCTATGACAAATATTGCAGCCCCATACACAGCTGCAGCCCGCCACCCGTCTCCCCCATACACAGACCTGCACTTACTCACCATAATGTGAAATTGAGGGATGATAAATCAGCAGTATGATTTTTTGTAAGAATGTTTAGTACTGCTGTGACTAGCAAGTTCATGATTAGGTCCGCATCCCAAACACACTCAAGATGTGTACATTTTTTTATTGATTTCTTTATTGATGTTTTTGGAAAACAGTGCAAAAAATGTCCAGAGGTAACATATATTTTCATAAATAATCCATTTAAAAATATATAATATCAGTTACACCATCGTTCTTCAGAGTATACAGGGGTTAACAGATATTTTACATTTTGATAATCACCAATCAGTGACATCATTTTTTTATAAATGGAAAGCAATCTAATTTAAAAATTAACCACATGTTCTAATGCTCACTCAGGCCACCTCTATCCTGAGCGACAGAATAATCAAGTGCCTAAACCTCACAGTACTCCTTCCACCAAGCCTCAAAAAAAGGTTAGTGCATTTTTCCATGCTTTGACTAGTAACTTCCTGGCTATAGTTACCGCATATAATAACATCAGAATTCGTATTGTCAGCAAACATAATTGTGCATAAATTGATGTTTCAGCTCGTCCTTGCCGTCTGATTCATCGCATAGATTATGCTTCCAGAATATCTGTACACTCTGACAGAGGACAAACATATATGTAATAGATCCGCAGGTGCTTCTGGATATCTGGGAGAAAGTGATTCATCACTAGGTTTTCATCTTGAAATCCTGGTAGAGGTTCACTCAAAACTGAAGATGTACTAATAAAGTAGGGCCTTCAAAATTATAGAAATAATAACTTTGAGTATGTTGTAGTGCCTCTTACTATGCATTCAGAATCATTGTAATCAATCCTGATGGAATCAAAGGGATAAAAATTCCCCTCCGAAATTACGTCTCCAGCAGTCCAAAACGGAACCACCTGACATGTGCTTTGTCCCAGATCATGCCAAAACCCTGTCCTATCTGGATTCCCCCATGGCACAGTGATAGCATGGAGCTGAGGTATTTTTAAAAACCCGTTGATTTCAGCCGAGCTTCGGTAAATTTTGAAATGGTGTAAAAAACGGACTTGTTTAAAAATAGTGGCATGTGTGCTGATAAATGAAAAATGATGAGGTTAATAAACCAATAATCACATATTCAAATATAGGCGCTTGATAGGTTGTTTGTACTCATTAAATTACACATCCCCCTCATTACCTCCCATGAGAACCACCCAGACACAAACTTTTTCCGCATCCAGTAGAAATACCATCAGTGGTTCTATCAAAGTTTGGCATCTTTTGATAAATGACACAGTGAGTATTATTTTTGTCATAACCCATGTTGACAGGCTTATTCTATTTGTTAGCTTTTTAGAATACACCTTGAGGTGTAAGTTTCATAAACATACTAGTTGACAAGAATATCAGTCAAATGGATGGTGTTCGTTCTCCAAAACTACTGAGACTATAACTGTCTTCCAGCTATTTACCATCATAAGCAAGTTCATGATGTTCCACACTGTTCGTGTAAATGAGGGGCGTATCTCCTGAGATACTATTTCATGGATTTTAACAGAAAGTGAATCTGGAAAAGTAGTCTCCAAGCTACGTGCTAGTCTATGGCAATCCCCTTAGTCAATTTAAAAAGGGGAAATATGATCCAAGTATTGATTTATTTCTGACACAATTTTTTAGAGAGTGGGTCTTTTGAAATATAACAATGGGTAAAAACTTTAGATGTTCCCTCCATTTTAGTTAATATGGGAATATTGTTCAGGAGGAACTGAAAATGAAATGAAGGTGTATTCTCTGCTCTCTAAACAATGTCTCCATTAGTCTTAAAATATGGATCCTATCTATTGTTTCACTTGGTCCTTTCTGGGGGTCACCCCCAAACATTTTTAGTTCATTTCTGCTATTTTTCTGAATTTGATGTATTTTCTTGGCCTCGGGATTCTGTGTACTTTACTACTGCTAACCAGTGCTAAAGTACTTGTGCCCACTCCCTAAAGCATGTTAAAATTGTCTGACTCCTGACAGACATATTTACTTTTAAGCCCCTAGTAAAGAGGTATATCTTATACCCTGGGCTGGTAAATTAAATGCTACTAGTAGGCCTGCAGCACTTATTGTGTCATCCATTTAAGTAGCACTTTTGAACATGTCTCTGGCCTATCATTGCAGCCTGTGTGCAGTTTAAAATTGCCAATTTAAGTTGACAAAATCCATTTTTTTAAAAGAGTAAAACTCCCTTTTTAATGCATATAGGTTTCCCAGAGGGTAGGTCCTAAACAGCCAATAGGGCAGGGTGTAGCGTATTTCAAAAGGTGAATATGTACTTTCAAATTTTACATGTGCTTGTAATGAAAAACTCACAAATTCCTTTTTCACTACTGTGACGACTACCTCTCCCATATGCAAATATTAGTTTACCTTATTACATTTTAGAAGTGATAGCTACATTTTGGGAACAGGTAGAAATTTCATGTTTGGTGTCAAAACAATTGCATTTTAAAATCATTTTTAACGGTAAAGTTTGATTTTAAGATATAATACTGAAAATGGCACTTTTAGAAAGTTGAAAATGTACATGTTCTAATTATTTGGTGCCTGAAGTTTGTATCTTGGGTCACATGTAAAGGAATTGTTGGCAGTTGACCTTTGTGTATTCCTCCCAGACAGTAACACAAAGGGGGACTAAGTGTTAGCAGAATGGGCCAACCTGGCAGGATAGCAGGGGCGGAGCTGTGCACAACCCCACTTATATTTCAAAGGAGCTGCCTCAAAACACACATAAAGGACTTCACACTAGCCTTTTGTGACCCCAGACCCTGCGGAGCCTGGATAAGCAGGAAGACAATTCCAGCACCATCTATAGGGAGACCTCTAGAAGTTTTTTCCACTTTAAAGCTGGTTCCAGGTATAAAAATAGGACCTTCAGACCCACTTATCTGGACCTGCTGAGGACTCTCAGAGGACTGCCCTGCTGCCTGAGGCCTACTGTGTACTTCAGAGGACTGTTCTGCTGCTCCAAGAGGACCACTCTGCTGCCTGCAGCCTTCCATATGGCCCCAGAATACTGCCCTCATGCTTCAGACCTGCCTGAACCAAGGATCAACATGGTAACTCCAAGGGCTAGTTTGCTGGCCTCCTCTTCAGAGCTTTAGAAACACAAAAAGCTCCAACAATTTTTCAAATGCACCTTGATCCAGCCTGAAGTGAGTCCTAACCCCCGTAAATGGTGCCCCCTGAGTCCTGGACCCCTGGAACAGGTGCTAAAGATGCCCAGCCACTCTAAATCCAAAAGTTGGGGCTTGAAAAATTCCTGCATAAAGCTGTCTGAGAACTTAGAGGAAATCAAATCCTACCTGCTCACTGATCCACCCCAGGTGCATCACGAGAGGCCCGACTTGGTGGCAGATCCAGCTATGTTTTTCTCCACAGCATAAAATTATGTTCAGTAGCTCCTCACTGGAAGAGTTTTCAGCCTCTTGGTGCCCTCTTTGGATACAGCCTGCAACATTGTCCTGCTGGAGATTTTTGACTTCAAAAAAGGATATGAAGGGATCTATTCACAAACAGCCACCCCACTGTGGCGAAGGCTCTGCAGTCTTGGCGGGATCTGCGTACTCATGACAGAATCTCCACAATGAGGAAATGTAGTGCAAAAATCCTGTCACAAGTGTTGAGATCCCCCCACAACTGCTCAGCCTCTGCCACAAGTGTGGAGGTTCTTTGTGATTCAGGCCCAAAGTGGGAGTGTAGAAATCTTCACCACAACTTTGTTCAGCGGCTCCCTGATGATGATGCCTCCTTTTCCTCGGACACTGCACAATGCTTTGCCCTGTTCTACTTTACCTTGTCAGCAATTTTTTCTTCAACATTTCTTCTAAGCACGAAGGTAAGCCGACTCTCGAATCTTGCATAACGAGATGACAACAGGGTATTTCCTTTATCTTTTAGGCACTAAATTGCACAAGAAAACTTAACAAATTTATAACTCTACTTCTTTTGATTGGATTTTTATCAATTGGGTGTCAAATATTGTATTAAATTTGATTTATTTAAACTTTTGGTGTGGCATATTTCTTGTGTTGTTTCACTTTTTTACTGTTTGAGTGCTGTATAAATACTTTCCATATTGCCTCTAAAGTAAGCCTGACTGCATGTTTGCCAAGCTACCAGAGGGTTCAGTACTGGTTAATGTAGTGACTTTTAGTGGTCCACTATCATAGGGATTGTGGCTTTTGCTTGAGAAGGGTCTACCCCCTCTAAATCCAAATCTAATTTCTTACATCTATGATATTGGCTCTCATCTCATCCTAACTGCTTGGTCTATGTTAGTAATATTTAAAGTGTTATCCAAATGCAGCTTTAATCACTACTTCTAATGTACAGAGTCTGCCAACCTATCCATTTAATAGTTGTATTCTGAAAAAACATAGGCCCGTATTTATACTTTTTGACGCTAAACTGCGCTAACGCAGTTTACCGTCAAAAAATTTTGCGCCGGCTAACGTCATTCTGAAGCGCCATGAGGGCGCCGTATTTATTGAATGCCGTTAGCCGGCGCAAGCAGACCGGCGCTGCCTGGTGTGCGTGGAAAAAAAACATGTACACCAGGCAGCGCCGGCGTTGGGAAAAATGGCGCTAGGGCGTCTTAAAAATGGTGCAAGTCAGGTTGACGCAAAAAATCTCCTCCACCCGATTTGCGCCATTTTTAACGACGCCCAGACGTCACTTACATGACTCCTGTCTTAGTAAAGACAGGAGTCATGCCCCCTTGCCCAATGGCCATGCCCAGGGGACTTATGTCCCCTGGGCATGGTCATTGGGCATTGTGGCGTGTAGGGGGGCACAAATCAGGCCCCCCTATGCCAAAAAAAAATGATAATTTTTTTTTAATTTTTTTTTTTATACTTACCTGAACTTACCTGAATGTCCCTGGGGTGGGTCCCTCCATCCTTGGGTGTCCTCCTGGGGTGGGCAAGGGTGGCAGGGGGGGGGTCCCTGGGGGCATGGGAGGGCAGCTGTGGGCTCATTTTGAGCCTACAGGTCCCTTAACGCCTGCCCTGACCCAGGCGTTAAAAAGAGGCGCAAATGCGGGGTTTTTTGACCCGACCACTCCCGGGCGTGATTTTTGCCCGGGAGTATAAATACGACGCATTTGCGTCGCAGACATTTTTTTGGACGGGAACGCCTACCTTGCATCTCATTAACGCAAGGAAGGCGTTTACGCAAAAAAATGACGCTCTTTACTCCTACTTTGGCGCTAGACGCGTCTAACGCCAAAGTATAAATATGGCATTAGTTTTGAGCCGAATTTGCGTAGAAAAAAACGACGCTAATTCGGCGCAAACGGAGTATAAATATGCCCCTTAGTGCAGTAAACCTAGGGTCTAATTTTGAGTTTGATGGAGGGGATTACACTGTCACAAATGTGACGGATATCCTCTCATCCATATTATGATTCCATTGTTGTTTATGGAACTTGTAATACAGTGGGCGGGATATCCGTCATGTTTGTGATGAAGTGACTCCTCTGCCAAACTATAAATAAAGCCCTTAGTCATTCTGAACACTGAGTATTATCCACCCACCTGTGTTATCAGTTTTGAAACATTCTATAATTTATATTTTGCTCTATTGAAGCACCAGAGCAAGAGGCATGAGCTTGCTTAAATCCCAACAATTTAAAAATGTATCAGCCTCATTCTTCATTAAGTGCATATCATGTAGACCTCATGTCATGGGACGAAAGCACCCTGAAGTACTTAGATTGCATACCCTCTGCCCACCATTTTTGGGAATAAGTACTCAATAAAAATATAATATTTTTAATCGGTTCTTTTCCTCAAGGAGGGCAAGAGGAGGATAGAAGGTATCAATACTTTTGAGGAGGTGCTATGGGCCAGAAACATAGGGGGTCATTCCGACCCTGGCGGCCGGGGACCGCGGATGCACCGCCAACAGGCTGGCGGTGCATCCAGGCCAATTCTGACCAAAGCGGTAAAGCCGCGGTCAGAAAAGGGAAACCGGCGGTTTCCCGCCGGTTTTCCCCTGGCCTGAGGAATCCTCTGTGGCGGCGCTGAAGGCAGCGCCGCCATGGGGATTCCGACCCCCTTCCCGCCAGCCTGGTTCTGGCGGTTTTGACCGCCAGAACCTTGCTGGTGGGAACGGGTGTTGTGGGGCCCCTGGGGGCCCCACAAAGATCGCGACGGGTGCAACTGCACCCGTCGCACCCTTTCCACTCCGCCGGCTCCATTCGGAGCCGGCATCCTCGTGGAAGGGGGTTTCCCGCTGGGCGGGTGGGCGGCCTTCTGGCGGTCGCCCGCCGGCCCAGCGGGAAACTCAGAATTACCGCGGCGGTCTTTTGACCGCGCTGAGGTATTCTGTCGGAGGAACTTTGCCGGGCGGCCTCCGCCGCCCGCCGAAGTCAGAATGACCCCCATAATCTTTCTTTCAGAACCATTTAATTTGAGGGTACACACCCTGTTTTATAACTCTTTTGAAACATTTGTATATGACTATCAATTGTTTTGGACATCTTGTGACCATAAGGTATCTGTATGCTATTCAAATAAAAGTGGGATTGGAGATTGCTGGAGCAGATGAGATCCTTTACACCAGTGGTTCCCAACCTGTAGTCCGGGGACCTCTGGGGGTCCGCGAAGCCTCCACAGGGGTTCCACAACTGCTTAGAAAATAAATAATATCAACATATCAGGTCCCCAGCTTTCAGAAATGACTCAGTGGGGGGTCCCCGGATTCCAATAATGAGTCAGTGTGGGCCCCAGGTTCCAGTAATTAAAAAATGGTGTTCACAGAAGTCAAAAGGTTGGGAACCACTGCTTTAGAGGTTTATTTTAGATATTAAGCAGGGGTAGTGGGGATTCCTGTGGGACTATATATGTTAGCATGTGGATAGGGGAGAGGAATTATCCTAACTTGATGCTCTTATGGGCATATTTATGAAGGGGTTGAGCTGCCCTTGCATCACATAATGTGCTGCAAGTCCGACGCAAGCAGTAAAAAAAACGAGGCATCTGAAAAAATGCATCATTTTTAAGGATTGCGTGGGGCAAAAGCTGACTCATGCAGGAGTTAATATATGCAATGTAGGCTTTCCCACATACAATCCAATGCAACCATACAACCGTGGTACATCACTGTGTCACACATCATGGAGTAGTGCAGTGTAACCCTAGATAAGTGCCAGAATTGCTGCACATGGGCAAACCAGGCATAGGCAATGATGCAGTGGCCATAGTACAAATTTCCCACCATCAGAGTACACTTAGGTACCCTCAGCTATGCCATGGAGATTGACATACTGCAACTGGGAGTAGGTAGGAGAACACCACGTAGGCAGTGAAGGAGGAAGGAGTGTGATTTCTGGCAGTGCATAACCCTCATTGACCTCAAGGAGGAGGAGGTCATACAGTTCTACAAACTAAAGAGGGAGCCCATCATGGAACTGCTGGAGATGATTGGGCCAAGTCTCCAGCCAGCAAGTGCAAGGACCAATGCCATCCAAGCACAAGCAAAATTGATGGGTGCGCTACACATTGTAGCGTCAGGATCCTTCCAAATCACAACAGCCAAATTGCCTGACATTTCACAGGGGGCATTTTCTGCCCTTCTCTTACCTGTTTTGGATACACTCATCAAATCCACACCCCAATACCTTCTTGCCCCTGTTTGCTAAAATAACGTGTATGAAGCTATAACTAAAATGGCTATACAACACCCTCCCCTTTCCAGTTCAAAGGTGCTTCAAAGCCTAATTATATATAACAGCCACTAAAATTCAACCTAAGGCATATGTATAAGAATGTCAATAATGACAAGTTAAAAGACACTTGAGCATGTATTAGAAGGGCAATTTCAAATGTTAAGTGTAAGTTAATCGCCAAGGAAAACCAAGGAGCATTCATGTTCCAAAGCCTGAGTTCCAGCCTAAGCAGCAGCATTCTGTGGTGTGCCCAACAATGAGGTTAGAGCTGTATAATCCACAAAGGGCAACTCATGAGCAGCTTCCCATAGCAAACGCACCCTCAACGCGCATGTCTGGTAATGATCTCTCAGCGGGAACATCAACAGATCAGCATCCAATTAAAGCAAGTGCTGTGTAGAAAGACAAACTTTCAGTGCATGTTCGAACAAGCACCAGAGGCACCGAAACTCGGGCTGCACACAATGCAAAACTGGTCTAAATGACAGACACCAGTCACACTCCAATTGCTCCAGGAGTGATGCTCCAAAGTACTGCATCATGAGTTCACGACACAGCTGCGCTGGTAGAAGCACTTTCAGTCCTCCTTGTTGTGATGGTACAGCCATTGCACAGAAAAAGTAGCAATAGCAAAATGCCACCCATTATAGCCAAAGTTATTGGAAATCCCATGAAAATACTGGAGAATATTGAGCAGATGGCTGAATATATTAAGCCGAATATAGAGGAGAAAGTGTGAACGAAACCAGAACCAACAGCCTTAAAGAAATTTGTGATTCCAGTAGTAATGGGCGTGTTAAGTATTTGTCCCACAAGCTCACCAAAGTGTCTCGGCAAGTTAGTACTTGAAAGGGACTGTATCTCTGCTGATGACCTTGCAACCTGAAGCGCATAGGACTCACGTGCAGATGTGAGTGCCACATGTTTTTGAAACAATAAAGAGTCTGCTCAATTTGTCAAAATTCACATTTGAAGTAGCGAAACGGGACCAGTTCTCAGCTACTTCCCTCTGTCGTGTAGGATGAAAAAGTACGTTCCCACCGCATGTAACAATCTTAAAGACTGAAACTACATAAACTATTCCGACTCACATACCACAACAGTTCTCACTATTGAGGAGGACATAGCTGCCGTTTAAGAGTACCTAGGACGTAGGTCTAATCAAGGGGACTGGGATTCCCTTCAGACAACTAGCCAAGTTCGCTGCCGAAGCGTTACACACCCCGTGCAAGGACAGCTGTTTACAAACCATCGCATGTCTGACAGAAGTCTCACATTCACTACCACTAAGAAAGACCTCTTTCATGCCACTGAGACATATTTACGAGAAGGATAGCTCCCACACCTCATGGATGTAACTGTCTCCTAGTTTTCATATCTGCCTATTGGAATGTGATTTAAGAATGACGTGAATTGAAGTGTTGAAATAGGCAGATTAATAACCCTGTGATTTAACCACTCAGCAGATGTATTTCATCCACAATAAAAGGCAACATTTTTAATTTCTCAACATTTAACATGACATACATTGCTTCATTTCTTTGCCATTAGTTGCTGTTGTCACATCAAATTAAGCGTGGAAAATATGTCCCTGGTGCTAACGTGTTGCCAGGGAATGCGACCTGCCTTCAGCATTTGTAGTGTCTAACCCAACTGCATGGTGGACCTTAGTTGACTCTGTCCATGGTGTAAAGAAGACATGTCAACACTTTGTATTATGTGTATTGCAGAAGAAACAAGGTTATTTAAGGAATATATCTGGCTGGACAGGGTATTAATCCCATTATCTACAACAGCTAATGCCTTCTGTAAGTTTTCCTGATCTATTTGCCTTAACTGGGCAGCAGCTTCTTGCTGAGAAAGCTTCCAAATTTCATTATAGACTACATATAAGAAGCGCTTTCTGCATTGTTTCCTTGGGCCTAACAGGAAATCCTGTAAATCAAAGTTATTAGACAGGAGACTGAGGTGTTCTCTAACAGCATCTAGTGAGAAACTCTTCAACCATTGCTGGCATAGTTTCCCTACACTGTATGTTGTTACTATGCACGCATGTTCAGAACACACATAGCGAGGGTCAGGCCGCCTTATTCTAAAACCCCGTGGAGGTTATAAAACGTTTATGACACCCATGGTACCTATTGGCAACAATAACCACCCACCAGGACGTGAAAGTGAAGCATTAAAAGTGCTGTTCTGGGCTCATTCATCCAGCTGATCTTCAGTTGCATTTATATACTTTTGCCATTTATAACATTTTGCAGGGGCAAGGATACTGGGCGCATTCAATTCCTTAATTTTTGCTAAGCCTAAGCATCTTATCTGTTGTACAGTTTCATTTAAAAATAGCATCTGAAAAGGTATCAGGGATGCTCTAAATAAACCTTCCTTTCCCCTTATTTGCCAATTTATTGTTCCCTACACACTTTTTAAGTCAATTGACTTAAGCCAGTATTCATAGCCTTCTATAGCCAAGTGGGAAACAAAGGAATCTGAATAAATGAATGTTGTATCTGTCAACAAAATATGTACATTTTTCATCAATGGTGTTAGAAATGGGGTTTTGGGTTGGCAGTCAGGTTACCCTCTGTCCAAGCAAGAACCCTCACTCTAGTCAGGATAAGTCACACACAATCCAAAATTAGCCTGTGCCCATCCTCTGGTAGCTTGGCACGAGCAGTCAGGCTTAACTTAGAAGGCAATGTGTAAAGAATTTGTGCAATAAATCATACAATACCATAATATAGTACCACAAAAATACACCACACAGTGTCTAGAAAAATATGTAATATTTATCTGGGTATTTGCAGGTCAAAACGATCAAAGATGCAATATGAATTTGTAAAGATATCACAAAAAAGAGATATAAAGTGTCTTAAGTCTTTAAAAAGCAAACAAAGTCTCTTTCAAGCACAAAGTACATGGTTTGGAGTGGAAAATCTCCGCAAAGGGCCGCAGAAGAAGAGATACGTGGAAAAATGGTGTGTGCTTTGATTTCTCCCCAGCACACACGGACTTGCGTCGTTATTTTTCACGCGGGGAAGTCGTGCGTTGTTTTCCGGCACGCGGACAGTCTCTTTCTGTGGGTCGCGGGGATTACCAGATGTCCCGGGGTCTGTGCGTGGATTCTCCTGCTTGTTTTCCGGCTGCGCGTCATTCCGCGGGGCTGTGTGTCGCAGTTTCGCTCTCACAGCAGGCGTCGCATCGATTTCCCCTCTGGAAGTCGGGCGGCGTTGTCCTTGAGAGCCCGTGCTTCGAAGTTCCGGTCGCCCCGAAGGCTTGGCATTGATCAGCGTCGGTGTGCGCCGTTTTTCTCGCCGCGGAACAAGCTGTGCATCAAAATATTCAGCGCAACAAGAGTCCAAATGAAAAAGAGTGTCTAAGAAATGCACCAGATCCCCTTTCAGTTCAATACTGTCTGCCAGGGTCCCAGTAGGGGGTGTGGCAGTCCTTTGTGTGAGGGCAGGCCCTCCACCCTCCCAGCCCAGGAAGACCCATTCAAAATGCTGATGTCTGCAAGTGAGGCTGAGTACCCTGTGTTTGGGGTGTGTGTGAGTGAATGCATAAGGAGCTGTCAACTAAGCCCAGCCAGACGTGGATTGTAAGGCACAGAAAGATTTAAGTGCATTGAAATGCTCACTTTCTAAAAGTGGCATTTCTAGAATAGTAATATTAAATCCGACTTCACCAGTCAGCAGGACTTTATATTACCATTCTGGCCATACTAAATATGACCTTCCTTCTCCTTTCAGATCAGCAGCTGCCACTTCAACAATGTATGAGGGCAGCCCTAATGTTAGCCTATGAAGGGAGCAGGCCTCAAAGTAGTGTAAAAACGAATTTAGGAGTTTTACACTATCAGGATACATGTCCTGCCTTTTACCCACACAGCACCCTGCCCTAGGGATTACCTAGGGCACACATTAGGGGTGACATATGTAGAAAAAGGGGAGTTCTAGGCTTGGCAAGTACTTTTAAATGCCAAGTCGAAGTGGCAGTGAAACTGCACACACAGGCCTTGCAATGGCAGGCCTGAGACAAGGTTAAGGGGCTACTGAAGTGGGTGGCACAACCAGTGCTGCAGGCCCACTAGTAGCATTTAATCTACAGGCCCTAGGAACATATAGTGCACTCTACTAGGGACTTACAAGTAAATTAAATAGCCAATCATGGAGAAACCAATCAATAGTACAATTTACACAGAAAGCATATGCACTTTAGCACTGGTTAGCAGTGGTAAAGTGCCCAGAGGTCAAAAGCCAACAACAGCAGGTCAGAAAAAATAGGAGGAAGGAGGCAAAAAAGTTTGGGGATGACCCTGTCAAAGAGCCAGGTCCAACAAATGGCAATTTGAAATAATATGACCCAACATTTTTAACATTGTGCCCAGAAAAATATCCACATTTTTCAGAATGTGTTTTATAACTCCCTAGTGGTAGAGTTGGACAATGTTCCCATTGTATGTAATTAAAAATAGTCTTTGGGCTACTCGCTCTGTGAATGAAATGGTGTCCATAATAATTATAGCAAAACATGTCACCATAATTCTCTTAAGATTGCTTAACATCCTCACTTTCAAATACAGTAAAATATTGCAATTCAGTCATCATAGAATCAACTGTTTTCACATCCCAGTCATCAGAAACAACTCCGGGTATTACTACATTGTTCATAGAAAGTTTAAACACATATGGTATTTGAATGACCTCCGTGGGGCCATACATATCAAAAGACTTTATCCCAAACAATCCCATCAGG
Source organism: Pleurodeles waltl (assembly GCF_031143425.1). Taxonomy (NCBI): domain Eukaryota; kingdom Metazoa; phylum Chordata; class Amphibia; order Caudata; family Salamandridae; genus Pleurodeles; species Pleurodeles waltl. The sequence goes on along the minus strand of NC_090449.1, from coordinate 669,550,886 downwards.
AATTGGTATAGCGGAAATGTTAACGAAAGACAAGTCTCTGCGGACCTTGTGAGAAGAAAAATTGGGTTTTAGGACCTCATCCACCAGTTCACCTGTTGATCTTTCAGGAAGTTAATGACCATGTATTAATAGAAAGAATGTTATGACAAAGCCAATCCAAAGGTAAGAAAGCTAATACAGTCAATGAAAACCACAGATAGTTCCATGGGAAAATAAAGTAATTTATTTTAAGCCAATTTATCAGCTTATGTGTTTTTGGCAGTTCAGGTGTAGAAGAGCCAAATGAGTCCAAGAAAGTGTTGTTGATGTCGGCAAAGTATCCAGAAGCAGTTCCTGCAAAAGCTGGAGCTGTATTTGAAGGAGGAGAATTGGTGGGGTCTCCTGTGGTGGTTCACAGTAAATGACACCATCCGTCTGTATAGAGGATTGTCAAATCGATCAGTAATTTCTATATTGTTTGTTGTAACAGATGTTAGTGGAACTAATGCAAGATCATTTTCCACCCTCCCCAGGCTCGGAGAGGTGTCAGCATTGCTGCTCAAAACTTGTAGAGGGACATCTCAGCCAGTAGTGAAAGTGATCCGGGACCTACTGGTTGCTCCTCTTGGTCTGCTGTGCAGGATCGGCCACATGGTGTAACTTGACATTGTCGATAGATACAAAACGGTTTTCTTTAGCACCAGGCAAAGGTGGTAGAAGGACAGTTCTGGAACTGTGTATTCCCAAGACTGGGACTGATGCACGATAAGAAGGACTGAACTTCTTATTCACAGCAACTTTTTCACGTACTAGATCCCCAACCTTTGGAATCCAGCCAGTGGATGTTATTGGTACATCCTTAATTCCTGCGGAGGCAGCACTGGCAGAAGCGTTGTTGTCACAGAACTGTTGTAATTCCTGCAAAACAGTGACACATTCATTTATGTGAGAAGGTGTTTCCGCTGCCTCCATGCCAGGACCATCAAGATCTGGAACTACATTTGAGTTCCAAACAGGCACTCGTATGAAGTACGACCCCCCTAGGGACCTTCGAGGCAGATATTTGAGTGCTCTCTCGACTCCATACAGGTGATTGTACCAACTACAACCTGTACCTAGTACTCTGGCTGTTAAGGATTGCTTTAGATCACAGTCTTGCTGCTGCATGACATTATTTCCCTCTGGATGAAATGGAGACGAGTAATGGAGTTGGATCCCTAACGAAGCCATGGCGTCCCTGAATGCCCTTGAGGCAAAAGCAGGGCCCTGGTCCGAGTGGAAAGCTGCAACTGTCTATGTGTCGATAAAGACTTGCAAATCTTTAATGACAGTCCGAGCGTCAGCCGAGCATTGTGGCCACACCCATAGAAATCTGGAGCAAGAGTCAACAGCGACTAAGATGTATTTGTACGCACTGTCCAGTGTTAGGGGACCTCAATGGTCCAAGTACACACATTGTACAGGTTTGTTGGAAATTAGGAGGGGTGGCTGCAGTGGGAGTTTGACGGTGGAGCCCTCAGATTATTGGTAGATGTCACAACAAAGGACATACTGCTTGGTCTGTTTGCATGGACTTGGCCACCAATAACGTGCTTGCCATAATGATATTGTAGCCGCCACACCAGCATGGCAGATGCAACCCCCTCATGCTCTGCTTTAATAAATTCTGGTCTTATGTCTTTATTGGGAATCACTCGAACTCCCACACCCGGTATTTTCAAGCCTTCCATTCGGTAGGAATATTTAGCAGAAAATGCTTTTGGAAAGGGCAGCCCATATGTCACCGTCCAGTGTCATTTCAGAACGAGTTACGGCAGCAACAGCAGCCATGGCTGCTGCTGATTTGGCTGCTTCGTCAGCCAATAGATTTTCAGCAACGTGTCTTCCAACGCGTTTGTGTCCAAGTGTATGTACAACATGGACGTTTGGTAGCGTTTCCCTCAGATCCGCTACTTTCCCCCACAGAAGCCTGTGTTTAATGGTGTTGCCTTTAGAATCTCTGAACTCATTCTGGTGCCAGTAATGCAGGTATTCATTGAAGGACTGGACACAATAGTAAGAATCTCAAACAATCAGTGTTAGCTGTACAGGATCCGTATGTTCCAGCGCCATCACCAGAGCCTTTTGCTCTGCTAGTTGTGCTGTGCAATCCCCTAGGGTTTGCATGAATGTATGTTGTGGACAAAATTTATTTTCCTCCATGTAGCCACTTACCACTACGCAGTGGAGTATTGATGCTTTGTGCCTATTGCTGGTTGTGCTGAGCCATCGGTGTACATGACTCTTTGATATTGATCAATAGGAAATGTATTTGCCGGAACTGGGTATTCTAGTCAATATTGCAAAAATTCTTGAGTTTGTAACTTTGGGTCGAAGATATAGGCCCTCATTCTGACCTTGGCGGGCGGCGGAGGCCGACCGCCAAAGTCCCGCCGTCAGGTTACCGTTCCGCGGTCGAAAGACCGCGGCGGTAATTCTGACTTTCCCGCTGGGCTGGCGGGCGGTCGCCTTCAGACCGCCAGCCAGCCCAGCGGGAAAGAGGCTTCCACGATGAAGCCGGCTCGGAATCGAGCCGGCGGAGTGGAAGCTGTGCGACGGGTGCAGTTGCACCGTCGCGTATTTCACTGTCTGCGCAGCAGACAGTGAAATACATTTAGGGGCCCTCTTACGGGGGCCCCTGCAATGCCCATGCCAGTGGCATGGGCACTGCAGGGGCCCCCAGGGGCCCCGCGACCCCCCCTACCGCCATCCGGATCTCGGCGGTCGGACCGCCGGGATCTGGATGGCGGTAGGGGGGGTCGGAATCCCCGCGGCGGTGCAGCAAGCTGCGCCGCCGCGGAGGATTCAATGGGGCCGCGGTACACTGGCGGGACCCCGCCAGTGGTGCCGGTCCGACCGCGGCTTTACCGCCGCGGTCGGAATCCCCATTGGAGCACCGCCGGCCTGTCGGCGGTGCTCCCGCGGTCCTCCGCCCTGGCGGTCAAAGACCGCCAGGGTCAGAATGACCACCATAGTCAACATCAGTGCCTGTCAAAGACATTACCCATTAAATCCAACGTGAATGTAATGCTTTCGCGTTTGGAATGCTGCCTTTAGTAACAGCCTCAAGGGATGGAATTGGAAATACAACAATAATGCATTTTCCCTGGGCGGGTGGTCTTTCTTTAATGACAGCCATCTGAACAGCAGTGAGAATTTTCTCAGTGGGAGCAAAGCGTTTTTCTGCTGCTGAATACAAATGTGATTTGAATGCAATCCTGGACTGTTAGAAATGGGGTCTTTGGTTGGCAGTCAGGTTTCCCCCTGTCCAAGCAAGGACCCTCACTCTCATCAGGGTAAGTCACACACTATCCAAAATATCCTGTGCCCACCCTCTGGTAGCTTGGCACTGAGCAGTCAGGCTTAACTTAGAAGGCAATGTGTAAAGTATTTGTGCAATAAATCATACAATAACACCATATAGCACCACAAAAATACACCACACAGAGTTTAGAAAAATATATAATATTTATCTGGATAAATGCAGGTCAAAAATGATCAAAGATGCAATAAGTAAATGTAGAGATATCACTGAAAAGTGATATAAAGTGTATTAAGTCTTTTAAAAGCAAACAAAGGGCCTGATTCTAACTTTGGAGGACGGTGTTAAACCGTCCCAAAAGTGGCGGATATACCACCTACCGTATTACGAGTTCCATAGGATATAATGGACTCGTAATACGGTAGGTGGTATATCCGCCACTTTTGGGACGGTTTAACACCGTCCTCCAAAGTTAGAATCAGGCCCAAAGTCTCTTTCAGGCACAAAGTACCTGGTTCGCGTGAAAAATCTCTGCAAAGAGCCACAGAGGAGATGTGTGGAAATAATGGGTGTGCGTTGATTTCTCGGGCCGCACACGGCGATGCGTTATTTAGTTTTCACTTAGGGACAGCTGTGCGTCGATTTCTGGTGCTGAGTCGTGGATCCTCTTCGGGTTGTGGTGTTTTCAGACGCCCTGGGGAGATGCGTGAATTTCCTGCGCTGGCAGGACGCAGTCACAGGAGCTGCGTCGATTCGGTAGGCTTTGCATAAAATTTCCTACAACACGGTAGGCGCTGCGTCGATTGCTCTCTGGAAGTCGTGCGTCGTTCCGGTGGGCCGTACGTAGAATTTCTGGTCGCTATGCTGGCGCTGCATCGATCTTCTTGTTGCGAAGTCAGGCTACATCGTTCCGGATCGCTGTGCAGTGAAATTTTCACCGCAGTGCAGGCTGTGCTTCGTTTCTGGCAAGAACGTGCATCGAATTTCGCCACACAAGGAGTCCTTTTTGCAGAGATGAAGTCTTTTTGGTCCTGAGACTTCAGGGAACAGGAGGCAAGCTCTATCCAAGCCCTTGGAGAGGACTACTTCACCACAGCCAGAGAACAGCAAGGCAGCAGGGCAACATCAAGGAACCAGTCCTTCATAGAAAGCAGACAGGTGAGTCCTTTGGGCAGCCAGGCAGTTCTTCTTGGCAGGATGCAGGTTCTGGTTCCAGTATTCTTCTCCAGGAAGTGTCTGAACTGGTAGGGGCAGAGACAATGTTTATATACCCAAATGTGCCTTTGAAGTGGGGGAGACTTCAAAGAGTGGCTTAGAAGTGCACCAGGTCCATTTTCAGTTCTATCATGTCTGCCAGGGTCCCAGTAGGGGGTGTGGCCCTCCACCTTCCCAGCCCAGCCCAGGAAGACCCATTCTAAATGCAGATGTATGCAAGTGAGGCTGAGTATCCTGTGTTTGGGGTGTATCTGAGTGAATGCACAAGGAGCTCTCAACTAAACCGAGCCAGATGTGGATTGTAAGGCACAGAAAGATTTAAGTGCAGAGAAATGCTCACTCTCTAAAAGTGGCATTTCTAAAATAGCAATATTAAATCCAACTTCACCAGTCAGTAGGATTTTGTATCACCATTCTGACCATACTAAATATGACCTTCCTGCTCCTTTCAGATCAGCAACTACCATTCAAAGTATGTATGAGTGCAGCCCCAATGTTAGCCTATGAAGGGAGCAGGCCTCACAGCATTTTTAATCGGAATTACATGATAGGGGGAATCTTTATCCCACCCTACGTGTTGCAATATAACGGAGGTGCCTGCGCCAATGCCCAATTAATGGTGTAGGATTCTGCGAGTTCATCGGGAACAAGAGGCGAGAAAGATTTGATGACATCTTCCACATATGGGCAAGCACGGACAAATTAAGGTGGCCAATCCCTTTCGGCCAGTAGAATATCATACATATTTAGGGTGTGGTACGAAAAGATTGCATTGATTGTGCTTTCAATGTCTCCTTCTAACTGTAATGTAACTTTGTACACCCTATTAGGCGTGGAGACACGCATGTCCGCAGTTTAAATTTGTAAGAAGTCATCAGTTGCTTTCACCTCCAGATGCTCTTGAAGATTCCGATGAACGACTGGGACATCTGCAGCGCTATTTACCAGCGCTAGTGCCCAATTCTTGTTCTTCAATAGAGCCCTCTTCCTGAGTGGCATGATAAATTGCCACTGCTGCCACTTTTTTCTTTTTGAATTGGGGTTTTTGTTGGGGAAGTTTATCTTCTTTTTTAATAGAAAGTTCTGTAGAGCATTGTGATTCCTCTCTCGGTTTCACACAATCAATTCTTCACTTTGGCTGCCTGCCGAAGTAAGCCTCAGCAAGGCCTACTAGTGCAAGGGGTTCACCCTTCTCTGCACAAAGTCCTCAGACCATATAGGAAGAAGTTGGCACAGAAACTGAAATAAAAGACAAAGAGGGTCATTCTGACCCTGGCGGCCGGTGGCCGCCAGGGCCACCGACCACGGGAGCACCGCCGACAGGCTGGCGGTGCTCCAATGAGCATTCTGACCGCGGCGGTTCAGCCGCGGTCAGAAGCGGAAAGTCAGCGGTCTCCCGCTGACTTTCCGCTGCTCATTGGAATCCTCCATGGCTGCGGAGCGCGCTCCGCAGCCATGGGGATTCTGACCCCCCCTACCGCCATCCAGTTCATGGCGGGAAAGCCGCCATGAACAGGATGGCGGTAGGGGGGGTCGCGGGGCCCCTGGGGGCCCCTGCCGTGCCCATGCCAATGGCATGGGCACGGCAGGGGCCCCCGTAAGAGGGCCCCAAAATGTATTTCACTGTCTGCCTTGCAGACAGTGAAATACGCGACGGGTGCAGTAGCACCCGTCGCACCTTCCCACTCCGCCGGCTCGATTACGAGCCGGCATCCTCGTGGGAAGGTCGTTTTCCCCTGGGCTGGCGGGCGGTTTAACTGGAACCGCCCGCCAGCCCAGGGGAAAACTCATAATACCCGCCGCGGTCTTTTGACCGCGGCGCGGTAATTTGGAGGGCGGGATCCTGGCGGGCGGCCTCCGCCGCCCGCCAGGGTCATAATGAGGCCCAAAGTTTATTAAACCTCATGAGGTGGTACTACAGTTCAAACAGCACCCTTCGATAATGTTTGTAGTAGCACACTCAACTAAGAGAGCATGGTCCTTTTATACCCATGCAGGGGCTAAAAGAAGGTGGTATAATTATAGAAGCAAAACTTATATATATTAAAGGTCATATGGAAATGCACAGTCGACAGGTAGGAGGGGCTAACAGTTTTCAAGGACTAGTTGACACATTACTGTCTGTTACTGATTACTTACAGCTGCAGATCTTACTGGGCATGTGCGAAAGTGGGAGATGTTAAATATAACTTGTCACTAGACAGATTTTAAAGAGTAGTTAACAGAAAGGTAGGACAGAGCACATGGCGAGCACATGGCAACATGTGGCAGAGAAAATGGCTGCCATGAATACAAAATGGATTCCGCGAAATGTTCACAATAGTTGCTAAATACAAGATGTCTTCTGCTAATGCTTAATCTAATTGCTACTGATTTACAACACGCCCACTTCTCTCACTGTGTTTTTCCAGTGGTCCTGAAAGGAACGAGATTGGCGTGTATCAGTATATTGATATCTGTCAGGCGTTTTTATATTATCTCTATTTCTGAGATGATATCTATTTTGTGGGGACTCCGTATGCAGAGATTCTCCCCTTTCTTTTTTAGGTGTTTGTTGTTTTTTATCCCAGCGTTTCTTAGAACCCTCATGAGCTTGCTTGGTAGTACCTTTATTTATTTACTCTGAAACTGTGGTTTTGTAGGTCAGGCCCCAGACTATCTCGACCAATACTAGAGTAGGTCTCAGCGATAATCTTTGGCAGCTCACGTTCTTGATCCTGTGGAGGAACATCCTGGAGCTGCATGTGCACTGCTAGTGCAACTGCTTCCCCCTTAAGGGTACTTTATATAATTGAGGATACAGTGGCAAAATTGCCCATTAGTTGCATCCCCAAGTCCAGGGCTGAGGCATCCCCCATATTAATCTTGAATTTGTTTTAACACTTCCGGTAAATTGGCAAGTGTAGGTGTACCATGTTCGGTAGTATAGAGCATGGCAATACCGTGGTCCATGTATTGCAGTTATCTACTGTGGGAACCATCCCAAATGGCAAGCACATAGTTAATATTCTATGCTTCTCCTAAGGTCCTGTATGGGGAACTACTGCTTCCAGTGCATTTATTTTTTGAGCTAACCAAAACGGAATCTCTTCTTTTTTGGCGGGTACTGTACCCATGATCGAATGTCCAGTCACAGGATTGATGCCTGGCATTACTGCATGCAGTTGCACTGGAGCAGCATGTGCTGGATTTGTGTTTAATCTTTGCATTACAAACTGTACTAATCATCTGTATATTGCAGTGGGCTCAGCATACGAGCGATGGACTTCAGCTACTGTTAAATTCGCTACAGCAGGGTGTGTGTATATAAGTGGCCAATAAAGGCCAGGGAGGCCCATCATTACTTAGAGGAGCTAACCTAACATGTAAAATTGTATGAGGTAGGGCACCATCAAGCCAATTATTATGTTCTTGATAAGATAGAGGTATTTCTAGATATGCATATGCTCTGTATTGTGCAGGTGCGTTTGCAGGTGTATAGTGATGAAATGTATTTGTGTTCTCATCGGCTGCTGGAAATATGAACCCAAGAATAAAAAAAATTCTGTTCTATAGGCTGGATGAGCCTCAAAAACAAATGTAACAGGACCCCCCTGGGCCGTTAGGCCATGTGCCAATAAATGTGCAGTAAGGGGTGGTCACATATTGACTGCAATTGCTACCTGTTGTGGGTTTGCTATGAAGAATGGTAAATTTTGTTCAGAGAGAAGCACACCAAACAAATGTGGATTATCCTTTTATAGTTCAAGCTTGATCAACCCACAGCGTTAGTTAGGTCCTACCTACTTCGCTGAGGAGGAAAATCCTCAATACCACATATGTCTCTGTATGTAGTACTTGGGTGTCTTTGTATGTAGTGAGACAGAAATACTCAGGAGCACCCGAAAATTAGAGCCTGACTAAACGTTGGGCACGCCATGTCGCGTAGGCTCTCATTATCCTAATGAGACTACTGGATTTGGGTGGCAGAATCACTTGCACTGTGGGGGACTGAGTCTGAACCCACTACAGGTGACACCTGTCGTCCTAATCCAGGTTTTGTTCGGGCTAACTAGCAGTGCCTCATCTCCACCCAAGAGTAGGGATGACTGGGCAACCTAGCGCATGACACAATTGACTCCTCAGGGAAATCATGGTCACTCAGATCTCATCCATTTCTCTCAGTTACATTAGTCTCACATGTACAAGGGCAATCAGAGGCAGAATAGAATTGAATTGAATTGAAGTAACTTCATTTTAGATAAGTATGCAGTGCAATAACTAGGATGATGAAGCATGACAGGATTCAAATTATGACAAGGAGAGTAAAGCATAAAAATAACACTACCATATTGTCTCTAGAATCATTAGAATAGTTTGGTGCCATTGATTGCACATATGTGCAATTTGTGCCCACTGCAGCAGCATTGCACATGTACAGAAACCGCAAGCACAACTACTCCATCAATGTCGATGAGGTAGTTGGGCGTCAGAGAATATTCATCAATGTTCTGACAACATTTCCAGGAAGTGCACATGTTGTGTACATCTTCTACCACTGTACTATCAATGAGAGGTTTCAGAATGGCAGATATGGGAATGGCCTACTCATAGGTAAAGAAAACAGAAATATACATTATACCAACTAAGAAGTTGTAACATTTGACATAATAGCCTTCTCAGTATTTGTGTCTGTATTTCGTGTCATGTACACATAGTAGGAATAACTCACACCAACATGTAGCCAATGATATACTATTGTATCATTCCCTCACTAGTTCTGCAATGGAAGCAGGAAAAATCCCATAGTGAGAAGTATTGTACCATTTCACACTGTGTGAGTGGACAGAGCCACATTTCTACAATGTTAAACAAACCAACCCACAAATCCTGTGGTCCACAATTAAATTCAATATGAGTAGAAAGGATTCATCTTAGCTAAGTTTGAGATGTGTGTATATGTGCAATGGTGTTTCAAGTCTGGATTATTTTTTTGGTTAAAGTTTCAAAAGGATTCTTCTTAGGTAAGTCTGAGATGTGTGTGTATGTGCAATGGAGTTTCAAGTCTGGATTATTTTTTTGGTTAAAGTTTCAAGTCTGGATTTTTCAAGTCAATGGTGTATATCAAATCTGGATTTTTAGTTAAAGTTCTACTAAGACAACGGTTGTTGAACAAATCATGTATTCCTAATTGCAGCAAATCTGTAGGCTGACCAGAGTATCAGGAGCACACATGGAAAGAGAACTTCTTAACCCCATGTATGTCATGCACTGAAAGTGTAGCATCAACTCCAGGTACACATGTGACACCAAAAGTACAAATTTCACCTATTTCCAGGAATTTCAACATTCTAGGTCCAAACATACACATAGATAATAAGCCACATTGACATACCTTATCATTGTGAATGATGAACAGTTCAGTGCCTAACGTTGCCTACATTTCCTGCATCTCAGTACATCAATGTAAAACAGACAGAGTTGATAGACAGGCTGTGAAAGATGCCATACATTAGGAAATAACCTAGGGGCAATGCAACCAAGGTAAGGTATCACAGTGTAATCACAATCCAATTCCAACCCTCTCATGTTCGATTAATGATGTCAGAATCAAGGCATATAAATACAGAATCACCTACAAGGCAAAATCACCTACATACAGGTTAATACAGAAAATGTTGTGTTCAGGTCTGTAGTATAAAGTTATTTATATCTACATCATATTGTCCAATATGAAAAAGGCCTACATTGCCATACCTATGTGTTAATCTACCTTCAGCAAGGCAACTTGCCAACCAAAAGCATTAGCTGATGTATGAATAAATACAATTTGAATATCCATGTCACATGTTGAAAATTGGTTACATTTATTAAGCAAATAGCCATGCTAAATGAAGTAAATAAATCAAAGGCTGTGCGGACTTCATATAGGTAAGCAAAGACATCATAGGTGATGAAAGGACAAATGTTTGTGTGAGTTTCAAGCATGTTGGCACTGCCAGAACCTATATAGGGCTAACTGTATGCAAGATAATCTGATCATAAGTTTGATACTTTGCAAACATATTGAGTGCAAATCCCATATAGCTGTTAAAATCATTCGAAAGTAATATTCTGCCTAAACATGAAAGTTAGCATGTTAATGTGCTGTATGCTTCACACCATAGACAATATGTGCAATGACACATATAAGTTGAACATATAAGTTGAACATACATGTGTAAAGCAATAATCAACAGTATCTAAGGCATATCTGTCAAAAGTTAAAGAAATGATTATGAGTTTGTCTGCTTGCATAACACACTTAGGCCCTCATTATGACATTGGCGGTAAATGTGGCTTACCGCCATGCTTACGGCCGCCAACTTACCACCGTGCTGGCGAACCAATCCGACAGAATACCGCCACATACACAAATCCCCCAGACCAAAGGTCAGTGATGAAGTGGCGGTTGCAAAACCCACACCGTTACAACAACAGAATAACGCCCATCACATTAGGACCCACCTATCACCACGACGGACATTCAACGGCCGTAAACCATTGGCGGTACATACTGCCACACTCACAATGGACATCTACAGACAAAACAACACCACATTGGCCAATTCAAACAACACACACCTGACACCCATACACACATCACACCCACACCACTATAAAACACCCACCCACATTACCCACAACCCTTTACCAACAACAATTACTGCCAGGATATTGACACAAACAGCACAGAGACAACCAGACACACACACCACTCACACCCATACACCCCTCACGCACTCCACATCACACACCCCAAAACATTACCTAACACACCCACACCAACACACATCACATAACAACCATGGCACCACAAAGGCACCCCCGTTTCACTGAGGAGGAGTTAAGGGTCATGGTTGAGGAAAATCATCACGGTAGAGCCACAGCTCTTTGGAGCACAGGTGCAGCAGATATCAATAACAAGGAAGATGGAGCTATGGCGGAGATTCGTGGACAGGGTCAACGCCGTGTACAGAAGACTCAAGAACAAGGGATGACATCAGGACCTACAGGGGAAGGTACATTCCATTGCAGCAAGACACCAGCTCGCTATACAGAGGACTGGCAGTGGACCCCCACCTCCTCCCCCACAACTCACAGCATGGGAGGAGCAGGTACTGGCAATACTGCATTCTGAGGGTCTGGGCAGAGTTGGAGGAGGACTGGACACTGGTAAGTCACCTTTTACCAATTATCACCCCATACCTGTATGCCATCACAAACCCTCACTCTCACTTCCATCACTCCACTCCATCCCACACACTCCACCATCAGATCACACTAATCCCAATGCCAAGTGCTGCATGCTGTACCAATGCATGGACACCCCTCCCAGCCCTGCATGGACACTCATCACCAAAGCATGCACATCATAGGAAAACTAGCATAACCAATGTACACCAGCATACACAAGCAAAAGCCTGGCAGGGGAACAACCATAGAGGGAAAGTTACAGAAGTACAAATCTCAGACACCTGAAGTATAATACATCATTTACATCCCCACAGGTACCCCAGCCAATGTCACTGGAGAGGAGGTTCCACCACTATCCAGTCCCCCAACAGAAGAGGCCCACAGTGATGACAGTAACTCTAGACTTCAGGATCTGGACGAGCTACCTGGCCCATCAGGGACCACTGGACAGTCAGTCAACCAAGCCCAGTCATAGACCACTACAGAGCCTCCCCCATCAGGACCCACACCACAGCACCCACCCAGCGTACCCACACCTCTGTCCCCTTGTCACGTCAATCAGCAGTGTGCCCACCTGTACAGGGACCCCAGTCCTAACCTCGTACACAAGACAATCAGTGACCTGGGTTCAGTGGCAGTGGGCACACCGTTCAGTGGACAGAGGCACAGGCCAACAGGGACACTGGGAGGACTGCTGTGCGCCAAGGGGAGGACAGGAACAGATAACCAACTCTCCTGGAGGCACTCTCTGAGATCCTGGGAGCCTACCAATGGGCCGGATCCTAGACAACGTGCAGGAGAACGGGCGGCTGCAGGAAGGACACTATCAGGGGATCAGGGCGGACTTGCAGGCCATCAACACCACCCTGGTCTCCCTGGTAGAGATGGCCAACATCATGAGGGATAGCCGGTCATCTGAGCAGCCCTCCACTTCTGCTGCCGCTGGTGGCCAGGAGACCCCACCACAGGACCAACAGGCCATAAGCACCCCTCCCCCTGCAGAAGGTGCACCACCCTGCAAGCGTTCCCTGCGAACCAGACAGAAGCCAGAGACACTTGCCAAGACCACCGCCAGGAAATGAGACTCTCCTGATTGTCCCCCATGTGTCCCACTCAGTCACCTGGTCCACCTTGAACTGCCATTGATCCCCTTCCTAACATGGACAATGCACCGGTGCTACAAACAGACTGGAACAATACCATGGACTTTTCTCCATCATCACCCCATTCCATTGCACTTTCCACTCTATATTTTAGCACAACAATAAACATCCTTGGATAAAACTCGACTACTAGTTTTTCATGTATTGCAAATTTGTATTGTTTGAAACAGCCACAACCATTGCAAATGAACTGTACGTAGAATGAGCATAGAATTAATGACCTGTAGCTGGCTGTTGTGATCACACCAGGAGAATGTGTCATATTACCAACATCTGCAAAATGAATACCCAGAGGTAACAGTAAGTAGGACAAAGAAGTGGGTAATGCCAGCAAGGCAATGCCACACATAATACACCAATTGTCATAGAAATGTGAAGTTGCACTGTCTCACCTGTGCGTCATTGGAATTACTGAGGTATCACTGATGTTCTGTTGTCCACATCCTCATCCTCACTGTCCTCAGGGCCCACTTCTGCCACAGGGGCATCTCCAGTCTCCTCCTCCTTCACAAAAGGTACATGCCGTCTGAGGGCCAGGTTGTGCAACATGCAGCATTCCACTACTATCAGGCAGACCTTTTTGGGTGAGTAGCACAGGGATCCACCTGCCAGATGGAGCCACCTGAGCCTTGCCTTCAGAAGGCCAAAGGTCCTTTCAATGATCCTTCTGGTTCACCCATGTGTCTCATTATAACGTCCTCCTGCCCTAGTACTGGCATTACTCACACAGGTCAGTAGCCATGATAGGTTTGGGTAACCAGAGTCACCTGCAAATATTGAGGGACAACATTTAGCTACACACTATCCTTAATGGACAACACCCTAGGCATACACCAACATATACTGGGTGGGAACCAGGGCTCACCTGTTAGCCACACCCTGTGCCTCTGTAGTTGGGACATCACATTTGGGATGCTACTATTCCTCAGGACAAAGGCATCATGCACAGCCTCATGATACTTAACACTGACGTGGGAGATGTACTGGTCCGCCAAGCACAACATCTGCACATTCATGGAGTGGAAACTCTTACGATTCCTGAACACCTGTTCATTCTGACGGGGGATAAATGCAATATGTGTTCCATTAATCACACCAATTATATTGGGGATACATCCCATTGCATAGAATCCGGCCTTCACAGAGGTCAAACACTCAACCTGGGGGAAATCAATGTAGCCGTACATGTATTTGATCAGGGCAGACAACACTCTTGTTAGAACGTTTGAGAATTTTGGCTGTGACATTCCTGCTGTCAAGCCCACTGTCACTTGAAAAGAACCAGTTGCCAGGAAATGGAGCACTGATAGCACTTGCACAAAATGGGGGATCCCAGTGGGGTGATAGATAGCAGATATCAGGTCAGGCTCCAATTGGGCACACAGCTCTGTGATTGTGGCCCTGTCCAGTCTATAGGTGAGTATTATGTGCCTGACCTCCAGTGTAGCCAAGTCCACCAGGGGTCTGTACACAGAGGTATGTCTTCATCTCCTATTCATGTGCAGCGGTATGTATCTAAGGGACACAAGAGTGAGTAGGCTGTCACAAACTGAACAATGGAGGCACAACAGTAGTCCGCAATGTGCAAACATGTTATGGAACAGTGTAATTACAGAAGTATGTGCCTATTTATCCTGTAACGCAGAAATAATCGATCGGCCTGTCCTCCCTACCTGAAATGGCGACTGCATGTCTGGTGTGTAGGGACAGGTGGAAGTGAGATAATGTTACTGATGTTGTGCGCCGTGGCAGTAGGCAGTCGTGAACCGCCGTGCAATTCCTCATTAGATAATATTGTGGCCTATGGGGTACAGTTGCCAATGGTGATCTACGCCGATGGTGACGGTATGCACTGCCTCGGACATGACCGACATTTTCTATCTGATTACTCACTTGCTTCCTGACCTTCCATAGGAGAGGACCTACACTGCACGTGCTGCTGTGACCTGTGTCTGGAACCTACCATGGCCCGTGTGAACGGGGAAAGGGGCCCCAGCCTCCACTTCTGAGGAGTTGGAGCGAATGGTGGATGGGGTCCTACCCCGGTATGAACTGCTGTATGGGCCTCCAGACCAACAGGTGAGTTCACCTTGTGCACGATGCATGTGGCATGAATGCATGGAGTTGTGTGTGAAGGCCTCGTGTAAGAGGGGTGAGTGGATGTCCTCTTGGTGGTGTACGTGTTGTGCACTGGGCTATGTGTGTGCCAATGGTGATGCAAAGGGGTATGGTGGGCCATTTGTGTGACAGGCTGGACTGTTTGTCTAATGGTGTTCTCCTGTCTGTATTGCCTCTGCAGGTCAGTGCCCATCAAAAGAAGGAAATATGGCGTGCCATCGCCAAGGACGTGCGGACCCTAGGGGTCTATGGCAGGGGCAGTACCCACTGTCACAACCAGTGGGAGTACCTGAGACTCTGGGCACAGGAGACCGCAGAGGCCCAGCTTACCCATCGGACCCTGACCCCCCTGATGGCCCGCATACTGGCGGTGGCCTATCCTGAGCTGGATGGGAGCTTGAGGGCATCACAGCAGCCACAAGGGGGTGAGTAAAGTGGCTATCATTACAACTTACGGCTGGTAGAATGGTATCCGGGTGGTGGTTGTGTGTCCCTAGGTGCCCCTAGGCCAGGCCATACATAGCAGCATAGGACCTCTGGTGGTTAAGGGTTTGAATGTGAAAATCAGCTTACCTACCTTGTTAGTATTCAATCGTGGGCAGGGCTGCGTGGGTCCCAGGTGTGCTGCAGTTGGTGGTGTGTGCCCCTCCTAGTTTCTTGGTGACTACCCTTTGCACTGGTAGTGCAATACACAGTGCGTAGGCCTGTTCCCTGTGTGTGAGGGTGCAGTATACGCCAACAGTGGTGTTGGTGCAGTCATTGACCCTGTGTATCCTTTATCTCTCTACCCCCTTTCTTGTTTAGTCATCCTGTCCTTATGTGCATTAACATAATCTGGTGGAGGAGCAGAGGCACCGGTGACAGAGGGAACTGTATCCCACAGGACCCAGGAGGCAGAGTCCACCGACGCTGAGGGCACCAGTGGGACAGAGGGCAAGGGGAGCACCACGGCGGACACTGGAGGGAACAACACAGACTCTGATACCTCTTCCAATGGGAGCTCCCTGGTGGTGGCGGGCACCTCTGTGACCACACCAGCTGCAGGTACAGCCACCACCCCATACCAGCACCGTCCTCTCAGCAGCCCCTCAGCGAGTTGCCTATGCCCGCTCACCCAGGAGGATGGGCATCTCCTTCGCCCCAGGCACCTCAGGCCCTGCTGCCCTGAATGAGGAGGCTATTGACCTCCTGAGATCTATCTCTGTAGGGCAAACAACCATTGTGAATGCCATCCAGGGTCTGGCAGCCCAGATGCAGCAACCAAATGCATTCCTGGAGGTCATTCACGGTGGATTGGCGGCCCAACAGAGATCGATTCAGGCTCTGGCCTCTGCTCTGATGGCAGCATTGTCCATGTTTCAACCATCCCCCCTCCAACTTCCACTTCCCAGTCCCATTCTCCTCAACCCTAACTCATCCCAAGGACACAGACAGATGAGCATGCACACAAGACAACACTCAACAGTGGCACAGGCAAGCACAAGCACCACACTTCATGCCACAGGCACTCACACAAACACCATTCAGTTGCAGACACAACAACATCCACTGTCTCCACTGTCTCCCCCTCCTCCTCCTCCTCTTCTTCCCACCCAGTTATGTCTACACTCACACCTGCATGCACTACATCAATATCCACTACCAGCATCATCACCACACCAAGCAGAACACCTCAGTGGCAGACACCTCCACAACATCCATGCACGCATCCCCTGTGTCCTCTCCCACTGTGTCTGTCACCCCCCTTCTAAAGGATACAAAAACAAGCACTCAGACACCCAACAGCCATCTATCTCACAACAGCATACAGCCCATGCAGCTGCACCCAAATCCAGCAGACAAACACCTCTAACAACCACTCCCTCATCCTACACTCCCATTACTCCTCTCTTTTTCCCGCACCATTGTACTTAAAAAGCTTTTTGTTTCCACGATTGACCTCTTCCCTACCCATGCCCCCGTCCTACATGTATGGGCAGGGTAGCAAAGACCCAGCCCAGCACCTCAGCCAAACAGTCCACGAGCCCAGTGGTAGCATTACCTAATTGTGGTGGTAGGGATTCCAGACCAATAATACAGAAGGGGAAGGAGCCTGCACCAGACGCAATGAAGGGGAAGGAGCCTGCACCAGCTGGTAAGAAGGGGAAGGAGCCTGCACCAGCTGTAAAGAAGGGGAAGGAGCCTGCACCAGCTGGAAAGAAGGAGAAGGAGCCTGCACCAGCAGTCAGAGAGGGGAAGAGCCCATCCACCCCTGCCAGGTAAGGTAAGGGATCCCCAACCCATGACCAGGAGGAGAGAAGGCAATCTACGCCAGCGGAAGCTACCAGCCAAACACCGTCACCACCACCAGCTGTCACAGGGCCTCCACCACCAGCCGTGGTTGAGCAACCATCAGAGGGAGCAGGGGCTGAGCAGGAGCCTCCCCCAACCACTACCACAGTGCAGCCATCAGAGGGTACAGGGGCTGAGCAGGAGCCTCCCCCCAGGACAAAGAACAATGGGCATGTTGCCCCCTCCAGAACCAGTGGGAAAGACACCCACTTGAGAGACTGAGGCCCTGCACTCCCCAGGACAAAGAGCAATGGGCATGTTGCCCACTCCAGAACCAGTGGAGTATTCACCCACTTGAGAGACTGTGGCCTTGCACTCCCCAGGACAAAGAGCAATGGGCATGTTGCTCCCGCTAGAACCAGTGGGAAAGACACCCACTCGAGAGACTGCGGCCTTGCACTCCCAAGGACAAAGAGCAATGGCCATGTTGCCCCTCCAGAGCCAGTGGGAAAGACACCCACTCCAGAGACTGTGGCCTTGCACTCCCCAGGACAAAGAGCAATGGGCATGCTGCCCCCTCCAGAACCAGTGGGTTATTCACCCACTTGAGAGACTGCGGCCTTGCGCTCCCCAGGAAAAAGAGCAATGGGCATGTTGCCCCCTCCAGAACCAGTGGGAAGTAAACCCACTTGAGAGACCGTGGCCTTGCACTCCCCAGGACATAAACAAATGGGCATGTTGCCTCAGCCTGAACCAGTGGGCTTGTTCCTGCATCAGGCTGAGGTGCCCACCCCCTTGAGGTGCCTGCCTATTTGACAACTGATGCCCCTCCAGTGTTCTATCTGGATTGGTGCAGGATTCGAGAGGGGCCTTGGACTGTGCCCTGTGGCCATGTGGGCCCTTTGAACTATGAACTGGGCAGTGTCCCTTTTTTATACACGTGTACATATCTGTTGAATGGCCAAATTGTGTTGTTGATTTTATTGTTGGACCGATTACAATCACTTTCATCAATTCCTGTTGTCCTTGCATTATTCTGCAGATTTTCGCTGTGTGTGTGGCGTGTGTCTGTTGGGTGTGTGTTGTGCGTGTGTGTGTCACTCTCGTTTTCCTCCCTCCATCCCTTGTATGCTAGGCGGCTCTACTCACCGTCATCGTCTTCTCGGGCGTTGGTGTTCCAAGTGGAGCATAACGTAGAAGATTATTCGAAAGACTGGCAGTTCGGGTTCCATGGCGTTGTGGTTCTTCCCTGTGTCTTCAATGGTGAGTCCTTTGACTTTTTTTGCTCTATTTCCGCCGGGCTTTTGATGCCGTTGGTACCACCCCAGAAAAGGTGGTGGATTTGTGTGTCAAAATATGGAGGGTGGTCCTTTGTCTTCCGCCTGGCTGTAGGTGACTACCGCCGTAGTGACGGTTGTTTCCACCCTGGCAGTCAGTGTGGTACATTAGCTGTCTATCAGAGATATCACCGCTATGGTCATAACTTGGCGGTAATTACCACCAGCCTGTTGGCAGTCTTACTGCCACTTTATCACCCACCGCCAAGGTCCTAATGAGGGCCTTAGTCAGTTATATCTAAGTAACAATGTACCAAATCATTGACTGTTTGTATTCTCCACTTTTCATGTGACCAAGGATATTGTCTGCAGCCATGGCTTATGACCCCATTCCAAAATCCACTGACGGAGGGCCGAAACAAATTCAACTCTGCTCTGACTAAAAAAAGGAATGTTGTTGAGCGAATCTTTGGGGTCCTAAAGTCCAGTTTCTGCTGCCTGGACAAATCAGGGAGGAGACTACTGTACTCACGTCCTATGGTTTGAACTGAAAGAGAATGATCCAAATGATGCAGACAGAGCACATAATGGCAGGTCAGCGAAGACAGGACCAAATAGTGGCTAGTTGTTTTGCATAATTACAAGAAAATTATGGTAATGATGCCAAAAAATATGCCAAGTTGTCATCCAACAAATATTTGTTTTGAACTCATCCATTGTATTGTGTTGATTTCTAAGCTGTTACTAAACATGGGGCATATCGCCAAATAAGAACGAATCAACCAGCAAGCCAATGTGATGCAGTGTTTGCCTCATTTCAAGATAGATATGGGGCATTCCTGTCCTCCTTCTCTTAAGCGGTGCAGCACAGCAAACTGTCTTGCTGTGTTCTTCTGCACCAAAATGTGTTAAATGCGGCACTTGGTGTATGATGGATCACAAATCTCCCAATAGGTCAGTCCCTGAGGCAATCTTCTAATTGATGTGTTTCACATATGAACTAGCATTCAGAGTGGTAGCACTTTGCTGGAACAAATGTTGCAGCAGATACCATCACAGATCATGAGAGACACTTGTCCTGGCCAAAGGCCTAGTCTCAGGTGTAGATTTCAAATGACATTGTAAAAAATGCATTCATTCATGTGTGGGGATCCACAAAAAAGTAGACATGTAACACTTTTCCAGGGCTGATTGATGTGAAGTCTACTTTTGCCCACACTTGATACAATACACAAAGGCCAGTACCAAAACATACTAAACTTCCAAAGTAGCAATGCATGACATTTTCCAGAAAAAATTCCAAGCATCATATCAATTCAGCAATACAGAGATGTGCTACTTGTGAAGCAGGTGTCATGATGTAAGCACAAATGGACGTGTACTTACACAAATATATATAATATGGTGAAATGGTGGCTGTTGAATTGGAAATTTTCCCTGCATGGTAAGAGTTGTGTACTCCTGTCCTGAGTGCCGAGCTGTATTGTTATCTGGATCACTAATGCTGCTAGATTTTCATCGGGGAACAAGAAATTTGCTTGTGTGCCATGACATAGGCCTGAACCATGGACTATGGTCTTGATGAACCAGGATGGACACCCAAAAAGCTATCCTCATGGTTGTGGTATAGTGCTGCCTTCACCAGGAATAATACAGCACAAGCATGAGGGTGGCAGCATACCGTGTAGTGATCAGTAGTACTAAACATGACCATTCTACCCTGGGTCACTGAAGTGAGGCCTACTGGCTCACTCACTTCTTCTAAAGTTCTGCTGCTGTGTGTTCAACTCACCATTGCCCATTATCAGGTTGATCTGAAATTGTGTGTGTGAGAAAATCATGTGCTGAATATATGTGCCCATGTAAGACATACAGAACACATAGGGTAAAACCTGGAACAGTGTGCACATAGTTAATGTGTGTGTGCTGGTAGAGTGTGTTCAAAGTTACATATTCTAGTACAGTACAAAGGGACTGTAGTACTAAACAGTGTGCACAGACTGAGTGTGCATCCTGCATGTCAGTATGCTGGTGGTAGCACAATACATGGGGTTTACACTACTGGGCACTGAATGTGCTGTGTCTGTACACTGAGTGCAGAAGTGCCTGCACTGCTACATGATATGGAGAACCTTGAGTTCCTTTTTAGGTAAGGTCATTGCTGGCTTGGGAAAACATAATAGTAGAGGAATCCCAACAGACTAATTTTAATAGTCCAGCAAAGCTGCTAGCTGGGTGGGACATACACTGGAGTATGGGAGAGCCAGCCTGTCTCTGTGCTTCCCTAAATGTTTGATGAATCAGTAATAGATCACAAGGAAAGGGCCTGGACATATCTCAGGGAGAGAGGGATTGAGCTGAATAGGGCATCTAAAAGAGTGTGGCAAGGGGCCCATGATCAACCTTTTAATATACATGTGACTGTGGCTGACACCCAGGCATTTACCCTGGTAACTCATATGAATCTTGATGTAGGAGTAATCAGCTTTGGAGTCCTGCTTTGCTGTGATGCTCAGCTGCCTGCTGTTCCCCTGGCTGGGTAATAAGGACTTGACCTGCATTCCTTGAACCCATACACTCCAAGGGCAAGCTGGCTGTCCTCCTAATATAATGTCTCAGGGACATAAAAGACTTCCAACCACCCTGCTTCTGCAACTGGACTCTGCCATCTGTCAGTCTGCCCTGGTAAGTAGTGCCACCCCGGGTCCGGACCCTTGGAAGTGGGTCTAAAGTGTATGCTCCAGTAGAAGCATTACATCTTCTGTTGAATTGGTGCATCTTCTCAGTTGCACAGTTCGGAACCGGCACATCACCTCGGTTGCGCAGGTCGGAACCTGAACATCACCTCTATTGAGTGGGTCAGAACTGACACTTTGCTGCCATTGGTGGCACTCAGCATTGCTGCATAATTGCAACTGCGCAGTGCATCATGCAATGTACTGTACATTTGTGTGGCAATAAGTCAGAAAAATCAGCATAAATATCAGAAACATGCCTGTTTCACCCAGGAAATGAGGCAATGGGTCTGTATGGTTGCACAACAGGAAGTGTAAATGCTTCTTCCACTTTTGCTAGTGT
Source organism: Pleurodeles waltl (assembly GCF_031143425.1). NCBI lineage: Eukaryota > Metazoa > Chordata > Amphibia > Caudata > Salamandridae > Pleurodeles > Pleurodeles waltl. The sequence goes on along the minus strand of NC_090449.1, from coordinate 669,529,269 downwards.
CTGATATTTGGTGCTGGTGGTTTTTGGAGTACTTGGAGGGTTTGGAGGAGTTTTGGGTTGTTTGCGGAGTAGTCTGTGTCTGGTCTGTCTCTGTCAAATATATTTTGTGTTATGTTACTCCCTAAGTGTTGTTTTTTGTCTTTGTAATAGTATTTGTATTGTTGGGTGTTTGTGCTGTTTGGGGTAATAGTTAATTAGGTATAGTTTGGTGTTTAAGAGGTTATTTTTGTCTAGTGGGGTAAGATTGGGTAGGGCTAGTGGCATCGTGGCCAAGTAAGGGAAGGGTAGAGGGAAGAACTTCAGTGCAAGAGAGGTTGGCTGTCCCATCTGGCTAGTTAAACACTTCCTGCCACTGATGCTGGGTACTGGAGGAAGGGTCAGTCGAGGGTACCGCACAAAAGACGGGAAGAACTGATAGGAACAGGTGCATTGGTACCTAAGTATGGTGGTCTATGAGGAGCGCACTGTTAGAAATGGGGTTTCTGGTTGGCTAGGGTATGCACCTCAGCCAGGCAGAACTTACCCACTCTAGTCAGGGAAAGGGAGTTACACGTCCAAGATAACCGCTGCTCACCCCCTTGGTAGCTTGGCACGAGCAGTCAGGCTTAACCTGGAGGCAATGTGTAAAGCGTTTGCACAACACACACAACACATGTGACGCAATATCCCCACCACAAAGGAAACACAACACCAGATTATATGAAAATATACTGTATTGTACACAAGGCAATTATCAGACCAAACATCACATATCAGTACTATCCTGCTACCTCAGCAGTTGTCAGAACATTACACATTAGTTACTCTGCAACCTAGCAGTAGTCACACATAACACACAGGTTACTCAGTATTCTGAAACATAAGCAGTAGTCAGGAAAACACGTTATTACATCACAGCACTTGTCATAAGAATATCATAAAATGCCCATAGTAGGAACATTAGAAAACATATGGCAAGTTAGAAAAACATATTAACAAGCATGTCCATAAAAGGAACATTTGCATACACATATGTAAAAACATCAAACGCAGGTAGGTAATATATCAATCAAACAAAAGTCTGTAGAAAGAACTTTGGATTGCAACTATATTGGTCCTTTAAACAGTACCTGGTTGGATGAAGGCACCTCCAGTGCCTAGAAGGTGAACAACGGGGCCCCCGGTGCTCCTATGCGCAAAACGGGGGCCTCCCTTATACTCTGGGGTCAGAGGAGGGCGACATGCACCTCCTCTCTTTTATAGACAGGCCCCTCTGGGGACCGTGATTACTGGGGGCCCCCCAGGGCCGCAACCGGCCCTCACGAGGGGGGCCAAAGCCAGCAAAAACAACTTAGGGCAGGAGGGGGGCACCACGCACCCCCTCTGGTTTAATGATAGCCCCTCCCAGGACCCGCGATATCTGGGGGCCCCCCCGGGCCTCCACTGGCCCTTCCACCAAGGGGGGGGCCCACAATAATGCCTGTTTTACCTAACAGCAGAAAAGGAGCTTCCTGCTCCTAACGCAGAGGCCAGGGGGAAGTGGGCACACCCGTGCCTTCCCCTGGTCCTGCCGTGAAGCCACAAGAAGATCAGACCCCTCCTGGGGAACGAGCAGACACTCGCCTGCACCCGATGCAGTGCACGAGTGTTCTTTCAGCTTCCCGGACCGCTGCGGTGATCTTATTTAAAGGGGCACAATGCAGCAAGGAGCCTACGAGCTCCCAAGGCTCCATAAGCGCGCTGCAATCAGCGCTATGGCAGCCGCAACCACGGAGAAGCACCCCTCGTGAAGAAATGGATGCAGGGGTCAGGGGCCACAGCACCCTGCCCCTGGGGAGCAGAATCTTAAGACAAGGTCCGCAGGTGGAGGGCCCAGCTACGGGCCAGCACAAGGGAAAGGCAGCAAGTGGCAAGTCCTTCACAGTGACCAGGCAGGTCACAGGTCAGCACAGCAGCAGCAGTCCATGGCGGTTCCTGGTGAGTCCTTTCAGCCTTTGGTGTCCAGTTCCAAGATGATTCCAAGAGTCTCCAAATTGTGGGGAAAATTCCCCTGTACTTATAGTCAGTTCTTAGTGTTTTACAATGGTAGGGAGAGGAGGTTCCAGCCAGTTACAACTGGTTCTGGGAGTGCCCCCTCTCTCCTTTCAGCACAGGCTCCAAACATCAGTGGGGGGTTAACGGCCCGATTGTGTGAGGCCAGGGCACAGTCTTCACAAATGCAGGTGTGCCCCGCCTCTCCCTTCTCTCAGCCCAGGAAGACTATTCAGTATGCAGATGCACCTCTGTGACACCTCCACCCTCCCTGTGTACAGGCTGTCTGAAAAGTATGCACAAAGCCCCAACTGTCACTCTACCCAGACGTGGATTGGAGTCAAGCTGCAAAACACCAGAGTCATAAGCACAGATAAATGCGCACTTTCTAGAAGTGGCATTTCTGTGATAGTAATAAAAAATACACCCACACCAGTAAGCAGCATTTATTATCACCATCACAACCATACCAAACACCCCTACGCTACCCCTCATAAATCAGACAATACCCCTTACACATAAGGCAGGGCATTTCTAATGCAATCCTATGAGAAGGCAGCACTCACAGCAGTGAGACACCAGTTAGGCTGTTTGTCACTACCAGGACAGGCCACGCAACGTAGCACATGTCCTGCCTTTCTACATACATGGCACCCTGCCCATAGGGCTAGGTAGGGCGTACCTTAGGGGTGACTTACATGTAGTAAAAGGGGAGGTCTCTGGCCTGGCAAGTAAGTTTAGATGCCAGGTCCCTGTGGAAGAAAACTGTGCACACAGGCCCTGCGCTAGCAGGCCTGAGACAGGTTAGAAAGTCTAATTCAGTGGGTGGCGCAAGCAGCGCTGCAGGCCCACTAGTAGTATTTAATTTACAGGCCCTGGGTATAGAAATACCACTTGTACAAGAGACTTATAGGTAAATTAAATATACCAATTAGGTATAACCCAATCATACCAACTTTAGATGAGAGAACACCTGCACTTTAGCACTGGTCAGCAGTGGTAAAGTGCTCAGAGTCCTAGAGCCAACAGTGAGAGGTCAGAAAAACCAGGAGGAAGGAGGCAAAAAGACTGGGGATGACCCTGCATAAGGCAAAAAGTCCAACACGCACCGTCTCCCAACTTAAGCATTGCTGGGCAGACATCATAACCCGTGAAGCAGATGTTGTGGACTTGTTAGGAATGGAGTTCGGTGGGCCCATTGGTATGTATTAATGTGACATTTGCATGTGGTAATGTAGATCACTTTGCTAAGGTACATATTTATATCAACATTGAATTGCTATGTGTAGATGCCTTGTGACACTCAAGTCAAAACAGAGTGACTCAAGGTGACAGATGTATCAAACTCTCACGCAAAGCAGCACACCTGGCATAAATGCAGTTTTGCATTACAGGGGGTACCACTCTTAAAGCTAAGTAATGCTAAGCAGCCGTTTGTCCACATGAAAGTTATCATTCAATAATTTCTAGTAGTAATGAATGTTTGGGCTCATAAATGTATTAGAATGAATCATCTATTGCTGTTTTCCCTCACTCATGTGATGCAAGCATTGTGGAAAATGTGGCTATATCAGCCCCTGTGGCTAGATTCTCTACGCAGGTGATTATCCACACAAGGTATTAGGTATGTCTGTGTGGCAAGGCTAGTATGTATGTGCCAAACGACACATCTAACAAACCTTCACACAGCACAGCAAGTCACCTTGCTACACTGTGTGAAAGTGAAATGACACCAATGCATTGTATTTAAAAATGTTCAGTACATTCCTGTAATCTCGCACCACTGCCACACTTCTGGCTGCCTAATGCCAATGCTTGCACCATTGCATCATGGTTCAGGGAGGCCTGTGATGAAGCTTGCCAGCAGTCCCTACAACATCACATGCAAGAGGCCTTATTTTGACTTATGATGTGTTAGACCTGGCATCTTTGACGTGGTCTCCCTGTCATTTTGCTTCTGCCGCCTTTATTTTTGTCAGTGTGCTGGATTTCGTTTTTTGCTGGTTTTGGTACTCTGCTGTGTACTTTGGTACTTGCTAAAGTGCAAGTGATCCCTGTGTAAATTGTGATTATGATTTGTTGTTCATGACTGGCATATTTAATTTACTAGTAAGTCCCTGATATAGTGCACCATGCATGCCCATGGCCTGTACATCAAATGCTACTAGTGGGCCTGTAGTACTTATTGTGCCACCCACATGAGTAGCCCTGTAAACGTGTCTCAGACCTGCCATTGCAGTGTCTGTGTGTGCAGCCTTATACTGCCATGTTGACCTGGCAAGTGTAACTACTTGCCAGGTCCAAATCTTCCCTTTTAGAACATATAAGGCATCCCTAAGTTGGTCCTAAGCTAGCCCCATGGGCAGTGTGCAGTGTATTTAAAGGTAGGACATGTACTAGTATGTTTTACATGTCCTGGTAGTGAAATGCTATTGCAAGGCCTATCTCTCCCACAAGTTAACATGGGGATTACCTTGAAATATCTCTTAAGTGTAAATTTCCTTTGGGATCGGCTAGAGATTTGGAGTTTGGGGTCTCTGAACTCACAATTTAAAAATATATCTTTTAGTGAAGGTGGTTTTTAACTTGTGTGTTTGAAAATGCCAGTTTTAGAAAGTGGGCATTTTCATGCTTTACCATTCTGTGCCTCTGCCTGGCTGTGGACTACACATCTGGGTTAGGATGACAGTTGGTCTGGTTGTGAATTCCCTCTAGACACCCAAAGGGATATACTGTGTGCCTTGCATATCCTGATGGGTCTACCTAGGTTAGAGTGGTGAGAGGAGCTGACACTTGCACCTGAATAGGGCTGTGCCTGTCCTTACACAATACAGTCTCCAACCCACTGGAGTGTGTCTGGGACAAAGGCAGGAAAGGCAGGGTCGTGTGCACTACAAGTACTTTCCTTTAAAGTTTGCTTACTTCAAAGGTAGAAATAGGTATAAGTATTAGACCCAAAACCCCAGACTTTTAGAAGACTTCTGGATCAAGATGAGACTGCCAAGGAGAAGACCTAAAGAGATGTGAGGAGGAGTACTGCCCCTTTGCTGTGTGTGCTTTGCAAGGTTGGCTTGTAGTTGCTGCTTCTGCTTTGGAGAGGTCAAAGACTGGTCTTTGCTGTACATCCTGCTTGTGAAGTTTCGCCAAGGGCTTAGACTGAGCTTGCCTCCTGTTAAGAAGCCTCAGGGACATCGAAGACCTCACCTGTCAGTCCCTGGGTTCTCTTGCTGAGGACTTTGACTTTCCAAGAGGTGCCCACTCCAGTTCCTGGGCCCTTGGGAGTGAAGTATAGCATAGAATAAGAAGAACCAGGCACAAAGACTCTGGGTGACCCAGAACCGGCGCCGCTGCCTGACGCCACACTGTTTCTTGTACCCAAAGCCGTGGTCCCCGCTGAAGTGCGATGACTGCGACTAGCACTGCAGGCCTGATGCTGCCACAGCACCCCTTAACTCCCACAACTTCGTGAGTCCTGAATGCTTTGTCACTGATGTCAGTGACATCTGACTCCATTGTTGCACCTGTGGCCCTGTGGAGTGACCGCAACCCTGCGAGTTTGACCCATCACGTCTTGACCCATTGGACTCATTGGCCTCATGGGATCCCAAGGAACCAACACCTTGCTGCCGACGTGGCCTCACCTCCGCTGTATCTGTGAAGAACCTACGCCTCACCTCCCCTGCATAGCAATAAGAAGCCAACGCCTGACCTCCTGGGCAGCAGTACGGAACCAACGCTGCACTGGCTACAACGACAGCTTGCCTCCCCGACTCTGTGTCATGTCTTTGACTGTGCCTCATTTCTAAGGTACGGAACCTGGGGTCCTTGCAACTCCATGTCCGCCACCACACTCCCTCGCGAGTGGTGTCGGACTCTTTGGAAACAACTCTGTCACAACGTCATGACAGCACCAGTTAAACCTATTGTGTTCCTAAGCACTTTATTGGGATCTAATCTTTTAAAATTCATATCTTTACTTATGTGCTTTTTGTCATTTTGGTCTTGTTTTACTTAGATACATTTTGGCTATTTTTCTAAACTGTTTGTGGTGTCCATTTGAAGTGTTTTCACTGTGCTACTATGTATATGGGTAGAAATACTTAACACATTGCCTCTGAGACAAGCCTGAGTGCTCATGCCAAGCTACCAAGAGGGTGAGCAGAGGTTATCTGAGTAGTATGACTCCCTTACCCTGGTTAGAGTCAGGGTCCCTACTTGGACAGGGCATAAACTGACTACCAACTAGAGACCCCATTTCTAGCATGATGTAAGACATTTCAGACCTTTTACCTCCTATCAGATCAGCCCTGCGAGGTGACTAGCTGCATTCCATGGTCTGAAATTGTAAAGATGTTTTTGTGTGGGTGTCTAAATGAGCCATTACACTGGAATGCCATAGTGCTTAGTTAATATTTGGAAGTGTGTGCAGTTGCTCTATAATTTTTTTTTTTAAGTTTGGTTATTAGTTTTATCAAAAAGTAATAATGACAGATATATAAACAATAGCTACCCGAACTATGTCACAGAGAGGTGTGGGTCATACTTCTCATGCTGTATAATATCCTAGGCAGTATACTCCCAAAGCCGAGCAGGTTCTTTCCTAAACATGATGCAGTTCAGCCATCAGCAAAGTCAACAGCATCTTTATCGTCCATTTGAGCATGTAAGTAAGTGTCTCTTGAACCCACAAACTCGTCAGGAGTTTTACCTACCTCCCCAAGTCCTCCTCCACCTTATCATCATGTCTACATTGCCTCAGTTGCACCTCTTCAGTCACTGCCCACTTGGCCACGTCTGCCTTCCATCCTTCCACACTGGGACTTATCCTTCTCCCAGCTTAGTCAGAAGCCGCAGTGGATGTACAAACATAAACTACTTTTTCTGGCCTTTTAGCTGGTGAAATTCATCCAACAGGCAATCAGTAGGGTCAGCCGCGACAGGTGTCCACACCACAACATTAAAATTCTCTGCCACTGTCTGCCAGAATGCATGCACTGCCGGGCAACCCTATGCCAAATATAGAAAAGAGACCACTGGGGCCTGGCATCTGGGGCAAATACACGACTTACTAGGATCCATTCTATGCAATATCACTGATGTCACATATGTGCGATGTAGAGAAGGAAAATGTATACATTTAAATCTGCCATTATACAATAGAGATCGTACCAAGGCACACATTCTCTTCCACTGCACATCCTCAATAGGTATCCCCAGATCACCATCCCAGGCTGCACGAGCAGGAAACAGAATCTATTCACGCTCCGCTATCATGGCTCTGTACAGGTGGGAGACCAGATGGTGACACCTACCTAAATCTAACAATCCCCGATACGTAAGAAAAGTGCATGGGGCCTCTAGAAAGGTGGTCCAAATTATACTGGCATGGATCAAGAATTGCCCAGGTCTTTCTCAGAAGCCTTCGTGTGCTTCTGCAAATATGAGAAATTTCTTGTTATATGTCTACTAGTGTCTCACAGCCACCCCCTGCCAGGAAGACACATTTATCAACTCAGTCAGTGTCCGGAATGCAGGTAAATCCCAGAAGAGAAAGTTCCTGGCAAAGGGAGCTCTTCCCAATATCACCCTGACCATCCATTTCCACAAAGAGGCTGTGTGGCTAATAAGACATGGAACAGGGGCTGCGTCCCAGCCACCTGCCAGCAGAAGCTGCAGGAGAGAGGATTCCCTCCTTATCCTGTAAAAGTGATTTTCGCCCAGTTACACCCCTCCACAAGCCAATGTGCAGCATGCTGGATCTGTGAGCGCCAGACTGAGGACCGCTAACACCCCTCATATAACATCTGAAAAAGGAAATCACTTGCCACTCTGCTCCTACCCCCAGTCCATATCAGCACAGTAATAACAGAGTGTATTTTCCGACTGCAGACTCTCAATGACCCTTCCAATATTGCATTTCACATGTTTTTGGGACGTGTGCGCCATCATAATTCCTAAGTATCAGAACTGATCCACCTCCCAGCATAGCAAAAGTTTTGTAATGCTTTCTGGCGCAGTCAACTAGAGCTCCTAGGAAACACCAATGGTTTGCTGTAATGAATCCTAAGACCTAATAACTTCCCAAAGGCATCCAGGTAGTGCAAGAGGAGTGGGAGGTAAATCTGAGGTGGCAAAATACAGAATAGGGTGTCATCTGCATACAGAGGCACCATATGGTTTACTGCCCTCACTCTAATTCCCCATCCAGCCATGTCCTGACAGACTTGAACAGCCAGCACTATAGCAAAGTGGTGGGTGACAGTGGGCATGCCTGACAGGTGCGCCTAGCCATCGCCCCTGGCTCTGAGCATAACCTTCCTACTTTTACCTAGGTTACCCTAGCAGCGGGAGCGGAATATAAAACATGGTCCTAAGTGTGGAAATGTACACCAAACCCCATCTCCTCCAACAATTTTATGAGTTAGTGCTAGTCAACAGAGTCAGATGCATTTTGCCAAAATACCAATAGCGCCATTTGCCAGCTCCTCGTCTCTACCCTCCACCTCATAGAGCACATACATCATCCACAGTAGGTTATTGGTAGTGCTGCACCTGGGTATAAAATTGTATTAGATGTAATTAATTAATTGTGTAATCCCTGAGTGCACCATAAGGGCCAGTGCTTTGCAGGGGGGTGGGCAGTTGAGACCATCCAGCATGTTGTTAAATTCTCCCAGCCGCAGAAACTGAGGGTCTAGCACAGGCAGAAGGACATCCTGCACCCTCAGATAAAAGACTCATCATCTATGTTGGGCCCATGCATGATAAAATCTACCTTAACCCCATCTGTCCTGCACTAACAAATATCAGCCCTTCATGTCTACCTCCATATAAGACAGGACAAAAGGAACTCAAGGTATGAACCATGTAAGGACACGCAGGATAAAGTTAAAAAATTAGCTGAATAAATCTGACCCCCTCCATTACCTGGTCAACCTTCCAGCCTCTGCATCCGAGAGATGGGTCTCCTGCAAGCACTCGACATCCACACTGTGTCGTTTAAGGAAGGGGAACACCCTGTAGCATTTTTTGTAGGTCCAGGGTTCATGCATATTCTAGGAAATAAGTTTACAAGATCCAGGCATACTCATCATTGTCCAAACATATTGAGATAGACCAGCGCACCCATCCATGTAACATGATGGAAACCGATCTATAAAATACCAAAAAAGCAAATACATGAAAACAATTAACAAACCCCACCACCTTGGACAAGTAGGACTCAACCACACCATTGTATCTGCCCAAAGATATTGATGTGTCAGGACGTACACTATCACTACCCAACCACAAGGAAAAACTAAAAACATAGGAGTACTGCTCCTCCCTGCCGCTTACAACAGGCACAGACCCCTCTACACTTACAACAAAATAATGAAAATCTTCAGTACCCGGAAAGGGGAGTCACGTGTTTGCCTACAATCATCCACTACATTTGCATGTGGAAAACTGCTTCAAGTCTTCATCAGACACTGGCTGGGGCCACCATTAGTCCCGCCCTTTAGCATAACCGGTGAAGCATCCACCCCCTAGTACAATGAGGTACAAGCAGCATGGAGTTTCCCTGCAATCATAAAAACAACACAGAAGCAATCAAGGTGGCACAGTATCAGCAACATCACTGTTTAGAGAAACAGCATCCAAGGTTTTGCACTCAGCATTGTCTCCAGCACCTGAAGTGGCTCCCCCACCATGAGGTCCGTGGTGCATTGCCTTGAATCATAATGCATCCAGTGCCCACGCAGCAGGTATCTCATCACCTTTGGGGTGAGGTCATCCATACCCATGCCGCCTTCTGCACATATGGAAGGGTTCTGCCTCACACAGAGGGTGCATCGAGGGACCAGCTGACATATCCAACCAGCACCACACATCCTCAGATCGCTCAGAGAAATGTGACTTTTCTGCTGCAGGAATTTAGCTGGATAGAGGAGCATTTTCTTGAGGCCCATCTCTCTGAACCTCTTCTTGACAGCTAGAAATGATTTAGGCTGCTCCTACACCCGTGTCATGTAGTCATGGTAAATTGCAATGTTTCAGTTCTCAAATTGAGGAACAGGAGGCCTACCTGGCAGGTCTTAAAATCTCATCTCTAGCCAATCAATCAATCAGGTATTTGTGAAGCGTGGCTAATCACCCATGAGGGTCTCAAGGTACTGTCGAGTAGTAGGAGATCAGTCAAAGACCCAGGCTTTGAGGTTCTTCTTGAATTGAGATAGTGATGATGCTTGCCTAAGGTGTAGCGGAAGAGCATTCCAGGTCTTTGCAGAGAGGTAAGAGAAGGATCTTCCACCAGCTGAGTTCTTGTATATCCTTTGGGTTGTGGCGAGGGCCAGATGGGTGGGGCGGAGGGGTCTGGTGGGCTTGTGGAGAGTCAGGCGGTGGTTGAGGTTTGTGGGTCCGATGTTGTGGAGGGCCTTGTATGCATGTGTGAGGAGCTTCAAGGTGATTTATTTTGTTGATTGGGAGCCAATGAAGGTCTCTCAGGTGACCAGAGATGTGGCTGCCACAGAGTATGCCCAGGATGAGTCTGGCTGAGGTGTTCTAGATTCTCTGCAGCTTCTTTTAGAGTGCTTGGGTGGTCCTGGCTTTCAGTGCATTGCCGTAGTCTAATTTGCTGGTGATAAGCATCTGGGTGCCTGTTCTCCTGGATTCTATTGGGATCGATTTGAAGATCTTTCAGAGAAAGCGTAGTGTGTGGAAGAATGAGAATGCAACTGTTTTGACTTGGCGATTCATTGAGAGCGAGGATGATGCAGAGGTTGCATTGGTGGTCAGTGGGTATCAGGGGGTTTTGGGCACTGGGGCCACCAGGAGTCATCCCAGGCAGATGCTGTGGTACCCAGGATGAGGACCTTAGTTTTGTGGGAGTTGAGCTTCAGGCAGCTGTTCTTCATCCAGGTGGCGAATGTTCTCATTCCGTTGTGAAGGCTGTTTTTTGCGGTTGTAGGCTTGTGGGTGAGGGAGAGGATCAGTTGGTTGTCGTCGGCGTAGGAGACAATGTTGAGTATGTGGTTTCTGATGATGTTAGCAAACGGGGGCATGTAGATTTTGAAGAGGGTGGGGCTCAAGGAGGAACCGCCGCTGATCTTTGTCAGTTGTGAGGTGAACGGTGGTAGCCTGACTCTCGGGGTGTGGCTGGTGAGGAAGGAGCGAATCCATTTCAAGGCTTTGCTGCAGATGCTGGCATAATGCAGTCTGGTGCACAGGGTACGGTGGGAGACGTTGTCGAAGGTGGTGAATAGGTCCAGTAGGATGAGGGCTGCAGTTTTTCCTCGGTTGAGGAGAGTGCAGATGTCATCTGCTGTTGGGATAAGTGCAGTCTCTGTGCTGTGGTTGCTTCTGAAGCTCTATTGGAAGTGGTCTAAAATGTGGTTGTTTTGATAAATTTGGTGAGTTGGGCGTTGATGGCTTTTTCAGTGACTTTTGTTAGGAAGGGGATCAACAAGATGGGTCTGAAGTTCTTGAGCTCCGTTGGGTCAGCAGAGGGTTTCTTTAGCAGTGTGTTGATTTTCGCATGCTTTCAGGCTTCCGGGAAGGTGGAAGGCTTGATGGAGCAGTTAATGGTGTGTCATAGTTTGGGGCCGATGGTAGCACTGGCTTGGTTGAAGATGTGGTGGGGGCACAGGTCTGAAGGGGCTCTGAGGTGGCTGTTTTTCATGAACATCCAGGTGTAGTCTGTGGAGATGGTGGTCCAGTTGTGCAGGGTTGGCTGGGAGCTGGATCCTATGGGTGTGGTAGTTACAGGTGGGGTGGGAGGGTCCTGGGTGGTGAAACTGGCATACATGCCTTGCGGTGGAACAAGGTGGTAGGGTTGTCGCAGCGGTCTTGGGAGGAGGGATGTCTGTGGAGTTCATGCTGGGTTTGGGGAATTCTTTGATCATGGTGAAGAGTTCTTTGATGCTGTGTGTGTTGGCATTGATGCTTTCTTGGATGGCCATTTTTTTAGTGGTTCTGATGAGGTGGTGGTGTGTTGTGACAGTGGTTTTGAATGCTGCGCAGTCTGCCGGGCTCTTGCGGCTCCTCGTTTTCCTTTTTTCCACGAGCCGTATGCAGGTGCTTTTGCACTCTTGGAGGGTGGGGGAAAACTAGCTGGCTTTCTTTTGGGACTGCCTATAATTCAGGACCTTATAAACAAGGGCCATCAAAGGAGCTCATGTGGGAGGAACCAGTGGCAGCACCCTATGTGTCCTCTCCACCACAAAGAGGTCAAATAAGCTCCTAGAACATAGTGTGTGTCACACCCGCTGCTCCAGGAATTGCTCTACAGATTGACACTTCACTCCCTCCGGGAAGCCCAGCAGGCATACATTGTTCCTATACGAGCGTCCCTTAGCATTCTCCATCCTACCCTCCAATATGCTGGAGAACTCTGTCAGTCAGGAAACCAGTTTTTGAGTTGTCGTACCTTCATTTGCAGATATGCAATATTAGATTTTGCATTCCCCACCTTATTCATCACTTTGCGAAGGTCTTGTCTCAGTAGACGCACTTCAATGGACACCCCTGCAATTTGACCTACTCTGGAGCCCTGGATTGCCTCTAGAATAGCAGCACGCATAGGCTTATGTTGGTGTTTCGGGGATCGCTCCAGGGTGTTCTGGCGTTCCTTGTGAGTAATTCTGTGAGTGGTCTAGCATGGGGTGGTGTATTGGGTAATTGTATTCCCTTGCTGCTGTCTCTGGGGCCTGTTCTTCCCTATATCACAACCAGGGATGTGCAATCATTAAGTAGCAATCATTCACTCAGACCAGGCTGAGTATCGTGTGTCACCTCCTCTGTCAGGTAGTGGCAGTCACCAGGCTGAGGAGGAGCAGCACAAGCGGCTTTCTGAGGCCACAATTGTTCTGAGGTTGTAGCAAGTTCCAGGCCACAGCAACCCTGCAATACAACAGTCCCCCCACAGAGCCACAGACCAGAGAGACATTTTCTTACTCAAAAAAGGCCATGGGCAAATCAAGAGTGTGATCTTACAGCCGCAGGTCCACTCCAGGCCACACCTCCTCCTGCGTCTGTCACAAATCAAGGGGTTCCAAGTGACCAGTAGAGCTCATGGGGCGGAACCCAGAGGCTCTACCATGCAGCGCGGATATCCCAGTCAGTCCAGGGCCCACTCACCACTAGAACACCCCCACGCCTGTCACGCTGTAGCAACCGATTTACGGGGCCAACATCTTCACTGTACCCTCTGTCACCATAGCAGTCTCCACCATGGTCTGACTCCCGCAGGTTCTCTACTAGAGTGACCTCATTGGCCCTGCGTTGAGTAGGCCCTCTGACCCGTTCCACAGGGGAACTCCCTGTCCATAATAGCAGGGTCCCCACTGCCCATGTCAGGCCACCCCTAGAACCAGAAGTGTCACTCCTCGTAGGTGAGTGCAGTGCGCTCCCAGCCAATTCCACAGCAGTCATTCATCTACGATATGTTGGGGCCCAAGGCCCAGATGCATGTGACTTGTGCCCCAGCCCGTGCTGGGCTCTCAGCAGTTCCCCCACAGGGCTGAGTTGCCTGTGCCTTCAGGTCTCCACTGCAGGTGAGGGAGGGGAATAGTCTTGTAAGTCAGCAGAGCCCCCCTGGTGTGGCACGTACAATATAACAGCCTCCCCTCACTCTGACACCCTCCAAATAATGGCGTGTGCCGGCACAGGAAGCATGGCTCCTCCAATCCAGGCATCCACAGGGGACCCAGGCTGCAGGATAGTCAAAGGCCTCCAAGCGGGGTGTTTCCTGGCAGCTGCTCCTCCTAGTACATCTGGGAGTGTGAGCATGGCTGCCACTCTGGCCACAGAGCCATCAAATGCAGCCTTGCATAGGCATCATCTGCGGTTCTAATATTGTATGTATGCGGGACCCTGGTATAGGATCAGCTTCCCTCCATTGCTCTCCCCTGGGCCAAAGCACTACCTCAGCAGGCCAAGAGTCACATTGTCCATCACCATCACACCACCTCATGGCGACATCCTTCGGTGGCCCAGCACTGTCCTAACACCAAGAGCAGATGTGGGGGAGTGAAATCACTTCATAGCTGGGCAGAATTTATGTGTAGTGCAACAAGATGATGAAGGATTCAGTGGCAGGGAGAAGAAGTTCCCTAGTGGTACGTCCTGTTGGCCATCTTGGTTGGCTACTCATTCCAGTTGCTCTATATTTAATGCAATGTCTCCACTTTTGTTTTTCAAGTGAATATTGCCCATTTACCTGAGGCAAAGTTGAAAGCTTCACAGATGCCGATGTGCAAAGTAAGTGTCATGACTACATGGCTGTAGCTCTGTGATGTGTGTGTGTGTGTGATCCATGACAGTTGTAACAATGCTATGTGTATGGGGAGATATACATCACCTACCAACAAATCACTCAGAATTATTGAGCAAACACAACATTGCATGTCAACAGATTGTAAAAAAAGCAAGGAGGTGTGTTCTTGTGTCAACCCTGTGTGAGTATGTTTTTTTTTTGCAGTACCCCACTTGAAATATTGGGATGGTATACTTGTAACAGTACCTGTGTGTCATGCCTAACAACACTTTCCATAAACATTCATGACAATTTTAACAGGTTAGCCATCACATTGCAATCATTGCACAACAAATAGATGCTGGAAACCTGGCAGTACCATCCCTACTTTGGTTGTATCCTGGGACAACCCATAAAAAGGTACAATTTACATCTAAAGAGATGTTGCCATGTTTGTTTGCGTCAATTGTATGACATCTAAACATTTCCTCAGTAGCGCACTTACCTGAGATATAGCTGTTGTATTCCTGTCTCAGGGCTGACTGAGCCTCCATCAGAGGTGTCCATGTCAGACCTATATAGAATGGATTAACAGTGGCCACATTACACTAATGCGCTGAAGGCTGCATGGATGTGGGGCTGCTGATGTATCAATCCAAGGTTTGCTTCATCACTATAGCTTTCAGCCTGTCAAATGTCACATTGTGAGGGTAGATGTATACATGGCCGGGTACTTGCCCTGTGTCCTAGCAGTTGTACTGTGGATGGCAGCATGCACAGCTTAGTAATTTATGTATAAGTTGAGCACAGAGTGGCAATAGCATTGTTGTAAAACCTATGCAGCCCCCGTAGGCCTCACTTCATTATACATAATCATATGCTCTAGAAGTAACATAAATAGACATATGAATGCCGGCCTCATGGGCAGTATCTAACCTGTGTGGCATTTATGTCAGGTTGTCATGCAGTGCAACGTGGCGAATCACCTTGCTGCACTGAGTGAAAGAGAAAAAACATGAATGCATAGGGATTCCATGACACAGCACATTTCCATCCTTTCCTACTGGTGTCAAACATTTGCCTGCCTAGCACCAACGCAGGCATCCATGCAAGGGGGCCTCCAATGTAGGCAAAATAGTTATTGGACAGCTGCCTGCATAAACACACTCCTGAAAGGCTTTCTGCTATTCATTTGAGTGCTACAGAATGCAGCACATAGAGAATGAGTTAACAGAAATGTGAAATCTGATTTTTTTCCCAGGTTTAGGTTCATCTGTAGGCTTGATGCATTATGACACATTTCCAGGTATAACACTGATGCTAAATCTGTGACGCCACCAAAATAATGGTGCTGATGTAGTGAGACATCCCCCTTCCATCTATGGAATGGCTCCCTGCCGCAGAGTAAGGCTAGTCAGCAACATGTGCTACCTTGCGTTGCTCAAGATGACTTAATACATGAAGAGGTACAGAAGCTTTACAAATCTCCCTTAAGTTTTGCATTGACCTTGCCCCCCCCACTTGCATGATGCAAGACCAACAGCGGAAGTGTACATATCCGGCCCCTGGGTATTATTTACAATTGACACATCTAAATGAGTGGAGAACAGTGGTGTGAGTGAAATGCTTGGTTCTTGGTTGTGCCTAAATATATGATTTGTACATCTACACTGAACTTACTTGAGTTATTTTCACATATTGTATTTGGAGAAGTCATTGTAATGCTGGTGCATCGGACATTTTAATTTACCAAGATTACTTGTAGGAATGGAGAGGCACTTATGATTGCACTACAATATCAGTTATATTGTGTCATATGTTATATAGACAGGTTACATGCCTTAATAAGACGTGCAATTTTCTCCCTAGATCACATGACACCCAAAACAGCAAGAAGCTTTGCCTTGAGACGCATATGCTATGCCTGCATCAAGATCGATCATGACTTCCGTAACAAGGGCCACACTTACTACAAGGACAAGTCTGCTAAGTTTGGGTATGATCTTCATCCACACAGGCACTAACTACCACCTCTGCTACAGGTTCGTATTGTGGTACTCAGCAGCCAGGCACTTCCCACCCTACCCCTGGACCCTCAAGAGCACAGCAGCAGTAAGGCACTGTTGCTAGTCAGTGAGATGAGAAGAATCAACAAGAGAATTACCCACGTGGAGAAGGAGCAGAAGCAGCAGGGTGACCTTCTGCAGAAGTGCCATGAGGCACTGGAGCGGATAGCCGCACAGATTTAACCTCTTCCTGGACATTCTATTCCTTGTTTTTTATGCATTTTATATTGAAATATTTTTGTAGTCCTAGTTATGAGTATAGTTTTTAGTGTAGGATTATGATTAGCTTATGTTAGCTTTAAATAGATTAAATATTTATATGTAGCAGTTTTATAGTAAGTTCTTCTTATGGTAGCTTTTTCAGTAGGTGGAGGGGGTCAATGTTTTGTGTTAAAAAAATACAAAATACAAATACCAGAAAATAATACATGTGTTCAGGCATCTATGTGTAGTTAGTATATGTTTAGGATGTGGTTGATGTTTCTATTGTAGTGAGTTATGTGTTTTAAGAGGAGAGGGGGTTGCTGTTTAACCTGTCATGTGGAAATAATCATTAAGATAGGTTATGTTTTAGATTAGGTAGTATAGGCTGGTTTTAGTGATAGTTAGTGTAGGCTAGTTAGGGATAGTTAGCGTTTCTAGATTTTAGGTTTTGTAATAAAATTAATTCAGCATTGTTCTCCATATTATTTATTTGTCATGATTTGGTACCATTGTGTTAGGTGAGCATATGATGTTCAACTTCTCATGAGTACATCGTAGGAATATATTGCATTGTCACAGTCCTACTGTAGGGCTTCCTCACATTGGAGTTATTTATGGACCCATTTCTATGCTTTAGACGCTGTAACTGGGGCTCAGTATTTGATTTTACACACAGCACAACACAGGAAATCTCCGTACTGTAGCGCCCTGTGTGAAAGAGAGAGGGTAGGTAAGTGTAGGATTTGTTTTATTACTACAGATTGCAGGTCCCTGTCTGTGCTGTCACACAAACTGCTGCCTAGCACTAACAAAGACACCCTTGCACCGTTGTGCAAGGTGGTCTGTGTTGTTGGCTAGTTTCTATTTATGCAGGAAGTAACACCTACTTGGAGAACATCCATCATCATCATTGACGTTACTGCTTGGTAAGTGTGGCATGTCATGCAGCTCACTTAGGAAAACTAATAAAAAGGTTTGTTGTCCATATATGTCTAAATTCCCTCTCCCCTCTGGAGGTGTATCATTGTTACAGGTTCTCTGGTCTGCCACTTATACAAAATTGAATGTACAAAAGATATAGGCCATTACGACTTTGGTGGTCTTCTATGAAGACCACCAAAGCCGCAGGGGCCAGGAGACTGCCAGAGCTGGCTGTCTCCCACCCACCATATTCCGGGTACTGACGGGTTTCTGCCACACTTTGGGTGGAAATCTGGCAGTAGTCCTGCTGGCAGGCGTAGGCTCTCTGGTGGTTTCACCACCAGCCCCGCCCTGCCAGTACGACACCACCTAACGTATTATGGGCAACAATACAGCGTGGCAGTGTCCTGCTGGTGCTGCCGGCAGTGAAAGTGCTCCTTCTGGTTCCCTGCCGGTCGACCTTCTCCCCGGATCAGGTAAGGTGATCGTCCGACAGGGGAAAGGGGTGAGAGGGTGGGGGTTGTTGTTTGTGTGTGAGTGTTTGGTGTCTGCGTGGGTGCATGAATGTGTGTAAGCACGGTTGTATGCGTATCTGTATGTTGAAGTGAGTACGTGTCTGCATGTAAGTGCATGCATGTGGGTATGTGTGTTTGGATGGGTGTGAGTATGCATGCTTGAATGGGCTTGAGTATGAGTGCTTGTATGCGTGTATGAATGTTGTTGTGAACGTGTGTATGAATGCGTGTCTGAATTAATTTATGAATGCTTCTGTGAATGCGTGTTGCTACATGTCTGAATGTGTGTATGAATGTTGTTGTGAATGCGTATGTGGATGCATGTATGTAAGTGTAAGTGAATGGGTGTATACGTGGTGTGTGTGGGTGTCTCTGTGCATGTATGTAGGGAGGGGGTGGGGTAGTCGGGCGCTGTGGCTGAAAGGGGGGTGGAGGAGGGGGTGCTGTGGCTGAAGGGGGAGGGGCGGTCTAGTTGTTGCTGCGGAGAGGGGGGTCTAGTGCTTGCTGGGGGTGGGGGAGCCATCTACAGGTGACAGGAAAGAAATTCTCTGTCACCGGTAGCCTTTCTGCCATGGTTTTTGTGGCGGTGCTACTGCCGCGAAAACCACTGTGGAAAGCCGGCTCCTGATACTGCCAGTAGTTTTCATTGGACTGCCGGGTCAGAAGATCATCTCCGACCCAGTGGTTCCGACCGCCATAGTAGTATGAGTGGAGATGTGTCGGGTTCGCAGACAGTCATAATGCACCGCCAGCCTGTTGGTGGTGGGTCTGCCACATTTACCCTGGTGGTCAAAACACCACCAGGGTCAAAATGACCACTATATTGTGTAGATGCACTCACACTCAAAACATATAAAGCCTCTCTGGGGCAGAGTAACATAAGATGGCTATTTTTGCCAGTGTTACTCAACGTTTATCAACATTTATCAATATACACAGTGCCCAGACAAGGGGCCCTTGCATGTTTTGGTTGCTGTAATTCATAATATTAGGTTGCCCTTTTGTATCACAAGTGCAATGCATATCCATGAGGAATATGGGCATGAGTATCTGGCTAGTATTGGTACAACCATCCAGATTTTTGTACTGTTGATTATCTCTTGTATGGGCAGTGAGGTATTCACATTAGGTAATGATGTCATATATACTTTGCAACATATACGTGGATGAGTGGAACAGTGTTTTATTCTCACATGCCTCACATATCCCTTTTATAGGTGGTAAGTATTTGTATAATTTGCCAAACAGTCTCATTGTGTGTCTATCAAGAAAGTGCAGCTTGATGATACACTCTGACGTTACTTTGGGAATCTACACATTGCTCATCATACCACACAATAGATTGTCGTGCTATGCCTAATATGGTAAGAAGACTGTGTATACTTAGGGCGACAGCGACACCGCATTTGGTGACTCAGTCAGTCCCACACCAACTGGAAGCTGTCAGTCTGATTCCTGGCTAACATGACACCCTATAGCAGGGCACAAAGTGAAATGCCTACAAAGGACTGATGCAATGTGCAGCACGAAGGCCCTGATTTATACTTTTTGGGGCAAAACTGCACTAATGCAGTTTTGCACCAAAAAGTTTAGCATTTCTGAGCACCAGCCAGACACCATATTAATGGATGTGCAAGCCGGTGCAAAGGGTATGCTAGCGTAAAAAAATTCAAAAAGACAGGAGTCATGCCGATCACCCCATTAGCCAGCACGGTGGACCAGGGACCCCTAGGCATGGCCATTGCACCCAGTGCAATGTAGGGTGGCCATTTTAGGGCCCCCAATAGCCGTTAAAAAATACTTACCTGTACTTACCGATACTTACCTGGGATGGGGTCCCCCATCCTCTGCTGTCCCTCTGGGGTGGGTATCCCTGGGGCCTGGGGTGTTTAACCATGGAAATAAGCCCACAGGTCCCCTAATGCCTGCCCTGACCCAGGCATTAAATAATGGTGCAAAGAAAGCTTTGCGCCATTATTTGACCCCTCCTCCCCCATGTGTAATTTTAGCATGGGGGAATAAATATGGCGCTAAGGCCATAGAGTCATTTTTTGCATGGGAATATCTACTTTGCATTTCATTGAAGTAAAGTAGGTTTCCACGTCCAAACATTGACTTTAACTCCATACATTTGGCGCTAGACGGGTCTAGCACCAAAGTATAAATATGGGTTAGTTTTGCACCGAATTTGCATAAAACAAAAATGACGCAAATTCAGTGCAAAACAAGTATAAGTATGCCTCTCAATACTATGGGCCTGATTTAGATATTAGCATCATTGGTCTCACCATTGATTTTCCGTCGGATAGCCCACCTGCCACCTATGTAGTCCGCCCACTCTGTTTAGATGATGGTGGTCTCATAGACTAAAGTCAGTTGACAAACCACCGTCACCGACAGGATTGTATACCCACATTGGCAGCATCATAGACAAAAGCGGCTGGTGACAGGACCACAGACATTTTTACTACTGGGCCCTTCAAGATGTGCCTTCCCGCTGACGTAAATGTAGCAGCTAAACCTCCACATCTGAGTTGGCAGATTGGGAGGTATATAAGCACAAACCCTACCTTTTCTTTTCTTTTCACTTCACTTGCCACCTTGGACCCGATCGCAGAAGTCCTGTCTTTGCTGTGGATACTGGACCATGATGCTAATCAACCCAGTCACCACCAGAATCGAAGGCAGGTGAATATTTTACCTGTTACCATCTGAATGGTCTGTGTATATTAGCTCGGGACTTGTGCATGTTAAAAAATCTTGCAAGCAATAATATAACGATTTGCAGTGCTTGTGTGTGTAATGTGGTATTTTAAAAAACTTAAAGAAATACACATCTATATATATTTACAATCACCAATTTGGCACCAACTGCCTTTATGCCAATGGACACCTATAGAAATAGTTACATTAATCCCTAATTCAAAATGTACATAAAGGTGTGTGTAATTATTTTGCCTAAACTGCCATATCAGATACATAAACAGTGCACATCATTGTAACTACATAAATTCAACATAATGTAGTTATTGTAATACACAATGCAACAAGTGTGTTTAAACGAAATGTACATACAATCTCACCTGCAACCTTTAAAAGTGTAATAGATGTATTAAGCTCACATTTCCCCTTTTATTGTGCAATTTCTGTTAACTACTATATTTAATTTAACTCAGAAGTTTTATTTTCCCTGTGTAATGCATATGGGTTTATTATTAACACATATTGTGTTCAAATAAACACACCTGCATTCACAAGTTACTAAAATATTAACATGTATAGTTTTGCTGTAAGTGTCCAGTATCGTGATAAAATCTTGCACCACAATTTTCATGTCCATCACACATGTTCAAAACTAATTTATGCACCATATAAATATGTCAACCAATAAAACCTGTGGTTGTCACTGTCAAAAATGAAAATGCATGTCACACACGTTCGCATAAATAACATTGTCAACAATCAATTACTAATACTTTAAAAATAATGCCAGTTCAAAGTTAGTGAAAATTAAAAAATAATTATTTTCTGAACGAGATACGTTTCTCATATCAAATTGTTTCAAAACAATATTTAAATAAATGACCATAGAGTGCAGTATGGTTTGTTGGCTTCAAGCCCAGAATTTGCCTCAAATTACACTGCCAAGTAAAACCTCCTCAGTAAAGGGCATCTAGTGGGCAGAGCAGGCACCTCAATTATCTTTTTTGTGAGGGGCGGGTGTTGGATCTGACAGGGGTCAGGGACAGGGCAAGAGTAAAC
Organism: Pleurodeles waltl; assembly: GCF_031143425.1. NCBI lineage: Eukaryota > Metazoa > Chordata > Amphibia > Caudata > Salamandridae > Pleurodeles > Pleurodeles waltl. Next base: position 669,507,556 of record NC_090449.1, on the reverse strand, counting down.
ACATCTGATGGAGAAAGGCTTGAAGGGGTGGGAGAGGATGGGGTTTGGAAGATAGAGGGAGATGGAGTGGCTGTTGTGTGTGTGTGTCTGTTGTGCAGGTGCATGTGGATCTGGTGTATGTGGTGCATGTTTGTGTGTGTGTGTATTGGAAGGTGTATGGTGTTTGGGTGAGTGTGTGCATCGGCATTTTGTGGGTGTTTGGGTGTGTGTGATTTCTGTGTGTGTGTATATTTGGATATGTGTGGTTTGGTAGGTCTAGTGTGTTCAAGTGATTAACAACGTGTGCGTCTGCTAGGTGTTGTCTTGCGAGTAGGTGTGTGTGTGTGTGTGTGTGACTATGTGTTTGGATGAGTGAGCTTTAGAGGTGGATGTTGTGGTTGTGGTGCTTGTGGGTGCTTGTGGGTGTGATGGTTGGGGTTGATATAGTGATAGTGGGGGTGCATGTGTCTGTGGTGGTGGGTGTGTTGGTTGAGTCTGTGGTGGTAGGGGTTATGATTGTGAGTGTGGTGGTTGTGTGTGGTGGTGGTGGGTGTTGTGGTTGTAGGTGTGGTGCTTGTGTCTGTGGTGGTGGGTGTTGAGGTTCTGGTGGTTGTTGGTGTGGTATGGTGTGGTTTTTGGGGTGCTTGTGGGTCAAGTGTCAGTACTCTGTGTCTTTTGGATTGGTTTATGTGTGTGTGCTGCTTTTGTCTGTTGGAGTGGGGGCATGCAAAGAAGGGACTGTGCGTGGGTTGAGGTTGGATTTGGGATGAGGAAGGGACAGGAGTAAGGCACAAGGTGGGGCCATTTGGAGGGCTGCAGTCAGTGCAGAGGCTATCTTTGCAAGCAATCTCTGTATACCAGATATGGCACTATGAATGGCAACCACGAATTCAACCATTTGTTGCAGTTGGGAACTAAGCCCCTGGATTGCCACTCACAATTGCTGTCTGGTTTACAGAGTTGCTGCGTAAGGGGTCAGTAGCCTCTTCACTGAGAGCAGCCGGGGGTACAAAGACAGGGTGTAAGTGCCTGCAGCAAAGAAGATGCAACCCTTTTAGGGGTGGGTTTGGCGTTCTAGGGGGTGGGGGAAAAAGAGGGCGGGTGGAGATGGGAATATGGGTGGCAGACAAGGATGCAGATGATAAGTGTCCTGTCGGGTCCAACACCGCTAGGCAATGGTCTTCTGTGGAGGCCTCCACAAAAGATGTAGATCTGATGACCTCCATGCCAGCGCCTTCACCCTCCGTGCCACTGTATCTGTCCGTGCCTGATGTTTCTGCACCTGAAACACAGCAGCCAGCTGCGTTCTCACCTTCATGGCCAGTGTCTTCTTCACATGCTCCTGATGATTCTGAAACGCACAGACAACATTTTTAGTATATCTGTACAAATAAAAATTTCCATGAGTTTCATTAAGAAAACATTTCAGACCTTTATTGTTTCACCTGCTGCAAGGCATGTTGGGAACTTATCAGGAAACCATTTTCTCAAAGTTTTGCAATTTACCATCATTACTCATATCTCATTTTAGATCAATTTACTTAGACACTTCAAATTTATCATGGAACGTTGTTTTGAACAATGAACTTGTTGATTCATCCTTTAGATAGAAAAAAAGGACAAAAAGGACACAAATATCTTGTTTCGGAGACAGTTAACTTTGTAACCAATGTGTACACATTCATGTCTGTTTCAATTAAAAATGTATGCCTACTAAATTTGTTTGAGACTGGCCTACATGCAGATTTGTGAAGGAGTAAGGTTTCTCGCCAATTTGGTACTGTCAACAGGAACTGACTGGAGTCTTGCAGTGAAAACATTTTGATCAAATGTCTTTCCTAAGAAATGTTCTCAATGTTTGCCATTGTACTCATGTTCCTAGTAATTTTTAACCAGATGTGCAATATTGTTTGGGCATAATAACAGCTCCCCAATGTGAAGTCAGAAACATACACTGTGTCATAAGTGCATTTTATGCCATGTTACCTGTAATAGGGCCAACATCACCTACTCACAATTTTGATGGAGCATCACACTTTACAGAATCCTTAATTGGGGCTTGTGTGGTACAACTGTCCCTTCTAACATGGACAAAAACAGGTACCTTTTTGTTCTTAGGCAGGCATATGTTGCTCAAAACAGTGCTTTGGTTGTGATAAGGAATCCAGTGGCAGCCTTTAACACAAATCAATACACAAAACACATCATCATATACCCTATGTAAAACTTACAGCTTCCAGAAATCCTCTTTTGCCTTTATGTTGATGCTATAAATCATTGTTGTAACAAACAATAGTTAAGTAACCATAAGAACTCAATAAACTAACTTACCCCCTTGATGCTTCTGTTGGGCTTTCAACTGCCTATCAAGGACCAGATAGACGACTTCAAATATGTGGGCCATTAGGGGGTCAGGGTGCAGTGCATGTGCTTCCCAGGTTGGAAAGACTGGTTGAGCTGGACTTCTATTGACTTGCGGGTCCATCTTTGTAGGTCTACCCACCTAGTGACAGTGATGATGCACTGCTTGTAGACCCACAGGGTCTGCACCTTCTTGTTGATGGCCTTCCAGATCTCCTTCTTCTGATGGGCGTTGACCTGTATGGACATTGAAAAAGAAAGAAAAATATGTTTTGTGAGGTTTAGTTTGTCAGTTTTACTGTGCACAATGGCTTAATGCCTAATGATTTTAGAGGCCGCTTGTATGGTTTGAGCAACATACAATGTCTAATGGCAGTATGGAAGGGCTGACGTGTGTCTGTGATAGCATGGTTTTTGGTGAGATATTAACAAGTGTATGTAGGAAAGGGACATACTTGTATGGGTGATTAAGAGCCTATGTCATATGCACTTACAGCACTGGATATTAATTCCCCCATATGTGGCACCATTAAATGGTTAAAACATACAGATACACATCAGAAAATGGGATGAATGTAAAGTGAAAAATAAATATTCAGAAAAGTCCATTACTTAAAAGTTTTTTCTTCCACTTTACATTTCTATAATTTCAACATATGATTGTGTTTTTCACTAATACTTATGGTCCAGTGTCTACTGGCCATTGGAAATAAGAAGCATGCACTTTGAAAATTATTTAATTATGTTCCATGCAAAATGATTGAGTTGACTATACTCCAATCACAACACCTTACCCAGGAACTAAAAAGGACATATTAATCTGTTTATGTAAGAAAATAAGTGATTTAAAATACATGTACCTGTTCCTCTGGATTCGCATACAGCTGGCTATACAGGGACAGGATCTCAGTGGTGAGGAGTTCCAAATCCACAGATGGGAAGTTAGGGGCCCTGTCACCTGCTTTGCTCTGCATCCTGGCTCAAAGAAGTCGATAGCAGCAAAAGTGGAGGAGGTGTTGGCTTCAATTTTAGTAGGCAAGTGTGCTATTTTTCTAATGGTGTGTACATGTACATGATGTACGCAGTAGTCAACAGAGATGAAAATAGCTCTTGGCTTTCTTGCATTGCCGTTGCACATGTTAGCCTATGGCTGTGTTCTTCATGGACGGCAAGGTCAGGCAACCACCAGCTTAGGTCGTGAGCCAGAGTATTTTTAAATGTTAAGTGCATCACCACCACACAAAAATGTGGCTACTTTGTTTACTAATGTAAATTAGGTACAACTCTGTTTTTTGATAAATATAACACACACAATGGTGGTCATTACAACCCTGGCGGTCGGTATTAAAGCAGCGGTAAGACCGCCAACAGGCTGGCCGATTTTTTTTTGCAATTACGACCGTGGTGGAAACCGCCAACAAAGACAGCCACTTTAACACTCCAACCACCATGGCGGTACAAACAAACAGCGCGGCGGTCACCGCCAACAGACAGTCGGGAGACAAAGTACCGCCCACACTATTATGACAGGCCAATCCGCCACCTTTTCCGGGGCGGATTCACCGCGGATAAAAACACGGCGGAAACAGGAATTCTGAAGTGAAAACGCTCACCTCTACACACCCCACGAGGAATGAGAACACCATGGACCCGGAACTCCAAATTCTACCTGCAATAGTCTTCCTGCTCCTCTATCAGGAGCACGAACGTTGGCGGCGAAGACCACGGTGAGTACTGCACCTACGATACAGGGGAGGTGGGAGGTAAAATACAGGGACACACACACGCAACACCCCCACCCCCACCCCAACCCACTACAACACACACACTAATGCATATTAATACATCACAGTTACACCCCCCAAACCCCCTGGAAGAATGCAAAGAAAATAGAAAATGAGTGTAACCATTGTAATATATTAAAATCAAGTAGGCAGAAATATATATATACACCATTTACAAAATATATACCAAGCATAGTAGTCCAGGTAGTGCTCCAACTAAGTCTGTGGAACACTGGAACCACACGGTATGGGCGAGGCCCACACAAGATCCCCGACCATGACGGAGAGAACACTGCAGGGGCATCAGAGAGCAACTAAACAGGCACCTCAGGGGGAGGGAAAAGAGGGGCACCTCAGCCGCTTGAGTGCACAATGCCAAATCCACGAGGGGGCCACATGCCCACTGTTCAATCCTGGGGAGTGCCAAGCCACAGTCTCTCAAGTCTCTACAGTGGGTGGATTGCCCACTGTTCCATCCTGGGGAGTGCAAATCCACAGTCTTGCAAGTCTCTACAGTGGGTGGGTTACCCACTGTTCCATCCTGGGAGTGCAAATCCACAGTCTTGCAAGTCTCTACAGTGGGTGGCTTGCCTGTTCCATCCTGAGGAGTGCAAAGCCACAGTCTCTCAAGTCTCTACAGTGGGTGGGTTGCCCACTGTTCAATCCTGGGGAGTGCAAAGTCACAGTCTCTCAAGTGGATAACAGTCTCCACTGGTTCTGGAGGGGGCATGGTGGCCAGAGTGCTTCATCCTGCTAAGGACAGAGGTAGTGGATGTATCTCTCCACTGGTTCTGGAGGGGGCCTGGTGCCCAGAGTGCTTCATCCTGCTAAGGACAGAGGTAGTGGATGTATCGCTCCACTGGTTCTGGAGGGGGCCTTGTGCCCAGAGTGTTTCACCCTGCTAAGGACAGAGATAGTGGATATATTTCTCCACTGGTTCTGGAGGGGGCCTGGTGCCCAGAGTGCTTCATCCTGCTAAGGACAGAGATAGAGGATGTATCTCTCCACTGGTTCTGGAGGGGGCCTGGTACCCAGAGTGCTTCATCCTGCTAAGGACAGAGGTAGTGAATGTATCTCTCCACTGGTTCTGGAGGGGGCCTTGTGCCCAGAGTGCTTCATCCTGCCAAGGACAGAGGTAGTGGATGTGATTCTCCACTGGTTCTGGAGGGGGCATGGTGCCCAGAGTGCTTCATCCTGCCAAGGACAGAGGTAGTGAATGTGATTCTCCACTGATCCTGGAGGGGGCATGGTGCACAGAGTGCTTCATTCACCCTGTGACGGACTCAGTAGCGTCAGTGCCCTTGGCGCTCATGGGCCCCCGGTGCTTGAGGCGACGGTGCCCTGTTCAGCGGTGCATGAGACGGCGGTGCCCTGTTCAGCGGTGCTCGAGACGTTGGTGCCCTGTTCAGCGGTGCTTGAGATGGCGGTGTCCTGTTCAGCGGTGCTTGAGACGGCGGTGCCCTGTTCAGCGGTGCTTGAGATGGCGGTGTCCTGTTCAGCGGTGTGGCTTTTGCTGGCGGTCCTTCATGGCCCAGCGGGGCTTTTGCTGGTGGTCCTTCATGGCCCAGCGTGGCTTTTGCTGGCGGTCCTTCATTGCCCAGCGGGGCTTTTGCTGGCAGTCCTTCATGGCCCAGCGTGGCTTTTGCTGGCAGTCCTTCATGGCCCAGCGGGGCTTTTGCTGGCGGTCCTTCATGGCCCAGCGGGGATAGGGCTGGCGGTGGCCTCCTGGGCAGCTGGGCAAGTGCTGGCGGTGGCCTCCTGGGCAGTTGGGTTGGTGCTGGCGATGTCGTCCTGGGCAGCTGGGCTGGTGCTGGCGGTGGCCTCCTGGGCAGCTGGGCTGGTGCTGGCTGTCTTCTCCGCTGTGCTGCTCTTCCCAGACTTGCTGGGTTTCTTGTGGCCCTTCCCCACCTTGGAAGGTGACACAGCTGACTCCACACTCCCACCAGGACCCCTGGGAGCGGCTTTGGTGGCTGGAGTCTTCCCCCTCTCCCGCCGGGCACTGGCCAACTTCTGATGCTTCACAGGTGGGGGACTGTCTGTGCTGTGGCTCCATGCCACACTGGCTGCCCTGGTGGCCGGTGCACTCCAGATTCCGGTGACTACAGGCACCACTGGTCCTGGAGATGTTGTGGCTGAGGTGCTAGTTCAGGACCTAGGAGACGGACGGGGTGGGGGAGGTGTGGGAAAGAGGTCAAGGTTGGACAGGAAAAGTTTTTTTGACACACTGGGATGGGAGCTGGAGGGGGATTGGGAGTGGAGAAAGAGGTGGTGTTCGTTTGCTGACTTTGGGTAAAGGTGTATGCTCTGGAGGCTGTCGTGAGGTGGATGGCTGTTGGGTGGGTGTGTGCCTGTGTTTGTGTATCTTGGGAGGGGGCGTCACAGACACACTGGGAGAGGACACAGGGGACGTGTGAATGGTAGTGGGGGTAGTGACTGCACGTGAGCGTGGTGTGGTGGTGGGTGTGCTGGAGAGGGATGTAGTGGCTGTAGAGGTACTACATGCAGGTGTGAGTGTAGATGAGACAGGGAGGGAGGAGGGAGACGAGGAGGAGGGGCACACAGTGGAGGCAGTGGATGTTGGTATGTCTGCATGTGTGTGATGCTTGTGTGAGTGCCTGTGGGATGTGTGGTGCTTATGTTTGCCTGAGCTTCCCTTGTGTGTTGACGTGTGTGCATGCTGGTCTGATGGTGTGCTTGGGATAGGCTGAGGTACAGGGGATTGGGTCTGGGTGGAGGGGGGAGGCTAGACACAGGGACAATGGCTACCATCAGTGCTGAGGCCAGAGTCTGAAAAGGTCGCTGAAGGGCCGCCTGACCAGAATGAATGCCCTCCAGGAATGCATTGGTTTGTTGCAACTGCCTTTCTACACCCTGGATGGCATTCAAAATGGTAGACTGCCCAACAGTGAGGGACCTGAGGAGGCCAATGGCCTCCTCACTGAGGGCAGCAGGGGTGACTGGGGCAGGGGCTGAGGTGCCTGGGGCTAAGGTGATGCCCACCCTTCCGGGTGAACGGGTATGGGGTGAAGGCTGAGGGGGTGCTGGGAGGGCGGTGCTGGAAGGGGGGGTGGCGGCTGTACCTGTAGATGGGGGTGGCACAGATGTTGCCGCCACCACAAGGGAGCTCCCATCAGAGGACGAGTCCGTGTCACTGGTCCTGTCCCCACCGTGGAGCTCCCCTCGCCCTCCGTCCCACAGGTGAAGTCCGATTCCGTAGTGTGGCCCTCCATGGCCATGTGGGATGCAGCCCCCTGGTGTTCCAGTGCCACTGCTCTTCCGCCTGATGATGCTAATGCACACAAGAACAGGGATACCACAAAAAGGGGGGGGGACGACAGAAGAAAGACATGTTGAGTGCATGCATTACCGCTACCGTTGGCAGACACGACAGACACAGAAGTCCCCTGCACTACGCCGCGCTTTTGGGCTCCACTGTTCAATCCCTGGGAAATGGCCTACTATGACATCTGCACACATAGATGACACAGGGGCATGACTAGGTGTAGTTGTCACTCTACAGAGGTGGGGTGGGGTGCCACAAGGCCTGCCTTACGGAGGGACCTTGCCTACGGAACTCGCCCTGGCCTAGGGAAACCCACAGCCCACCTCCCCCACCCAGACCTCTCCACTGCGTGCAAAGTCAGCAGAGCGGAGATACTCACCCCCTTGTGGCTGCTGTGATGCCCTCAAGCGCCCATCCAACTCCGGGTATGCCACCGCCTGGATCCTGAACATCAGGGGGGTCATGGTGCGATGGGCACCCCTCCCCGTAGGGAGGCCATCCCCAGCTGAGCCTCGCCGTCTTCTTGCTCCAGCGGCGAATGTCTTCGCATCTTTTCCGGCAGTGGGTGCTCCGTCTGTGGTAGACCTGCAGGGTCCGGACGTCCTTGGCGATGGCACGCCAAATATGTTTTTTTGGTGGGCACTGACCTACATGATTTGTACAGGGGAAAGAGAAAGTAATTACCAACTGCACCATAAAAGTGATTGGCCCCCATCCCTACCCTTACCATGTGGCACATACACTCACCGTTGTTTCATGCATGCCGCATTCTCCCCCCTTCCTTCTTACATCAACCACTCTCCACACAGGCATAGCCCATACATCATGCTCCCACTGTACTTACCTGTTTGTCTTGAGGACCGTAGAGTAGTGTGTACTGGGGGAGGACCCCGTCCACGAGTTTCTCCAACTCCTCCGATGTGAAGGCAGGGGCCCTTTCCCCAGACACTCGAGCCATTGTCTCTTCCAGACTGAGTTCACAGCAGCACTTGCAGTGTAGGTCCTCTCCTGTCGAAGATCAGGTATCGAGTGATTGAACAGATAGAAAATGGCGGTCACGTCCGTGGCGGTGCGTACCAACACCGCCGGCATACATTGTCATTGGCTCCTGGGACCCATAGGGTCCAATGTTAACCACTGCAGCATTGCGCCGCGGTCTTCGACCACCTACCGCGACGGTGTACAACGCCAGCGCAGTTACCTCACATCCCATTGTCCCACTTTAGAGGTCAGGCAGCCGCCATTTCAGGGGCCCACATGGCTTCATTTTCAATTGCGTCACACATACCTAGGCCTAGACTCAACACACATACAGGCCACTTTTTGAGTAAGAATGGTGTTCTGTGTAAGCTGTGGGTATGTACCTCTGAGTTGTTTGACTCTGTGCTCACTGTTGTCCTTCATAGGCACCGTTCGCTGGGACATGTGAGGAGATGGCGGCATCCTCCGGTGTACCGACCGTTGGTGGACCTGTCGACAATGGAGGAAAGACATGTTATAATCACATACAGGATTGTCCGTGCCACAATCCAGGAACTGTGCACCCAGCTGGAGCCAGACCTGATGTCAGCTATCCGCCCTCCCACAGGAGTCCCCCCTCAAGTGCAGGTGCTGTCAGTGCTCCATTTCCTTGCAAGTGGGTCATTTCAAACAACAGTGGCTATAGCATCAGGGATGTCCCAGCCAATGTTTTCCAACGTGTTGTCCAGAGTGTTGTCTGCCCTGGTGAAAGACATGCAGAGCTACATCGTTTTCCCTCAGGTGGAGGATTTGCCTACAGTGAAAGGTGATTTCTATACCCTGGGACATTTCCCCAACATCATAGGTGCCATTGATGGGGCCCATGTGGCTTTGGCCCCCCCCCCACAGGAGTGAACAGGTGTACAGAAACCGGAAAAGTTATCATTCGATGAATGTACAGATGGTATGTTTGGCAGACCAGTACATCTCCCATGTGAATGCCATGTTCCCTAGCTCAGTGCATGACGCTTACATCCTGTGGAATAGCAGCATCCCTTATGTGATGGGGAAACTCCAGAGGCACCGTGTGTGGCTATTAGGTGAGCACCTGGAAGGAAGACAGTGGGAATGGTTGTCTGGGTCTGGGGATATCCCTCCAGGGTAGTGTGTGTCTAACAGTTGTCCATCGCCATTTGCAGGTGACTCTAGTTACCCCAACTTGTCATGGCTACTGACCCCAGGGAGGAATCCCAGGACAAGGGCATGGGAATGCTACAATGAGGCCCATAGCCGAACTAGGAGGGTGATCGAGCGGACCTTCGGCCTACTGAAGGCCAGGTTCAGGTGCCTCCATATGACAGGTGGATCCCTATTCTACTCAACAAAGAAGGTGTGCCAGATCATCGTGGCCTGCTGTATGCTTCACAGCTTGGCTTTGCGACGACAGGTGCCCTTTCTGCAGGAGGATGGTCCAGATGGCGGTGTTGTTGCAGCTGTGGAGCCTGTGGACAGTGAAGACGAGGAAGCAGAGGAAGAAGACATGGACAACAGGGACTCAGTGATCCAGCAATATTTCGATTGAAACATAGGTAAGGATACAAACCTGCCTACAACATGTACTTAAACACTACTGCCTCTCTACCGTCTGTCTTTTTCACCCAGTGTATGGTCACTGAGTTGTCACTTTCCCTTACGATTTCACAGATCTGGGTCCGACAGTGTGACATCTGCTTTGAGTCCTCATGGACTAGAGCTGTGTGACATAGGTATGTTGACATTACAAATGAAAGAGCTTTTTGCCACAGTTATTGCTAATACAATATTCCGAAATCATAGACAGACTCCAGATTGTTTTGTGCTTTAAGGGTGTTTATTTTAGTGCTCAAAATTGGAGGGGTTAGCAAAATGGTAAGGGGTGATGGCGGAGGAATGTCCATGGCAGAGTCCAGTCTATTAGTCTCACAGGTGCATTGCCCATATGGGCATAGGAAGTGGAGCTAGGGCAGTTTAAATATGGACAGGGTGACAAAGTGGGACAGTAGGATGACAATCAGGGTGGTCTCATTTCTTGCCGGGGGTCTTGGCATCGCTCTCTGTCTTGTTCCTGGATCTCAGGGACCGTTTGCGAGGTGGTTCTCCCTCTGCAGGGGGTGGGGTGCTGGTGTGGTGGTTCTGTGGCGGGGCATCCTGTCCACTAGCGCCGGCGGAGGTGGTGGGCAGTTCATCGTCCAGGCTAGTGTCAGGGGCCCCTTGTTGTTCCACAGTGTCCCTCCTGGTGTTGAGTACTTCCTTCAGCACCCCTACAATGGTGCCCAGGGTAGAATTGATGGTTCTGAGTTCCTCCCTGAAGCCCATATACTGTTTCTCCTGCAGGCGCTGGGTCTCCGGAAACTTGGCCAGTACTGTTGCCATCGTCTCCTGGGAGTGGTGGTAGGCTCCCATGATGTTGGAGAGGGCCTTGTGGAGAGTGGGTTCCCTTGACCTGTCCGCCCCCTGTCGCACAGCAGCCCTCCCAGTCCCCCTGTGTTCCTGGGCCTCTGTCCCCTGGACCGTGTGCCTACTACCACTGCCCCCAGGTCCCTGTTGTTGTTGGGGTGGTGGGTTAGCCTGGGTTCCCTGTAGTGGTGGACACACTGCTGATTGACGTGTCCTGGGGACGGAGGTATGGGCCCTCAGGGTGGGTGCTGTGCTGGTGTTTCCAGAGGGGGGAAGCTCTGTAGTGGACTGTGACTGGGTGTGGGGAACCGACTGTCCAGAGGTCCCCAATGGGCCGGGCTGGTCATCTAGATCCAGTTGGACAGAGGTGCTGTCATCACTGTGGGCCTCTTCTGTTGGTGGTGTGGACATGTGTGGACCCTCCTGTCCGGTTACGTTGGGTAGGGGTCCTGCAGGGGTGTAAAGGCATGATTATTGCATCTGTGTATGTCAAGGTGTGCAATGGGTGGGTGACCGTGTACCCCAGTGCTTGCATTCCTGTGTGGGACTTTGTGTGATGATGGTTTAGGGGGGTGTATGGGTATGTGCAGTGGGCATGCTTTGGTGATGGGTGTCCATGCTTTGGTGTTGCATGCAGGGCTTGGTGTTGGGATGTGTGGTTTGTGATGTTGGGACATTTGTGAGGAGTAGGAGTGATGGGGGTGAGGGTGGAGGTATGTGATAGCATGCAGGTAGGGTGGGGGATGTAATAGTAAAGCTTTGACTTACCAGAGTCCGTTCTTCCACCTACTCCTGCGAGGCCCTCAGGATGCAGAATCGCCAAGACCTGCTCCTCCCATGTTGTTAGTTGTGGGGGGGGAGGTGGGGGCCCGTCGTCAGTCTGCTGAACCGCCAGGTGGTGTCTTGAGACCACAGAACGCACCTTCCCCCGTAGGTCGTTCCACCTCTTCCTGATGTCCTCCCGATTTCTTGGGTGTTGTCCCACTGCGTTGACCCTGTCCACTATTCTTCGCCATAGCTTCATCTTCCTAGCTATGGAGGTGTGCTACCCCTGTGATCCGAATAGCTGTGGCTCTACCCGGACGATTTCCTCCACCATGACCCTGAGCTCCTCCTCCGAGAACCTGGGGAGTCTTTGTCGTGCCATGGGGTGGTGTAGGTGATGTGTGGGGTGGTGTGTGTGGTGATTAGTGTGCTGATATGTAGTGGGGTGTTGTGTGAGGTGCGTGGAAGCTATGTGGGTGATGGTGTTGTGTGCCTGTGGATGCTAGTGTTGTTGCTGGTGGTGTCTCTCTCTGGCTTTCGTTCATGATTTGTGGTCGTAGGGGTTTGTGGGTGATGTGGGTGTGTGTTTTATATTGTATTGGATGTGTGGGAGTGGTGTGTGCATGTGTATCAGGTGTGTGTATTTCGAATTGTCCAATGTGGCTGTGTTTTGTAAATGTGTGTGTATTTTGAGCACAGCGGTGTGTACCGCCAATGGAATACCGCAGTTGAAAGACCGCCGCGTGGATTCGTGTGTCGTGATAGCGTGGGCGTATTTCTGTTGGTGTGACGGTGGAGGTTTTGTTATCGCCAGTTTATCACTGACCTTTGGTGTGGCGGACTTGTGTGGGAGTCTGAATTTTGGCGGATTCAGTGCTGCGGGTCATAATAGCTGTGGCACATTTCTGCGGCGGCAGCGGTGTGTTGGCGGTCTTCTGCACGGCGGTAAGTGGTTTTTACCGCCAATTTTGTAATGACCGCCAATATATTGTAATGTTTTACTGTTTTATAATGGATATTGATGCTGTGTATTTTATACTCCAGTTGACAGAATTGTAGTAATAAAGCATTAAAAAAATGTGTAAGTAATACATAGGAAATATATAATTTACACATTATTTTTTTTTTAATTCAGACATGTAAAAACTGTAATTCTAAGTTGCAACAGCAATAAAAAACTGATGTGTACATATATGTCACAAAAACATATGTCATTTTACAATGACATGAGATGTGTGTTTATTATCCAAGTTTTGTATGCCCATTTTATGTAATAATTATTTTTTCTTAAATGCAGACATATGAGCCCAGGGAGAGGGAGAAGACAGCCTCAAGTGTTCAGACCTTTTCCAGACCTTGATACCATGGAAGAAAGGGACATTATAAAAACAGAACTCAGCTTGAATAGGCAAACGATACCGGATTTATGTCATCAGCTGGAGCAAAATCTTCTGCCTCACAATGGGAATCCTACAGCAATACCACCAATAGCGAACCTCATGGCAGTACTCCATTTTGTGGCCACATGATCAATCCAATACACTGTGACAGTGTCTGGAGGCATATCACAATCAACTTTCAGTGGTGTGCTCCAAGAAGTCCTTTCTTCAATGATGAGACACATCAACAGCTTCATCCAGTTTCCACAACATGAGGATTTTGCAAATTTGAAGGTAAATTTGTATGCTTTGGGTGGCATAACACATGTGGTTAGAGAAATTGATGACACACATATTGCCGTGGTACCACCATATGCCAGGGAAAAGGTCTACCACAATCAGAAAAACTTCCATTTAATCAATGTAAAAGTTATCTGCTCACCAGATTTGAACATCTCAAGCATGTGTTCCCATTTCCCAGGGTCAACACATGATTCCTTTGTAGTACGGAACAGCAGCATACCCTTGCAAATGTCTCCACTTGGACCTGAAAGGGCCTGGTAAGTACAGTATGACAATAGGATGATTTTTGTTTTAGATCTAGGGAATGTGCAATTGGATGAAAATGTATTGCTCAATGTATTTGTTCTTTTTATAGGAGACTCAGCTTATCCTAACTGACCTTAGTTGTTAGCACCGCTGAGGAATCCAACAATGCCAGGGGCTTCAATGAGGCCCATGGAAGAACACAGAGGCCAGTGGAGTGGGCTTTTGGGCTTCTGGAGACCAGATTTCACTGTTTGTGCAAGACTGGTGGAGCCCTCCTCTACTCTCCTGATAAGGTGTGCCAAATCCCCATTGCCTGCTGCATGTTGCACAACATAGCCCTGCAACAGAACTTCCCATTTGTGCCATGAAGCCCATGAAGAACCACTGGTTGAAGATGTTCAAATGGCAAATGAAGATGACATTGGTGAACCGGAAGGAACTGATGTACGTCAGGATGTCATTGACCACTTCTTCTCATTAGTGTAAGTATATCTTTACATAATGTTAGATTCACTGTCAGAACAACTTGTAACGTGATGATTATATTAGTCTGTGCAGGAAAGTGTTTTAGGAATGGGAAATTCTCGAAAATTCCTGGGAAAGGATGTTTATCGACCAAAGGTTTGACACATTAACTACTGTGTTCATGTACAGTGATTATCTTTAATTGATCTACATGATTGTATCCTCATATATTATTATTTGTAAAGTGTCTATTTTGTCAAGAAAAAAAATAATTTCTTCTTACTCTTCTGTTTTAGGATTGTTTACTATGTCATCTTCATTTGGACATATGCTCTTCTTGCCAAGTACAAAGGGAACATGTGTTGATCCTGTGAAAGACACCCACACTTTGGATGCACTAATCTTGTACAAAGATAGCTAGCACATTTACTGTATAGGTGTTTTTGGTATTGCATTAAATTTGCTTTCTGTTGTATGATGCTACCAAGGCAACTTGTGTTGCTTCACTTGCTCTAACCATGTGTGTGATTGAATCACAGCACACTTACCTCCATTCACATTTGCTAAATCCTCATTAATTTTGTGTTAAGTGTATGAGGCTGTTGATGTGCCTCATCATTGTAAGGTGAACTTCTTGTAGCATACACTTTGAGTTGATTGTGACATTTCAACAGATACTGCCACAGTGTATTGGATTGATCCTGTGTCCACAAAAGATAATTCTGCCATGATTTTGACGGTTTGTGTTATTGCTGTGGGATTCGTCTTGTGAGTCAGGATTCCTGGCTCCAGCTGATGACATAAATCAAAATTAGTTTGCCTATTGCATCTTGTTTGTTGTTACAAATTCCTTTCTTCTGTGGTGTCAAGGCCTGGATCTATACTTATAATGATGGCAAAGATGACTTGGTTCATGCCAGAATTGTACTTCATTTTACTTCAGTGCGACCATTAAATCTTTATTGGAAATGGATGTAATTGATAAGTCAAGATTTGTTCGGATTCTATTTATGTTACATATTTCGATATGGGAGAAAAGTTACCTAGATGTAGAAATGTGTCTCAAACTATCTTTTTGTTCTCTGATTATTTTTTTTAAGTAACTAGAATTGAAACAATTATACCACCAGTTATTGAATTTGTGTGGTAAGTTTTATTTTTTAAAACACACATCAACTCAAAAAGGATGAAAACAATATACAAATGAAAAACAAAAACAAAACAGGCTGTCGATGTCAGGAATCCCTAAGGTACCTCCTGCGTTATCTGTCAGCATCCCCAGGGATTAGGGTTAAATTATATCTCTGTTCTTGGTTAAACCTTCATGTTTCTAAGTAAACATAATGTACTGTGTTACACAATTGGTTTTATGAATGCTTGTTTTATCAATGCTTGTTTGCTAATGTGAGCAGGTGTAGACATGTGCTTCTAATTGGGTGTGGTTACTCATCCACATGTGGAAACTCAAATGCTTTCCTGATTGGCTATAAATACCAGAGTGAAGCATGCCTCCATGTTTGGCTTTGTTTTGCTTCCTGATCTCAGCATCTGACTTGGCAGTCCAGCCCCTGCTATCATCCTCATATTCAGGTCTTTTGAGGCAATTCTTTTCTTTGTTCCTGTACCAGCTGACACCAGGCATTCCTCCTGCACTCCGGAAAAGACTGCAGCTAAGTGACTAGTATTCTCCAGGGAGTTTGTTTTTTGAGCGCCACACTTTCCTAGAACAGCTGGTGTATTTCAGACTGTGTATTTTGGCAGAGTGCTTATCTTGAATAGACAATAGCATTTCTGAACATTGTACATTTTATTGTAGTTACTTGCCTAAATGTGCTTCAGGAAATCTGCTTGAACTCAAGTACTACAAAAAGTGACAGTGCAATTTTAAAAGAGCATTTACATGACTTTTCTTTCTCTAATAGCATAACTCTTGGATTTAAATTGTATCATTCATGCCTGTGTTTCAGGTTTGAGGAATTTGCTTTTTGAAGGTTTTTTCACAAACACAGTGCATTGGATTGTTTTTGTTCCTTTTAGTTTAACCCTATGCATGCAGTAAATTATATGTGATATAATTAATGCCCTTGTTTGTCCTTTTTGTGCATGATAAGTGCAACCACAGTTCTAATTGTAGTGTGCAACAGTGAATCTCTCTGAAGCCAGCCCTAGTGTCGCAGTATTTATTGTTATGGTACTCAGTTTGGGTTTTTGGTAATGCAGTATTAATAATTGTGCCAACATGTATTATTATCCAAGAAAAGTGCTGGAGTATCCCGGTGTTCTTCTACTGCTCCCGTGCCCATATCAGAAAGAGAGATTCTGTTTCAAGGAAGTTGAGTGCACTAACTCTACTATCACTCTGTCAACAACGACCTGCCCTCCGAAGATACAGGGTGCTTGGTTGGCAGGCAAGACGTGGCAGTGTTTTGTCTCTTTCTCTTCCGCTCCCCTTTTCCTTTTGGGACACCTGCCGGGGTTTCTGTGTCCACCAGGAAGTGCCGAGAGGTGTTCCAGGAGGTCGGGGGGAATACTATCGCCCCTGCAGACATCCTGCTTTTTAGGTGAGTGGCCCGTCTCGACATAAAGCCAAGCCACAACATACAGGCCTGCCTGGGCGATAGATTCCTCAATGGGTACTTTCAAAGGTTTAGCACAGGCTTTACCAGCTGATCAGGATGCTCCATCTTTATTAAATTTATCTAGGGCCCTAGCGGGATTTCAGAAGGAAGTTCTTTCCTTTAAGCAAGTGAACCTGGAGTTGCACCCTGAACTACAGAGGTATAAACCACAAGCCACCCCCTAGGGAGGAGTCAAACTAAAACAAAGATCTCCAGTAATACAGACCCCTCGGTTTGACCCGTCTTATCATATCTCTAGACCCGATTCAGGCCGAACAACTTCCACCACCCAACCCATGAAGGTAAGGGTCACAACAACAACCCCTGTACCCTTAGCTCCTCCAGAAAGGTTTTTTGAAGATAGTGCCAAGTTCAACATTTGTTTTTAACCAGTGCCAGCTACAGTTTTTGTGTCGGGCATCTGCATTCCCCAACAATGCTGCAAAGGTAGCTTTTATTATCTTTTATTTGGGAGGCAATGCAGCTAATTGGTCTATTCCGCTGGTGGAGCGCAATGACCCTATACTGTATGATTTCAACCGGTTCAAGGAAGCCTTGCAGAAACTGTTCGCCAAACATCTCTTTGTGTAAGCCAGTGACAATCAGTTGCTGAATTTGCGCAATGGAAACAAGGATTTACTGTCCTATATCACCTCTTTCATTCGGTTGGTGGCAGAAACTGAGAGGCCCGAGTAGAAGAGGACCTCCCTCTTCTATCGTGGCCTTCGGGACGATCTCAAGGATGTTCTAGCCCAAATTGTGGAACCTCCTACGGAGTGTTCTGAGTGCATTGACCTGGTGGTACGATTGGATCACCGCGTGAGTGCACGTAAGGGAGAAAAATTCTGTGGTGTAACACGCTTAGTGTTGCTCAAAACTGAGAAAAAGGAGTCCACCATTCCCACTCATGATACACCTGAGTCCATGCAAATTGGCAGTGTGCGGTGCCCACTATCTAAGGAAGAGAAGGAACGTAGGGAAACATTTAAACTGTGTTTATACTGCGGTAAGGCAGAGCATTTTGCTCGGGAATGTCTTAACAAGCCTACTGCTCCAAAGAAAGCCATTGGAGCGATAACAGGGCCTGAATTCTGTCTTACTGACCAGGCGGAAAACTAACTGGCTCGATAACTTCTGAGACCATTTTATCGAGTGCTTCTTTCAATATGGTCTAATATCTTCTGGCTAATACCACCAGTCCAGTACCTCAACATCTAACTCTTATTGTGACGTTAGT
This sequence comes from Pleurodeles waltl, assembly GCF_031143425.1. Classification (NCBI taxonomy): domain Eukaryota; kingdom Metazoa; phylum Chordata; class Amphibia; order Caudata; family Salamandridae; genus Pleurodeles; species Pleurodeles waltl. The sequence goes on along the minus strand of NC_090449.1, from coordinate 669,489,740 downwards.
GTTGTCCCCTGAGGTTCGTAAGGTAATTTCCATATTGCTTGACTCTGGGGCTACTGGAAACTTTTTAGACTTGGGTTTGTCTAAAACACTAAGGCCCTTCTTTATACTTTTTTAGTGTTGCATTTGCGCTGCTTTTTGACGCAATTGTATTTTGTAAGTTTGCGCCGTTTTTGCGTCAAAAAACAGCGCAAATGCAGCGCTAAAAAAGTATAAATAAGGGCCTAAATATTACGACTGTCAAAAAAGACATCCCTGAACCAGTCAGAGCCATGGATTGCTCAGAATTGTCCTCCGGGCTTATCGTTTATCAAACAACACCCTTCTCCATGCTTTGTGCAAACAACCATACAGAACAAATTAAGTTTGAGCTCATGGATACCCCAGTATTTGGAGCCATTTTGGGGATACCCTGGCTTCAGTTACACAATCCCAAAATTGACTGGGCAGTAAGGACAGTGACATTAGACTCTAAACATTGCTGGCACGCCTGTTACCAAAACAAACCATTACTAGTGACACCCTTGCATTGTGGGTCCACACATAGTACCGCTATCAAGCCAGACGACACACTGGCCATTCCTGCGCCGTATAAAGACTTCCATGATGTCTTTAGTGAACAGAAGGCCACCCAGCTGCCGCCACATAGGTCATACGATTGTTGTATAGACTTGATTCCAGGGCCAACGCTTCCATGTAGTAGGGTGTAAGCTCTTTCTGAGCCAGAGAATCTATACCTGCGAGACTACCTGGATGATCTATTGGCTAAGGGTTTAATTAATCATTTAACATCAACAGTATTGTTGTCTTTGTTCTTCGTGCACAAGAAGAATCGCGAGCTGCGCGCCTGTATAGATTATTGCGCAGTGAGCAAAGTGACTATAAAAAATCGGTATCCACTTCCGTTGATCCTTGTACTTTTAGATCAGGTACGTCAGTCGACCACTTATACTAAACTCCACCTCTGGGGTGCCTACCACTTGATTCGAGTGATGAAGGGGGATAAGTGGAAGACGGCGTTCCAAACTAAATTCAGACTCTTCGAGTACACAGTGATGCCCTTCGGGTTGTGTAACGCTCCTGCGGCATTTCAATTTTTCATCAATTAAGTATTGCAGGAGTTTCTGGATATCTGTGTAGTGGTATACATAGACAACATTTTGATCTATTCGTCTTCGACTGAGGAAGATATAGGGCATGTAAGAGCGGTTTTACAAGGGCTTTGTGAGCATCATCTCTTCGCCAAGCTGGAAAAATGTTTTTTTCATGATACAACTGTAGAATTGCTGGGATATGTGATCACTCCCGATGGAATTTCCATGGATAGGTCCAAGGTACAGGCCATCCTGGATTGGGTAGCCCTAAGATTCATCAAGGAAGTGCAACAGTTTTTGGGCTTCGCAAGTTTTTATCTGAGATTAATACCCTACTTTCTACTGTGGTATCTCCCATAACTCGTATCCTACGAAAGGGGGTTAAGTTCCTCTGGAATGCAGAAGCTGAGAAAGCCTTCCAACATCTTAATAACACATTCACTGAAGCACCCATTCTCCATCATCCTGACCCAGCTCAGCAATTTTTCGTGAAAGCAGACGCTTCCAAAAATTGCAGTGTGTGGTGTCTTGTCCCAATGAGATCCTGAGTCTGGGCATTTCCATCCAGTAGCTTACTTCTCAAAGAAATTGCTTCCCGCAGAGCAAAACTACACGGTAGCGGAGCGGGAACTTCTGGCCATCAAGCTCGCCTTCCAGGAATGGCGTCACCACCTACTAGGAGCTAGACACACTGTAACTATTTACAAAGATCACCGTAATTTACAGTTTTTTCAAGCGACCAAGGCCCTGACACCTCGTCAATTATGCTGCCCTCTACTCTTTAACGAGTTTGACTTCGTAATCACCTATAGGCCCGGCATTACACAACAAAAGGCAGACACGTTGTCTAAGATGGATTTCTCCTCTGATGATGCGCTAGAACAGGTCAGAAGCATTATACCCCCAGAAAAAATCGTGGCTGTGTTCACTTCCCAAGAGTTCCTTGAGAAAATACGGGTAGCCCAACACAAGGTTCCCTGTTCAACTGATGTGTATAAAAAAGAGGGTTTACTATACCATGCTGATGAGTTGTACGTCCCTACCAAAGAATTACGGGATACAGTGTTACATTGGGGACATGATTCTGTCCTCGCAGGTCACCCAGGTGAGAAAAAGATGTTAGATCTCTGTCAAAGATGGTTTTGGTGGCCCACACTTGTGCAGGATTTCAGAAGCTACGTCCAGACTTGTTCCACCTGTGTTCGGGCTAAAACCCTACATACTGCAGCCACAGGATTGTTACTTCCAATGCCAATTCTGGTGGCCCCATGGCATACCATAAGTATGGATTTTATTTCTGATCTCCCAGCTTCCAAAGGACACACTGTCATATGGGTGGTTGTAGAATACCTAACTAAAATGGCTCATTTTGTTACATTAAAATGCCTCCCTACGGCTTCCAAGCACTCTGATTTGTTTGTCCAACACATTGTACGGCTCTATGAGTTGCCCACCACAATTGTTTCCGATCGTGGCCCCCAATTTATATCATGGTTTTGGCGTAGCTTCTGTTCCTCTGTTGGTATGGACATCCGCTTGTCCTTTCATTATCATCCACAAACAGATGGGCAGACGGAACGTGCTAACCAATCGCTGGAGCAAATCCTGAGATGTTACATTGACACATGGTCTACTGGGTAGGATAAGGCTTTACCTCTTGTTGAATTTGTATATAACAACAGTGTCCACATGGCTACAGGAGTACCCCCATTTGACTGTTTGTTTGGTCTGCACCCAAGAATGCTACCTATAACTGGGTCCCAAACATCAACAAGAGTCCCATCAGTACAGAAACACCATAAAGAGTTACAGGGGATTCAAAAACAAGTACAACTCCATTTAAATCTCTACCAAGCTCAAGTTAAAAAACAAGCAGACAAAAGAAGGAGACCTGCTCCCGCTTATCAGATAGGAGATCAGGTGTGGCTCTCATAAACAAAATCTCGATCTTGCAGGATCCAGAAAATTAAACCCCCGATTTTTAGGCCCATTTCCTATTGCCAAAATCATCAATCATTTGGTAGCAGAACTAACATTGCCAGATGATTTCAAGGTACAGCCCGTGTTTCATGTGTCGTTAATCCATCCCCATTCCCCTGATACACGCAATGCCCAACCACCTCCCCTGGAAAAAGTACACGGGCAATGGGAATTTGAAGTGGCCAAAATTCTTGACTCTAGGCACGTCCGTGGTGTTCTACACTATTTATTGGCTTGGAAAGGCTATGGGTCTGAGGACAAATCC